>NC_064644.1:560947381-561579751 GCF_023864345.2 Schistocerca serialis cubense
GATTTTTCTACTAACTTATGAAATGCCTAATGACTACTGAATGATGTTCTTATGCTTTACTTTGTACATAGTTGCTTATTTCATTTGATATCTAGTTTCTAGCTGCACTGCAGCATTGGTTAAAATAAAATTTTGTAGATGTACTAATATAAATATTTTCTGTCTACAGATCGAGTAAATAATAATTTTTTTTAAAAAATGAGGGAGCACAAAATGACATTTACCTTCACAGGAACTGCATTCATAATTTTCTTTTCAAGTACTTGGTAACTTTTTTGGTAGAATAACTTCTGGTGGTGCACAACTTTAATTACTTAGACATTAAGATGTGAATAGACATTTCCCTTATATGCATTGTTTTCTTTAGTGTAAAATTTTTTCTGCTTGAGCTTTGTCATGTTTAGGTTTATAGCGTATCGTTTGCTGCTGCTGTTTGCCAGGCATAGTGCTACTGAATTTTAATTTGTGTTACTCTGCTAAGCCAGTTTTACTACGCAATTATTTTTCTTGTTTGCTGCTCATTGCCTTATATTAGTTGTAATTTATGCTGCTTGCTTTGCAAATCTGCATTTTTTGATCATTGCTATTTGTGTTAATTGTTTTGTGCTGCTGCATTGCCTCGTCCCTTAGTTTAGCATCTGAGCTCAGTAGATTTAAGTTAGCTTAAGAAGTGTAGACTATATAAGAAACTGACTATGGAGAATAGGTAAAGAATGCATTGCGAAGTTATATGAAAAAGATTTGGGCTAAAATGAGTATTGTACACTAAGAAATAATTATATTGAAAGAAATATGAATAGAATACAGAAAGCAGGTATAGATAGGACTTTTTGGGAATAATGATGAATGAAGGGAGATCTCCATGCAAAATACTGCAGTAAAACAAACCCTGTCCTTTCCTTTTGTATTATTATGCTATGTGTTTGTGTACCCTTGTGTATTTCTTTTCTTCCTGTCTCTGTGTACTGTTTCATAGAAATTTTTTTCTGTTCTAGTACTAAGCTACATTCACTATGATGAGGAATACTGTTATCCTCAAATATAATTGGCATTAATAATATGTCATTCACTTTTTAAAGATGTTTAGACATTACTTGTTCTGTTTTGTTTTAATGCTCATGTGCGAAATTGATGTTTCGAAAGTTATTCTGATCTTTTATGTATGTACTTATGTCATAATTCCTGTAACACTGATGTATATGTTTATTTCTATTCTTTTGTAAAGCCTGTGTTACTACAATTGTTATCTATATTGCTATGTTCTTTAATGATGTATTTTGTACCTTTGTAATTGTATTCTCATGTTATAATATTGTAATTGACACCAGTTCATCAAATTAAGTAACTTGTAAGCATTCATTTCACTGCACACATTTCTGTTGGTCATAGTAATGCACAATATGTAACAAGTTGGGATTGATAGTGTTTGCACGTGTGTTAATAATACAGCAAGGGACTGGATAACAGCATTGCTGGTTCTAAGGACAATTCCAAAAACTTTGTGAGTGCACAAGTGGTGGTTTATGGACTTGCTATATTCTCCGCAAGACTCTTCGATTGTGAATGTGCACCTGCACAATCGCAACCGATGGCTGCTGACCATCGCTACAAGGACTGCAGTGGGTCTGCATCTTTGACGACTCACCAATACCATTATTTCTACAAGGACTGCAGTGGGTCTGCACCTCTGGTGGCCCACCAATACCACAATCTCTACCAGGACTCCAGTGGGTCTGCTCTGTGATGACCTACCTACCAATATTCTTCAAAACGTCGAATGACTCTGCTGTGGGTTTGCTCTGTTGTAGCCCATTACCTGTGTGCATGTCGAGAGTCAGCACTGTCTTTCCGTTGGAAGGACAACACTACTTCTTCAAGACTGCATGGAAATCCACTACTTCTGTGTGCAATTTCTTTTACTAATGAGACTTTGTGAAAAAAAAACCTGTAATTACTATTATGATGAATGATCAGGACTATCTTTATGGACTGTGAGAAAATTTTAGCTTTTGACCAACATTGTATCAATAAGTGTGTGCATTTGATTTCTTTGTTATTGTAATTATGAAAAATTTTTTCAAATCTGTATTGGCCACTGCCCAAACCAATTTGTAAAATTTTTTGTGGGGAGCATGGGGGCTATGTAAGTAGGCTGTTTATGTTTTCTTATTGGCAACGTTACGTAGTGCTCAATATGAAAATCACTGGCTGTGCTGTGTGCAGTCTGTGGCTAGTTTGCATTGTTGTCTGCCATTGTAGTGTTGGGCAGCGGCAGCTGGATGTGAACAGCGCGTAGCGTTGCGCAGTTGGAGGTGAGCCGCCAGCAGTGGTGGATGTGGGGAGAGAGATGGCGGAGTTTTGAAATTTGTCATGAACTGCTATATTTATATATGATGATATCAAGGTAAATACATTGTTTGTTCTCTATTAATATCTTTCATTTGCTAACTATCCCTATCAGTAGTTAGTGCCTTCCATAGTTTGAATCTTTTATTTAGCTGGCAGTAGTGGCGCTCGCTGTATTGCAGTAGCTTGAGCAGTGAAGATTTTTGTGAGGTAAGTGATTTGTGAAAGGTATAGTTTAATGTTAGTCTGGGCCATTCTTTTGTAGGGAATTTTGAAAGTCAGATTGCGTTGCGCTAACAAAATATTGTGTGTCAGGTTAAGCACAGTCATGTATAATTGTTTAAAAAGGGACGTTTCACTACTACCATTTGGCATATGGTCACTGTGGACCAAAGAAATGTACGGAAAAGCTGAGTGAAGTAGTGCATTTCAACAACATGTTAAAACGCATTACTGACAGAGTGAAAACTTGCGATTTATGTCAGAAGGTGAAGGTGACCAACTGTACGAGTCGTGGTCCTATGCAAAGTATAAGGCCTAACGACACCTTTGAATTACTGTGCGTGGACTTGTACGGATCTTTGCCCAAATTATCAGGAAACTTTGCCTACATTTTAGTAGTGCTAGAAGCTTTTTCCAAGTTCATCAAACTATACCCGATTAGGAAAGCTACAGCCAAAGCGGTTTATAGCAAGCTTGTGAAAGATTATTTTGTTCATATTGGTAAGCCCAAGGCAATTCTATCAGACAATGGGGCACAATTTACTTCTAAGTTGTGGAATGAAGGCATGGCAAGTAATGGGGTCGAAGTGATCCATATTTCAGCTTATGGTCCGGCTGGAAATCCCGCTGAGAGGTATATGCGCGAGCTAGGCCGACTTTGCCGTACCTATTTCCACCACAATCATAGGGCATGGGGCAAATATGTAGCAGAATTTGAGAGAATTATGAACACCTTGAGACATGAGTCTACGGGATTTTCTCCAGAGGGAATCCTGCTAGATGACAGAAACAAAAGTTTAGTGGAAGAGATAATCAAATTCCCTCCACAGATTAACATTAGTATTGGTGTGAAAAAAGATCGTTTGCGAGAAGTAATGAAGCTAAAAGCCGATGCTCGCATTCGTCATCATGACGCTAAAGCGCGTTTTGCTAAGTTTGCAATCGGAGACTTAGTACTTGTGAAAGCTCATGAGAAATCGAGCGAGATAGACAATGAAATCTCTAAATTTAAGTTTGTTTATAATGGACCATATAAAGTCATTGGTATACCTCACACAAATGCTTATTGCATAGAGTATCCAAGCTCTGGAAAACTATTAGGTATTCGGAACATTGTAGACTTGAAATTGTACCAACCTAGGATTGATTAATACCACAGAATGGGTAATTTGTACAGTATGTAAATATAGAGTGTAAGAGTTAACGATTTGCTAAATTGCCATGTTTTTGCCTGACCAAGATGTCATTAAAGAAGTTGTAATTAATAAGTAATTAATTTTGAGTAAATGTTTTAAGAGTAATTGATTATTAATCAATTGAAAAATCCAAGCTGCTAGTTTAAGTTTTCAGCTGAGTCACAGTAGATTAAGGAATCTAAATACGATTTTGTAAATGGCTGTAAGATTTCTTGAATATGTGATTTGCTAGTCATTGCCGATGTACTTAGATGCTGTTTTAAGTTTCAGGCTAGTGCATGCGTGTGATGATGGACAGTGTCGAGTTATCCACTGTGATAGTGTTAATGGACTCCTTGAGATTACTCGGGAGTGAGTTTTTCCGAAAGAATTCAGTGAAACGGAAGTTCTGGAAATGCCGTTACACAGGCGAGTGAGATCAAGCGTGCCGCACAGGCGGGCGCAGCAATACTGGCGAGGCGGTGCCGCTGTCTGGTCTTGTGCCGCTGTCGGCTCTTGTGCCGCTGTCGTCATTCTTTATACTTGCGGGTACGGAAGACGGAGTTGTTCTTCTTCCCTGACAGCCTATGTGTAAGAATTCTGTTGTCAATATTTATGTTTTTGTCGATCTGCTGTATATTATTTTCTTGTTTAGCATTACGTGGACTCTCATGACGAAAATATTAATTATGAAATGGTTATATAAAATGTGTATTCTATGTAATTAATTATTAATTTGCGTATTTTGATATACCTGTTTTTTATGACCATGTACTCTGGTTAATTTTGTAAATAGAATTCCATTTCTTGATACTGTTAGGAATTTTGATGATTTTAGAATAGTTAAACTATTTTCTATGTTTCCTATGAATTTTAATATGTTGTCAACCTGTTTTCTTTTGTGTAAGATGCCAGAGTGGAATACGATTAGGAGTGTCTCCACTCAATTATTATGGTCTAAAAATTGGTTTATGCTTAGTCAGCCTAATGCTAAAATTTCTTGATGTTTTGAGCATTTGTATTTCCACTGTTTTTTTTCTTTTTGGGACATTTTCTGAGTCTGTTTAGGTTACACGAACATCCTCAGACAATGTGGGGCACGTGTAACGCCGGAAATGCATATCCTCCTATTTCCATCTACTGTACTATAAATTTTGTTCCTTATTTTGTTACCTGAAGATATGACATTTCTGTGTCTTTATGTATTGTAATTGTTTTACTATTTGTATATATATATTTATGCATTTATGTCGATGTATAATTGGTTTGTTTTGTAAATACTACTTGTAATTTTTACGCTGGGTCTTGCCTAGGGAAAACTATGCTATCGAAAGATTACATCGACACGTCGTGTGGAGAACCAAAGCGTTTAGGATCTTTGGTAAGGTTAACTCTGCCGCGTGGAGCGCGGGAAGAGCAGAGGGAGTCTGGCTGGAGTAGTGCGGTTGAGCAGGTGTGTTGTGTGACGCTCCCGCGAGTTGCCGCGCTTTCGGGGTTTGGCAGCATGTAATTGCGCTCCACTTGCTATGTTAGTTTCTGACACGGTGTCACGGACGGGAAGCATTAGCTGGCGCACATCAAGAGCCCGTTCCGCCTGGTGACCGTGTCGAGAATAAGGCGCGCCAACATCCAGCTTCTGCAACAGCGACGGCCGACAATGAGTGACTGTCGCCACCTCCTCGATCGTTGACTTCAAACCTTCAATCAGCCAACAAGGAAGACTAAAAGCACGTAAAGTTTTAGAACTGTATGGCAGACCTCAGCTTTTAAAATTGTTGCATCACAAAATTACAGCAACTTAGTATGAACCTTTGTTGCTCATTGTCCCAATTGCATTACCAAGCAGGGTCCCTTCCTTTTCCGAAATGAACCCGAGTGTCGTTGAAATTCAAACGCCAGCATTAAAGTAATATCATTCAATTTCACTGCTTTAATTTCAAAGTTCAGTTAAGGTATTCATAGCTGGCTACAATACTTAGATTACACAAGCACAAAATAAGAGTGCGACACCGTATTTTAGCTTACCTGTGACTGGAGCTCAGCTTGGTATGTACTAAATTTTACTATTGTTAATTGTTCAGAATCATTTAATTCAAGTTCAAAGTAAAATCTCTTATTTCTAAATTGCGTAGATTCAAGTAGCTTTTGAAATGATTGTTGAGGTAGCCCAAGACTAACCGTATTTTACTGAATTTCGATGTGCTTCAGAAACAAAGCTCACTATTAATTTCAGTCACTAAATTAACTTTCAATTTTCCGGTTTTATTAATTCTTTTGCTCAATTAAGCCAGATTGTAGCGAAATTTATTACTTCTGACAAACTTTCAGTTTTCACACTACACGTGTCAACCTTCAGTTGCCACGCTTCTAGTGCTAATTATATGAGTTATAACCTTTCTTTTTCGGTTACTATAGTAATTGTCCATAGGATTGGCGACTGTAATTTCCCCCAAATCTCAAATATCTAATTACCGCTAGTTAATTGTTAACGTAACGGCCGCACATTTACTTTCTTTATTAACTTTACCCCTTTTCAAAATTAATTTCCACCAGTTTCATTTGCATTTTTCATTTCATTTAGATGTAACCCTTTCCTCCCTCTTTACTGACAGATTAACTTCGGTGTCGATTGCTTTTCCCAAATTTCCATTAGGTGCACGCGGTTTAATTTTTCACTGTCATTAAGGTCTATAAGTGAGGAGGAGGTTACACTGTGACATCCAGAAGGCTCGTGTTCATGCAGCAACTTATGGTCGTGCATTGTCTTGCTGAAAATGGCGTCTGGGATGTTGTGCAGAAAGGGTATGGCTAAGGATCGCAGGATGTCATTCACGTAGGTCACACTGGTCATAGTGCCCTGGACGCGCACCAACTGTGCTTTGTGCTTGTACACAATAGCACCACACACAATAAGGTCTTGAAATGGCGCTTGTAGCGTCTCCTGGCCAATCGTCATAAAAAGCGTGTGACAGAATTTTTTCCGTATGTGTAAGACCAGTTAACATGTATCGATATAGTGCCATGCACTCGGAGAAAGAGAAATAATTTAAACACGAATAAACATGACCAAGTGAATCAATAAAGCAATACTGTGTAAACATTTCACGAATATATTATGTGTGTATGTAGAAAATTCATAATTATTTGACGTTTTATGCATTTCTTTAACTTTGAATCCATTCTGCACACACCCGTTGCGTTGCCGAAACAGTTCGTTCCACATGAGCAGCAATTTGCCGTATGGATGCATCGCATTCTCTCATGCCAATAATGCGCACTCTTCTAACTCACTTGTTTGACTGCACAGTTTGCGCACACGTCTGCGAGCCATCTCCACGGCCGCTCAGGTCACACTGATCCATTACCTGCGGTTTGTAGCGACAGCGAGAACCGCAGGTACCTTTTAACTGTAAGTGATGTTCAAATGGCTCTAAGCACTACGGGAGATCATCAGTCCCCTAAACTTAGTACTACTTAAACCTAACTAACCTAAGGACATCATACACATCCATGCCCGAGGCAGGCTTCGAACCTGCGACCGTAGCAGCAGCGCAGTTCCGGACTGAAGCGCCTAGAACCGCTCGGCCACCGCGGCTGGCAGTAAGTGATGTTTCTCCGCGACATCGATATTGACCTCGAATCCGCTGGCCGACTTGGTTTGAATGCTAACCATTTCCGCAGAACATTCTAATGCACGTCTTATGAATATGAACGTCCTATCTGTGGTTTGATATTCGTTCATGTATACAGGGTGGTTCATTGAGAATGATAGGGCCAAATATCTCACGAAATAAGCATCAAACGAAAAAACTACAAAGAACGAACTCGTCTAGCTTGAAGGGAGAAACCAGATGGCGCTATGGTTGGTCCGCTAGTTGGCGCTGCCATAGGTCAAAAGGACATCAACTGCGTTTTTTTTTAAAAAAAGAAACCCCAATTTTTATTACATATTCGTGTAGTACGTAAAGAAATATGAATGTTTTAGTTGGACCACCTTTTTCACTTTGTGATAGATGGCGCTGTAATAGTCACAAACGTGGTATCACGTAACATTCTGCCAGTGCGGACGGTATTTGCATAGTGATACATTACCCGTGTTAAAATGGGCCGTTTACCAATTGCGGTTGATATCGTGTTGATGTATGGCTATTGTGATCAAAATGCCCAACGGGCGTGTGCTATGTATGCTGCTCGGTATCCTGGATGACATCATCCAAGTGTCCGGACCGTTCGCCGGATAGTTACGTTATTTAAGGAAACAGGAAGTGTTCAGCCACATGTGAAACGTCAACCACGAAGTGCAACAAGTGATGATGCCCAAGTAGGTGTTTCAGCTGCTGTCGCGGCTAATCCGCACATCAGTAGCAGACAAATTGCGCGAGAATCGGAAATCTCAAAAACGTCGGTGTTGAGAATGCTACATCAACATCGATTGCACCCGTACCACATTTCTATGCACCGGGAATTGCATGGCGAGGACTTTGAAGGTCGTGTACAGTTCTGCCGTAATTACGGGACGATGACAGATTTTTTGCACGCGTTCTATTTAGCGACGAAGTGTCATTCACCAACAGCGGTAACGTAAACCGGCATAATTTGCACTATTGCGCAACGGAAAATCCACGATGGCTGCGACAAGTGGAACATCAGAGACCTTGGCGGGTTAATGTATGGTGCGGCATTATGGGAGGAAGGATAATTGGCCCCCATTTTATCGACGGCAATTCAAATGGTGCAATGTATGCTGATTTCCTACCTAATGTTCCACCGATGTTACTACAAGATGTTTCACTTCATGGCACAATGGCGATGTGCTTCCAACATGATGGATGTCCGGCACATAGCTCGCGTACTGTTGAAGCAGTATTGAATAGCATATTTCATGGCCCGCACGTTCACCGGATCTGACATCCCCGGATTTCTTTCTGTGGGGAAAGTTGAAGGATATTTGCTATCGTGATGCACCGATAACGCCTGACAACATGCGTCAGCGCATTGTCAATGCATGTGCGAACATTACGGAAGGCGAACTACTCTCTGTTGAGAGGAATGTCGTTACACCTATTGCCAAATGCATTGAGGTTAACGGATATAATTTTGAGCATTTATTGCATTAATGTGGTATTTATAGGTAATCACACTGTAACAGCATGCGTTTTCAGAAATGATATGTTCACAAAGGTACATATATCACATTGTGACAAGCGAAATAAAATGTTCAAACGTACTTACGTTCTGTATTTTAATTTAAAAAACCTACCTGTTACCAACTGTTCGTCTAAAATTGTGAGCCATATGTTTGTGACTATTACAGCGCCATCTACCACAAAGGGAAAAAAGTGGTCCAACTAAAACATTCATATTTCTTTACGTACTACACGAATATGTAATAAAAATGGGGGTTCTTATTTTTAGAAAACGCAGTTGATATCCGTTTGACCTATGGCAACGCCATCTAGCAGGTCAACCATAGCGCCATCTGGTTTCCCCCTTCAAGCTAGACAAGTTTCGTTCTTTGTAGTTTTTTCGTTTGACGCTTATTTCGTGAGATATTTGGCCTGGTCACGATCAATGGACCACCCTGTATACACTGGTGTCCATGTCCAAAATTTAAGCAACAAACCGCTATTTCTCTGTTCTCTGTCTAATTCACGGTGAAATCACACAAACTGTGAACACATGTCTGTACGATCGTGTTCTGCACGGAAGGTGGCATTCCGGTCAACGCACAACCACGCCAACGATGATGTCAGGGCACCTGTCAAGTGGGGTAGTGTTTGCCAAGTAGTCCCACATCCACAATCGCTGTGTACACAGTCGCAATCGGTTGAGTATGGCACAGAGAAGCCACCTATCACACTCTCTGCGGTGGAGGGCCATAGAAAGAGTGGAAGCAGGAGAGTCGCAATCTATGTGGCCCGATGGTTTAAAGTGAATCGTTCTGTCGTTTATCGGATGCGGCGACACAGAGACCGAGGCTGTACCCTAAAGACCAGGCCAGGGCCAGCCGTTTGTGACATCAGAAAGAGAGGAGCGTTATGTGGCTGTAAGGCACGACGCTACCGCCTTAGTACTGCACGGCATCTTGCGTCTGACCCCGGCAGCACCCACTGGACGTGTTGTATAGAGGCAAACGATGCACAGAAGGCTTCGGCAGCGTGGCCTTTACTGTCGGAGACTTGCTGTATGTGTATTTCTGACGTATCTTCACAGAAGGGAACGTCTAGAGTGGAATCGTCAGCATGCCACCTGGACAGTCGAACAGTGGTCCAATGTTCTTGCCACGGCGGTGGCCACAAGGCGGGAAAGACGACTGGATGAACTCAATCCCAAAGGACGGTCAACTTGAAACATTAATACTTAACTTCATTTCTCTTTTCCCTCGGCGGACTTCGTCGTTTGTCCCCAGTCGTCCCGGCAGACACCGACCCAGCCGAACTGCTCCCGGACTCAAACCCTCGCCGAACGGCGGCTCCACCGCCCCATGGTGGTTTCTGTTTGTTTGCCTTCGTCGACGCAGGCGATGATTAGACTGCCATCCGCCTCCCGCGGACAACCAGAGAAGAGCGGACAGAGGGGCCTCAACCGGGCCGACGTTCCTCCACGTGTAGAAGTGCGATAACACCCGTACGCGGAAGGCAGGATGTCGACGTCACCAGAGCAGACACGAAGGCCACTGCGCGACAACCTCCTCCGGCGTGACCGCGCTCGCCTATAAATAGTACAGGCCAAAGAGTCTGCTGCAGTAAACACGTGAGTCGGTCGTGTTACCAACCTACGGTTTCTAAGTACACCAAAGACAGAACTCGCAATCGATAGTGGGTACACTACCAGCGGGAGTTCAAACGAAAGAGGTTCATAAAGGACCAAGCCTGAACAACCGCGGAAAAACGAAATAGAAGCGAAGCAATAAAAGACAGCAACGAGATGCTATAGCCCGATCTCGCGCAAACGCTGTCGATTACCAAAAATGTTGGCTCCACACGACGCTCAGGAAACGAGCCGTGGAAAGATGGAAGTACACACGGCTCAGTTCTTTTCACAGATGAGTCCCGATTTGGCCAAGAGAGAGATTTTCCGGGTATTCGCATCTGGAGGGAATGTGGAACTCGATTTCGTAACCCAAACATAGCGGAAAGGGACAAGTACGGGACCCCTAATGGGGTGGTCGGGGATTATATTGACCACTCTAACACCTCTTCATGAAACGGTACGGGTGAATTACTGTCAGGTATCGTGACGACATCTTGGGTCCTAATGTGCCGTTATTGTGAGGTGCCGTGGTCCCAGACTTCGTACTGTTGGACGGCAATGCTCGACCTCGTAGAACTCAGGTGCCTGTTGTTTCCTTGGAAACGGAAGATATTGCACCCATGCCGTGGCCTTTTCGCTCTCCCAATTTGAATCCCATAGAGCACGTTTGGGATGCACGAGGAGACTGGTTGCATCAGTTCAGCTTCCACCCATCACTTTCCAAGCTGCAGGAGGATCGGGCGCTATCCCTCAACATGAAATTCATGACATCATTCACTTCATGCCCCATCATTGTCATGCCTGTATTGCTGCGAGAGTTGGTCACACCCCATACTGAGCTCATCACCCAGTTGTCACAAAGTGTGTGAAAATCCGTTAAGTTGGAAAAAAAACAACTTTTTTGTCAACCGTTATAAATGTTGCAGCTGTTTACGTTCTGTATTTTTACATTGCTTCTACTTTACTGTTACCTGTTTATACTGTTCTGTGGCAAAATAAACACAAATTTCCGTTTCTTCCTTGAATTTTGGACACCAGAATAAATATATACAAAATAATCCACACACACACACACACACACACACACACACACACACACACACACACACACACACACACACACACACACATAACAAATGGACGAATATCAAACCTCAGATGCACAACGCAAACCAAATGACGAAAGGTAAACACACAATACTACACAAATACGCTGAAAAGTGCAAGTAAAGCGCTGAAATAAGTGTGGTCTATAAAACGCTGAAAATGCGCCATCTGCAATATGAAGACCGGGTAAAATAGCTTCAAGGTGACATACGTGGCTAAACGACTTTGAAAATAGTAAATAACACCAAAGGATAATTTAACCTCGCGAACCTTGTAGTGCAAAAGCTTTTTCCGAGCCTGAAAATCTAGAGAAAAACAAGAGAAAACGTAACACAGTAACATACTTGTACTTATTTATAAAAGCAAACTTGTATTACAGGTGACTGAAGATGCTTCATAAATAAAAGGACCGAAACGTGTGTGGCAAAGAACAAACTGCCTTTCATTTCGTTGCAAAGATGTAACATACGTCCACGAATTTTGAAACAAATGAGGAGTTCTGCTTTCAGTAAATATCGAATTTAAACAGAAGTAAAACTAATATGCTACTACCGATATTCTAATCAACTACTTCATGAACACCAGGCCATAATGATAGACGTTAAAGATACCACGATGTGAACCGACTACATCAGGTTTCGTAACTCTGTGCCTCTATCCACTACACTACTGCAAACCTATAGACGCTCTGTTAATTCATTTGAAGTGTTTTGAACTCAACACTGTCCAGAAATCTTATAATTTCGAAGAGCAGCGATTTTTTCTAGTTCGTTTATGAATTGCGAGATACTACTTCAGGAATTCGATGTACGGACCCTGACTTACGAATACTATACTTGTGAAGAAAACAGAAGAAGGCAGAGCGATCTGCGTGGTAGCCTAAGATGATTAATCAGCTTTACTTTTTATTCAGTTCTAATAAATAAGTATGTCTTTTTACGCCTGCTCTTCCACGTCTCTGTTCCCTCTTTCATTCTATCTCGCTTTCGTCCTCCCACCAGCCAGTACGATAGTAGCAGGTGTGGTAGATAAGTCTGCTGATTCGACTGGGAGCCTCCCTACTATCTAGTGTTTACTTCAAATTTTACGGTTCTGGGGCACCGACACATCTGCCAATATACTCGCTGAAAGTAAATAGGAAAAAATTTGCCCCCTGCGACCTCCCAGAGGGAGGTAGAACCGTCACTGGCAGACACACGGCTATGGGCGTGCGCGAAGTTCTGTCGCGGTGGCTGCCCTTTCCGGGTGTGGGGGCGGAATTAGCCGATGTGCTGGGATCGGCGTGTTTGCCCTGGGCCGCTACGTCCGGGGGACCGCCGGCGACCTTGCCCGCCCCCGGCGGCCGCCCCGCGCCCCCGCCCTGCCAGGCTGCCGCCTCCCCTGCTCTCGCTTTTCCCATCGATTTCCCTTGACCCAGTTGCCCGTACCCCCAGCCAGCTCCAATTTACGCCCCCCACCCCTCGCCCCCGCCTCACGCCGCGCAGCGCCGTTCTCTTGTTCCTCCTCACCGCCCACGCCGCCACCTCTCGCGCCTCCCGCCCCCCTGCCTCCTCGAACTCCATTACGGCGCCTCTCCACGCGTGACGTGAACAATTGTTTTCTTTCGCTAGCGGTGGTGCCAGTGTGCGCAACGACTACCTCATCCGCTCGCGTACCCCTCTGGACCTCTCTGTTGCTCCGAGTGGGTATTATGTTGTGCCAAGAGCCTGGCCATTACACAAATTCATCACTTACTTCATTCTCTTCACACCGAACCTATCATACACTCTCTTGTCTCTATCGTTTTCTCATTCGTTGCATCCCTCTTAGCCGGCCGAAGTGGCCGAGCGGTTCTGGACGCTACAGTCTGGAACCGCGCCGCCGTTACGGTCGCAGGTTCAAATCCTGCTTCGTCCTTAGGTTAGTTAGGTTTAAGTAGTTCTAAGTTCTAGGAGGAACGTGACGTCAGATGTTAAGTCCCATAGTGCTCAGAGCCATTTGAACCATCCCTCTTCTTTAACTTCAACTCTTACGCTACTAGCAGAACAGAACACTGACAAGGGAACCTCCCTATCGCACCCCCCTCAGATATAGTTATAATTTGGCGCAGTGGATAGGCCTTGAAAAACTGAACACAGATGAATTGAGAAAACAGGAAGAAGTTGTGTGGAACTATTAAAAAAATAAGCAAAGTATACAAACTGAGTAGTCCATGCGAAAGATAGGCAACATCAAGGATAATGTGATCTCAGGAGCACCGTGGTGCCGTGGTTAGCTTGAGCAGCTGCGGAACGAGAGGACCTTGTTTCAAGTCTTCCCTCGAGTGAAAAGTTTAATTTTTTATTTTCAGACAATTATTATCTGTCCGTCCGTCCGATGCGAGGTAACTACGCCGTAGTATGGGGACGCTACATCTAAACATCGAACCAAAATATATGTTTTGACAGAGCACAGGGAAAACTGTGCGACTGTGAAACTATTGCTTTCATATGTTGCAGTTTATGTGACAAACTCTTATGTTTTCATCACTTTTTTGGGAGTGATTATCACATCCACAAGAAAACATAAATCGGACAAGGTAGAAGAATCTTTTTACCCATTCGCGAAGTGTACAAGTTAGGTGGGTCGACAACATATTCTTGTCATGTGACGCGCATGCCGTCACCAGTGTCGTATATAATATATCAGACGTGTTTTCCTGTGGAGGAATCGGTTGACCTATGACCTTGCGATCAAATGTTTTCGGTTCCTATTGGAGAGGCACGTCCTTTCGTCTATTAATTGAACGGTTTTGCGGTGCGGTCGCAAAACACAGACACTAAACTTATTACAGTGAACAGAGACGTCAATGAACGAACGGACGGATCATAGCTTTGCGAATATAAAGAAAGTAAACTTTCCACGCGAGGGAAGACTTGAACCAAGGACCTTTAGTTCCGCAGCTGCTCACGCTAACCACGGGACCACGGCGCTTCCAAGCTCACATTATCCTTTATGTTACGTTTCTTGTGCATGGACTACTCAGTTTGTATATTTTGCTTATTTTTTTCATAGTTCCACACAACTTCTTCCTGTTTTCTCGATTGATCTGTGTTCAGTTTTTCAAGGCCTATCCACTGTGTTGTGGACTGGCAAGACAGCCAATCCACTACGACCGGTAGCCGAACGGCACGCGTTAAGCTCACGCAGGCTGGCGTGAGGTCTAGAACAGGAGAAGGTCTTTATAGTAGCAAAAATAGTAAGTAGCTACTGGAATACTTAACTTTAATCCATAATTGGTGAACATCTGTCTGACGGTACATGCATCACAAGATAAATAGCAAATGACAGTGGCGCCTTGCTAGGTCGTAGCAAATGACGTAGCTGAAGGCTATGCTAACTATCGTCTCGGCAAATGAGAGAGAACCATCGCTAGTAAAGTCGGCTGTACAACTGGGGCGAGTGCTAGGAAGTCTCTCTAGACCTGCCGTGTGGCGGCGCTTGATCTGCAATCACTGATAGTGGCGACACGCGGGTCCGACGTATACTAGTGGACCGCGGCCGATTTAAGGGCTACCACGTAGCAAGTGTGGTGTCTGGCGGTGACACCACACACTGTGCCAACTTATAACTAAATCTGAGGGGGTTGCGATGGGGAGGTTGCCTTGTGAGAAACAAAATAAAATCCTATGTGTGCCATTATATAACGCAGACATCTTCTCAGAATGATTTTTTTCTGCGTCAAGAGGTCAAGTTTGGAACTATCTTCCAGAAAACATCGAAGAAATTAAATCCGTTTCAAACTTCAATCTTCTACCAGAAGAGTGATGACACAATATCTGCGTATCCAGTAATGCTGGCAACTGACGTGTTATGCATGGGGATCATATCGACCTTTACCGCATCAAAGACAGCCTGAAGATGACGTAGTGAAGCGTTGAAACTGGTAGCGACAAAATAAAATAAAATTATAAGGACGGCTGTAGGTGTTTTTATTTATTTGTCGCGATAGTAATCGGCCGTCGTCCAGAGACCTCCTGCTAAAAGGATGGACATACAAAAGCTGTATCAGATTAATCTTCTCTTTCAAATGCCTATCAGCACCTCCCGCTACTCATCACCGCCCCATCCGCCACAAATACTCCATCTTGTTTTCTGAATCCTCGGTTGAAAGTCTGTTCTGCCTAAATAGCTACTGTCGCTGTCATTTAAATATATTCCTCTTTTTCCAGAAGGCCCGTGACTAGTGTTCTCTCTCTTCTTCACCAGATTTGAACTTAATGGCCTCCCTGTCACATCGTTCCCACGAACATTCAATCTAAAAGGAGATCATGTCATGTCTCACCAAACGTGCACCATGCTATTAGTTTGCTTCATCCCCCCCCCCCCCCCCCCATTCACGTGCCAACAGTTCTAAAGTTTTAAAACACGCATCTGTAAATACGTGAAATTGGTCTTAAGATCAAACGTCCCCAACCAGGTGTTGAGGCTTCGAAATATTTGTTTCACTACAATGGGGAGAGCTGGTAGAGTTACTTTCCACGACGGCGGGATCCGTATGCAGCTGAACCATCATACCTGAATACTTTAATAAGAAATACTAAACAAACCTGGAAACGGCCACTGATATATGCTGAGGGTAAACCTCCTTACAAATCTGTTGCTTTAATTTTGTTTTCACTTAACTCAAATTATAATTTTACAAAACAGTTCCTGGCCTTTTGACGAGCCGGAAACGATGGAAGATAACACGAAAACTACCGCAAACGTAATACAGACATTTAGCAAGCTAAGTGGTTAGTCTGTGGTGTTTACACCACATTTCGGATTACGGTTTGTCGATTTGTAGAGAACTGTACTCGGCGCTGTACTTCTGCGAATATATAGACACATGGGTCGCCCACCCCGCAAGTGAGAGATATTGACGTCACGGGTCCCAGAGGGTGGGGAAGCCCTCACAGTAGGATACTTTTGTCTTCCAGAGGCGGCAGGTCAGAGCAACTCACGAGGCGGATTCGGCGCCATGATGCATAATATCCGGTGCTAGTAATCAGTGCTTGACTGATCAAAAACGAATCTGATAATAATGATGAAGTCTTTGACGATACTGATCTCTTTATAATCACATTTTCATTTATTAAAAATTAATGCGCAGAAGTTAGCAAAAGAATCAGATTACAGTTACGAATTCCGGCGGACATGGC
This sequence comes from Schistocerca serialis cubense, assembly GCF_023864345.2. NCBI lineage: Eukaryota > Metazoa > Arthropoda > Insecta > Orthoptera > Acrididae > Schistocerca > Schistocerca serialis. Next base: position 560,964,147 of record NC_064644.1, read on the forward strand.
CGAACTGTCACCGAAGTGCGCCCTGTGCGAGCAGACGGCAGACGAATGCTCGTTTATCCTCCATGACGTGAACACATACCAATAATTAGTGGTTACTTCATTTAAGTAAGAGAGACTGAAAAATTAATTTTGCTTCTGGAAACATTAGACTGAACTGAAAACACACAGAAGTAAATACAGTTAGCTAATGTTCAGTACTTGTGGTGCTCAAAGTATTTCGATCAGATTACACAATCATTATAATGATTTGTGAGTTTATACTGTCTCAGGACTGGCTGTGCGATATTTTTTCCTTAATTGAATTGAAACAATAAATAAGGAGGCGATCTATTTTCTTACGGACATGGAATATTGTTGTAGTGAGAATAATACGAGTAGCAATGCCTAAAGCAACACCGAATTTCACTGATTGAAATAGTGCTTTAGAAGCCTCGATCTGAGGACAGGAGTTGCAATGGAGACAACGAGCCGTCGTGTGAATTACTTGTGAACACATTATCCGAAAACTGTCTTGAGCAGCTAAATCGACAGCCAACGCGCAATGGAAATATTGTAGATCTGGTAGCCACAAACAGACCAGACCTCATCGGCGGTGTCAGTGTTGAGACAGGGATTAGTGATCATCATGTTGGCATTACGACTATGGTTACGAAAGTTAAAAAGTTGGTCAAGAAGGCTAGGAGAGTATTCTAACTAGAAAGAGCAGATAAGCAATTGTTAGTTTCAAATGGCTCTGAGCACTATGGGACTCAACATCTTAGGTCATAAGTCCCCTAGAACTTAGAACTACTTAAACCTAACTAACCTAAGGACATCACACACACCCACGTCCGAGACAGGATTCAAACCTGCGACCGTAGCAGTCCCGCGGTTCCGGACTGCAGCGCCAGAACCGCTAGACCACCGCGGCCGGCTAAGCAATTCTTAGCATCCCACTTAGTAAATGAATTGACTTCATTTACTTCCGGTACGATGGACGTGGAAGAATTATGGGCAAATTTTAAGCACATTGTAAATCACGCATTGAACAAGTATGTGCCGAAAACGTGGGTTACGGACGGAAAAGACCCACCGTGGTTTAACAGCGCAATTCGGAGAATGCTCAGGAAGCAAAGGCAGTTGCACTCGCGGTACAAGAAAGATCGGGAGAATGAGGACAGGCAAAAGTTAGTAGACATTCGTGCTGCTGTAAAAAGAGCGATGCGCGAGGCATTAAACCACTACCACCGTCATACCTTAGCAAAAGATCTTGCTGAAAACCCAAGGAAATTCTGGTCTTACGTAAAATCGATAAGCGGGTCGAAGGCTTCCATCCAGTCACTCACTGATCAGTCTGGCCTGGCAACGGAAGACAGCAAAACGGAAGCTGAAATTTTAAATTTAGCAATTGAGAAATCTTTCACGCAGGAGGATCGAACAGACTCCCGTATGGAGAACATAGACATACCTGGGGTTGTGAAGCAGTTGATTGGGTTGAAAATAAATAAATCGCCAGGTCCTGATGGGATTCCAATTCGGTTTTACAGAGAGCTTGCATTTATCGCGAATCTCTTGCCCAACGTAAAGTCCCGAGCGACTGAAAAAAAAACGCAGGTGACGCCTGTGTATAAGAAGGGTAGAACGACGGATCCTCAAAATTACAGACCAATATCCTTAACATCGGTTTGTTGCAGAATTCTCGAACATATTCTCAGTTCGAATATAATGAATTTCCTTGAGACAGAGAAGTTGCTGTCCATGCATCACCACGGCTTTAGAAAGCATCGCTCTTGCGAAACACAACTCGCCGTTTTTTTTACATGCTATCTTGCGAACGATGGATGAAGGGTATCAGACGGATGCCATATTCCTTGGCTTCCGGAAAGCGTTTGACTTGGTGCCCCACTGCAGACTCCTAACTAAGGTACGAGCATATGGGATTGATTCCCAAATATGTGAGTGGCTCGAAGACTTCTTAAGTAATAGACTTCTTAAGTAATAGAACCCAGTACGTTGTCCTCGATGGTGAATGTGCATCGGTGGTGAGGGTATCATCTGGAGTGCCCCAGGGAAGTGTGGTAGGTTCGCTGTTGTTTTCCTATCTACATAAATGATCTTTTGGATAGGGTGGATAGCAATGTGCGGCTGTTTGCTGATGATGCTGTGGTGTACGGGAAGGTGACTGTAGGAGGATACAGGATGACTTGGACAGGATTTGTGATTGGTGTAAGGAATGGCAGCTAACTCTAAATATAGATAAATGTAAATTAATGCAGATGAATAGGAAAAAGAATCCCGTAATGTTTGAATACTCCATTAGTAGTGTAGCGCTTGACACAGTCACGTCGATTAAATACACTCCTGGAAATGGAAAAAAGAACACATTGACACCGGTGTGTCAGACCCACCATACTTGCTCCGGACACTGCGAGAGGGCTGTACAAGCAATGATCACACGCACGGCACAGCGGACACACCAGGAACCGCGGTGTTGGCCGTCGAATGGCGCTAGCTGCGCAGCATTTGTGCACCGCCGCCGTCAGTGTCAGCCAGTTTGCCGTGGCATACGGAGCTCCATCGCCGTCTTTAACACTGGTAGCATGCCGCGACAGCGTGGACGTGAACCGTATGTGCAGTTGACGTACTTCGAGCGAGGGCGTATAGTGGGCATGCGGGAGGCCGGGTGGACGTACCGCCGAATTGCTCAACACGTGGGGCGTGAGGTCTCCACAGTACATCGATGTTGTCGCCAGTGGTCGGCGGAAGGTGCACGTGCCCGTCGACCTGGGACCGGACCGCAGCGACGCACGGATGCACGCCAAGACCGTAGGATCCTACGCAGTGCCGTAGGGGACCGCACCGCCACTTCCCAGCAAATTAGGGACACTGTTGCTTCTGGGGTATCGGCGAGGACCATTCGCAACCGTCGCCATGAAGCTGGGCTACGGTCCCGCACACCGTTAGGCCGTCTTCTGCTCACGCCCCAACATCGTGCAGCCCGCCTCCAGTGGTGTCGCGACAGGCGTGAATGGAGGGACGAATGGAGACGTGTCGTCTTCAGCGATGAGAGTCGCTTCTGCCTTGGTGCCAATGATGGTCGTATGCGTGTTTGGCGCCGTGCAGGTGAGCGCCACAATCAGGACTGCATACGACCGAGGCACACAGGGCCAACACCCGGCATCATGGTGTGGGGAGCGATCTCCTACACTGGCAGTACACCACTGGTGATTGTCGAGGGGACACTGAATAGTGCACGGTACATCCAAACCGTCATCGAACCCATCGTTCTACCATTCCTAGACCGGCAAGGGAACTTGCTGTTCCAACAGGACAATGCACGTCCGCATGTATCCCGTGCCACCCAACGTGCTCTAGAAGGTGTAAGTCAACTACCCTGACCAGCAAGATCTCCGGATCTGTCCCCCATTGAGCATGTTTGGGACTGGATGAAGCGTCGTCTCACGCGGTCTGCACGTCCAGCACCAACGCTGGTCCAACTGAGGCGCCAGGTGGAAATGGCATGGCAAGCCGTTCCACAGGACTACATCCAGCATCTCTGCGATCGTCTCCACGGGAGAATAGCAGCCTGCATTGCTGCGAAAGGTGGATATACACTGTACTAGTGCCGACATTGTGCATGCTCTGTTGCCTGTGTCTATGTGCCTGTGGTTCTGTCAGTGTGATCATGTGATGTATCTGACCCCAGGAACGTGTCAATAAAGTTTCCCCTTCCTGGTACAATGAATTCACGGTGTTCTTATTTCAATTTCCAGGAGTGTATTTGGGCGTAACATTGCAGAGCGATATGAAGTGGAACAAGCATGTAATGGCAGTTGAGGGCAAGGTGGATAGTCGTCTTCGGTTCATTGGTAGAATTTTGGGAAGATGTGGTTCATCTGTAAAGGAGACCGCTTATAAAATACTAATACGACCTATTCTTGAGTACTGCTCGAGCGTTTGGGATCCCTATCAGGTCGGGTTGGGGGAGGACATAGAAGCAATTCAGAGGCGGGCTGCTAGATTTGTTACTGGTAGGTTTGATCATCACGCGAGTGTTACGAAAATGCTTCAGGAACTCGGGTGGGAGTCTCTAGAGGAAAGGAGGCGTTCTTTTCGTGAATCACTACTGAGGAAATTTAGAGAACCAGCATTTGAGGCTGACTGCAGTACAATTTTACTGTCGCCAACTTATATTTCGCGGTAAGACCACAAAGATAAGATAAGAGAGATTAGGGCTCGTACAGAGGCATGTAGGCAGTCATTTTTCCCTCGTTCTGTTTGGGAGTGGAACATGGAGAGAGGATGCTAGTTGTGGTACGAGGTATCCCCCGCCACGCACCGTATGGTGGATTGCGGAGTATGTATGTAGATGTAGATGTAGACAGATATAGGAGATGAGATGTAAGGAGGCCTCGAGTAGAACAATTGGAGAAACACTAAATGCAAAATGCTGGGATTTATCCTTGTAGTTTATGCAATGTGGCTCTCCACACGCAGGGGGAAACTACAGGGTGGAGGTTACACTAAACAACCGAACTAGGTTAATAATTGGCTCCTTTTACCGACCTCCCGACTCAGCAGCATTAGTGGCAGAACAACTGAGAGAAAATTTGGAATACATTTCACATAAATTTTCTCAGCATGTTATAGTCTTAGGTGGAGATTTCAATTTACCAGATATAGACTGGGACACTCAGATGTTTAGGACGGGTGGTAGGGACAGAGCATCGAGTGACATTATACTGAGTGCACTATCCGAAAATTACCTCGAGCAATTAAACAGAGAACCGACTCGTGGAGATAACATCTTGGACCTACTGATAACAAACAGACCCGAACTTTTCGACTCTGTATGTACAGAACAGGGAATCAGTGATCATAAGGCCGTTGCAGCATCCCTGAATATTGAAGTTAATAGGAATATAAAAAAAGGGAGGAAGGTTTATCTGTTTAGCAAGAGTAATAGAAGGCAGATTTCAGACTACCTAACAGATCAAAACGAAAATTTCTGTTCCGACACTGACAATGTTGAGTGTTTATGGAAAAAGTTCAAGGCAATCGTAAAATGCGTTTTAGACAGGTACGTGCCGAGTAAAACTGTGAGGGACGGGAAAAATCCACCGTGGTACAACAACAAAGTTAGGAAACTACTGCGAAAGCAAAGAGAGCTCCACTCCAAGTTTAAACGCAGCCAAAACCTCTCAGACAAACAGAAGCTAAACGATGTCAAAGTTAGCGTAAGGAGGGCTATGCGTGAAGCGTTCATTGAATTCGAAAGTAAAATTCTATGTACCGACTTGACAGAAAATCCTAGGAAGTTCTGGTCTTACGTTAAATCAGTAAGTGGCTCGAAACAGCATATCCAGACACTACGGGATGATGATGGCATTGAAACAGAGGATGACACGCGTAAAGCTGAAATACTAAACACCTTTTTCCAAAGCTGTTTCACAGAGGAAGACCGCACTGCAGTTCCTTCTCTAAATCCTCGCACAAACGAAAAAATGGCTGACATCGAAATAAGTGTCCAAGGAATAGAAAAGCAACTGGAATCACTCAATAGAGGAAAGTCCACTGGACCTGACGGGATACCAATTCGATTCTACACAGAGTACGCGAAAGAACTTGCCCCCCTTCTAACAGCCGTGTACCGCAAGTCTCTAGAGGAACGGAGGGTTCCAAATGATTGGAAAAGAGCACAGATAGTCCCAGTCTTCAAGAAGGGTCGTCGAGCAGATGCGCAAAACTATAGACCTATATCTCTTACGTCGATCTCTTGTAGAATTTTAGAACATGTTTTTTGCTCGCGTATCATGTCATTTCTGGAAACCCAGAATCTACTATGTAGGAATCAACATGGATTCCGGAAACAGCGATCGTGTGAGACCCAACTCGCCTTATTTGTTCATGAGACCCAGAAAATATTAGATACAGGCTCCCAGGTAGATGCTATTTTTCTTGACTTCCGGAAGGCGTTGGATACAGTTCCGCACTGTCGCCTGATAAACAAAGTAAGAGCCTACGGAATATCAGACCAGCTGTGTGGCTGGATTGAAGAGTTTTTAGCAAACAAAACACAGCATGTTGTTATCAATGGAGAGACGTCTACAGACGTTAAAGTAACCTCTGGCGTGCCACAGGGGAGTGTTATGGGACCATTGCTTTTCACAATATATATAAATGACCTAGTAGATAGTGTCGGAAGTTCCATGCGCCTTTTCGCGGATGATGCTGTAGTATACAGAGAAGTTGCTGCATTAGAAAATTGTAGCGAAATACAGGAAGATCTGCAGCGGATAGGCACTTGGTGCAGGGAGTGGCAACTGACCCTTAACATAGACAAATGTAATGTATTGCGAATACATAGAAAGAAGGATCCTTTATTGTATGATTATATGATAGCGGGACAAACACTGGTAGCAGTTACTTCTGTAAAATATCTGGGAGTGTGCGTACGGAACGATTTGAAGTGGAATGATCATATAAAATTAATTGTTGGTAAGGCGGGTACCAGGTTGAGATTAATTGGGAGAGTGCTTAGAAAATGTAGTCCATCAACAAAGGAGGTGGCTTACAAAACACTCGTTCGACCTATACTTGAGTATTGCTCATCAGTGTGGGATCCGTACCAGGTCGGGTTGACGGAGGAGATAGAGAAGATCCAAAGAAGAGCGGCGCGTTTCGTCACCGGGTTATTTGGTAACCGTGATAGCGTTACGGAGATGTTTAATAAACTCAAGTGGCAGACTCTGCAAGAGAGGCGCTCTGCATCGCGGTGTAGCTTGCTCGCCAGGTTTCGAGAGGGTGCGTTTCTGGATGAGGTATCGAATATATTGCTTCCCCCTACTTATACCTCCCGAGGAGATCACGAATGTAAAATTAGAGAGATTAGAGCGCGCACGGAGGCTTTCAGACAGTCGTTCTTCCCGCGAACCATACGCGACTGGAACAGGAAAGGGAGGTAATGACAGTGGCACGTAAAGTGCCCTCCGCCACACACCGTTGGGTGGCTTGCGGAGTATCAATGTAGATGTAGATGTAGATATAGATGTACAGCTGTTGGCATACTTAGATGGCGTAATGTATTGTGGCAGGAAGATCTCCTTCGTCGATCTTTTCCATCAGAAGAGAGCGGTAAATTTCATTTAAATTTTATGAAGTGAAACACATGCTAAATCAATTTACTTGCACTTAACAAGCGCTGCATCCGCAGGGAACGAAAAATGACAAAGTGAGTGGTACATATTATGTCGCCGAGGCCAGACCGACGCCAGCTCGGTGTCTGATAGAAATACTGAGTGGTTTGTGCAAACTGCAACTCCCTGAGCTCCGCGTCAGTCAGTGCAGTTCTAGAGGGACGTCAGCACAGCCACCATGCTGAGATACACTGATGCCAAAGGCCGCTATCGACAGTTGAATGGTATAGCATTGGTGTGTGGGTCACTGATCAGCAACTCCCTCACTTATTCATCGAGGGATTTGGCTAAGACAACGATAGAACACTGGGCGTTTTAGCGTCTGCGTGTTAAAGGTTTTCGTGATTGTAAATGTAAAGATACACAGGATGTTTTAATTTCAGACAATATATCGAAAACGACGCATCGCACAATAATTATGTTCTAAGTGAAAGGTTGATATCAGTAAGAGGGACATCTGTCTGTGTTACAACTGGCCAGCATCCAACAACTCTTCCTGTGTGAGTGGGGTCAACTTTGTATTTTCAAACGTGAACCCACCATCTTATTGCACACTCAATTTCTACGCCCAAAAAACACACGATTCACTCTAACCATTGTTGTCAATTCGTGGTAGATCGCGCTGCAATCGAGAAATATAAAGGAGGCCTGTTTTTGCAATTAAGGCTCTACGTATTTGATTCTACATTTCATTTACGATGCAAATGTAAACGTTTGTGTTGTAACTGTTAATACAGATGTTCGAAATTTACTTTAGTCTTGCATATTTGATTGTACATTACAACATGGTTACGGTAGCTATTTCAGTGTCTGGTTAAATATTACTTTTCTTTTTCCCCATCGGTATGCTTGACACCGGTGAGTGTCATTCCCTCTCACCATTTGGTGCTTTATTTCGCTGAGTCGCCTTGCCTCTATCATAATTGTAATTCATAAAAATCCTCAATCCGACGGCCTTCCATTTCGATAAATTTATTAATTCGTGCGTGCAATGCATGTAAAAAACTTAAAAGCATTGTGAATTACGGTAAGAGGCAAGGGGACTCACCGAAATCAAGCATCCCGATAGGAACAAAAGACTATTATAGCCACATCGTTGTTCCTGGATCACGCTAAACGTAATTTCTAACCAGACACTGAAACAGCTAACCATACTGTACAGCAGTATCAAATTTGCAACACTAAAGTAAATTTCGAACATCGGTGTCAACCGTTAAAATACAAAGGTATACAATTACATCGTAAACGAAATCTAGAAACAAACGTGTTGGATCGTAAACGAAAAAAACAAATGATTCAAATTGCTCTAAGCACTATGGGACTTAACATCTGAGGTCATCAGTCCCCTAGACTTAGAACTACTTAAACCTAACTAACCTGAGGACATCACACACATTCATGCCCGAGGCAGGATTCGAGCCTGTGACCGTAGCAAAGGCGTGGTTTCGGCCTGAAGCGACTAGAAACGCTCGACCACAGCGGCCGGCAAACGCAAAAACTGGGACACTAGATATTTATCGATTATAGCGCCATCTGTCACGAATGGAAACCGTGGTTTCAGTAAACCGTACGTATTTTTTGACATGGAATCCAAATATGCAATAAATACGAGAGTTTCCCATTTTCAAATACTAAGCTGACCCCGCCCACGCAGGAGGCTTGGTTAGGACGTGGTCAGTGTAGAAGTTACAGACGTCCCATTCACTAACATTATCATTTCATCTAGAACATTTCTTTTTACGTTGCGACATGCTCGAGATATTTTGTTGTCCGAAGTTAAATGAGGACAGACATACACTGAAGCGCCAAAGAAGCTGGTATAGGCATGCGTTTTCAAATATAGTGATATGTAAAGAGGCATAATACGTCCCTACATAAAACAGCGCCTATATAAGCAACGCCTAGAGTTGTTAGACTGATTCCTGCTGCTACAATGGCAGGTTATCAAGAAATGAGTGAGTTTGAACGTGGTGTTACAGTCGGTGCTCTTGCGATGGGTCACAGCATCTCCGAGGTTGCGATGAAGTAGTGATTTTCCCGTACGACCACTTCACAGGTGTACCGCGAATATCAGGAATCCGGTAAAACATCAAACTGCGTCCGGAATAAGATCCTGCAAGAACGGGACCAACGAGAATTCAAGAGAATCGTGATAGAAGCGCAATCCGTCCCCCATACTGCTGCAGATATCAGTGCTGGGCCATCAAGAAGTGTCAGCGTACGAACCATTCAACGAAACGTCATCGATATCGCCTTTTGGAGCCGAAGGCCCACTCGTGTACCCTTGAAGACTGCACGACACAAAGCTTTACGCCATGCTTGCGCCCGTCAGCACCGACTTTCGACTGTTGATGACTGGAAACATGTTGCCTGGTCGGATGAGTCTCGTTTCAAATTGTATCGAGCGGATGGACATCGGGTATGGAGACGACCTCATGTATCCATGGACCCTGTATGTCAACAGGGGACTGTTGAAGCTGGTGGAGGATCTGTAATGGTGTGGGGTGTGTGCAGTTGGAGTGATATGGAATTCCATCTACGTCTAGAAAGGTGACACGTACGTAAGCAATCCTGTCTGATCACCTTCATCCATTCATGTCCATTGTGCTTTCCGACGGGCAATTCCAGCAGGACAGTGCGACTCGCCACACGTGCAGAATTTCTACAGAGTGACTCCAGGAACACTCTTCTGAGTTTAAACACTTCCTCTGGTCACCAATCTCCCAAGACATATGCGCCTGCCTAGCTGGGTGGTAACGTGCTCGCATCCCATGCAAGTACAAAAGGTTCAAATGGCTCTGAGCACTATGGGACTTAACATCTCAGGTCATCAGTCCCCTAGAACTTAGAACTAATTAAACCTAACTAACCTAAGGACATCACACACATCCATACCCGAGGCAGGATTCGAACCTGAGACCGTAGCGGTTGCACGGTTCCAGACTGAAGCGCCTAGAACCGCTCGGCCACCAAAGGCCGGCCACATGTAAGTGGGGCCGGTTTTGATTCCCGGGCGGGTTGGAGATTTTCTCCTCTCGGGGACTGGGTGTTGTGTTGTCCTCATCATAATTTCATCCTCATAACCGGCGCGCTAGTCGCCCATTGTGACGCCGAATGAAATCAGACTTGCACTTGGCGGCCGAACTTCCCCGGCCAACGATGCCATACGCTCATTTTCATTTCCCCAGACGCGAATATTTGGGATGCCTTGGAACGTGCTGTTGAGAAGAGATCTCCACCCCCTCGTACTGATAAGGATTTATGGACAGCACTGCAGTATTCATGGTGTCAATTCCCTCCAGCACTACTTCAGACATTGGTTGAGTCCACGCCACGTCGTGTTGCGGCACTCCTGCGTGGTCGCGGGGGCCGTATACGATGTTAGGCAGGTGTACCAGTGTATTTGGCTCTTCAGTGTATTATTCTAACTTCAGTAATTCAAACGTAAATATTAGGTTGGTTGACAAGTTCGTAGCATTTTTGTTTTGCATGTTGGCATTCCGGTTGATATGGGTTTATGTATCGATTGTCGTTTCACTGTTGCTATTTGAGGTTACATTGCCGTTGCGTCATTTAGACATAGCAAGTTGAGAAGTACCCGTGGTCTAGCGGTCTTTGATTCATAATCGAAACGTCTTCGGTCCCGGGTTCGATCCCCGCCACTGCTCAAATTTTGATAAATAATCAACATTGGCGGCCGAAGACTTCCGGCATAAGAAGTCAGCCTCATTCTGCCAACGGCCTTGTCAAAGAGGGCGGAGATGCGGATAGAGGTTCAGGGCACTCTCTTGTCCTAGGAGTGGGAAATTGCCCCTAAAGGCGGAAGAATCAGCAATGATCAACGACATGAGGATGCAGAAGGCAATGGAAACCACTGCATTAAAGACACGTTACGTGTATCCACAGGACATGTGGCCTGTAATTGAAGAATTGTCATGATGATCTCTCCATTGGCAAAAGATTCCGGAATAGTCCCCCATTCGGATCTCCGGGAGGGGACTGCCAAGGGCGAGGTTACCATGAGAAAAAGATTGAATAATCAACGAAAGGATAACGTCCTACGAGTCGGGGCGTGGAATGTCAGAAGCTTGAACGTGGTAGGGAAACTAGAAAATCTGAAAAGGGAAATGCAAAGGCTCAATCTAGATATAGTAGGGGTCAGTGAAGTGAAGTGGAAGCAAGACAAGGAATTCTGGTCAGATGAGTATCGGGTAATATCAACAGCAGCAGAAAGTGGTATGACAGGTGTAGGATTCGTTATGAATAGGAAGGTAGGGCAGAGGGTGTGTTACTGTGAACAGTTCAGTGACCGGGTTGTTCTAATCAGAATTGACAGCAGACCTATACCGACAACGATAGTTCAGGTATACATGCCGACGTCGCAAGCTGAAGATGAACAGATAGAAAAAGTGTATGAGGATATTGAAAGGGTAATGCAGTAGGGACGAAAATCTAATAGTCACGGGCGACTGGAGTGCAGTTGTAGGGGAAGGAGTAGAAGAAAAAGTTACAGGAGAATATGGGCTTGGGACAAGGAATGAAAGAGGAGAAAGACTAATTGAGTTCTGTAACAAGTTTCAGCTAGTAATAGCGAATACCCTGTTCAAGAATCACAAGAGGAGGAGGTATACTTGGAAAAGGCCGGGAGATACGGGAAGATTTCAATTAGATTACATCATGGTCAGACAGAGATTCCGAAATCAGATACTGGATTGTAAGGCGTACCCAGGAGCAGATATAGACTCAGATCACAATATAGTAGTGATGAAGAGTAGGCTGAGGTTCAAGACATTAGTCAGGAAGAATCAATACGCAAAGAAGTGGGATACAAACTCGTTCCGGGAAAATCAGGAATACAGAAATACAAGTCGCTGAGGAATGAAATAAATAGGAAGTGCAGGGAAGCTAAGACGAAATGCCTACAGGAAAAATGTGAAGACATCGAAAAAGATATGATTGTCGGAAGGACAGACTCGGCATACAGGAAAGTCAAAACAACCTTTGGTGGCATTAAAAGCAACGGTGGTAACATTAAGAGTGCAACGGGAATTCCACTGTTAAATGCAGAGGAGAGAGCAGATAGGTGGAAAGAATACATTGAAAGCCTCTATGAGGATGAAGATTTGTCTGATGTGATAGAAGAAGAAACAGGAGTCGATTTAGAAGAGATAGGAGATCCCGTATGAGAATCGGAATTTAAAAGACCTTTGGAGGACTTACGGTCAAATAAGGCAGAAGGGATGGATAACATTCCATCAGAATTTCTAAAATGATGGGGGAAGTGGCAACAAAACGACTATTCACGTTGGTGTGTAGAATATATGAGTCTGGCGACATATCATCTGACTTTCGGAAAAGCATCATCCACACAATTCCGAAGACGGCAAGAGCTGACAAGTGCGAGAATTATCGCAGAATCAGCTTAACAGCTCATGCATCGAAGTTGCTTACAAGAATAATATACAGAAGAATGGAAAAGAAAATTGAGAATGCGCTAGGTGACGATCAGTTTGGCTTTAGGAAAAGTAAAGGGACGAGAGAGGCAATTCTGACGTTACGGCTAATAATGGAAGCAAGGCTAAAGAAAAATCAAGACACTTTCATAGGATCTGTCGACAAGGAAAAAGCGTTCTACAATATAAAATGGTGCAAGCTGTTCGAGATTCTGTAAAAAGTAGGGGTAAGCTATAGGGAGAGACAGGTCATATACAATATGTACAACAACCAAGAGGGAATAATAAGAGTGGACGATCAAGAACGAAGTGCTCGTATTAAGAAGGGTGTAAGACACGGCTGTAGCCTTTCGCCCCTACTCTTCAATCTGTACATCGAGGAAGCGATGATGGAAATAAAAGAAAGGTTCAGGAGTGGAATTAAAATAAAAGGTGAAAGGATATCAATGATACGATTCGCTGATAACATTGCTATCCTGAGTGAAAGTGAAGAAGAATTAAATGATCTGCTGAACGGAATGAACAGTCTAATGAGTACACAGTATGGTTTGAGAGTAAATCGGAGAAAGACGAAGGTAATGAGAAGTAGTAAAAATGAGAACAGCGAGAAACTTAACATCAGTCAATGAAGTTAAGGAATTCTGCTACCTAGGCTGTAATATAACCAATGACGGACGGAGCAAGGAGGACATCAAAAGCAGACTCGCTATGGCAAAAAAGGCATTTCTGGCCAAGAGAAGTCTACTAATATCAAATACCGGCCTTAATTTGAGGAAGAAATTTCTGAGGATGTACATCTGGAGTACAGCATTGTATGGTAGTGAAACATGGACTGTGGGAAAACCGGAACAGAAGAGAATCGAAGCATTTGAGATGTGGTGCTATAGACGAATGTAGAAAATTAGGTGGACTGATAAGGTAGGGAATGAGGAGGTTCTACGCAGAATCGGAGAGGAAAGGAATATGTGGAAAACACTGATATGGAGAAGGGACAGGCTGATAGGACATCTGCTAAGACATGGGAGCTGCAGAGGGCAAAAACTGTAGAGGAAAACAGAGATTGGAATACGTCAAGCAAATAATTGAGGACGTAGGTTGCAAGTGCTACTCTGAGATGAAGAGGTTAGCACAGGAAAGGAATTCGTGGCGGGCCGCATCAAACCAGTCAGTAGAATGATGACCAAAAAAGATATGTGCGCTAAAAAATGGAGTGCGAAATGGACAAATCGGAATATTTCCGACATATTCTTCTGTTTGAGTTTAGTAGAGAGATGACAGCAGAGGAGGCAGCTACAAATACTGTATTTGCGCGGTGCATGGGGATAACGCCATTGGACAGAGCACGGCAAGAAAATGATTTTCTCGTTTTAAGGAGGGTACTTTTTACGTTAGCGACATTCCACTCTGAGGAAGTCTTGGGGTGCGGGGGGGGGGGGGGGGGGGGTTGATGAAGATCGTTTAAAGGAATTAATACAGAGTGATGCACATCAGTGTATTCGAGAACTGTCAAATGTGATGATCTGTGGTCATTCCATTCTCGTACGACATTTGCATGTCATGGGGAAGGATAGAAGTCTGATATATGAGTACCGTATGCTCTAAGCCAGATCATAAAAATCAACACCTCTGTTCGCTCGTCATCCATTGGCTCGTGACAACACCGGCCATTCCTACTCAGCATTGCTATTGATGACGAGAAATGGTGTCTTTATGCTAACGGAAGGAAAAGATAGGAATGGTTGAGCCCCCCCAAAAAAGCAGCAACTCCCCATACAAGGAACTGTACGCATCCACAATCATTCTGCAGTCATCATATTCACTTGATCCTGTGCACTCAGATTTTCATCTCTGCCGCTCTCTGTCGAATAACATTCAAGGAACTTCGTCTTCGAATGAAAATGCGCTCCGAGCATGGCTCGAAGAGTTCTTCGCCTCAAAACCACGTGATTTCTACACTCGTGGAATCGAGAATTTACCCCAGCGTTGGCAGAGTATTGTAAATAGTGGGGGAAAAATATATTGCTGATGACTAAAGTCTCTGTTATGTGTGTCTATTGTGTTTATTAAACTCATGGTAAAACGCTCGGAACTCATGGACCAACGTAATATTTCTGTTCAGTTAGAGGAATAATAATTTGGACTGAACAGGGCTTTTTAGGCTCTCTGGAGACTAAAAAGAGATGGACTGGGCAATGAGTTCGTAGAGGAGCGTGTTTTACGACAGTACACCTTTCCTCGTGTTTACCGCGAGGGATTAGCCGAGCGGTCTGAGGCGCTGCAGTCATGGACTGTGCGGCTGGTCCCGGCGGAGGTTCGAGTCCTCCCTCGGGCATGGGTGTGTGTGTGTTTGTCCTCAGGATAATTTAGGTTAAGTAGCGTGTAACCTTATGCACTGATGACCTCAGCAGTTAAGTCCCATAAGATTTCACACACATTTGAACATTTTTTCCTCGTGTTTTCGCCACACCTCGATCTTAGAAACGTGAACGCCCGATTTACTCAGATGCCAAGAGGAACGAAATTAGTTCAGTGATTAAACAGAAATTGACTGTCTCTTATCTTTGAAAATGAGCCTCTGAACATAGAACAAAGTTCTCTTAATTCTATAGATTTGACTACTTTACGTAGCAGGATAGTTGTTCGAATCCTAATCTGGGTATCGAGATTTGTATTTACTATGGCTTTCTGAAAACGACTAACCGAATGCCGGAATGGTTGCTTTGAAAGGGTACGTTCGATCTACTTCCCATGCTTTCCAGATCGCGTTGACGTTTCGTCTCTAATGAGTTCTTCATTGACAAGACCTTAGCTCCTAATCGTCTTTCCTTCTTTCACTAGCCATTCCTGTACTGGACGAAACTGTACTCTTGTTTGTCGCACCCCACTGTGAACAGAAATGTTTGAATCCCTAAGGGACCTAACTGCTGAGGTCATCGTTCCTAGTCTTACGCACCACTTAAACTAAATTAAACTGATTCACGGTATAAACAACACAGCCACGCCCGAGGGAGGATCGAAACTACGGCTGGAGGCGCCACGCAATCCGTAACATGACGCCCCTAACAGCGCAGCCACTCCACGCGGCTACGAACATAAATTAACGTGGATGCCAGAACTGTGCCAGTGGATGTGCTAAGGATGGATAAACGCCACGTGCTTGACGATTCGCCGCACGTGTAAGTGCGCGCTCGTAGACAGTGTGAGAGCATGTCGCAGACTAACGACGCGATGAAAGCCAGTTGCCGATACGGCACTGTTGAGGCATTTAGTGGAGGTATTCCCGTGAGGGAAACGTCTGCGTGGGCTGAATGGATCCACTGGCACGTCTGACACCCCACATCACCGAATTGTGCAGAAATTTACTGTCCGTATCTTCCTACAGCCGCAATTCTTCCCGAGGGCATGCAGATTTACTGTATGATTAAATGATGATAAAATATTCCGGAGGTAAAATAGTCCCCCATTCGGATCTCCGGGCGGAGACTACTCAAAAGGACGTCGTTATCAGGAGAAAGAAAACTGGCGTTCTACGGATCGGAGCGTGGAATATCAGATCCCTTAATCGGGCAGGTAGATTAGAAAATTCAAAAAGGGAAATGGATAGGTTTAAGTTACATATAGTGGAAATTAGTGAAGTTCGGTGGCAGGAGGAACAGGACTTTTGGTCAGGTGAATACAGGGTTATAAATACAAAATCAAATAGGGGTAATGCAGAAGTAGGTTTAATAATGAATAAAAAAATAGGAGTGCGGGTAAGCTACGACAAACAGCACAGTGAACGCATTATTGTGGCCAAGATAGACACGAAGCCCACGCCTACTACAGTAGTACAAGTTTATATGCCAACTAGCTCTGCAGATGATGAAGAATTTGATGAAATGTATGATGAGATGAAAGAAATTAGTCAGGTAGTGAAGGGTGATGAAAATTTAATAGTCGTGGGTGACTGGAATTCGATAGCAGGGAAAGGAAGAGAAGGAAACATAGTAGGTGAATATGGAATGGGGGTAATGAATGAAAGAGCGAGCCGCATGGTAGAATTTTGCACAGAGCTTAACTTAATCATAGCTAACACTTGGTTCATGAATCATGAAAGAAGGTTGTATACATGGAAGAAGCCTGGAGATACTAAAAGGTTTCAGATAGATTATATAATGGTAAGACAGAGATTTAGGAACCAGATTTTAATTTATAAGACATTTCCAGGGGCTGATGTGGACTCTGACCACAATCTATTGCTTATGAACTGTAGATTAAAACTGAAGAAACTACAAAAAGATGGGAATTTAAGGAGATCGGACCTGGATAAACTGAAAGAACCAGAGGTTGTACAGAGTTTCAGGGAGAGCATAAGGGAACAATTGACAGGAATGGGTGAAAGAAATACAGTAGAAGAAGAATGGGTAGTTTTGAGGGATGAAATAGTGAAGGCAGCAGAGGATCAAGTAGGTAAAAAGACGAAGGCTAGTAGAAATCCTTGGGTAACTGAAGAGATACTGAATTTAATTGATGAAAGGAGAAAATACAAAAATGCATTAAATGAAGCAGACAAAAGGAATACAAACGTCTCAAAAATGAGATTGACAGGAAGTGCAAAATGGCTAAGCAGGGATGGCTAGAGGGCAAATGTAAGGATGCAGAAACTTATCTCACGAGGGGTAAGATAGATATTGCCTACAGGAAAATTAAAGAGACCTTTGGAGAAAAGAGAACCACTTGCATGAATATCAAGAGTTCAGATGGAAACCAGTTCTAAGCAAAGAAGGGAGAGCAGAAAGAAGGAAGGAGTATATAGAGCGTATATACAGGGGCGATTGTCTTGAGGACAATATTATGGAAATGGAAGAGGATGTAGAAGAAGATGAAATGGGAGATATGATACTGCGTGCAGAGTTTGACAGAGCACTGAAAGACCTAAGTGGAAACAAGGCCCCTGGAGTAGACAACATTCCATTAGAACTACTGACAGCCTTGGGAAAGACAGTCCTGACAGAACTTTACTATCTGGTGAGCAAGATGTATGAGAAGGCGAAATTCCCTCAGACTTCAAGAAGAATATAATAATTCCAATCCCAAAGAAAGCATGTGTTGACATGTGTGAACATTACCGAACTATCAATTCAATAAGTTACAGCTGCAAAATACTAACGCGAATTCTTTACAGAAGAATGGAAAAATTGGTAGAAGCCGACCTTAGGGAAGATCAGTTTGGATTCTGTAGTAATGTTGGAACGCGTGAGACAATACTGACCCTACGACCTATCTTAGAAGAAAGATTAAGGAAAGGCAAACCTACTTTTCTAGCATTTGTACACTTAGAAAAGCTCTTGACAATGTTAACTGGAATACTCTCTTTCAAATTTTGAAGGTGGTAGGGGTAAAATACAGGGAGCGAAAGGCTAATTACAATTTGTACAGAAAGCAGATGGCAGTTATAAGAGTCGAGGGTCATGAAAGGGAAGCAGTGCTTGGGAAGGGAGTGAGACAGGTTTATTCAATCTACATATTGAGCAAGCAGTAAAGGAAACAAAAGAAAAGTTCGGAGTAGGCTTTAAAACCCATGGAGAATAAATAAAAACTTTGAGGTTCGCCGATGACATTGTAATTCTGTCAGAGACAGCAAAGGACTTGGAAGTGCAGTTGAATGGAATGGACAGTGTCTTGAAAGGAGGATATAAGATGAACATCAACAAAAGCAAAACGAGGATAATGGAATGTAGTCGAATTAAGTCGGGTGATGCTGAGGGAATTAGATTAGGAAATGAGACACTTAAAGTAGCAAAGGTGTTTTGCTATTTGGAGAGCAAAATAACTGATGATGGTCGAAGTAGAGAGGATATAAAATGTAGACTGGCAATGGCAATGAAAGCGTTTCTGAAGAAGAGAAATTTGTTAACATCGAGGATAGATTTGTCAGGAAGTCGTTTCTGAAAGTATTTGTATGGAGTGTAGCCATATATGGAAGTGAAACATGGACGATAAATAGTTTAGACAAGAAGAGAATAGAAGCTTTCGAAATGTGGTGCTACAGAAGAATGCTTAAGATTAGGTGGGTAGATCACATACTAATGAGGAGGTATTGAATAGAATTGGGGAGAAGAGGAGTTTGTGGCACAACTTGACTAGAAGAAGGGATCGGTTGGTAGGACATGTTCTGAGGCATCAAGGGACCATCAATTTAGTACTGGAGGGAAGTGCAGAGGGTAAAAATCGTAGAGGGAGACCAAGAGATGAATACACCAAGCAGATTCAGAAGGATGTAGGCTGCAGTAGGTACTGGGAGATGAAGAAGCTTGCACAGGATAGAGTAGCATGGAGAGCTGCATCAAACCGGTCTCAGGACTGAAGACCACAACAACAACAACATCTTTCTATTTGTTCACAGCCCAGAACGCCGACCCTTGTCTCATAACTTCTCGTTTCACTTTATATTACAGAATTCGAAATAGTCCATTTTGCAGGTATTTACACATTACTGCTGCATTCAACATAGATTACGTGAAGACGAGCACAAACAAATTTTCCTTCTTGGTGAGACTGTCCGAATATTTTGTCACATAAAGTTCATTCTTAACTATTTTTTATACTGTGTTGTTTTTCTCTGTTGCTGAAAATACGCGGGGTATCTTCCCAAACAGTTGTAGAGTACTGTGTTGTCGATCTATAGCCACGCTATAAAACCGAAGCGAGGGCGGACTTCCAGATGATTCACTTCACTCAGTCCCGCTGTCTGATATTGATTGCAGCCTTGGCGTTACCGGGCATTACAGTACAGAGGAGGCATTTGCAAATTATAATTATTAAAACTTTCCACGAACCTACTATGCTGTCATAGTAGGAGGAGAGGTGATACTCCTACGTGGTGCGTCCCAGGTGGCGGATAGGGAAGTCCTCACCGGTTTACTGGCGGACTTGAGTGAAATAAAATAGCTCTCGCGGACCAAACACACCCTCTGCGGTTAACAACCGGAGTTGTAAATCGGAGCTTGCTCCAACTAAGGTTGACAACCTTCGACAGTCAAAAATGGAAAGGTCTTTTAGGAACAAAAATTCCACCGTCCTGCTCAAAAAGGCAGGAAAAGGCTACATCGGATTCGGTTGGTAGTCAACTGGAAGACAGCAACGAATAGGAGCGTTTGCAACCATCCAAATGCACACTAACACACAATAAGAAGATTAAACATGAGCAAATAAATTATATAGCAACACACAACATAAACTCACTACTTCAGACCGGAAAACTCAAGGAGCTCACAGATGAACTAAATAAACAAAAAATTTTAATAACAGGGATCCAAGAAATGAGAAACACCACAGAGGACCCATTCGAATCACAAGGATACAGAATTTATAATGGGAAACCGGGACCGAGGGCAATGAAACGATGTCCCCAGTTTGGAACAGGGTTTTTAGTAAACATAAAAATAATAGATTCAGTAACGGGTTTCCAAGCAGTATCACCAAGAACTGCGACTCTAAGCTTTAAAACAATGAATAAAACCTATACAATAATAAATGCTCATGCCCCAACAAATGAAAAAAATTAACTAACAAAAACAAAGGAAGAGGTAGATAAATTTTGGGACCTTCTAGAACAAACTGTGAACAGAGTAAATAAAAAGAATGTAAAAATCTTATTGGGAGATTTCAATGCTCAGTTGGGAAAAGAAAGGAAATGTAAAGATATAATTGGAAAATGGAGTCCACATAAATTTACGAACAAAAACGGTCAGAGACTTGTAGAACTCTGCAGAGAACACAACCTTATATCTAAATCAACATAGTTTAAGAGGAAGCCAAGTAAACTTAAAACATGGAAACATCCAGACTGGAGGAAGGGCGAGTGGCAGCTAGACCATGTCTGTATGGACAAAAATTTTCATAAGGAGATCCACAATGTTAAAGTGCTGAGAGGAGTAGACACAGGCTCAGACCATTATACAGTTAAAATTAAAATCAAATTCACACCGTTAAAGAAGACGACCGGAAAAACTAATAAAATAAAAAGGAGGTTTGACCCACATCAGCTAATTAAAAATAATAAGTACCAACAAATAACACAAACCATCAAATTAACAGACGATCTAGAACAACTAGTGCCTAATCTTAAAAAAAGAAGCAGAGAATCTAGCTCCCTTGAACCCACGAAGGAAACATGCATGGAGGACATCAGAATGTGACAAATTCCATGAAGATAGACACCAAGCATGGTTAAAGTTTCAAACACATAAAACTGAAGAAAATGCCATCAACCTAAAAAATGAAAGAAAAAAATTCACTCAAAATATTAGAAGAATCAAGAGAGGATTTCATAAAGATATTATAAAGTCTATAGAAGGTAATCATCATAAAACCAACTCCAGGAACTACTACAAAATCTTTGGGAAACAACTACAACAATATGAGGCCCCTACACTAATACTGAAAGATGAAGATGGAAGAATGACACACAGTAACAAGGAAAATGCAGAAATCATGGTAAAAGCATTTTACAATCTTCTGAATTGCGAGGAACCCAAAGAACCCTTACAAATCAACATAAATACCCCAATAAAAACCAAAACGAACAAAATAGACCCTCCAACTTTCCAAGAAGTAGAAGAAATTCTTAAAGAACAAAAAAATTATAAGGCATGTGGAGAAGATCAGGTTTTTGTTGAAATGTGGAAATATGCAAGGGACACAGTCAAGACCTCCTTACACGTGGCTCTAACAAAAATTTGGGTAACAGAACAATTTCCCGAACATTGGACCACAGCTATCATCCACCCACTACACAAAAAGGGAGATAAGAGCAACCCAGACAACTACAGAGGAATCTCTCTCATAGATTGCACATATAAAATTCTATTCAAGATCCTATATGAAAGAATCAAGGAGCAATTAGAACAGGAGTTAGGGCAATATCAGGGAAGTTTCAGACCATGGAGAAGCTGTGCAGAGCAGATAATCAGTTTAAAAATGATTATGGCATACTACAAGAAACGGAACAAACCTCTGGCAATAACATTTGTAGATTTTAAGAAGGCATATGACTGTATTAAAAATTTTAAGAAATATAGGACTCCATCCAAAACTAATTAAAATAATACAACTCACTCTAACCAACACCAAATCAAAAGTGAAGTTAGAGGAGAAATTTCGGAACCATTCCTAATAAAAACAGGCTTAAGACAAGGTGACTGCCTATCACCATTACTTTTCAACTGTGCACTGGAATACATAATGAGAGAATGGTACAAGGACAATCCAAAGAGGATAAGAATTGGAAGTGCAAAAGATGATATTAGCTTAAACTGCTTGGGATTCGCTGATGCTCTTGCTCTCCTAGCCAACACCGTTCAAGAAGCCAGGCAACAAGTGAAATCACTACAAGAAATAGCAGAGAAAGTAGGCCTTAGAATATCATTTGAAAAAAACGGAGATTATGCTAACTGATCCACCACTTGCAAACAAAATTACAATAGGAGAACAGGAAATCAAAATTGTTGATAAATTTAAATATTTAGGCGAAATAATAACATACAATCTAAATGAGAAGCCATCATGGCAAAATAGAATAAAAAAACTGAACTATGCAAATTACATTACCAAAACTACATACAACCAAAAAAGCCTATCTATAGATGCAAAATTAAAACGCTATAAAACAGTTACACAACCAGAAGTAACGTATGCAGCTGAAACTATCTTCAAAACAACTAATACGGCAGAAATTGACAGAATACTAAAAATAGAAAGAAGAATAATTAGGACATGTATAAATAAACAGTATAAAATAAATGGACATTGGAGAATAGCATCAAATGAAACAGTATATAAGAAAATAGAACCAGTCATGAGCACAATCAGGAAGAAACGCATCTCATTCTTTGGACATCTGATGAGAACTCCAGAAAACAGAATTAGTAAAAAAATAATACAAAAATTGTGGAATAGCAAGAGCGACGTTAAATGGATCACAGAAATTAAGGAAGATATAAAAGAACTTCAAATTACAGTAGATGACCTAAAAAAACAAGATAGAGAAAACCAGAATACTGCAAGGTCCGCAAACCAGACTACAAATGAAAATCAATAAAAGGAGTACAGGAAGAGTTGTCTCAGATGAAGAAAGAAAGAAAATATCTGAAAGAATGAAGAAATATTGGGCAGACAGAAGAGCAAAACACCTTTCATATAAGAATAGCCTCTAATAATTATATTACCTAAATATATTAAGTTATTGTCGAACCAAATTGTATCCATGTGTAACAACTTGTTTAGAACTTTGTATTTTTGACTACAGTGGTCCAATGAAGGCCATAAAATAAATAATAATATGTATAATAATATTAAAACTTTACTTGAATTTTACATAACGTGCACATTTTAATTTTTATAAACATCTTACTGACAAGTACTAACCATCATCAAACATCTTTTTCCTATTAATTAATAAATTGTGCTTAATATCATGGAAATATTAAAGTTTACATTTTTGTGTTGCATACGGTGCCCAAAATTTCCAACATATTTAGGTACACTAAAAACAACAACGTTTCACCCTGACACTCGTAAACTATACAATTTCATGAAAACCTGTTTGGTAACAAATCTGTCTCTTTTTGAACAATATTTTGTTTCAGTAGCTACAGATAACTTGTTAAGATTGATACCCCTAACACCCTCCATTCCTGCTTTCAGAATGAACACGAAAACATCTGGGAGCATTTTCGTAAATGAAATAGAAGAAACTTAATTTTCTTTTAAGGGAATTAATTAATTAAATTGTACCTTGAAAAAACTACATATAAAATGTGATCTAAAATGATTTTGGAACGATTTTGGTCTAGGACAGGAATTGTCTAGCCAAAATCCCGTTCATTCAAACTTTAACAACTTTCTGTTAATAGATAATTACAAGTTTTTTCATAGCAGCACCATGTACATGCATTGTTACAAGTTTTAGCTGCTGGAAGATTAACTGTTACACTAGAGCATTCATCATGACTATGTACCATCACATGGCTCTTGATTTTTATCAGAACGATTTGAGCAACACCTCAGGGACATGAGGTTCCTTGTGTAGCCCTGCAGGACACCTGATATCGATTCGACTGAGCACGTTTGGCGCGCCGCACAGTTAGAATCTTTGTCTTGGATCTAGCATCGGCCGTTCACCAAGAGCTGTGATCCCTGGTTCAGTTAACACGGCTGCCCAGCGCCCTGGGGGTAACTTGTGCAGACCGCAACGGTCGCCATCGCCGTCAAGGCAATAGCGGCAACTCTACACGCCACCAAGTACATGTGTGTAAATTCAGCCGCGTTTGAACTTATTCAGTCCCAGTTTAGCTGTCATAATTTTAATCTTGGTTGTACGGCCCTGTTATCGTTTGTTTTACTTTCTAGTTAGGCCCATGTTCCGGCATATAAATTCACACTACTTTCTTAGGAAGTCCATTTGAATTTCCTCAGCCGGCCGAAGTGGCCGAGCGGTTCTAGGCGCTACAGTCTGGAACCGCGCGACCGCTACGGTCGCAGGTTCGAATCCTGCCTCGGGCATGGATGTGTGTGATGTCTTTAGATTAATTCGGTTGAAGTAATTCTAAGTTCTAGGGGACTGATGACCTCAGAAGTTACGTTCCATAAGGCTCAGAGCCATTTGAACCTTTTCTTTTGAATTTCCTCGGTGACATTTCTATCCTTATTCGCAAATTGTCAGCACTCTATTCTGTGGCAGTTAATCGGACTTACAGAAGTGTTGCTGATTCTAAATTTTGACTTGAACTTTATTCTTTTTTTATCATAAAAGTTGAAGGTTTAGTTGCAACAGCTAGACATCGGTTTGCAGTGCTGTCCCTATCAGGCGCCTCACTGTGCAATGACGCAACATCCCTTGTAATTATACCAGCAGGTATCACCCGCTGGAGCTCTGCCGTTGCTGTTTCAAGTGAAGCACTGGCGTAACATAGCAGAGAATGAGCAGTCGCTTGCTATACGCTACTGCAGCGTTATGTCCGCAGTGTTAAGTGCTATTGCTGGTGAAACGAATGGGCACCGCAGTTCTTCTCTCCAATGCACGTCTCACTCCAGTTCTACTGCTGGGCACTTCGCAGCTTTAACGCGATATCTCAGCAGTGGAACGTTTGTGTCAACTGAAGTAATCGAGCCCTCAGTGCCTGGCGTTGTTGAGAACATACTCTACTGAAATGCCCTGCTTAACCCACAGGACAGGACAGATAGAATAAATTGTGGAAAGGGCCAAAATTAGGAGCTGTCAGTTACACTCGAACATACAACTTTATTATTTGATCAAACATTACAAGAGCCCAAAAATTTTTTTGAAACACACAGCTTTAATCTTTGGGACTTAATTAGCAGCTGAAAGCCACCTTAATTTAAAAACGGTCTGAAGGTCAATAACTTAAAACGGAAGCATAATCAGAAATTTAAAAGGAAAGCCTTATCTTAAAACAGTTTTTTAGTTAGACTCGCGTAAACAAATTCAAATCGGCTGAAGGCTCAGCACTTAAATCTCCAAAACATTATTTTTTTAAAAAAATACCAAAGTCCTTACGTGAAACAGTTCTTTAATTTAGGCTGAAGCCCTTAAGAACAAACAACTGAAACTCAAATCGGCTGAAGGCCGAAGACTTAAAAATTCAAAAAAAATTTTAAAATGCCAAAGGGGTTAGGTGAAACAATACATAAACTAGGCGTTGTGACTTGGCAAGACAGCCAAGCCACTATGAGAGGAAGCCGAAAGGCACGCGTTTGAGCTCACGCAGGCTGGCGTGAGGTCTGGAACAGGTAAAGTAATTGATATAGCCAATAACGTACGTAACTTCTGGAATACTTAACTTTAATCCATAATTGGTGAACATCGATCTGACGGTTCATGCATCACAAGATAAATAGCAAATGATAATGGCGCCTTGCTAGGTCGTAGCAAATGACGTAGCTGAAGGCTATGCTAACTATCGTCTCGGCAAATGAGAGCGTAATTAGTCAGTGAACCATCGCTAGCAAAGTCGGTTGTACAACGGGGGCGAGTGCTAGGAAGTCTCTCTAGACCTTCCGTGTGGCGGCGCTCGGTCTGCAATCACTGACAGTGGCGACAGGCGGGTCAGACGTATACTACCGGACCGCGGCCGATTTAAAGGCTACCACCTAGCAAGTGTGGTGTTTGGCGGTGACACCACACTAGGGTCAAGGCCTTAAGAGTAAAACAACTCTAATTTAAAACACAAAACCGGTTGGAAGCCATACACGTACCGACAACAAGAACAAATTAAAAAAAAAAGTGCAGTCCACACGAGGGCGCCCAAATATTCGAGAGTCGGCCTGTAATTCCAACACTAATGCTCGCTTAGGTGAGACGGGCAATCGGGCCAACCATTCACGATCCGACGACAAACTAACCGACTGACAGTCAGCGGACCCACCGACAAGATAACTTCCACTTCACCCGACCAGGGCACAACAGGGAGTTCAACGGAACCAACTCAGAAGATATTGGCGCCCACAACCAATCATACACGAAAATGTCAAACTACACACCGTGCTGGACAGCAACAACACGATAAGGAAACTAAATTGCTTGAAATTTACGTCAACGCCCAGAGCAGGTAACCGGAACGTTAACGGCTACAAGGCAGAAGATTCCGATGGTGCACTCCAATTCAGATAGCCAAATACAGTGAAACTCCACCGGAGGGTGGCTAGAATTTTCCAACTTGAAAACCACGTTGTTGCTCGCGGGAGTATCCCAACAGCCGACAACGAACGACACCATGTGAACACTCTTGACTTGCTGGTAGGTTAAATCAAAACTCAACTTTCGTGTCCAGGGTCGGTGAGCCGCGGACCTCGTAGCAATGGGAACAGCGCCACACTCTCCGACACCGCGTAGAGACCGCCAGAGGGCCCCGGCAAAACGGCGCCCCGCCGAGAACTCCTCACTGCTCCACGCCAACCGACCGCCCCTCAGAGCCAGTACGCTGACCACATTTACAATAACTTGTTAGTCAAAATCACACAAACTACACGCAGTTTCACGAACACTTGCACGAAGAACTAGACATGCTAACGGCAGTGACTGTACAATAACAGGGACGAATCACGAGGCGGCACACAGAGCCAACCCATAAGCGATCGCCTGCCAAATACCCGCCATCCGGCTAGACGACCGACCGTCGACCAACCAAAGTTGTCCCCACTCCAATCACGTGTGTCGGCAACCGTCGGGCGAGTCATGGCGGTCCGGACCTCACTGCTGCCGCGCCACGGCTGAACTTGTGCTGCGTGCCAACTCAAACGAACTAACTGCCTGCACGTTCCAACCGACTCGTCGACATACCGTCACACCTACTACAATAGTAAAAGTTTATATGCCAACTAGCTCTGCAGATGATGAAGAAACTGATGAAATGTATGATGAGATAAAAGAAATTATTCAGGTAGTGAAGGAAGACGAAAATTTAATATTCATGGGTGACTGGAATTCGAGAGTCCGAAAAGGGAGAGAAGGAAATATAGTAGATCAATATGGATGGGGGGGGAAAGAAATGAAAGAGGAAACCGTCTGGTAGAATTTTGCAAAGAGCATAACTTAATCATAGCTAACACTTGGTTCAAGAATCATGAAAGAAGGTTGTATACGTGGAAGAAGCCTGGAGATACTGACAGGTTTCAGATAGATTACATAATGGTAAGACAGAGATTTAGGAACCAGGTTTTAAATTGTAAGACATTTCCAGGGGCAGATGTGGACTCTGATCACAATCTATTGCTTATGAACTGTAGATTAAAACTGAAGAAACTCCAAAAAGATGGGAATTTAAGGAGATGGGACCTGAATAAACTGAAAGAACCAGAGGTTGTACAGAGTCTCAGGGAGAGCATAAGGGAACAATTGACAGGAATGGGGGAAAGAAATACAGTAGAAGAAGAATTGATAACTTTGAGAAATGAAGTAGTGAAGGCAGCAGAGGACCAAGTAGGTAAAAAGACGAGGGCTAGTAGAAATTCTTGGGTAACAGAAGAAATACTGAATTTAATTGATGAAAGGAGAAAATATAAAAATGCAGTAAATGAAGCAGGCAAAAAGGAATACAAACGTCTCAAAAATGAGATCGACAGGAACTGCAAAATGGCTAAGCAGGGATGGCTAGAGGACAAATGTAAGGATGTAGAGGCTTATCTCACTAGGGGTAAGATAGATACTGCCTACAGGAAAATTAAAGAGACCTTTGGAGAAAAGAGAACCACTTGTAGGAATATCAAGAGTTCAGATGGAAACCCAGTTCTAAGCAAAGAGGGGAAAGCAGAAAGATGGAAGGAGTATATAGAGGGTCTATACAAGGGCGACGTACTTGAGGACAATATTCTGGAAATGGAAGAGAATGTAGATGAAGATGAAATGGGAGATACAATACTGCGTGAAGAGTCTGACAGAGCACTGAAAGACCTGAGTCGAAACAAGGCCCCGGGAGTAGACAACATTACATTAGAACTACTGACAGGATAGGAAAAGACAGTCCTGACAGAACTCTACTATCTGGTGAGCAAGATGTATGAGACAGGCGAAATACCCTCAGACTTCAAGAAGAATATAATAATTCCAATCCCAAAGAAAGCAGGTGTTGACAGATGTGAAAATTACCGAACAATCAGTTTAATAAGCCACAGCTTCAAAATAGTAACGCGAATTCTTTACAGACGAATGGAAAAACTAGTAGAAGCCAACCTTGGGGAAGATGAGTTTGGATTCCGTAGAAACGTTGGAACACGTGAGGCAATACTGACCTTACGACTTATCTCAGAAGCTAGATTAAGGAAAGGCAAACCTACGTTCTAGCATTTGTAAACTTAGAGAAAGCTTTTGACAATGTTGACTGGAATCCTCTCTTTCACATTCTAAAGGTGGCAGGGGTAAAATAAAGGGAGCGAAAGGCTATTTACAATTTGTGCAGAAACCAGATGGCAGTTATAAGAGTCGAGGGTCATGAAAGGGAAGCAGCGGTTGGGAAGGGAGTGAGACAGGGTTGTAGCCTCTCCCCGATGTTATTCAATCTGTATATTGAGCAAGCAGTAATGGAAGCAAAAGAAAAGTTCAGAGTAGGTATTAAAATCCATGGAGAATAAATAAAAACTTTGAGGTTCACCGATGACATTGTAATTCCGTCAGAGACAGCAAAGGACTTGGAAGAGCAGTTGAATGGAATGGACAGTGTCTTGAAAGGAGGATATAAGATGAGCATCAACAAAAGCAAAACGAGGATAATGGAATGTAGTCGAATCAAGTAGGGTGATGCTGAGGGAATTAGATTAGGAAATGAGACACTTAAAGTAGTAAAGGAGTTTTGCTATTTGGGGAGCAAAATAACTGATGATGGTCGAAGTAGGGAGGATATAAAATGTAGACTGGCAATGGCAAGGAAAGTGTTTCTGAAGAAGAGAAATTTGTTAACATCGAGTATAGATTTAAGTATCAGGAAGTCGTTTCTGAAAGTATTTGTGTGGAGTGCGGCCATGTATGGAAGCGAAACATGGACGATAAATAGATTGGACAAGAAGAGAATAGAAGCTTTCGAAATGTGGTGCTATAGAAGATTGCTGAAGATTAGATGGGTAGATCACATAACTAATGAGGAGGTATTTCAATACCTCTATTCATAGAATTGGGGAGAAAAGGAGTTTGTGGCACACCTTGACAAGAAGAAGGGACCGGTTGGTAGGACATGTTATGAGGCATCAAGGGATCACAAATTTAGCATTGGAGGGCAGTGTGGAGAGTGAAAGTCATAGAGGGAGACCAAGATATGAATACACTAAGCAGATTCAGAAGGACGTAGGTTGCAGTAAATACTGGGAGATGAAGAGGCTTGCACAGGATAGAGTAGCATGGAGAGCTGCATGAAACCAGTCTCAGGACTGAAGACCACAACAACAACAACAAAGTTTCATGTTCTAATTGCATAGATGTGTCCACAGATGGTGCAAAAGCTATGACGGGTCCTACAGTCGGAGCAACAACGAAAATAAAAGGCCAAGAATTGCAGAAGTAGTCATTGTGCTCTCCACAGATACACCTTTGTTGCGAAACAAATGCATCTTTCACTCAAGAAAGTTTTACAAGAATCAATTAAAGTCATTAACTACATGAAATCAAGGCCATTGAAATCAAGACTTTTCACAGTACTGTGTGAAGATATGGGAAGCCGTCATCTTTCCCTGCTTCTCCCCATGGAAGCGAGGTGGCTCTCACGTGGGAATGTACTCTCTCGGTTGTACCAACCAAGGTTGAAAGTCTTATCTTTCATTTTGGAGCCTAACACCAAATTAGCAGACCTTATTAATGACGAAAATTGCCAGTGTATACTTACCTATTTGTCAGATATTTTCTCCAAAGTGAACGAAATGAATATTTCACTCCAAGGGCAAAGTGAAACAAAGATCACTGCTATTGACAAAGTCCGAGCATTCATGACAAAAATCAATTTTTGGGCAGAGAGTGTCAAGGAGGGGGAGGTCGAGTGTTTTTCTCTTCTCAAGGAGTTTTTGAAAACCAAAACATTGGCGCTTGGGAAGAATTTGTTTCATAAAATCCTGGAACATCTCCGAAGCTTGATATTGTTGGAGCATTTTTTCCCAACAGCTGAAGATGAGAAGCTGCAGAAATACGAATGGGTGGTCAGCCCATTCACTGTATCTAAAAAGCCGAACATTCTATCAACAAATGAATATGAGTTGTTGATAGAAGTTGCCACAGACCGTACCTTGAAATCAAGTTTTGACATTGACGGTTACTCACACTTTTGGATCCGTTTGGATAACAAGAAATACTATCCGCCTTGTTGAAACGGCAAAACGTGTATTTCTTCCGTTTGCCACAACATACATGTGTGAATCTGGATTCTCGATCTGTGCTGCCCACAAAACTAAGTACTGAAGCTGTCTAGATGCGGAACCAGTTGTCAAGAATTGAACCCAACTTTTCAAAATTGTGTAAGCAGAAGCACCCTCAACCATCACATTAGGATTCCATTATTATTCCTACAGACTCGTCTATAGTAAAGAAGAATGCATTTTCTTCGTAGATGCTCAGTGAATGTACCTGAACTATAACTCTGTAGGAATTTTGTTTCTGTCTTCTATCATTTACAAAATAATTATTAATTGAATTCTGTTGGCATTGATATTTTTCTTACTAATATTAAAATGATCTCTAAAGCTAATTTCTTTTATTTATAATAGATTCCGTCCTCGCAGTTAAAAAATATGGCCTGCCTATACTTCTATTACTCTGCCACTATATTGTGGCAACTGGCTGCGAGCGTAAACATATGAGGACTTTTCACGTGCCACCTTGTAAAAGGTAATGTTTCCTTTGAGAAAAAAAAGTCTTACGTTCTATGAAATGCTATGTCTTCTTATATAGAAATAAGAGAGTCTATTTGTTTGTTTTCCTAATTTGTTTACAGTCGAGGCTGACTGCCACGATATAGTGTCCCTTGGTATTGAAGTTGTCAGCTGTGGCTAAACGGTTGCCACTCCGCCTGCCAGTTTCCAGCTACCAACTGACAGTACACTGATGCAACGCCGCCTGCTAGATGCCAGCTATGGACTGACAGCTGCCGTTCAGTAGTTACGCAAAGACGTAAAAATAACTAGACTTTACGAGCTGTTTAGATGGTCACAAAAATTGATTGTGGAACTGGAAAACGGCTTTATAAAAGCAGATTTCCAGAATCGATTTTGAAGTGTTTACCTGACCAACCAAAAGTGGAAATGGAACATCAGCTCACGAAATCCGGTTTTGGAAACGCATGCAAACTGGGTGAATGTGTTCCCACACGTTGTACAACAGATGTCACAATAATCCATTAAAGGCAATTCCTTGGCCTCTTTTCTTTCGTGATGTGTCTGTATCCCGAATAATGGGTCTGCCTCTTTTCTTCACAGCTGCGCGGAATGGCCGCGCAGTCTCAGGCGCCATTTCGTCGTGGATTGCGCGGCCGTTCCCGCCGGGTGTTCGAGTCCTCCCTCGGGCGTGTGTGTGTGTGTGTGTGTGTGTGTGTGTGTGTGTGTTGGCCTTAGCGGAAGTTAGGTTAATAGTGTGTAAGACTATGGACTGATGACCTCAGCAGTTAAGTCCCATAGACTTTACATACATTTGAGCATTTTTCTACGGAATTCACGAAAAACCACACACACACACACACACACATCCACGACTGTTACAAAATATACATGCTCCTTACACATCAGTAGCCAAAAAGTGGAAGTGAACAGACCACAAGCAGCAGCTTGTCAATAGCGAACAGTTTGGACATGACGTTGATTGCTCTTGGAGGAAGGCAGCTCCAACGTGTGAAATGTCAATTACCAAGTAATATAGTGTGTTGAACAAAGGGAGTAAATCCACTAGTAAGTGTCTGGATACAGTGGGAATTCAAATAATATAGTTAATTTCAAGTTCTTTTCATTCAATTCTAAACCAAAGACTATGGATACTTGGGGGGCGGGGAGTGGGGGGCGGGGGGGGGGGCATTGGGAACATGGCACTTGCATTAAGAAGCATTCAGTTCCCCTGGGTTTCGCTCTGAAATTTAAAATTACTGTGCTCTTGACTGACTAGGGGTCCACCATGGATTTTCGACTGAAGAAGGGGTCTGCCAGCTGGAAAGGTTGGGAAGCCCTGATTTAATTGTTTTGACCTAAGTGTAACGCCATTGCTTTGTACAGATTTTGCAAAAATTGAATTTTTTCTGTTTTATTTGTATTTAACATCCAAAATCTAACTAGTGCTCACTTCTGAACACTCGAGGGTAGGTATATGATTACGATGCAGCCGAAGTTTACAGGTAGGCTTATTTCAACTTTTCGTGCACCAACGGAGAGTCTTGTGCTTATAAATATTTGAGTACAAATAGCGAATCAGCAATAATAATTAATGTTGCTTAACTACCACAAGCTATATCCAATCGAACATGCTTACTACAATCAAGTATCCATCTTTCTCTACAATTTTTACCCCCAAAGCTGCATTACAGTACGAAATCAACTGTTTCTTTACGTCTCAGGATATATTCGGTCTTCATATACCATCCGATATTCAAGTGCCATAAAGCTGTTTTGTCGCCACATCTACTGATCGTCTCTTCGTTGTATATCCTATCTACCAATCTAATTCTCACCAGTCTTCTGTAGTAACACACTGCCACAGATTTAGTTCTCTTCTTGACTATGATATTTACCATTCCCGTATTACTTCCATAATTTGCTACGCTTGTGGCGCTACGGACGGGTTTTAGTATGTAAACACTTTTCCTAGCAAGTAATATTGACTGTAGGCTAATCCCATACACATGATATTAGAACAAAAAGTTTCAAGCTTATGTAGTACGATTACTGTACTCCGTATACACTCCTGGAAATGGAAAAAAGAACACATTGACACCGGTGTGTCAGACCCACCATACTTGCTCCGGACACTGCGAGAGGGCTGTACAAGCAATGATCACACGCACGGCACAGCGGACACACCAGGAACCGCGGTGTTGGCCGTCGAATGGCGCTAGCTGCGCAGCATTTGTGCACCGCCGCCGTCAGTGTCAGCCAGTTTGCCGTGGCATACGGAGCTCCATCGCCGTCTTTAACACTGGTAGCATGCCGCGACGGCGTGGACGTGAACCGTATGTGCAGTTGACGGACTTTGAGCGAGGGCGTATAGTGGGCATGCGGGAGGCCGGGTGGACGTACCGCCGAATTGCTCAACACGTGGGGCGTGAGATCTCCACAGTACATCGATGTTGTCGCCAGCGGAAGGTGCACGTGCCCGTCGACCTGGGACCGGACCGCAGCGACGCACGGATGCACGCCAAGACCGTAGGATCCTACGCAGTGCCGTAGGGGACCGCACCGCCACTTCCCAGCAAATTAGGGACACTGTTGCTCCTGGGGTATCGGCGAGGACCATTCGCAACCGTCGCCATGAAGCTGGGCTACGGTCCCGCACACCGTTAGGCCGTCTTCCGCTCACGCCCCAACATCGTGCAGCCCGCCTCCAGTGGTGTCGCGACAGGCGTGAATGGAGGGACGAATGGAGACGTGTCGTCTTCAGCGATGAGAGTCGCTTCTGCCTTGGTGCCAATGATGGTCGTATGCGTGTTTGGCGCCGTGCAGGTGAGCGCCACAATCAGGACTGCATACGACCGAGGCACACAGGGCCAACACCCGGCATCATGGTGTGGGGAGCGATCTCCTACACTGGCCGTACACTACTGGTGATCGTCGAGGGGACACTGAATAGTCCACGGTACATCCAAACCGTCATCGAACCCATCGTTCTACCATTCCTAGACCGGCAAGGGAACTTGCTGTTCCAACAGGACAATGCACGTCCGCATGTATCCCGTGCCACCCAACGTGCTCTAGAAGGTGTAAGTCAACTACCCTGGCCAGCAAGATCTCCGGATCTGTCCCCCATTGAGCATGTTTGGGACTGGATGAAGCGTCGTCTCACGCGGTCTGCACGTCCAGCACGAACGCTGGTCCAACTGAGGCGCCAGGTGGAAATGGCATGGCAAGCCGTTCCACAGCACTACATCCAGCATCTCTACGATCGTCTCCATGGGAGAATAGCAGCCTGCATTGCTGCGGAAGGTGGATATACACTGTACTAGTGCCGACATTGTGCATGCTCTGTTGCCTGTGTCTATGTTCCTGTGGTTCTGTCAGTGTGATCATGTGATGTATCTGACCCCAGGAATGTGTCAATAAAGTTTCCCCTTCCTGGTACAATGAATTCACGGTGTTCTTATTTCAATTTCCAGGAGTGTAGTTCTGAAATGAAATAAGTCAAATGAAATCCTATACACAGAAGTATGGTCAGTGATTTGTGATAAGACCTATAAGCACTGCACTCTCTCTCTCACCCACACTTACACACACACACACACACACACACTCACTCACTCACTCACTCACACACACATTCGGAGCAACACATACAAGCAACATTGTAAATTTTGAAAACAACATGACATCGAATATATTGTACAGCTAGTACATATGTGAAATGGCTGGATGGCTGAGATGACTTTTCAGTATCAAATACTGTGAAAAATATTTCGTGAAGCTAGAGTATTGTCTCATAAAAGTTAAGTTTAGTTCCAAATAGCAATGACAAACTTAAATGATGTTATTCAAAACTATCATTTCATTTCAATACAAAAGTCAAATTTTTGAATCACAGTTTCAGTGTTTCACCACAGATCTAATTTCATCACTATAGGTAAAACAGTTATTCAAACTCTAAGTTCCAGTGTTTTCACCGACAACAGTTTAGACCGCAGTTCGTGGCCTAGTGGCTAGCGTTGGTGCCTCTGGATCATGGGCTACAGGGTTCGATTCCCGGCCGGTTTGGGGGATTTTCTCTGCCCAGGGATTGGGTGTTTGTGTTGTCCTCATCATTTCATCATCATCATCCTTCGTGACAGTGGCTGGATTGGATTGAGTAAAAATAGGACTGTGTAAAAATTGGGACTTTGTACGGGCGTTGATTACCGTGCAGTTGAGCGCCCCACGAACCAAACGTCATCATCACAACAGTTTATTTTGGAGATTAAAATAATTCAAGAAATGTCGAGAGCTGTACGTTACAAAGTTTTTGGCACTTACCGGTGTTACTGAATGTACGCTTTGTCAAATTAGTTATCCTAATTCTAGTGCCGCACTGACATTTACCGCTCTCTTGCGACTTCAATGCTTGAACTTTATGACATTA
Source organism: Schistocerca serialis cubense (assembly GCF_023864345.2). Taxonomy (NCBI): domain Eukaryota; kingdom Metazoa; phylum Arthropoda; class Insecta; order Orthoptera; family Acrididae; genus Schistocerca; species Schistocerca serialis. Next base: position 560,999,549 of record NC_064644.1, read on the forward strand.
AACAGCTTTCTCCATTCTGACAACATTGTTCTACGTTATTTACAGCGACCCACATTTCCTCCGCTGGGCACCGCCATTACCCAGCTCTGCTGATCACTTACTCTCGGCTACTGGCTGACTTCGTAAGCTTGCTCAGCAACAAATGATACGTTAGTTGTAACTCATTGAGCTCTCTCAAAAAGGTTAACAAAATGTTTAAAAGTGATTACTGTCTTTTCTGCTTTATATTCTACTATATACATATCATTTGATTGTTTAACAAAATAAGTAAAAAGAAATCACTGGAAAAAATTGAAATTCGTAATTTTGCTCGGTTAGTACAAAAACTAAAATAGTTCCACACGTCGTTAACGTGTGCTTCTAGCTGTTATTCAGCACACTGACGCATTTATGGAGGTACTTAAAGTAGTTTTCATAATGAAATGATAGAGAAAAATAAATTCTGTGAAAATTCCTCGAATTAACTATGTCATTACACATCTTCCTCCAGTTCAGGACGGACTTTCAACAGAAAACACTGGCTTTATTGCCTCAGGGAGCGCAAAAACGTTATAAAGATGTTACCGAAGCAGCTAGAAAAGTGTAATTGCATTATATACACCAAAAATATGAAGAATGTACCTTTATGAGACATTTATTGTACATGAAAATGACAACAGTACTTAGATAAAAATATGTGATAATAATTTAATATTTGCAATATTGAACTTGGAGTAATAAAAGAGTAGGCAATGCCCGATGTGAATCAGCACTGATCTTTTATGTTCTTGACGTTCCCCTAGCTAATTTATTTCCATACACTTCAATTTACTTAATTTGACTACAATCCATTCCCTTCGTTTTACGTTTGTAGAAGTTCGTTATATAATCTTTTTTCATGACGCTATTCATTCCGTTCAACTGGTCTGCGTCGTCCTTTGCCACATCTGACAGAACTGCAACTCCACTGGCAAACAGTAAGGCCTTTATTTTTTCTGTCACAACCTTAATTCCCTTTCCAAATTAGTTTACTTTAATGCTCGCTTAAATTTACAGACTGAAGGACACAGTGTGTAGACTAGACACCCATGTCACTCCTTTCTCTACTACTGCTCTCCTTTTACGTCAGTTGACATTTATAAGCGTAGTTTTGTCTTTATACAAGTTGTCAATAATTTTTTACACTCTGCATTTTCTTGTTTTGGTTGGTGTGGTCTTGAGACCGAACTCTGCTTTGTTAGAACTCTTGATAAACTCCAGAAGGCGGAATGTTGTCCACCATGACGACAGACTCACACAATGATACTGCTGTGGTCGATCGTTCAGGTGTGGACGCGCGTCATGTAGTGCAGCACTGAGAGGCGATGGTCTGGTATACAAACAGTGAACTGGCTGACACAGTCTTTACTTACGGACAGGCTAATGGCAATTGGCAGCCGACTCCCAACTGTACCAGGAAGAGTATCTCTGTCGACAGCAGCCACCCCATGAACTGTTTGCAAAGTGTTTTGTTGTCTGTCTAAGACAGGCTCGTTTACGAGAATGGGTAATCATGAATGGCCATTGCACGCAGTACGTACACAGGCCTTGAAAGAACAAGTGTTACCTGTTGTGGACTGGCAAGACAGCCAATCCACTATGACAGGAAGGCGAAAGGCACGCGTTTAAGCTCACGCAGACTGGCGTGAGGTCTGGAAAATGTCAAGGAATTGAGACCAGCAAAAAAGGTACGTAGCTTCTGGAATACTTAACTTTAAACCATAATTGGTGAACATCGGTCTGACGGTACATGCATCACAAGATAAATAGCAAATGATAATGGCGCGTTGCTAGGTCGTAGCAAATGACGTAGCTGAAGGCTATGCTAACTATAGTCTCGGCAAATGAGAGCGTAATTTGTCAGTGAACCATCGCTAGCAAAGTCGGCTGTACAACTGGGGCGAGTGCTAGGAAGTCTCTCTAGACCTTCCGTGTGGCGGCGCTCGGTCTGCAATCACTGATAGTGGCGACACGCGGGTCCGACGTATACTAACGGACCGCGGCCGATTTAAAGGCTACCACCTAGCAAGTGAGGTGTCTGGCGGTGACACCACATCACCACTATCAGCACCAGTCAGCAGACCCACCAGCGTGCTCTAAGCCAGACAGTCATGTGGAACATTCTCCAAGACAACTATCACTAAACGTATCGCAACTCGTGCAGGCGTTATGGCCTACAGACTTGCCAATGTGGCTACAGTTTTGGCATTTCTTCATTGCATACGTCATACATCCTATTCACTCGTTACGAGAGATGGTACTGTCAACTTCCACAAAAACCACCTGTGGCCTACAGAGAATTTCGAACTGGTACGGTGGTATCGAATCATCAGCACCGGCTCAACTCATTTTGTGACTGGTCATTATTGGTAACCAGCCCATGCCTCATGGCACCAGTAGACCTTCCGCAGCACGTCGCAGGCATGGCATATGGAGGGGGGAGGGGAGGCGGGGGTTGGACAAAAATACGGGAACTCTACAAAGACAGCACATCACTGTGCACAATACGGTGTAGGAAAACCGTTGGCAATAAAACAGCTTCCAGTCGTCTCAGGATGGATAAGTTTAGGCCCTGAATGATTTTCAAGGGAATCTTCCTGAAAAATAGTGAAAAGTTCATTGCCATCTACACTCACTCAAATTATTCCATATATGAAGTTGCGTGCAGGGACTTCACTCACGCTTGTCCGATCGCCACCCTGGAAAGGGGGAAAGACCACTTCTCCGATTTTCACACTGTAAAAACACTTGAAGGAGTATATGCCGTCCGACCCCGTTAGCTGAGTGGTAGCCGGCGCGGTAGCTCAGCGTGGTCGGTCAGAGGGTTAGCTGTCCTCTGTAATAAAACACAGAGTCAACGACTCAACACTGAACTCGAACGGGTGTCCTGGGACATCCACACCGAACAAATGCAACGAACAACATCGAACAAAAATAAAAAAAATAAAAAAAGTGGTCAGCGCTACAGGATGTCAATCCAAAGGGCCCGGGTTGGATTCCCGGCTGGGTCGGAGATTTTCTCCGCCCAGGGACTGGGTGTTGTGTGGTCCTAATAATCACCATTTCATCCCCATCGACGCACAAGTCACCGAAGTGGCGCCAAATCGAAAGACTTGCACCCGGCGAACGGTCTACCCGACGGGAGGCCCTAGTCACACGACATTTATATTTATTTACCACGTCCAATCTCAAAGGTAACTAACGCTCACGACCGTTACAACGTTCATTTCAAGAAACCTGATTTGCATCCTCATATTGCTACTCTAGCGCTACTCTCATTTGAGTGGCGCTAAATTTGAATAGACATCACCTTCCAGATGCAGAAACACGGCTACCAACTTTCGTTTATGAAGCACAACTCGTTCTGGTAGTTGCGATTTTTTCCGGTAGTTTACATCATATTCTCAAAATGGTGGCCGTGTTCAGTAACGTACGCACGAAATCATTTTATGTTGTTTGAGGCTACTTTGCGGAGCAGTGATTACAATGATGTTGCTGATCTTCATTTTTAAGTAAATCTTTAGTTTCATCAGCATGTGTGGGCAATTTTTATAACTCCTATCTTTAAGACTGACCCACAGAAAGATGTCTGGAGACGTTATTTAGTCTACGACACATCTTTTTATGAACTTATTCGTCCAGGAATATCTTTTTCATAGTATTTGGAACTTAAAAGGCATCTCACTCATTTCAGACATGTACTAGCTGCAAAATATTTTCGATGTCATGCTATTTCCAAAATTCGCAATGTTGTTTGTATGTGTTGCTTCGAGTGCTTTACTTTAGTTGTAAAAAAAGAAAATTGCTTATTCCCGTTCTGCGTGATTTTTATAGCCACATACAGTACTTTCTCCTAAAGCGGTTAAAAAGTGTTTTCCCCAGGTGGCAGTGTGAAATCTTAGCTTCTCAATGGCCCATTTACCTTTCGTAATTGGCGACTGTCACTGTGACAGTAGTTGTTGGGTGCTTGGTTGATTAGGAGGAGGAGACCAAATAGCGAGGTCATCGGTCCCATGGGATTAGTGTAGGATGGGGAAGGAAATCGACCGCCGCTTTTCAAAGGAACTATCCCGGAATTTTCCTGAAGCGATTTAGGAAAATAACGGATAACCTAAATCAGGACGCGGGTTTGAACCGTCGTCTTCCCGAATGCGAGTCCAGTGTGCTAACCACTACGCCACCTCGCTCTGTAACAGTATTCGTCAAGCAGATGCACTTGATTTACAAATGTTGTATTGAAAAAGGATGTTAGCGTGCAAGTTACCGATCGCTGTGTTTTATACCATACTTTATTGTGAGTCCAATAAAGCAAAAAGTACAAAAGAGTTTTTAAAATGCTAGCACTACTGATATCTGTGTTCTTTTACAAGTATATGCAAGTTAGTAAGCGGCGCAAATTCCGCGATAGCAACTCGAAGAGTTCTCGCGAATTTAGTGTCAAGTTGAACACTAGAGAAAAACGATTTTCTGGCGATGAATGCAGCCCTAGTATCGAGCCGTTGTGAGACTTTAACCCTCCATATTCAGAACACTCTAAACATATACGAATGTTTCCCACGGCATTGACTGATTACAGTGGAGAGTTGTCTGCTATGGCATTGTAGTAGCCGTCCCCTTATATCATGAACGCAATTAAGTCTGGTTCATTGCTTACCGCGTTGTAAAAATAGAGGCACCCAAGCTCTCCCTGCTTCTTCCCTGTTAAACGGATGTTGTAGGCCATTCTTTGCGGCTAACTGGTAAGCCATTCGACGTTGTTCACCACCTGCAAACCAATATAATTTCTCTTCCATCCGAAGTAGGTAAGACACTAGTTCCTTTCCCAACTGTGCACCTAATACAAGTTTTCTTCCAGTTTTCCATGAATTTAATTTTGAAGGAGAAACTTCGTTGTTTCTAAACGCTTCTAACGTCGGTCGTGGGATGTTAAATATAGTTTTATTTCTGACTTCACGAATCCTCTTGGTAATATTTGTTCCATTCCATTTCTTCCTTTTTCCTGTTGACTATGTTTTGACTTTGTTTCTGCCATTCTAGAAGGAAAACTGCTCAGGTTAGCCATTTTGACAAAATGGTCCAAAATCTGTCTATAGCCCAAATTTACAATGTACATAATAAAATCAGTGTGTGGTACTGTACAGAGATCACATTGCGACACCAATGTTGGTAACGCGAATCTATAGCACAGAGAGGGCTCTCTGCAATCCGGAGTGAAGTATGGAAGTATGGGGGGCGGGGGCACTTCTGATGACCATGCCTCAGCACAGTAACGCCCTCACACTGAGGTCAATATAGTTTCGAGCGTGCAAGAACTCTGCCCCAGTTTGAGACCTCAGCTACAGCAGTCATCATCATAGTATAGGACCAAAGTGATAGTTAAAGTTTCTAATGGATTTGTTCATTTAAATGTGGAACTTTGCACTGGAAGAGAACAGTCTGTCAATGATCCCAGAATGAGATTTTCACTCTGCAGCGGAGTGTGCGCTGATATGAAACTTCCTGGCACATTAAAACTGTGTGCCCGACCGAGACTCGAACTCGGGACCTTTACCTTTCGCGGGCAAATGCTCTACCATCAGAGCTACCGAAGCACGACTCACGCCCGGTATTCACAGCTTTACTTCTGCCAGTATCTCGTCTCCTACCTTCCAAACTTTACAGAAGCTCTCCTGCGAACCTTGCAGAACTAGCACTCTTGAAAGAAAGGATACTGCGGAGACATGGCTTAGCCACAGCCTACGGGATGTTTCCAGAATGAGATTTTCACTCTGCAGCGGAGTGTGCGCTGATATGGAACTTCCTGGCAGATTAAAACTGTGTGCTCGACCGAGACTCGAACTCGGGACTTTTGCCTTTCGCGGGCAAGTGCGCTACCATCTGAGCTACCGAAGCACGACTCACGCCCGGTCTCACAGCTTTACTTCTGCCAGTATCTCGTCTCCTACCTTCCAAACTTTACAGAAGCTCTCCTGCGAACCATGCAGAACTAGCACTCCTGAAAGAAAGGATATTGCGGAGACATGGCTTAGCCACAGCCTGGGGGATGTTTCCAGAATGAGATTTTCACTCTGCAGCGGAGTGTGCGCTGATATGAAACTTCCTGGCAGATTAAAACTGTGTGCCCGACCGAGACTCGAACTCGGGACCTTTGCCTTTCGCGGGCAAGTGCTCTACCACTGAACTACCCAAGCACGACTCAGGCCCGGTATCACAGCTTTACTTCTGCCAGTATCTCGTCTCGTACCCTCCAAACTTTACAGAAGCTTCTGTAAAGTTTGGAAGGTGCGAGACGAGATACTGGCAGAAGTTAAGCTGTGAGACCGGGCGTGAGTGGTGCTTCGGTAGCTCAGATGGTAGAGCACTTGCCCGCGAAAGGCAAAGGTCCCGAGTTCGAGTCTCTGTCGGGCACACAGTTTTAATCTGCCAATAAGTTTCAGTCTGTCAATGCTTTGCTAGTCAGTCACAGTTGTCAGTTATCCAGTACTCCTGTGGCAAATATGTGTACCACAGCTGAATAAATCTCTTATTGATTTATGTAATAAAATGACATATTTCATGTGTTCCAGTTTCATGTGTCACCTCACCAGAGCAATCGAAGGATCCACTGCTCTGGCGAAAGAAAATAGTTTCGCCTGATTACGATACCACTAGTTAGCTAAATTCGCATGCGATAGCGAACTGACGTGGTGGGCTTACAGAACAACTGACATGATCTGCGAGGCTTTCGATTCCAAATTTTCTTCGTTGTCAAAAGCACTACACGCTACTATACAAGAATATATGCGCACACCATAACTGAACTGATACGTGTTTAGTTTCATTAGGAGCAACACCAACCTGCACATGCAGAGCTGTTACTATGGCCGCAGTATCAGAGTGGCAGTCCGCCCCCGGTAGCTGAATGGTCAGCGCGACCGAATGTCATTCCTAAGGGCTCGGGTTCGATTCCCGGCTGGGTTGGAGATTTTCTCCGCTCAAGGACTGGGTGTTGTGTTGTCCTAATCATCATCATTTCATCCCCATCGACGCGCAAGTCACCGAAGTGGCGTCAAATAGAAAGACTTGCACCCGGCGAACGCTCTACCCGACGGAAGGCCCTAGTCACACGACATTTTATCAGAGCGGCGAGAGCGCCAGACCGGCTGGCCTCTCCCCTCCCCACCTCCCCACCCACCCCTCCCCCTTCCCAGGCGCCTCGTTCGACCACAGCCTCCCCTCTTCGAGAATTCTTGAACTGACAAGGCGTGCTCGTGCGCAGTGCACTCGAGCTGTATTGAAGAGCCAAAGAGACTGGTACACCTGCCTAACATCTTGTAGGGCCCCCGCGAGCATGCAGAAGCGCCGCAACACGAATTGGCATGAAGTCGGCTAATGTCTGAAGTAATGCTGGAGGGAATTGTCACCTTTAGTCCCGCAGGGGCAGAGATCTCTTTTGAACACCACGCTGCAAGGCATCCCACATATTCTCAAATATGTTCGTGTCTGGGGAGTTTGGTGGCCAGCGGAAGCCTTTAAACTCAGATGAGTGTTCCTGGAACCACGCACTAGCAATTATGGAATGTAACGTGTCGCGTTGTCCAACCCGGCGGAACACACAATGGACATGAACACACAATGGACATGAATGGATGCAGAATGCTTACGTACGTGTCAGAGTCGTATCTAGAGGTATCACGAGTCCCATTTCACTCCAACTGCACACGCCCCACACCATTACAGAGCCTCCACCAGTTTCAACAGCCCCTGCTGACATGCAAGGTCCATGGATTCATGAGGTTGTCTCCATACGCGTACACATCCATCTGCCGAATACAAATTGGAACGAAAGTCTTCCGGCCAGGCAACATGTTTTCAATCATCAACAGTCCAACAGCGGTGTTGACGGGCCCTGGCTTGGCGTGAAACTTTGTATCTTGCAGTCATCAAGAGTACACGAGTCGGACTCGGCTGCAGAAGCCAATATCGATGACATTTCGTTGAACGGTTCGCATGCTGACACTTGTTGATGCCCAAACATTGAAATCTGCAGAAATTTTTGGACGGGCTGCACTTCTGCCACGTTGAATGGTTCTCTTGAATCGTCGTCGTTGGTCTCGTTCGTGCAGGATCTTTTTCCCAACCACAGCGATGTCGGAGATTTGATGTTTCACTGGATACCTGAAATTCACGGTACACTCGTGAAATGGTCGTACGGGGAAACCCTCACTTGATCGCTACCTCGGAGATGCTGTGTCCCATCGCTTGTGCGCCGACTATAATACCACCTTCAAACTGACTTAAATCTTGACAACCTGCAATTGTAGCAGCCGTAACCGATCTAACAACTGCGCCAGACACTTGTTGGCTTCCATAGCGTTGCCGACCGCAGCGCCATATTCTGCCTGTTTACATATCTGTGTTTGAATACATATGCCTGTACCAGTTTCTTTGGCGCTTCATTGTGGCTTGAGCGAGCCCAACCACCAGTCTGCAGATCTTTAAAGTGGATAGTGATCACTCTTCCTTGTCTTTAGATCAGACCTCAAAGGCTCATAATACTGAGGTCTACAGGCTGTGGTGGCCAGGGAAGGTGTGACAACTCATTCTCGTGCTCCTGAAACCAGTACTGGTTGATTAGAGGTGTGTGGATAGAAGCCCCATCGTCTTCGAATACACACGATAGCTGTGTTGTAAACACTATAGCATGGGATGGATCTCGTCAACCTAAAGTGGTATATTCTCCTAGGCTGTAGTGCGACCATGCAGAGTAACCACGATCTCTTTTGGTGTTTCCATACTTTTCTCCAACCCCTGCATCTGCATTCCTGTGGGTGATCCTGCCTCCCCTGCTGGAGGAGCTCGAAACGCACGCAGCTGCTTTACGTTTTTCCTGATCTTCCTGCAAGAATAGTGCGGCGATACCCGAATTAGAGGTGTTAGTCTGCCGACAAAAGGACCAGGGAAGTCAGAAATGAGGTATAGACAGGGCCCTTTTAATGGCCTCAAATGCGGACTGCTGTGACTCTTCCGACTCAGATGTCTGATTCTTCTTACATAAATGGTTCACGATGGCCGATATGTGGACCAAATCAGGAACGAACTTCCGAAAGTAAACCAAGCCACACCTTTCTTGGTATCAGGAGGGGGAAATTTTTCTAAATCTTTGTTCTTCCTTGAGGTACTCGGATCCCGCTAGCAGAAACCAAATGACCAGGGAAAGAACTCTCCTACCTGGCTAAATTAATTTTGGAAGTCTTCATAGTAACACCAGCAGCACCAAAGCGGTTCAGAACATTCTTGGTGTTGCAAATGTTGTTTGAAGGTAGCACTATAATTTATCACGCATTTTAAGTAATGATAAACTAATTCAGATTTTAGATCTCCCAAAAGCATTATTCAAAAGTCTGGAGAGAACAGCAGCCCCAGTTGATTAGGCAAATAATACATGGTTGAATTCTAATAAATTGCAACCCGTACAAAACGGCGTCACGTATCTAGAATCTTGGTCAATTGGATCTGGTTGGTAAGCCTGGTTAAGATCGAGAGTAAAAAATAAAAAAAAACGCAGCGCCATAAATCGGATGAAACAGTGGTGCAAGTCGGGTAGGGGCACAGATTCAAGGACAACCCTCTTATTTAACAATCATCCACCGGTCGATATCCGATCCTTGCCTCTTCAGGACTAAAAAGATAGGAGAGGGAGAGGTGAGGTATGAGGCCTAATAACCCCAGCGTAGACTATCTACTCCACCGGCCGTCGCAGGATTTTCATTTTGCTGGTGACAACCTACAAGAAGGCTGAGGCACTGGAACATCATCAGTAAGGCGGGTCCTGTATTGCATCCTGTTGGTAAGACTTAATTTGTCGTTTAAGACATCCGGGGAATCTCTCAGAAGACACAGCATCGCCTTAGCCTCAGAATCACCAACATGACCTACGTTAAATTTACGATCATGCACAGTAACAGCGTCAGTCCCTGTGGCAGGAATACGTTGCCACAATTTGGAGTTCTTTTTGGGGTAAAATTTAAAAGAAAACTTCCTATCCATATAATTCAAGATCAAACAAGTACGCTGAATACAATCGCAGCCCAAATGAACCGTAACGCAAAGCTGATTGACAATGTTGAATTGAACGGGCGAAGAAAACCCTTGGGCCCTTACAGTGACCAATCAGAGGTAAACTTGCTCATTAGCTGTACTACATTCCTGCTAGGCCGATTGTGGGCTGCAGAACTTAAAAATGCTGCAATTTCGAATATATCATTCATAATCAACCAATCAATGGCTACTGCCTGAGACAATTAAAGCACACAAGGGTTCATTATTTACTGCAGCGCAAACAAGTGGTAAAAATGAATTGTCAGCTCTAATACGGTTGCAGTGTTTAATAGCGGATTTAAATTATAGCTCGCCAGCACGCTTCTGGCGTCCGCTGGGCGGACGCGTTTTACAGGCTGCAGGCCACCAGTTCACCAAATGTCCAGGACCACCACAACGGAAACATCGCTTAGTCTTAATCAACCCAGCATCCCACGTGAAGACATGCGTCGAAAAATGGGTTGACGCTCAAATGTAAAAGCTTAGAGATAAGTGTTTCCATCCGTTGCTGAGTACGGGAACTATCAAAACTGACATTCGTCTCACCCCTGAATATCCTATTGTGATAGTTAGGGGTGAGAGCAATGTCTTTTTTTATGGTTCCCGTACCCAGAAACAGAAGCAACACTTATCTCGAAGCTTTTACCTTTGAGGGGTAGTGCGTGTCTTCGCTGCCCGTAGTGGCCGAGCGGTTCTAGGCGCTACTGTCTGGAACCGCGCGACCGCTACGGTCGCAGGTTCGAATCATGCCTCGGGCATGGATGTGTGTGATGTCCTTAAGTTAGTTAGGTTTAAGCAGTTCTAAGTTCCAGGGGACTGATGACCTCAGCACTTAAATCCCATAGTGCTCAGAGCCATTTGACCATTTTTTTTTTTTTTTTTTTTTTTTTTCGGGTCTTCAATTATTCTCCGCTTGCTGCCCAACGGTCGTCTGTTCTGGAAAACCTCTCTCACGTTCACGCTTAGTATCGACAAAACGAATACCGTCAATCTTAAGCACTAATCTGTCTAGCTCCACAAAAGTCGTAGGCTTATTACAAAACATCAAGCGATCGATCTCGGGGGTTACCCCTTCCAGAATATTTTCGATTGAGTCCTCCTCTATAACATCAAGCTCTGGAATAAACAGAGAAAGGGATTCGGTAATTTAGTAAAGAGTTCTGATACTGCTTGGCCGCTTTCTCGGTTCCTAATTGGGGAACCATAATCTCTTGTTTCACCCGCTGGGTTAGATGGTGGGTGGATTTGGTGGAAGAGACCAAACAGCGATGTCATCGGTCTCATCGGATTAGGGTAGGATGGGGAAGGAAGTCGGCCGTGCCGTGTCAAAGGAACCATCCCGGCATTTGCCTGAGACGATTTAGGGAAATCACGGAAAAACTAAATCAGGATGGCTGGGCGCGGGATTGAAGTGACATCCTCCCGAATGCGAGTCCAGTGTGCTAACCACTACGCCACCTCGCTCAGTAGCTGGGTTAGGTTGTCCAACCACAGTACCTGCTTCCTGCCACTCCAAACCATTAAGATTTCGTTGTAACTCCATGGCCTGACTCAGGAGCTTTGCAAGGGTCAGTCTGTTTTCCTTACTGATCTCAGTTGTTTTAGATCACGAAGCTTGTTCAGCAAATGGTTAATCCGGGCCTGAATCCTATTAACCTGAATACACGGAGGTCTACTATCTGGGAAACCGCACACCAGAAATAAATGCAGCACAATAGGATAAGGCCGGACTTGCCTCCCCAATGCATTCCAGAATCAACTGTACAAATGTCCAACACACTGCTTAACCACGTGGGAAGTTCCAACTCCATATCCTCAGTTGGTTTCCGTCTAATTTTAATTTACATGGTAGCTGTTCCTTCTCTAAATAATTTACTCCCAAACATTCTCATACTTCTGTGGGGCCAATTCAAGAATCCTGTAACATAATAAATGAACAGTTGGCAAGAAACGTAAACATATTTACTTAACAACAACACGCTAGTAGAATTGTGAGTGATGCTGAACTAATTGCACCCAGAACAAAACAACCACACTCTGCTACGACTGAAGTGACAGTCATAGAGACAGGTCATAAGGGTCAGTTCACAAGGCTGCGAAATGGGAGCGTTAGCGCAGCAACAGCCACATCATCACAATTTGCGTGATAACAATTTATTTGTAAAAGTTTAACCAGTGAACGCATGGAAACAATTAAGCAAGTTTCTTCCTGTATGATATACTTGAATCAAATGCTGATTACACAGTAAGCAATTTGTAGATAAGAAAAATACGTCACACCACTCAGTAATGCAAGTGTTGATAAGAACTTCAATAAATTTTAAATTTAAGAAAATGTGTGCCTAGTACCTACTAAACCAGCTGTCAATGAAAGTTTGTCTTTTCAAAACAATTTAAAAAAAATTTGCCATTTTAGAAAAATGTAGACCTGCAGCTTAGTAAACCATCTGTCAATAACAATTTATATTTTCAAAACAATTTGAATAATGAAACTTCCTGGCGGATTAAAACTGCTTTGTCTTTTGCAAGCAAGTGCTCTACCATCTGAGCTGGGCAAGAGCGACTTCTTCTTTTTTTTTTTTTTTTTTTTTTTTTTTTTTTTTTTTTTTTTTTTTTTTTTTGGGCGCTCGACGCTCGAGCAGCCAGGAAGTTTCATATCAGCGCACACTCCACTGCAGAGTGAAAATTTCATTCCAGATTCGAATAACACTAGCAAGTTTAGAGTAGTAGTAGGAGGAGGAGATTAGTGTTTAACGTCCAGTCGACAACGAGGTCATTAGAGACGGAGCGCAAGGTCGGGTGAAGGAAGGATGGGGAAGGGAATCGGCCGTGCCCTTTCAAAGGAACCATCCCGGCATTTGCCTGAAGCGATTTAGGGAAATCACGGAAAACTTAAATCAGGATGGCCGGAGACGGGATTGAACCGTCGTCCTCCCGAATGCGAGTCCAGTGTGCTAACCACTGCGCCACCTCGCTCGGTTTGCAAGTTTAGAAAAATACGAGCCTGGCAGTTACCAAACAATGTTCATAACCTCCAAGTTAACAACAGTAATTGAGAAATATGAACTACCTCGCTCACTAAGTCTTTAACTGCTAACAGTTCAGGTTGCAAGACATTTAGGATCAAAAGTCGCCATGGCGCTCAACAAATGATTAATTAAATATCAACATGCATGCAAAGTAAGCTTTTAACTTTCATGTTGACAGCCATCAGAATAAAGCCAGATGCGTTTAAGAAAGTAAGGTACACACAATAAAGTTATTATTATTTTACCATTCCTGCCTCGAACCGTCAGCAGACCGACATGAGATAGCTCGGCATTTTCTATCACAGGCACGTCGGTCGGTCAGGCGCTAACAGAGTCGCACCAGACTCGTAGCTGCAGAAACCTGCCTTAAGCTGTCGCCCAATAAATGGGGCTGCAGATGAGCTGAACTACAACAACTAACATTCTAAACCAAGAAATTGTTAAACTCGAGGATGAACAATTACAGAAGGGGAACAAATCAGTTCCACATAAGGGAACGTTCCTACATCAGTCTGCATAAACACTGTCCATACACATTAGCAAAGGCTTTGAATTTAAATTACAACAAACTGGGAACTCAGCCGCAAGTCAGCAAATAATTCTGTTCCTGGAACAAAAGTAATGGCCACGAAACTGGAGTTACAATATCAGGCTTATAAGAGCACAGCGATCTGTCGAAGAGTCACCACTATACAACATTTTGACTATCGTATATCATACTGCTTGGGAATATTGGCTGTCTCAAGTGGTGGCTTATCAGGCCTCGACAAATAGTAGAATTCTTGTCCATAAGCTCCACTAGAATTTCAAAGCAGCGTATGACATTGTCCTATACATGTAAACATACACTTATCAGACGAAATATGTCGCCAGATTCAGAAACCGGAGTTGGCCACATGGGTTGCCGAGAAGGAAATCAGCACCTCTAGGTTGTCACTCTTCCTAGTGGTGATAGCGGCGTCGACACGCTCTAACACGAAGGCAATAACCCCATCAACCAGGTCATGGCTCAGCACATGCGACTCGCTGCATCCATTCCAAGTTCCTAAGCGACTCTCCTTTTCACAGTGCCACGACCCCTCTACATTCCGCAACCTCACTCATTGCTGACGTACCATTTGCGCCGTCTCTCGGACTTTGCTCATACCACCAGTCAGCCAGTTCTGCATGCAAGGATCACGAACCAGCCAGTTAGTGATATATCGAATTGGGCGCCACGGCTCAAGCATATCTTAAAACACAGTCTAATAAAAAGAGTGGATCAACCAAAATGTGAGAAAGAAACGAAATCAAGCTTCATGCATTCAGAGGCATTATTTCAGTGATTCATAAATCGAATCAAAATGGCTCTGAGCACTATGGGACTTAACATCTGAGGTCATCAGTCCCATAGAACTTAGAACTGCTTGAACCTAACTAACCTAGGTACATCACACACATCTATGTCCGAGGCAGGATTCGAACCTGCGACCGTAGCGGTCGTGCGGTTCCAGACTGAAGCGCCTAGAACCACTCGGCCACAGCGGCCGGCTAAACCTAGTCAAGTTTACTTCGAAGTTAACCGTAAGAACCCTCTTATCAGTATGACGATGCACTCCATCTGGCCTGGATGAATGTTCTGATTCAGTTGGTAAGGATGTCATAAAGTCGTTGCATTCTCTCATGAGGCCTATTGGTGTACAACTGCTGTAACAGATCTCTGATATCCTGGGTACTGGCGCTGGGACACAGTTGGTGTCTGAATTGGACCACTCATATTCCATCAGGGACAGATCTGGGGCTTTTGATGGCCGTGGTAGGATGTCAGTAGGATACAAAATGTTCATAGAAACACGTGTCATGTGGACAAGCATTGTACTGTTGGTAAATGGCACCATGACACTGTTACAGGACGTCAGTGACACACCATTTTGCTATGGCAGCCATGACGTGAAGTCATATCCAATGCCTCCCCACACCATGACACCGGGGGTAACATCGCTGTGCCTCTTCAAAATATTTTAAGACTGCGTTTCTCTCACCAGGTCGCCGCCACACTCGCCGATGGCGGTCATCTAGGGTGCTGCCGAAACACGACTCATTGCTGAACGCAGTGCGACACAATTCACTTGCAGTCTATACTTCCCTGTCTTGGCACCTTTTAGATACAGCGACATGTGTTGCGTTGTGTACAGCGGGCTGCACGTGGGATGGTAATTCCCTAGTTCTACTTCTGGTAATCTGCAACCAATGGTGCACGATGACACACGAAGCTGCAAGGCATCCATCACTTGTTCTCGGATGGCAGGCGCAGATGTGAAGGGGCAAAGACGTGCCTGGTGCAAAGTACCGTGGTCGTCCCTTGTGGTGGTCAGACGTGGTCGATTTGAAACTTAACGATGAGTATGCCTGACCTCACGTTGACATACAGTCCAACATTGGGCAACATATCCGAATAGAAAAAAATGGGATATTGCATGACTCGACCTGGTATTAGTAATACTATCCATTAAAAACAGGTACTCAACTGTGTACAACAATGAGTGTTTTCTTGGGTAGATTGCCAACACCCTAAAATTACTTATTCTAGTATTCACTATCCTTATTTGATTGATATATACAATGTCAGGGCATTTTTGTATGTTACGTCTCATTATAATTCTTATTTACTGTTACATCTCACCTTCCTCCTCCTCCTCCTCCTCCTCCTCCTCCTCCTCCCCTTCCTCTTCAGTATCATTGTTTTCCCTGTCACTGTGAGTGTTGTGACCATCATCTGGAAATTGTTGTTATGTTGCATATACGCACGACTTTTATGTCGTGTCCACAGGTATTATTCATGTGTTGTTTTTCAAATACTGTTTGTTAATGCATTTAGTTATGGCCATTGTTCTTCATGTCTTTTTTCTGTGTATGTAAACGCATCACCTCGGTCCCCCGAACTCCTAAAGACAGACATTGACTGTGGATATTGTATCGCAGACATAGTCCCTTTCACTGTACAGAGATATCACCAACACGCCCAAAGATGTAAACAACAATGCATGAGCAGCGCCTATTAGACGGAGGGGTCCGACAGCCGATCAGTTCCAGTCATTTCACCAGAAAGGAGGTACACGGCTCGTGTTGTCTGTAATTCAACTATGCCTAGACGCTAAATACCGCGGTTCGATGGCGTCCGCATTTTTACTTTGTGACAGGAAGGGCTCTCAACAAGGGAAGTGTCCAGGCGTCTCGGAGTGAACCAAGACGATGTTGTTCGGACATGGGGAAGATACAAAGAGACAGGAACTGTCGATGACATGCCTCGCTCAGGCCGCCCAAGGGCTACTATTGCAGTGGATGACCACTACCTATGGATTATGGCTCGGAGGAACTCTGACAGCAACGCCACCATGTTGAATAATGCTTTTCGTGCAGCCACAGGACGACGTGTCATGAGTCAAACTGTGAGCAATAGGCTGCATGGTGCGCAGCTTCACTCCCGAAGTCCATGGCGAGATCCATCTTTGCAAACACGACACCATGCAGTGCGGTACAGATGGGCCCAACAACGTGCCGAATAGACCGCTAAGGATTGGCATCACGTTCTCTTTACCGATGAGTGTCACATACACCTTCAAGCAGAAAATCGTCGGAGATGTGTTTGGAGGCAACCCAGTCAGGCTGAATGCCTTAGACACACTGTCCAGCGAGTGCAGCAAGGTAGAGGTTCCCTGATGATTTTGGGTGGCTTTACGTTGGGCCGAAGAACGCCATTGGTGGTCATGGAAGGCACCGTAAAGGCAATACCTGAATGCCATCCTCCGACCGATAATGCAACCATATCGGCAGCATACTGGCGAGGAATTCGTCTTCATGGACGACAATTCGCGTCCCCAACGTGCACATCTTGTGAATAACTACCATCAGGATAACGACATCGCTCGACTAGAGTGGCCAGCATGTTCTCCAGACATGAATCCTATCGAACACGTCTTGGATAGATTGAAAAGGGCTGTTTATGGGCGACGTGACCCATCAACCACTCTGAGGGATCAATCGCCGTTGAAGAGTGGAACAATCTGGACCAACAGTGCCTTGATGAACTTATGGATAGTATGCCACGACGAATACAGGCATGCATCAATGCAAGAGGACTTGCTACTGGGTATTAGAGGTACCAGTGTGTACAGTAATCTGGACCACCACCTCTGAAGGTCTCGCTGTATGGTGGTACAACATGCAATGTGTGGTTTTCACGAGCAATAAAAAGGACGGAAATGATGTTTATGTTGATCCCTATTACAATTTTCTGTACAGATTCCGGAACTCTCGGAACCGAGGTGATGCAAATCTTTTTTGATATGTCTATGTATGTCTCTTTCTGTGGGCAATAATGTACGTATATTTTTCATGTATTGTCCACAGAACAAGACATTGTGTTCTCGGAAACATTCTTCTCCACCTGTGCATCCACATGTCTGTGTCAGACTCATGTAGTTTAAGTGCGTGGGATAAGGTCCACGTCCAATTAAGAATTGTACCATACCATTGCTGGATTCGATATGTTTCGTTCTCAACTGCACCCTTATGTCAGGGAGGAAGTCGTGCAATCTATGAACCTTATCACTTACATCTACATACATACATACTCCGGAAGCCACCATACGGTGCGTGGCGGAGGGTACCCTGCACCAAAACTAGTCGCTTCCTTTCCTGTTCCACTCGCACATAGAGGGATAAACGACTGCCTATGTGTCTCCACATGAGCCCTACTTACTCGTATCATATCTTCGTGATCCTTACACGAAATGTATATTGGCGACAGTAGGATCGTTCTGCAGTCAGCTCCAAATGCCGATTCTCTAAACTGTCTCAGTAGTGTTCTTTGAAATGGATGTCTTCTTTCCTCCAGAGATTCCAACTTGAGCTCCGAAAGCATATCCGTAACACCTGCATGCTGTCGAACCTACTGGTAACAAATCTAGCGGCCCGCCTCTGAATTGTTTCGATATCTTCTTTCAATCCGACCTGGTGCCGATCCCAAACATTCGAGCAATACTCAAGAATAGGTCGCACCAGCGCCCTGTATGCGCTCTCTTTTAAATGTGAACCAGTCTTTTCTAAAATTCTCCCAATAAACTGAAGTCGACCATTAGATTTCCCTACCACAATCGTCACATGCTCGTTGCATGTAATAACGCTTTGAATATTATGCCCAGATACTAAACGATGTGACTGTGTCAAGCTGGACTCTACTAATGCTGTATCTGAACATTATTGGTTTTTATTATTTTTCTACTCATCTGCATTTACATTTTTCTACATTAAGAGCCAGCTGCCATTCACCAAACCAATTATAAATTTTTGTCTAGGTCACCGTGTATCAACCTACAGTCACTTATGTTCGACATATTTCTGTACACCACAGCATCATCAGCGAACAACTGCAGATTGCTACACACCCTGTCTGCCAGATCATCTATGTTTATAGAATGTAACAACTGTCGTATCACACTAACTTGGGGCACTCCTGATGTTACCCCTGTCTCCAATGAACACTCGCCATGGAGGACAACATATTGGGTTGTATTACTTAAGAAGTCTTCGAACCAGTCACGTTTCTGAGAGCCTATTCCGTAAGCACGTACCTTCGTCTGCAGTGGGGTACCGCGTTGAATCTTTTTCGGAAATCTAGAAATGTGGAATCCGCATGTTGACCTTCATCCACAGTTCACAATATATCATGTGAGAAAAGAGCAAGCTGGGTTTCTCCCGAGGGTCCATTCTTTCACACTTCTTATACATAGGAGTCACTTGCATTTTTTCCAGTCGCTTGGCACTTTGCGCTGGTCGTGAGATTCGCGATAAATGCAGACTAAGCAAGCGGCCAGTTACGTAGAGTGCTCTTTGTAAAACGGAATTGGGTTTCCATCTGGAACTGGCGATGTATTTGTTTTCAACTCTTTCAGTTCTTTACGCCAGGGATGCTTAGGACTATGTCACCCATATGGAAGGGAGTCTGTGTGATGATCAAACGATAGTATGATTGTACGATTCTCTTGCATGAGCGGTTTGTTAAACTTCCCACTCACGTTGCCGTGTATCCAAGGCCAACTTTTAAGATGATGTGTCGTCTTTATTGGCACACCAGTTATATTTTGTACCTTATCTATTCTCCAAATCTTTAACCAGACCTTGCAGCTCTGTCTTTAATCGTGAGATCTATGAGGCATATTCCGAGAACCACACATAGTGCATCTACTGAGGTTGTGCCGAAGACTCCAGGTAGCGTATGTAGGACACTTCTCTGCCCTCATCAGACTGGCACATTGTTGGTGACGAGGCTCAGTCCGTGCGCCCATGTTCTAGCTGGAAAGGTGAGCACTGATTCGAAGAGTGCACAATGCTATATCCATATGAGTGGCAGAGGAAGTCTCTCCAATTTATGTGGTAATTTTTCTGCTTTGTCGGCTGTTTGCCTAATGTGTTCGTGGAAAAGCAGTTTCTCGTTTGATTTTTGTGTCTGCTGTTTTAACTAAAGGATTCCTTTGCACTGATCCTTTCATAGTTTGTAGTATTTGACTGGCTTTCTCTTCTAGGTGGGCTCTGTTGTCTGCAGTGATTACAACTAATATGTCATCTTCGTAGGTGAGAATTTCATCTGACCTGTCGTCCCCGTCTAGGAGTTGTGTGACAATTTCATCTGACCTGTCGTCCCCGTCTAGAAGTTGTAGCAGGAGTTCCATTGCTATGTCCCATTATATGGGACTACAGATTGGCCCTTGAGGACAGGCTTTGTCAGTTATTTTAATTCTGAGCCGTGCGCGGCTCGTGTTCGTGTCATATCTCATTTTACTGCACTACCACCTCGTTATGTTAATTTGAATTACTGGCGTCACCGAGTTGCCACCTTGCCTGCCCGTGAGCAGCGGCGGCGGCGCTTATCGGACATAAGCCCTGGCGTATTATCTTTGCTGTTATTACTTCCCGGTTGTCATGTGTTCGGGTTAGTTCGGATCTGCCAGGAAGTGGGAACGAGCCTATAGTGCAGTTCGGATCTGGCAGTGTTAGGACGCCGCAGAAATTCAGTCGGGCCGCGGCAGCAGTGAGGTCCGGACAGCCATGACTCGTCCGACGGTTGCCGATACGTATCACTTGAGTGTAGACCGCCTTGGTTGGTCGTCGGTCGTTCGTCTTGTCGGACGACGTGTATGTTGGCCGGCGGTCGCTTATGGGTTGCCTGCGTGTGCCGATTCGAGATTCGTCCTTGTTATTGCACAGTCGTTGCTGTTTGTAAAGTCTAGTCCTTCGTGCAAGTGTCCATGAGCTGTGTGCAGCTTGCGATGTAGACTGCTCAGTTATTTTAGTGCTGTCTCCGTGCTGACGTGTGGCAGTCGGTCGGTTGGAGTGGAGCAGCGAGGAAATCTTCGCGGGGCGTAGTTTGGCCGGGCCCGCTGGCGGTCTCTACACAGTGTCAGAGTGTGTCGGGCTTTCCCCATTGCTACAAGGTCTGTGGCTCACTGACCCTGGACACGAAAGTTGAGTTTAGATTTAATTTACCAACAAGTCAAGCCTGTTCACATTGTGTTCTAAAATGGTCCATATGGCTCTGAGCACTATGGGACTTAACATCTATGGTCATCAGTCCCCTAGAACTTAGAACTACTTAAATCTAACTAACCTAAGGACAGCACACAACACCCAGTCATCACGAGGCAGAGAAAATCCCTGACTCCGCCGGGAATCGAACCCGGGAACCCGGGTGCGGGAAGCGAGAACGCTACCGCGCGACCACGAGCTGCGGACTCACATTGTGTCGTTTGATTCTCGTTGTTGGCTGTTTGCACATTCCCACAAGCAACAACGAGTGTGTTCGAGTTGGCGAAGGTTTAGCCACCGTCTGGTGGAGTCTAACTGTATTTGGTTATTTGCAATTGAAGTGCACCAGCGGAATTTTCTGCCTTGTGGCCGTTAACGTTCCAGTTACCTGCCATGGCCGTTGACGTAAATTTATGCAGTGTCCTTTCCTCACCGTGTTGTCGCTGTCCAGCATGGTGTGTAGTTTGACAGCTTAATGTATGCTTGGTTGTGGGCGTCCATGCCTTTTACGTTTGCATTGAACTCCCGGTTGTGTGTGGTCGAGTGGAGCGCAAGTTACCTTGTCGGTGGGTCCGTTGACTGTCTGTTGGTTGGGTTGTCGTCGCATCGTGAATGGTTGGTCTGGCTGCCTGTCTCACCTAAGTGAACGTTGCTATTTCAAGTGCTGGCCGACCCTCGAAACTTTTGAGCGCCGTTAGCTGCACTGCCTTTTCTTATTTCCTGTTGTGTGTATTTGCATGGCTCATGGTTCGAATGGCTCTGAGCACTATGGGACTTAACGTCTGAGGTCATCAATCCCCTAGAACTTAGAACTACTTACACCTAACTAACCTAAGGACATCACACACATCCATGCCCGAGGCAGGATTCGAACCTGCGACCGTAGCAGTCCCGCGGTTCCGGACTGAGCGCCTAGAACCGCTAGACCACCGCGGCCGGCCTGCATGGCTCATAGCCGATGGTTCTGAATTAAAGTTCAATTGTTTTTAGTGGTGTTTTAAGTCATGAGCCTTCAGCCGCTTTATAATTAAAGTTCCTAGCTTTTAAAGTGTTAGATTGTTTAGGCCTTCAGCCTGATCAATATGTTGTTTAAACACAAAGCCGTGGGCCTTCTGCCTACTAAAAATTATTTTAGTTGTGTTTAAGTCATGGGTCTTCAGCCGTTTTAAAATTAAAGGTCCCTGCTTGTCAAGTGTTAGATTGTTTGGGGCCTTCAGCCTAATTTAAGATAAGGCTTTGTTGTTTAAATTTATTATACCTTGAGTTTTAAGTCATGGGGCTTTCAGCCGTTTTTAAATTAAGGATCTTTGTCTTTCGAGCATGTCTGTTTGGGGCCTTCAACCTAATTGAAGATAAGGCCTTCTGCGTTGTGCTTTCTTGTTTAATTTTACCTTGAGTCTTAAATCATCGGCCTTCAGCCGTCTTTAAATTAGGGTTTTTGCTTTTCAAGTGTTAGATTTTTGGGCCTTCAGCCAAATTATAGAACTTACTTATCGCGAGGCCTTCTGCATTCTAAATATTCTTTTTGGCGTCTGAATTCTGAGTTAATGGCTTTTAGCCGTTTTTTTAATTGAAGTGGTTGTGCCCTTAAGGCATAAGAAAGTGTGGCATATTCAGCCGATAACGAAGTTCAAGAATTTGTACTGTAATGTTTGGTCAAATAAAGTTATACGTGTTCGAGTATAACTGACAGCCGGCCATTTTGGCCCCTTTCCACAATTCCAACTACATGTCCTGTCCTGGGGGTTTAGCAGGGCGTTTCAAATTCCTAAACGGTTGCCCACCTACTATTCGACAGCTCAGTCTTTACAGTAGTCTAGAAAACTGTTGTACAGTGATTTCAGTATCTTCAGATGTCTTAACCTTTGAATCATTTCGGGCCACCAGAGGTTATCAAATGCCCCAGAAGATCAATCATTACTGCTATGGTGTATTTCTGTGCTGTAGTATTAACTGTGTGTAGAGCATGGATGATGGTATCATCTATGGATTTCTGTTTCTGAAGCCGAAGTAGTGTTGGCTCACGCCTCTGAGAGCTGTGTTGATTTTCAAACGCTTACGCAATAATATCTCCTGAATATTTGCTAGGATGTTGTTAGGCATATTGACCTATAAGTATGTTGATTACTTAATAATTACTACTTTGGGGGTTTTCCACATTGTATGTTCCTGCCCACCCATAAGACATCTTTCAGCAACGTTGTTAGGAATGGGGTGATCCTGTGGTGCTGGTTTCTTCAGTGTTTCCAAGTGGATACTATCACTAGTGGGATAGGCGGTTTCTGGGACAAAATTTTTTTACAAAACGGCGGCTGGGTTTTCACCATCCCCCTCTGATATCACTCCCCCCCCCCTAATCCCTGGAAATGGTGGGAAAGTTTGGCAGAATATAGGGCAGTGGGGGTACCCCGATTAACCAAACTTCCCCCATTCCCCCCAGCCCCATGACGCCACTCCTAGAAATGGGGGGAAAAGGTCAACTGGGCTAACCTAACACGTGGAAATGGCGGGAAACGGTAATTCTGTGCTGGAGAGGAAAGCAGGGTATTTTGTTTAATTATTTATTTATTTGTAGCTCAGTTTGAATACCTCCACTAAACTAACTTGAAGACATGTGTCTTCGCATCATGCAGGGCCAGCTGAGCTAGTTCGCACTACATCCAACAGGGGGCGGTGTTAGCCTCCTTTCTCCCCCCCCCCCCACTCCTCCATCCACTTTCCCCGCTTCTACAATTGTGCAGAAGCTTCATCCTGTGCTCAGCTCTTGGATTAGACTACATAAGTCTTTGCAATGTGTTCAACGGAAGGGACGTTGTTTTTGATGTCACACAAGAAGGGGTTTAATAGCTATATCACCTGCTCATCTGTAATCATACAGCCGAGGACTGTCCATAGCTTCCTGCATGTGAGTTGTTAGGCAAAGATAACGGAGTGTAACAAGAAGAAGAAGAATACGGTCTGAGCATAGGAGGGGAAATCAAAACAATTACATATCTGGAAGTTCATCACATATTTCGAAACCCACAACAGATCGTGAGAAAAATGCTGATACACAGCGGATTAGTTGTCTAAAATATTGTTGTAGAATTTGAATCACTGTCCTACAGATGAGAAAAATGTCTGAAAATTTCGGTGAACTCTCGATGTCCCACAGCTGCTGGCCTGGATATGCTCTGAAGCCACAATGGTGGGTGCGGCACACCACCCCACGTGTCTGAACCAGAGAAAACTAGTGTGCCTGGACTTGTGTTTGAGCACTCGAACAAAGAAGACACCACATAACTCTCCAGCGTCACGGAACTTTCCGTAGATGCCTTGTACTGCTCCTGTCTTGTTCAAACCAGATTGTAGAGACTTTCATGTCACCCACGAAGGATGTCTTGTGACTCTCTCACGTCATGGAACTTCCTGTGAACGGAGTATCTTGATTGGTTCGTACCGAATTTATACGCCAAAATGCTGCTGCTGGTGTGGGAACACTGACAGACGGCCAAATAATGCGAATTTCATTGGAAAATTATTTTTGAACAGATAAAAAAAACACGCACAGCACTCATATTGCACTGACAGTTAAACCCTGAAAAAGTGGTCTACAGATCATGAAATACAGAAACTACTGCCAAAATTACTTAGTTACACTACTCTGCTACTGTTGCGGAAAGCTTGAATTTTTCGGTGTGAACCATATTTCCAATGAGGGTATATCACCACAAACGATTGTACCATCATATCATATCGCTACGTCACTGTAGTAAACACAATTCGTATCCTGAACTTCCGTATCCTACATACAGCTACCGACCGCCAGGCCCTCCTACATATACCGTGAAGACACACAGGTCCAAAAAAACAGAAGCACTTGCACAGTATATAATAGTTGCGGTGCTAGATACACCACGAGAAGTCGATCTGTCATCCACTGTAACCAACGGTCACGAGGCAATGGCTGCCTCCCACGCACAGATGTGATACATGATCGGAGCGGCCTGCACGGACAGACTAGTGTAGAAAGGCTAGTGTGGTTGCTCTGGTACAAACGCGCCCGCTAACAGTATTACTTCCAGCCGATATGCTTGCTGCCGTGATCTGCCGCAACGAGTTGCGACAGCCTAAAAAATCTGGGATTACAGGAGTGTTTACTTGCTGAGCTGTGTTGTTGAGAAATTCTTCGTCAATCGCGAATTAATTACGGATTTCGTAACCGATAACAAGTGAAATATCCGATTTTAAAAGCCAAAAATGACGATATTTGTGACGCTTTCATGCTGATATCATCGAGTAGCACCTGAAAATTTGCATATTGTTTGCCAAAATATCACCCTATTTACTATATTATTCTCCATGTTAGCCGCATTGCAGTGCGCTACCGATCGCCTACACAGTATAATTCTGAACATAAGGAGTGGAAATTATATTTTTAGCGAACCAAAACGTCAGCGTGAGAATGCTGCAGCCCATTGAGTGACTAGAAACTTACACATCTGTGAAGATTTCTACGTGATACCTCGAAAATAAACTGGTAGTTCCACTCATATTTTTTTAGCGGACACCGATGTCAGTGATATAACAGATTCCAGATAATCCTTGTACTTTAAAAAGTCAAATAAGATTTTAATAAAACTTCCTGGCAGATTAAAACTGTGTGCCCGACCGAGACTCGAACTCGGGACCTTTGCCTTTCGCGGGCAAGTGCTCTACCATCATTCTGGAAAGATTTTAATACTCATAACTGAACGTTTCTCTCGTATCTAGAGAACCATCAAATTTCTCTTCCACTGGTTTTTCACCATCTCGTTGCAAACAACACATCAAAGTCGATGTTCCCTCAACTAAATAAAGACAGGGAATGTGTAAAATGGCAGTATACCTCACAGTTGATCAAGAGGTTTCTTGAAGTCTCGGGTCTGCTGGATGGAGGGAGAGAGGCTGATAACGACTTGTCTCACTACAGCCCCGACAAAGAAATGTGTCGTCACTGATCACACCACCTCACAGTCGATCAAGAGCTTTCTGTTTCTGGTTCACAGAAACCAGGCACATATGGACAAAGGACTCAAGAACAGAACGGTTCCTGCAAGCTGTTAAACATATTTCTGGGAAAGACTGGCTCCCATGGAACAACAGCGAAATACGTAGTGTTTGCCATGGATAAAGAACTGAATGGTCAACAGCGTTCAGCTTTCAAATATTCTCGATATACGGGCACTGTCTGAACGTTGTCTTCCGCCAAGTAAAATCAGGCTCATCTAGATAAAACATTGTTCTGGTCAAAGCTACTTTCAGATACTTCTCACTGCTATTGTTTCTACATATCTATACCTGCTGGAAATTTTTAGCCCTGAAAAATGGTCTTTTGTGTGTATTTCAGTTCGTCAGATTCAGTGTTACACCTTAAATGTGTTATTTTATCTTAGGGTTTTCTAGAATTTTTTCTCTGCATCCCTTCAGCAAGTGTGTTAGACTGGTCAAAGCTACTCATTGACGCTTCTCACTGACCTTAATACCTATACCTGTTGGAACCTTTTATGGTCTGTCATTCATTGCATTTAGCATCAGTGAGAGATGTTCAAAATGCCGCTTTCTATACGATTGACGGGAACTGTGCATTGCTGTAGCACCTAGTCCATATGAATTTGACGACGGAGTTCACTCAGAATCCTTCTTCAATGTGCGTAAAGATTGCACATCTAACGCGCGCGGTGGTGCCTGGCAAGAGTCTGTGGTGGTGGCCGGCGAGTGTGGCCTCAACTGCTGGGTGAGATGGCATGTGGAGCCCTGTAATGATTTCATAGTACGTTCTGCAGGATCTAAACACAAATATGCACTCAGCTCACATGCATAGATAGACAAGAGCGAACAGAAGCTGTTGCCGATCTAGAACAATAGCATGCTTTCACAACATCTGTGTGTGTGTGTGTGTGTGTGTGTGTGTGTGTGTGTGTGTGTGTTTGTGAGTGTCGTATTCAACCAGCCGTCCTCTCTGACAATTTTCACGATGTCCTTTCTTAGATACAGCTCTCTAACCTTACCACTGTCAAAACTATCAGCAGGAACCTCCAATACTATGGCTGATAATGGCAAAAGCTTTCTCAGCACCTGCAGCAGAGAGAGAGAGAGAGAGAGAGAGGGAGAGAGAGAGAGAGAGAGAGACATAATACCTGTCGAAACCAAACAATTCTTCATAAAGTTCATTCCTGTCTAGAATGTCTTATGGATTGTTAATTGTTCTGGCTTCAAAAATATTCCTGAGCACTCAGTAGAAATACTGCCTTGTGAACGATAACAGAATATCTGTCTGCTGACCAGCCCTTCCCAAATTTATATCCCTGCCTCACATTCGTAGTGATTCAGAAAACACACGTTTTCATATGACTAAAGTATTGTTAGAATAATTTACAACAGTAAGTCATAGACTATATATTATTGCTATGATTGCTACACTTGAAAAACGACAGTGTAATGGTGTCAGAGTCTTTGTTGACAGCATAATTCTTTGTGAGAAATACATCACCTTTTTTTCAGAGGGAGCATACCTAACTATCCGAATCTAACAGTATCACAGAGTTTCCAGTACGCTACACAATGAATGATTTACGTTGGTGCAACAACCTCGCGCCTCCATGTATAATTTGGAGCTACTGCAAGAGTAGGTGGAGATACGGGATGTAATCGATACAGCATTGCTCGTTTGTTACCCCTCGCTCTGTTTAATAGTGAACCGACCATGATACTGTAGTCTGTCTGGAGCACAGCATATCCACATGGATAGTATACATATGTGTAGTAGTAATTATTTATTTAGAAGCTAACCCAGTACTTATACACTTATCCAACTATCGTACATCTAGAGCTAGTACAAGCAGGAACGTCAAAATTTCCTCCAGCTGCAGCTGTTTGTGTTATTACAATCGTTACCAGTGTTTTTTACGCGTGTTGTATAGGGTCTATCTGTGTAGGTCTTGTGCACGCTTGTATGCTTCAAGTCTTATGCTTATGTCTCTATGCAGTATCACCCTTTGATACAATTTTCGTTTGTTTCTTGTGTCTTGTTTGAGTCTCATGAGTTCATAGGTCCACGATACTGATGAGCTTTTTGTCTTCTTTGCCGTCGGTATCGATGTGTTTTGTGTATGTTGTATTACCCGTGATAGTTTATATGCTCTGTAATCGATACCTACATTGCTGTTTTCTGGATCGTGTTGTTGAATAATTTCCGTTTATTTCTTCCATTCTACTTTATGGAGCAATAAGTGTTTTGGTAGTTGTGTTCTGAGTGTGTGTTAGTCTTAATGTTACGACATTGTGGTCATTACAGGTTATACTGTCGTGTACTGTCCAGCTTGTTACTTATACGTACCATTGCTGTATTACTTTCTAGCGTAAAGTCGATATTATTGCTCGTAACATCGAACCCTCTCTTTGTTGGTATAGGTTCCTCTGTGGTCATTACATGTAACGGCCGTGCGTGGTGGCCGCGCGTTTTAAGGCGTCATGTCATGGATTGCGCAGCCCCTCCCGCCGGAGGTTCGAGTTCTCCCTCGGGTGTATGTGTTGTTCGTAGCATAATTTAGTTTAAGTTAGTTTAAGTAGTGTGTAAGCCTAGGTACCGATGACCTCAGCAGTTTGGTCCCTTAGGAATTCGCACACATTTGAACATGTAACTATGATTCTTACATTACGTCTGTGATTATGCATCCTCTGTCAGCTGTTGTGTCGAGGATGGATTTTGAGTTAATGTCAGCACTTATCACTAATTTTTTGCCTCTGATATACATTGGTAATTTTCTGATGAGGTCGACTTGACGTTGTACTTGATGGCTGTATTTGTGTACATGGGTGCATTCACCCATGTAACTTTCCCATTGGTTATCCTTAGGGTAAATAAATGCTGATTGCATAGATGTGTTATGTTAATTACGTTATAAGTTCTAATTAAAATTAATACAGCATCCTTTATAATGCTCTAAGTGAAAGGACAGGATATGTGACTATCAATCCCAGTGGGATAATTTATATACATTTTTTCATGATTTTATTTCTTGTGAGTAACGTTTCATGGCAAAGTGAAATCTGGATACAAAACCAAAGTGTTAAAGTTATGTGCACTGAATATTATAACTATGAAGTTTTATTCCTGGAAGGGGTGTTATGTAATACTATCTTTTCCTTTTTGCAATAAAGAAACGGGGTTAGTACCCGCCATCTTTCTCTTACGTTTTGTTTCGTGTCGAAAGTAGTCGCTGTGTCTGACGAAATGAGATTAAGGTGAAATTATATACTTAAAGTTAATATATGTACCAGATATTAATTCCACATCTCCCAACTACATTCCAATCGGAGTACTGTTATTTCTCCATGTCTTCCAGATATGTTTCAAACAACAAAGGAGCCAGTGGACTACGCTGTCGAAGCCTTTTGCTGATTTGAAATTCCTATCATAACACGTTATTCAGTTTCACTGAGCTGACACAACCACAATGTATGGGTCTCTACCTGCATTGTTACTCATGCTTAAATGAAACTGTGACATTCGATTTTTCTAGGTCAATGAATGTTAAATGGAGTGTTCACCCTCTTTCAGTACAATTTTCTGTCAGTTATCTAAGTGCTCACTTGAGTGGGCTGCACTAATAGCGTTTTGATTCTTCAAAATGTTTCTGAACTGCGTTTTTTTAATACTCGTACGTAGAGCCTACCCACAGAGTTCTGATTCCTAATCTCAGATTTCTAACTCGAGAAATCTCAATCACGTGCGTAATTTTAACCATGGAGATCTGGGACATGCTGCACGTGTAGAGTGGAAATGAGCACTACGCTACAGGAAGAGACCTGACGGTGTAGCGACTACTTTGGTGGCGACTCGCGTCCTCATGGCGGCTGTTCCCCCTCCCCCGCACCCTCCCTTCCGCTCCCCACCAGCGCCTCCTGTCAGTATCGAGTGCTCCAGCAGCTCTTCCTCCTGCGACATCTGTTTTCCGGTCCGCCTCTCGCTTACGTCAGTATCGGTGCGCCTCTCGACCGTCTCGGGAACACGACTTCCCACTCTCTACAAGAATGTTTAGATGCTATCTGATTCAGTTCTCCCCACATTACTTGATTAATTATTATATCGTCCGCCCCTGGAAGCTGAGTGATCAGCGCGACGGAATGTCATGCTTAACGGCTCGAGTTCGATTCCCGTCTGGATCGGAGATTTTCTCCGCTGAGGGACTGGGTGTTGCGTTGTCCTTATCATCATTAGTTCTTGCCCATCGACAAGCAAGTCGCCGAAGTCGCGTCAACTCGATAGACTTGCACCAGGCGAACTGTCTACCCGACGGGAGGCCCTAGCCGCAAGGCATTAATATTATTTACTTATTATATCAAACACAGCCCTTTGTTATCTCGCTCTGTCTGCTTTCTCACAGCTGGAGCCCTGATGACCCGATATCCCCGCATTCACAGTTGCCAGCTTTGTTTACACCGTAGAAGTAAGATGGGCAGTAAATGAGTACTGTCTATTTCTTTTTATTAATGTGTAGCATGTGAAAAAACCGATGCACTCTTCTTCCTTTTCTTAGAGAGTCCCATGACTGTTGCCATTCCGTTTTTCAGATTTGCAAGGAGGACAGATAAACGTGAGAACTATCGCATAATCATCTTGGCACCTCAAGTATCGGACTTGGTAATGAAAAACACGGAAGGATGCGAAACAAATTTGAGAATCTGTTACGAAGCGATCAGTTCGATCAAGAAAAGATGACGCTTCCAGGGGTCAGTTCTGACGACCCTCTTCGTAATGGAAACCGCGATTAAAAATGATGAATACGCCTTCACGGGTTATGTTGACGTATGAAACGTGAGTGACACGTGCGGGATGACTGAAATTCCGAGAAAAGTAGGTACACTAAAAAAGGAAAGACTTAACGCACAGTACGTACAGAATGAGAAAGGATCACAAGAATGGCAGACAAAGACAGAACTGCTCGGATTAAAAAATTCACCGCGTGCGAGTAGGACTAGCGCTCTGACGGTTACATACAACTTAATTCGTACATGGACACTTCATCCATCCTGGGAATCATTAAACCCGACGATTTTTGCCTGCTATCGACACTGACACTCAGAAGGTATCGGTCCTGGGAATTCCAAACCATTTTAGAATATTTTAGTTTGAAGTTTGAAGTCATAAACAAATGTTCAAACAAAATTTTTTTGTGGTATAGTTACTTATTAACAATATTCGGATGTTTCCAGAATGAGATTTTCACTCTGCAGCGGAGTGTGCACTGATAGGAAACTTCCTGACAGATTAAAACTGTGTGCCGTACCGAGAATCGAACTCGGGACGTCTGCCTTTCGCGCGCAAGTGCTCTACCAACTGAGTTACCCAAGCACGACTCACGACCCGTCCTCACAGCTTTACTTCAGCCAGTACCTCGTCTCCTACCTTCCGAACTTCACAGAAGCTCTTCTGCGAACCTTGCAGAACTAGCACTCCTTTCTTCCAGGAGAAAGTTACCTACAACTACTGTAGCTGAGGACGGACAAGATATAGAACTTATGGCCGTTACGAAAGTCAATCGTTCTTTTTCCAATCTAAAAATCATTTAAAATAAATACTTACGCTCTACAATGAGTCAGTAGGTGAAAGGTGTTGCGAATGGTCACTGTCTCATTTGAGTGGCGAGAGGGGATAACATAAATGTAGAAATATCTTAACTAACCCTAAGGAATATGTGGCATCGCACATTTCTCAAGAGAGTGACTCGGAGACTCCTATACCGAGCTATCAGCGTAGAAACAACAAATTTCCTTCAGCCCCCTACTTATCTGTCCCGATGAGCCGTCCGGGGTGGCCGAGCGTTCTAGGCGCTTCAGTCTGGAACCGCGCGACCGCTACGGCCGCAGGTTCGAATCCTGCCTCGAGCAAAGTATAGGGTTCCAAAGCGCTGTGGAAATAGAACCACTGCTCAGAATGACGCCAGATTTGAAGAGCATATTATTGACGCAGACGGCAACGTCATGGGAAAAGAACTTTAGATACATGGCGCTGTAAACATCTTAACGGAAGTTGGGTCGGCTACAATGACAGATGAATAAATGAATCACAATATGACGCCTATGGTTTGAGTTGCACGTTACACTATCCGTACTGTTCAATGTGAATGACTACACAAGTTGGCAGTGAACAGTTGTCGCGTTGTTAGTCACGTAACCCATCCACAATATTAGGTGGAAAAAATGGTTTTTAATTGCCCTGAGGCAAAAATCTACGTAATAAGCAAGATGACATCGGTTTTTAATTTTCCTTAGCCCAAAATACAAAGAAAAATGACATCGGTCTCTAACTGTCGTGAGACTAGTGCAAGACGTGGTCAGTACGCTTTACACCCTTTCCTGGCATCATGTTCCGCAACATATCGTAGTATTTGTAACGACGCTGTCAACCAGCACCACACAGTCACCTCTGCAGAATGAAGTGTTACCGGTTATAGTGTGTGCAGATTTTCTGTTACCCAATTCTGCGTATAGATATTCGCTTGTAGATGGATATGGGCTTCGTCTCTCCACACGATGTTACATGGCCATTCATTGTCAACTTGCGATTTCGCGATATTCGCTTGCAGATGGATATGGGCTTCGTCTCTCCACACGATGTTACATGGCCATTCATAGTCCACTTGCGAGCAAGAAATTTCGAAGCGAATGTTTACCTTGCTTGGAGGTCAGCAGCAAGCAACTGCTGAACATGGGTGTTTTGTAGGTTTTTATGCACTGTGCTTGCAGGCATGTACAACTTTCTGGTAATTCTCCATGCACTCAATGTCTCTGCACATAGCCGCTTTACGCCTCCAGCAATGCTTTCATCACATCTTCGAAAGCCGTCGGGTCAACTATTTTCCTCCCTCTGCCACACTGCACTTCAGAAGAACCTATCGTTCGAATTTTTAAATCATTTTCTCCAGATTCTTATCAGACATTGGACTAATGCCTTTTTCCCATACCTTTGAGCGTCTGGAACTTCTGCAGGGCTACTGGCGCACATTCACCGTTGGAGACAGTCATTTTCAGCTTCTCGGACTCAAACTGGGGTACAGCCATGTGCTGAGAATCTGTTGGTATGCAAATTCTGAACCTCATAGCGCCATCTATTCGTCAAGTTTGTGTTAAAATATGTTTTATTCCATGACGTTTCCCTCTGAAACGTCGATAATATGCTGTACAGATTTTTACATCACTCTGAGAAGTGGTTCTCTTCCTACTGTGGTTTGAAATTGGAACGTTAATTGTAGACACCCTGTATTTAATATATAATAGACTACTTTTTAAACCTTTTTAATATTTATTTCACGTTTTGTCTCAAGTAGGAGAGGAGAGACTGGGGCAGTCGAGTAATGTAGTGCCTGTGTGTGTGTGTGTGTGTGTGTGCTGGGTTGGGAACGGGGGAGGGAGTGTGTGAGGGCAGGTCAGCAGGCTGTGAGAAACCACGTGTGGGCGGCATTTTCTGGAGTTAGGAGTGTGGTGGAATGGGAGCAGCAGCGCAAGTGGGGAACTGGGTCTAGTTTATGTACTTAACCCAGGGCCCCCACGACTGCACTTATGCTCAAGGCCCCTTCTTCTGCGTGGAAGAGGGAGGAAAATCTCCCGTTTCTTCTTAGAGTGGTCTTTCATACAGGGCAAGGTGGGATAAAGTGAGCACTCTAAGGCACCGAAATTTCACCAGACTATGCTTACTGATAGAAACTTGCGACATGTTGAATCTACATATTATAAGCCATCACACCAAATATTCTTAAGGAAAAAAGAAAGTAATTCATAGGAACTATATGAATTTTCCTGAAGCCTTACATAGAAGCCCCTTTTCCCCACATAAGGGGGCAACTTGCCCAATACATGACCATTCTGCATCTTTATTTTTTCCTAGAACTCTTCCTTTCACTGTGTTACGTGAAATATTAAATTTCTTTCCTGCTGTAAAAAGAGCCTCTTTATTCTTTGCCTGAATCATATTTTCCATCGAAAATTGATCCCATATTTGTTCATCTGATTTCTGGACGCATTTTCAGAAGAATCTTAATATCCTAATACCAGGGACCGATGACTGTTGCTGTCTGGTCCCTTAAACCCACAACCAACCAACCATCCTAATACCTAAAACAATATGGAACTACTGCAGCAGACCTTTACGAATTGATTTTCTAAATGGCCAAATGTAATACAGCAGAGATGATTTTAAATATAATTAAAGTTCTTGTCGCAATTTTTGATCTCATATTATCTTGGCAATTCCTGTGGTGCTTATGGCAAAGCATGTATGGCATGTGATAATTCTCCTGCTGTTGATGATCGTTTAGAACTGAAACCAGTAGCAATATAATCTTACTACAGACAGCACAATGTTATTCGTTTTATAAAATAAATTTTAGGAATACTGACATCAACCTCGACTGTCTCGTGGGCCCCTACCACCACGACACAGCGCGTCCTCAGGTTTGCAGATAGGGGATACGGCCTTCAGATATGAAGGGTAGCTGGGAATACAAAAAATAAGCAGTCGTGGCCAGCCGGTGGGGAGCACGCGATGGCGTGATGAACCATCCCTGTTTCTTCTTCTCTTACTAGTGAAACTATTCATCAAGAATCAGCAACATTAATGGGCATGGGTCCCTTTGAAGTAAAATATTCCGGAGGTAAACTAGGTTCCCATTTGGATCTCTGGGCGGAACCTACTTCGAAGATATTCAGGCCGAAAGGAACTTTCAGGTTGGGAACATGGAACGTTAAACGATTGAACAGCCCAGGAACATTCCGGACATTATTAGACGAAATAGATACATACAATGTAAACATTGCAGCTATTCAAGAAACTCGGTGGCAGGGTGAGGGTAGCATAAAGAGGGGTAACTATACATTTTTCTATGGAGGTGCGGAAGCTCACAGTTTCGGAACAGGTTTCGCAGTACAGGGAAAAGTGCTTCACGCAGTCAGAGACATAAGGTTCATTAGTGACCGACTATCAGTTATAGTGTTGTCTGGCAGGTGAAATAGACTAGTAGTAATTAATGTACACACACCAACTGAGGACACTGAAGAGGTTGTTAAAGACGGATTTTACGAAGACCTAGATAAACTGTGGGATGAGTTCTTATCGTATGATATAAAATTAATCATAGGTGATTTTAATGCGAAGATAGGGAAGGAGGAAGCATTCCGGCCTACAGTTGAGAAAGAAAGTTTCCATAACATTTCGAATGATAATGGTACAAGGGTGGTTAATTTTGCTGTTTCGAAAGACATGATTTTTGAGAGCACATACTTCAAAAGGAAGGACATTCATAAAATAACTTGGGTCTCTCCGGATGGACACACCAGAAACCAAATTGATCATGTTCTTGTAGATCAGAGATGGCACACTAGTATAGAAAATGTTAGGACTTTCAGGGGAGCAGACTGCGATTCTCATCATTTTCTTGTAGTTGCCAAAGTTCACCAACGGCTATCTACAGCAACATCAAGGTGTCACAATGCAGAACTTGTTAGGTTCAACACTGACAAGCTAAATGATGAAACCTTTAGAAGAAGGTACATGATAGAGATTTCAAATAGGTTTGATGCTCTCAGGACACACGAAGATCAAGACGAGGATGTAAATAAACAGTGGATCACTGTGAGGAATAATATCAAAGAGGCAGCGAAGGTCACAACAGGTACAATTAAGAAGAACGGGGGAAACCGTGGTTTGATGAAGAATGCAAGAAATTGGTAGAGGAAAGGAGAAAGCGCGATTAGATTGGGATAGAATGGGAGATAGAAAACGAGAGGAGTTCTTGAACTTGAGAAGGGAAGTTGGTCGTAGGCTATGGGCAAAGAAGAGGGATTATTTGAACAATCAAATTACAAAAATAGAAACAAATAGTAAAACAAAAAACATTACGGAACTTTACCTAGTCTCAAATGGGTATAGGAAGGGCTTCAAGGCTAGGATGAATGCACTTCGAGGGGATGCTGGGGGAATACTCACAGACCCCAGTGCTATATTAAGTAAATGAAGGGCGTATTTTGAGCATCATCTAAATGTACACCAGGAAGCAGGAAATGAGCAGGTGTACGAAATGCGTACAGCAGAATCCCAGCTACCTGAGCCATCGTTAAAGGAAGT
Source organism: Schistocerca serialis cubense (assembly GCF_023864345.2). Taxonomy (NCBI): domain Eukaryota; kingdom Metazoa; phylum Arthropoda; class Insecta; order Orthoptera; family Acrididae; genus Schistocerca; species Schistocerca serialis. The sequence goes on from NC_064644.1 coordinate 561,035,381, forward strand.
GAGAGATGCAATCAACAAACTGAAAAATCATAAAGCACCAGGATCAGATTGCATAACTGCAGAATTAGTTTAAAATGGGGGACAGAAATTGCTGTAAGTAGTTCACAAAGTCATAACTAAAGTATGGAACTCACAGACGATACCTGAAGAGTGGCAAGAGTCGATTCTGATCACAAATTTTTAAGAAAGGTGACAAAATGGATTGTAGTAATTATAGAGGGATATCGCTATTACCAGATATCTCAAACTTTTCTCGAATATTCCACTACGCAGGCTTACACCATATGCAGATGAAATTGTGGGGGATACCAAGCTGGCTTTTGGAGGAACAGATCAACTATAGACCAAATATTCAGCCAGCATCAAATTTTGGAAAAGAAATAGGAATACAATAAACCAGTTCATAATCTTTTCATAGATTTTACAAAAGCATATGATTCAGTATTGCAGTCAAAATTGTACAGAGTTCTTTTGGAACTTGGAATACCAAAGAAGTATGTTAGACTTATAGAAGCGAGTTTGAAAAACACAGTAGGTAGAGTACACGTGGGGAAATTGGAGTCAGAAGAATATGTAATAAAGGACAGACTTAAGCAGAAAGATGCCCTGTATCCGCTACTTTTTAATTTAGTCCAAGAATATATTGTACGAATGTCAGCAGATAATTCAGAGGGTGTGGAGTTAAATGGAAATATTAAGATATTAGGGTATGCAGATGATCTAAACATCATTAGCGATAGGAAAGAATCTGTAACAGCAAATGCAAATGTGTTAATCAAGGCTATTGAAGATGTAGGTCTAAGGATAAGTGAAGACAAATCTAAATACCTGGTTACTACTAGAATGCCAACAGCAGTAGATCAGGAAATGTTAAGAGTTGGAGACATGCAGTTTGAAAAAGTGAACACATTTAAGTATGTAGGCGTGGACATCACTTCAAGAAATGAGATTGAATCTGAACTGAAGAAGAAATTATGGGCGGGAAATGTGTGCTACTTCTCACTGAATAAATTACTTTCATCACGGCTATTATTGAGGAATTTAAAGACTAGAATATACAAAATTATTATTCTACCAGTTATGCTGTATGGGTGTGAGACTTGGTCTCTCACTGTGCAAAATGAAAAGCCATTTCGAGTATTTGAAAACAAAACTTTGAGGAAAATTTTCGGAGCAACACGGGATGACATTAGAGGAGAATGGCGAAAACTGCATAACAGAGAGGTTCACGAACTCTATTCAAGCCCTGACATAATCAGTATTATTAAATCACATAGGCTACGATTGGCGTGTCACGTAGCTTGAATGGATGAGGGCAGGGCAGTGCGCAGAGTACTGGTAGGGCACCTAGAAGGCAAACGTCCTGTGGGGAGACCGAAGTATAGATGTGAGGAATATGTGAAGGCTGATTTGAGGAGCCTAGGTATTGAAGGTGAATGGAAGGAAATAGCCCAAGACAGGGACAGATGGCGAAAATATGTTGCTGCGGTACTGGACTCTAGAGTCTGGTATGACCAGTGAGTAAGTAAGTAAGACATCAACCTCGAACTTAGTTGTTTACTACAGAGAAAGATACAAGCAAAAATTTACAAAAATGAAAACTGAAATTTTAACAAAAATCTCTAGTTTTCAAACACAAGGATCTGAATGGGTGTTAAGTAGACTAATTGACTTACAATTACAAATTAATAAATATATTGGATTAAGAGATTTCTCTTATATCGAATTGCCAGGAATAATAAAAGAAAAATGCCTTTATCAAATCGCAACAGAACAAGTAATTATAAATATTTTGCTGAAGAGCTTAAAGGAAAAACACCTAATATTTTGTTTCCTATTAAAATTAATGATATTTCAAAAATCGAACTTAAAGTTAATGTATCTACTAATTATTATTATTTCAATGGAAAATATCGGCTATACCCATTAAAAATAAGCCATTCTTGGAGGGTAAAACAATTCAATTACTACATTTTAGAAAAGAAAATAATTCACACTATTGTTAGATAAAATATGCCAACTAGTGCACAGTCAAATTTAAAAAAATGAGTACCAAAAATTTATTTGTTATTTGTGTTTATTACTTTTTAATAATGAAGAAAATTTAGATGATCACACAAAAAATTGTTTAGTTAATAAACCAGAAAAATAGAACTACCAATAAAGGTAAATACATAAAATTTAAGAATTGTAAGTTTACACGAATGGTTCCTTTTGTTATTTATGCAGATTCTGAGTGTTTATCATTAAAAATGGATACGTATCAGGCGATTGTCCTCTAAGATATGAATCAGCAACACAAACCAAGTGGTTTTTGTTATTATATTGCATATATAAACGAATATTAAGAAAATACAGTTGTTTATAGAGGATCAAACTGTCATAAAAATTTATATAATACATCAAGAAAGAAGCTGTAGAAATTGGGAAAATGTATTCTGAAATTGAAGAAATGAAACCATTAACTTCTGAAGAACAATCAACATGTAATAAACCTAAAATTTATACCTTATGTAGAAAACAATATACAAAAAACAATAAAAAAATTTTGAGTGCTCATTTCACTGGAAACTATATCACACAATTAGTAATTTACAATTAAAACATCCGAAGTATGTTCCAATCTATTTAAATGATTTATCAATATATGAATCTCATTTGCTTGGTGTTAAGAAAAATAAATAGGCTTAATACCAGTTAATGAAAATAAATATATATGTTTTGGTAAAAAATATAAAACTTGGAAATGAGAGTTATTGATACATTTAGATTTATGGCATCAAGCGGTAATAAACTTCTTCAAATTTGATCAAAACAAATGAAAAATATTAGACAATTATTTCCAGACAAACTAATAAATTTAGTAATTAGTAGGGGGTTTATCCTTATGATTATATAGTTGGGAAAAATTTGAAGAAACAGAACATCCACTAAAAAAAGGATTTAATAATAAATGCAATGAAAGTGATGTTAGTGAATAAAATTACAATAATGCTAAACTAATGTAATATAAAAATTTAATATTATATTACGATTTTTAAAAACTGATATTTTATTATTAGTTAATGGGTTTAAAAGTTTAGAAAAACATGTATAAGAGCATATCATTTAGATTCATGTTGGTATTATATAAGACCTAGTTTATTTTTTGATGTGATGTATCTACGAAGTGAATTATTACATGTTTATGATACGATTTAAATGATTGAAAGAGGAATAGGGAGTGGTATAACCCACTGTTGTAAAATATACATTAAAGCAAATAATTAATATATGAAAAATTTTGATAAAAATAAGATATAAAATTATTTTGCTCATTAAGGTTAACATAATTTATATGTTAAAGGTGAGTAATATACACCATACAGGGATTTGAATGGGATGAAAACAAAGTTTCCATTCTAAAAAATACATGAAATTTCAGACGTTTCTGAAATGGGTTATTATTTAAGTAGATTTAGACTACTCAAATAAGTTACATCATTTACACAAAGGTTTACCATTTGCCCCTGGAAGTAAAGTTGTTCCAGGAACTAAACGATAAATTTACTATTTTAGAATATAAATGAAATTAGGTTGTTCACTACAGAACTCTTAAATTATATTTATCTGCAAAATTGGAAACAACAAAAATACATGAAGTTTCAAAATTTAAACAATCTGATTGGTTAAAGTAGTATATAGGATTAAACACCTAACTGAGAACATAATCAAAAGAATTAATTTGAAAAAGATTTCTTCAAAGTGATGAATAGTATAGTATTTGGAAAACAATGGAAAATATACATTGTGGAGTCAATTTAAAATTTGTTTCAGAGCCAAATAAATGTGGTAAGCTAATAGCTAAACCAAATTAAAGTGTAGAACGATATTTAATGTAAATTTAGTTGCTACCCATATCAATACAACAAAAACTTTCTTGAGTAAACCTGTTTATTTAGGAATTGCTATTCTCGCTTTATCAAAAGACATAATGTATGAATTTGTGTGTAACGTAATGAAAGCAAATATGGTGGAATATTGAACTTTTTTAATCAAGATACTGATAGTTATATCTAAAGTATAAAAATTGAAGATTTTTGTGAAGGTATAAATTCAATGAGGGTTTACTTTATACAACTGATTATCCAGAAAATAATATCTGTAATATACCTCTAGTAAATGAAAAGGTATGAGGAAAAATGAGAGATGAATGTAAAGGAAAAATAACGGAAGAATTTTGTGGCTCAAAGCGAAAATAAATGGTTATGAAATTGGTGATAAGGAAGGGAAAGAAATTAAAAAGGTATCAAGAAATGTTTCATAAAAACATAGACTGGTTGGTCAACAACACTGAAACTATAGAAAAATGAGCATGACTCAGAGTGAAAAATAGGAAATCTATAGAGTTAAAGTCGATAAGAAGGCATTAAATCTATATAACAACAAGAGATCTATCACAAAAAATAGTTACATTACAACTAGTATTCTTATAAAAACAATAAAATCTTTGTTCTTTTGACAATTTGTACATTTTTTTCAATTATCATTAGCTAAAGCAGATTTCTGATCATCGTTTTGTATGGTTTCTATAGATAATATTTTTGCATGTGCTTCACTTGATATTTGTTTTAAATGCTCTTTGTGACGAAATTTAGAAAGGTTTTCTTCTACTAAGACAAAAGATTTTATTTTTATTAAATATTTTTATGATATTCATTTAAAATAGGTATAAACATTGTTGTATAACTATCTCTTGTAAATTTTTGTGAAGTAAAATTATCAATCTATTTCTCAAGCCTTGAGTATTTACAGATATGAGGTTGGACTCCTTCCATTAGTTAGAAAAAAAATTGTCAGAAAAATAGAAAAAACGACAAAATCTGAAAATTAATTTGAGGAACAATAATTTTTTGTTATAACATTATCCTTATATTATAAGATAATTTTTTGATACCTAGCTATTATGAGAATTATCAACCAACTTTATAATATTTCTTTTCTATAATATTTTCACAAGATATTTATCTAGAAATTTTGCTTTTTGTAGTTCTTGTTCATAAAAAAAGTCCTTTTATTTTTTTATTTATATGTAATTGGGTGCTAGTATATAATTTCTTCGATTTCAGAAATTTCTGTTCACAATTGGCTGTGTATCCTGGTTCAAAAACTCCTTTTAATTTTCTTCTTCTTAGTTTATCTTCTATTTTATTTTTGCATCATTGTCATATACCAAGAAAACTTTTTAAATACTTTTGTTAACTTCTATTGGTTTAATATTTATTGTTGAATGCTTAGTATTATTGCACTCATCAATCAGTTTTGAGACCATATCTATTCTTAATTTTCTTGGAAACTAAATCACTTACATATTTTTTTTCTTTTAGTGTTCAGTTAAATTTCTCTACAACAGATTTTTTTAATTCTGTAAAAGTAGAGTAAAGATACTGTTACATTTTTATTAGTACTTGAAAAACTTCATTATCAAAAACTTTCCATTACCTATTTGTAGTTTTCTAGGAGTTCTTTCCCTAGATATTTTTGCAAAAGCATCAGCTACATTTCTACCAGTTTTATCTTAATCTAGAACAGCCTACACAATTTTAAGACAACATTGGTTACAATTAATAAATATTTACAGCCTTTATTATTTCTGAAATTCCTTTTTATTTTCCAGAACATTTTTCTACAAGGTCTGTGAGCCATAAATCATATATGCTGAAAAAAAACATTCCATCTTTTAAAATTTTTGCCCATTGATTTATGTAGTTCATTAATAATTTCTTCATGAATATTTAAGCTCTAACCTACAAAAATTTTTCAACAGAGTTACTATTTTTATCTTGAATACTGTACAGGAGCCTTCAATCCTCTGTCTTCAGTTTTCAGTGTTGAGCCTCAATAAACTTTCTGTCATCATTTGATTCTAAAATCAGTTGACCCATTCAATTAGTTTTACATCTATCTGTACAGTTTTAACAGAATATTTTAATTTTATGGTTAGAAAGCTTGATTTATGCTTTTATTGATACAATAACAGTAGTCACTTGGTAAACATGATCAAAATAACGCTGTTTGATTCAAAAAATTGCTTGTATATTTTGACCAACAACAAAAAATTTATTAAGAATAACGTTCATACTTGAAATTCCGAATTTTTTGTTGATTTCCCATAGCAAATGTAATTTAGCTTTTTGTTTATTGTGGTTTCTGCCCATTTAATCTGTTTAATATGTGAAAATAAATCGTTCAGCAATAAATAATCTGATAACACTTTTTCTTTTCGTTTTTGTAAAGTATTTACTTAGTCACAGGCTAAGTTGCTGACTGATGTCAGCGATAGCTGATGCAAAGTGTACTTGAACTGTATGAGAATGCTTGTGTATTCAACCTCTGTGACAAGCACTTTTAATATTTTTGTAAATATTGTTTAGTAACAGTATTATGAGCAGTTAATGTATCTTTCATATTGACTATTCATTCTCATTCAAAACTAAAATAAACATTGGTTGTTTGAAAAATTTCTATTAATTCTTTCTCAAATGGCTTAAACATAATGTCTATTGTTGGATTGGAAGATTGTAATGTCTACCTTATTTTTCTTAATTCTTGTAAATTGATTTGGTATCCCTTAGGCCAATCCTAATTTCCAAAAATGTACATTTAATATGTTCAAACATATTTAATTGTGTAATTATATTCTTTGGCAATATTTCTTCCATATGACTGAAACTCAAAATGTTTATCATTGTTCCTATGATAATATATCCAGTGAGTGCCTACATTATCAGAAATATTAAACTGTATTATTCCAGATCCAACATTGTTTGGGTTATAAGGTAAATCATCAATCATAAAAATACCACAAAAGTGTTTCATTTGTATTTGTTTTGGAAGATTTTCTATTTTAAAATTTGATAAAGGTTTATAATAGCCTTTAGCAATATTTTGGAAATTTTTTGTCCTTCTTCATTGCTAAATTATGCCTTCTTGTTCTTCTAACTATTAAATACCTTTTCCTTGTTCATTACTCCCTTTGCAATACAAGCCTCTCTGCATGCTATTGAAACAGGAGTAACTAAACATGGTGATGCTACCAAAAGTAATGGAAGAATTCCTCCTTCGTTTTGTTAAACCAGAAGCTGCTTCTTTTTTGTTAGATACTCGAATAAGTTTTTCACAACTAGTATACCTAGTGTTATGAGTAAATTACCACAGATTTTCTTTTCTCTATATATATTTCATGCATTGGGTGAAATTGTCAGTACTGTCTTATTGATCATTATTGAGTTTCATTTTAGCTGATTTTGATTTAGTTTTCCTACTTGGGAGCAAAGTATAGTCAACACTGAAGTTATTCACTTATATAGATAAAATGTTTTGTTATGATTGGTTAAAGGCAGTCTTGGTTGCAATTTTAGGTTTTTATTTTTCAACGACTCATTTCGCCTTATTTAGACATCTGCAGGTTATCTTTTCTAGAAGGACACGAGTGACACCAAGATCTGCATATTGTGTTCCCACTCACAGGAGCTAGTAACAGAATAAGATGGGGGCTCAGGTAGTAAGCTTTTACGTCTACCTAGAAAAGATAACCTGAAGATACATAAATAAGGCGAAACATGTTGTTGAAAAATAAAAAACTAAAATTGCAACCAAGACTGTTTTTAACCACTACTGTTAAGCAGTGGTTTGCTTTCTGCCACATATGGAATGGAAGAATTTTTATGATGATTAATATTTTTCTAGTCCCCACCATTATCATCAACATCTAAACCAATACATAATTTTCTCTTTCCATTCCTTACTCCTGTAACTGCTGTAGCAGCTAATTTTTCTTAATTTGATGCATCAGAAGAATGCATTCTTCCTTCTATAGTTAGCTGACGTTCTTTAAGTGCTTTGTGTCTTGTTTCAAAATATTTAATTATCTCTATATGCAGTATCATGGTTTTTGCAGACTTCATCCAGTAGATATATTCCTTTATCACCTCTAACTAATACTACTTCTAATTTTTTTTCCTGTACCACTGTAATTATATCCATGGAGATGCATTTCGAATGGTAATTTATTAATGAAAGTATTAACTACTCCTTTTCCACATTATCCATTTTTCAAAATGTGTGTGGCAAGTTACCCAAAGATGTAATCAAATATCATATTCCATTAGGAAGGTTACTAACCAAATCACTAAATTTATTAATTATAATGTGCGTTATTCCAACTTTTCATCGTGATAATTTCATTTTGATCCAATCCTTCTCCATGAGTTACTGCTAATTTGTTAACTAAGTCTCCAACATGATTCATCCAAACACATTCAATGGTTTTTTTGCATGTTTTTTCTAAGCCTTCATCTTTTATTGTATCTAAAAAATTTGTACTTGTAAGTGGTTGCTAAACTTCAGAAAATAATCTTCAGCAATTCCTTTAAACAAACTTTTATGATTTTTAGCTATATTTGACTTATTTTATTTGTATTATGATCGAAATATAATGCTCCTGACTTGAATAATATTTACTGGCATGGTTTGGTAAATCAACAGCATCAAATTTTCCAACCATAACATCCATAGCAATGTCTTTCTTACTTAACAGATCTATTAATCTATCTTTACCTTGATATTCTTTTTCAATGGTGGTTAACTTACCTCTTTGAAATGTTACAGCTGACTTACAGCAAATTTAAATATACCAACAAGTCTTAATCCTAAAAGTTTTTGCTCTCTGTGATTAATCCATTGTACCATTCTTTCACTTATGTAACTTTTGTAGTGGGTCGTTTATCTTCTCTTTTATTTTTAGCCTCTTCTTCATAGTTCTTCAATAAATCTGGTATTTATAATTTGATTAATGTATATTCTCTTTGATCATTATCATATGGCTCAATTACTGGTTTATCTTTAAATTATTCAAAACATTTATAAGGAACCATCTCCTTTTCGACTTCTCTGATTTGTTCTACAGCTTTCAGAATGTTGTCACCACAACCTTTGCTTCCTAGTTTTACTTTTTCGAATGAATCCATAAGAGACTAATCTTCTTTTTATATTTTTCGTATTCTGTTCTTGGTTGTTTCTTCCTTTTCTTAAATTCCTCTTTTAAATCTCTCCTTTACCTTTAACAACCTTTGGGTTGTACCCAGAATGCCTACTCAGCCCTTTTGGAGAATCATATTTAGCAAACATTTAATGGGGATAGAAGGCGTTAATAATTTACTTTTTAACATTTAACGTTTATTGTTATGTTTAATGTTTATTTTTATGTTTATTTTTTAAAAATTATTAATCTTATCACTGTACTTACCATTATTAATTCTCTTGTCATATCTATTGTAATATAACCATACTTATCATCATTCCAGTATTTACAACACATTTCATTAAAATCATCAAATTTTAAAACGCCACCATCAAACTCAAGATAATTATGATGCAAACTTTTACTGCTTTATCTAAAAATATTTATATAGTTTATACTATCTATTATTAACTTTTTGTTATTTTTTAAATATGTTTGGGCTAAATAAAAAAAATTTATTCCCTTGTGATATACTCTAGTAAAATATTCTCTGACAATATCTTGATTTTCGAGGGTAAAATCGTCGACTACTGCAACTGAATTGTCTTCACATGCATCACATTTCATCATTTTCGATAAATGTAGTAATATTTTCTTTAATGTTCTTACACATTTTTATCAGTACTGAGTATTTTGGGTGATCCAATCGTTTAGAATAGAAATAAAAGTGATTTTTATTCTACTTCAGCCATTCTGGAGCTATTATAAATTATTAGTCGATTGTATTGCTTTTCCACATCTGCTTGTTCGTGTTACTGAATACTAAATAGAATGTGGCCATGGTTATTCTTTGGTCTGTTCTCTGGAGTTCTACATCTACATCTACATTTATACTCCGCAAGCCACCCAACGGTGTGTGGCGGAGGGCACTTTACATGCCACTGTCATTACCTCCCTTTCCTGTTCCAGTCGCGTATGGTTCGCGGGAAGAACAACTGTCTGAAAGCCTCCGTGCGCGCTCTAATCTCTCTAATTTTACATTTGTGATCTCCTCGAGAGGTATAAGTAGGGGGAAGCAATATATTCGATACCGCATCCAGAAACGCACCCTCTCGAAACCTGGCGAGCAAGCTACACCGCCATGCAGAGCGCCTCTCTTGCAGAGTGTGCCACTTGAGTTTATTAAACATCTCCGTAACGCTATCATGGTTACCAAATAACCCTGTGACGAAACGCGCCGCTCTTCTTTGGATCTTCTCTATCTCCTCCGTCAACCCAATCTGGTATGGTTCCCACACTGATGAGCAATACTCAAGTATAGGTCAAACGAGTGTTTTGTACGTCACCTCTTTGTTGATGGACTACATTTTCTAAGCACTCTCCCAATGAATCTCAACCTGGTACCCGCCTTACCAACAATTAATTTTATATGATCACTCCATTTCAAATCGTTCTGCACGCATACTCCCAGATATTTTACAGAAGTAACTGCTACCAGTGTTTGTTCCGCTATCATATAATCATACAATAAAGAATCCTTCTTTCTATGTATTCGCAATACATTACACTTGTCTATGTTAAGGGACAGTTGCCACTCCCTGCACCAAGTGCCTGTACACTGCAGATATTCCTGCTTTTCGCTACAATTTTCTAATACTGCAACATCTCTGTATACTACAGCATCATTCGCGAAAAGCCGCATGGAACTTCCGACACTATCTACTAGGTGATTTATGTATATTGTGAAAAGCAATGGTCCCATACCACTCCCCTGTGGCATGCCAGAGGTTACTTTAACGTCTGTAGACGTCTCTCCATTGATAACAACATGCTGTGTTCTGTTTGCTAAAAACTCTTCAATCCAGACACACAGCTGGTCTGATATTCCGTAGGCTCTTACTTTGTTCATCAGGCAGCAGTGCAGAACTGTATCGAACGCTTTCCGGAAGTCAAGAAAAATAGCATCTACCTGGGAGCCTGTATCTAATATTTTCTGGGTCTCATGAACAAATAAAGCGAGTTGGGTCTCACACGATCGCTGTTTCCGGAATCCATGTTGATTCCTACATAGCAGATTCCGGGTTTCCAAAAACGACATGATACTCGAGCAAAAAACATGTTCCTCTAGAGACTTGCGGTACACGGCTGTTAGAAGGGGGGCAAGTTCTTTCGCATACTCTGTGTAGAATCGAATTGGTATCCCGTCAGGTCCAGTGGACTTCCCTCTGTTGAGTGATTCCAGTTGCTTTTCTATTCCTTGGACACTTATTTCGACGTCAGCCATTTTTTCGTTTGTGCAAGGATTTAGAGAAGGAACTGCAGTGCGGTCTTCCTCTGTGAAACAGCTTTGGAAAAAGGTGTTTAGTATTTCAGCTTTACACGTGTCATCCTCTGTTTCAGTGCCATCATCATCCCGGAGTTCTTATTATTGGATCCCAATCAGTTTTATTCATTTGTTTATATGATTTTTATTAATGTAAATGAGGCACCCATTTGAACAAGTGTTTAGTTATCTATTCTCAATAAAGATTGACAGTATCTATAAAATACAGCTATAGTAATTTTTCACGCAATTTTTGTACAACTTTGCTAATGGAAAATATCACATCGAAAAATAAAACTGTATTGTGATACAGAAACGATAGAAATTCCTGTAAGCCAATATAGATAAAAATTTCAGAAAAAGTTATTTATTAAAAAGATGTGATATACACACTAAAGCAGGTGAAATTTTAAATAGCGTTTTTATTATAGGCAATGTTAAATTAGATACAGACATAATGGATGGCATTGGAAGTGTATTAGTATTTAATAACCAAATTATTGATGCAAATGAAAAAAACTGTTGATAATATGCTTAAAATTATTCCATTTGAGTTAGTCAACATCAACATTAATTTGTATATATGAATATGTTATCTGTTCTTTCAGACATGTCTGAAAGAACATATAAAATCTATATACATATATAGTTAAGGCTCACTGGCCATCAAACCATCCTCCTCTGTATGGATGCGCAAACAGTGACTGAACTCTTACGGGAATCAGCTAAAAGCCACAATTAATAATGGGTCTCATGAGAGGCATGCCAGAGATATGTCCCTGCAGTCGGAGTATCCTCTGTGTCCTCGGTCGCTCAGTTGGATAGAGCATATGCCATGTAAGCAGGACATTCCGGTTTCGAGTCCCGGTTAGGGCACACATTTTCAGCTGTTGTTGTTGACTTACATCAATGCAAGTATGCAGCTAGGGGTATTCATTTCATTGTAATATTAATTTGGCTAATGGAATGCATGTAAAATATGCTGTTCACTTTCATAGAGAAACTAATATTATTGCTTCATTCAAATCCAATGCAGAATTTGGTGCTCTGATAATTCATGACCACATCATCGAGTATGTATTTGGATTTTTTATACTATACAGGATTTAAAATTGACTGTAACTGACGAAAACAATAAAATTTATTGACATCAGTAGTACTTGTGTGACAGTTGTTTTAGAAATTTCTTAATAAATTTTATACTTGCTAAGTGAATAAAACAGAGACCAGTAAGTTTTACTTATTCGTTGCGAATTAGGAGACTATAAGTAACTTAAATATTCCTAATAATGAGACAGATTTTAATATTCATATTGCTGATGTCTGAGTTTATTCTAATCATGCAAAGTTGTACATGGGATTCAGTATTATTGGAGCTGATGGTAAAGATTATTGGGAATATGATGGTAAACCAAATAATAAATTGATTGACAACTATGTGGCGAAGTCAATCGATGTTATCAACTTAATGAAAGGCAACAATATTTTGTCTAGGATCGAGTACCCTTCCATTACTTTGTTTGTCCTTAGGAAATTGACTTCAACTCTAGCCAATAAGTTAACTATGGAAAGTCATATCAATAATTGGAAGGAAAAAGTACGAAAATGACGTTCTCTTTCCCCTAGTTTTGCTTTGTGGGTTCTTTCAAGTCTACAAGGAAGTTGTACAGGAAGGAGATTTAACCATAATTTTTACCTGGAGTTCTGGTTCAAATTACACCTATCTTTGATGGTCTAACTGTAATCAAGTTGGAGCTGAAATAAATGATATGCTCCTAGGGAATGTAAAATTGTTATAGAATCGATGAAAATTCAGATTCCTGTGGTTAGATATGAGCTTGAGTATTCACTTGAGCCAGAGCAAGAAAGACTAAAAAATCTAAAAATTCCCATATCTTTCTTTGAATGACAAACAATTGAGATTGCTGGATTAAGTGGAACCAGAAATTTTGAATGTGATGATACCAGTTAGTTCAATTCCGCTGAATTTGATATCCCTCATTTTATTCTTGTCACCTTTCAGACAAATCGAAAAAATAATCAGAGGACTGAATCTTCTTTATTCCATCATTTTAAATTACAGAATATCGATACAAAGAAATGAAGTTTTTCGTCAAGAAGTGTGGAATCTAGATCCTCCAAATATCTTTTTATAGGATTATAATGCTTTCTGAGATTTTAAGAGAGCAACACACCTGAACTGTGATATTCGTGTCAATCCATTCAATTTTATTGAAAACTGATGTATTTATATTATAAATATGTCTAGGAGAATGGATGTGATAGGTACACGAAGAACTAATATGAAAAAGTGTGCCACACTCAATGATAAATTTCCTAATGACACAATTCATATAATACTGTATCACAAGAAAAAAATTAATATTTGGTACTCAGCACAAGATATTAAATGAAAATTAAAAAAAATGTTTTTTAAATTACATAATTTTCAATCATAATCAATATCTGAATTGTCTCCAGATTCAAAAATAACAAAAATTTGTACTCCATTAATTCTAAATTTAAATTGTTAAAAATTTTCAGATAAATTAAGATTTTTGTATAATTCATGCCAATTGACATCACCTTTGAACTCTCAAATAAAATTTTCTGAGAATTTTTGCCTCATAGAAAAATACAATGAATTTATTTTATCTTCAAATTCTCTAATAACATTTACTGATAATTTTTGGCTCATAGAAGTATAAGACCAATCGACTTTCTTTAAATGCTTTAGTCTAACTTTCTTGATATTTTTGGTCATTCACTGGTATACTTGGGAAGGCAGGGGAACCAGTTCTGTCATTGACTATATAGTAACAGATCAGGAATTCAGGAAGGCTGTGAGGGACACACGTGTATTCAGGGGATCCTTTGATGACACTGATCATTATTTAATCTGTCGTGAAATTGGTATTGTGAGGCCAAAAGTGCAGGAGGTCAGGGCCATATGTAGGAGGATAAGAAGGGAGAAAATTCAGGATAAGGAAATCAGGCACAAGTACATAACAGTGATCTCAGAAAGGTATCAGTTAGTTGAATGTAGTCAATTAGAGTCATTGGAAAAGAAATGGACAACATACAGGGACACTGCTAGAAGTGGCTAAAGAATGTCTCGGAACAGTAGGGTGTAAAGGTAGGATGAAGCAAACAGCTTGATGGAATGACACAGTCAAGGCAGCCTGTAAAAGGAAAAAGATGGCGTATCAAAAATGGCTACATACTAGAACTCAGGTAGACAGAGAAAGATATGTTGAAGAAAGAAACAAATCCAAACAGATAATTGCAGCGTCCAAGAAGAAATCTTGGGAAGACTTTGGAAATAGGTTGGTGACTTTGGGTCAAGCTGCTGGAAAACCATTCTGGAGTGTAATTAGCAGTTTTCGAAAGGTAGGTAAGAAGGAAATGACAAGTATGTTGGACAGGTCAGGCAAACTGCTGGTGAATCCTGTGGATTCCTTGGGCAGATGGAGGGAATATTTCGAAGAGTTGCTCAATGTAGGTGAAAATACGATCAGTTATGTTGCAGATTTCGATGTACAATGGGATAGGAATGATGATGGAAATAGGATCACATTTGAGGAAGTGGAGAAAATGGTCAATAGATTGCAGTGGGGTGGATGGAATTAAGTCAGAACTCATCAAATACAGTGGAATGTCAGGTCTTAAATGGCTACACAGGATAATAGAAATGGCCTGGGAGTCGGGACAGGGTCCATCAGACTGGACAAAAGCAGTAATCACACCAATCTTTAAACATGGAAACAAAATAGATTGTAACAACTACAGAGGTATCTCTTTAATCAGAGTTGTGGATAAAATCTTCTCAGGTATTGTTGAAAGGAAAGTGCGAGTATTAGTTGAGGACCAATTGGATGAAAATTAGTGTGGGTTTAGGCCTCTTAGAGGTTGTCAGGACCAGATCTTTAGCTTACGGCAAATAATGGAGAAGTGTTATGAGTGGAAGAGGGAATTGTATCTATGCTTTATAGATCTAGAAAAGGCATATGACCGGGTTCCTAGGAGGAAGTTATTGTCTGTTCTACGAGATTATGGAATAGGAGCCAAACTTTTGCAAGCCATTAAAGGTCTTTACATGGATAGTCAGGCACCAGTTAGAGTTGACAGTAAATTGAGTTCATGGTTCAGAGTAGTTTCAGGGGTAAGACATGGCTGCAACCTGTCTCCACTGTTGTTCGTATTATTTATGGATCGTATGTTGAAAACAATAGACTGGCTTGGTGGGATTAAGATATGTGAACACAAAATAAGCAGTCTTGCATATGCTGATGACTCAGTTGTGATGGCAGATTCGATTGAAAGTTTGCAAAGTAATATTTCAGAGCTAGATCAGAAATGTAAGGACTATAATATGAAGATTAGCATCTCCAAAACAAAAGTAATGTCAGTGGGAAAGAGATATAAACGGATTGAGTGCCAAATAGGAGGAACAAAGCTGGAACAGGTGGACAGTTTCAAGTACTTAGGATGCATATTGTCACAGGATGGCAACAGTGAAAGAACTGGAAGTGAGGTGTAGCAAAGCTAATGCAGTGAGTGCTCAGCTACGATCAACTCTCTTCTGCAAGAAGGAAGTCAGTACCAAGACTAAGTTATCTGTGCACTGTTCAATCTTTCGACCAACTTTGTTGTATGGGAGCGAAAGCTGGGTGGATTCAGGTTACCTTATCAGTAAGGTTGAGGATACGGATATGAAAGTAGCTAGGACGATTGCAGGTACTAGTAGATGGGAACAATGGCAGGAGGGTGTCCACAATGAGGAAATCAAAGAAAAACCGGGAATGAACTCTATAGATGTAGCAGTCAGGACAAACAGGCTTAGATGGTGGGGTCATGTTACACGCATGGGAGAAGCAAGGTTACCCAAGAGACTCATGGGTTCAGCTGTAGAGGGTAGGAGGAGTCAGGGCAGACCAAGAAGAAGGTACCTGGATTCGGTTAAGATTGATTTTGAAGTAATAGGCTTAACATCAGAAGAGTCACCAATGTTAGCACTGAATATGGGATCATGGAGGAATTTTGTAAGGGGGGCTATGCTCCAGACTGAACGCTGAAAGGTATAATCAGTCTTAAATGATGATGATGATGATGATGATCAGAAATACATCATCCTACTTTATCTGTAACTTCTCTAATAAAATTTTCTGATCATTTCTTGTCTTCAGAAATAGACATGAATCTACTTGAAATACTCTAGCAAAATTTTTTGATAATTTTTGTTTTTTAGAAAGATAACACCAGCCTATTTCATTAAATTCTCTAATAAAACTTTCCAATAATTTTTAGTGGTCGATTTCTTAATCAAAGCCCAATTCACTTTACCTTTAAAATCTGCAATAAAATTCTCTGAAAATTGATAGGAAAAACAAAATCACCCCTTTCATATTTATCTACAAATGGATTTTTTCCTTTTAATGTAATCAGCGATCAAAACTCGGTGTCTCACGTGTTAAATATGAATCATATAAGTCTTTAAATTGTAAGTTAATATATATATATATATATATATATATATATATTCATATATAAGATGATTATTAAAAATTAATACTATTTTAATATTATGATTAATGATTTTTTTCATTATTCATTTATAAGCAAAAATTTTGTTAGATTTTGTATCAGCTTATTAAAATTTTTTCTATGTAAATGGAAGCTTTATTGACAAAGGTCAATAATCTCATAAATTATATGTTGTTTAAAAAGTTTAGTGAAGTAGAGGTAAATGTTTTATATTACATTGCAGACTGTGAATAGTTGAATACTAGGTATGGGGGAAAAATTTCAGTGGAGCTTAATAATGAGTTTAAAATTATTTTGCCACACAGATACTTGAAAACAAAGAGTGGATGGGATTTCCAATATTTCATAGAAAGGAATATTATACTAAGATATTAAAAAAATGAAGAAAATTGAAAAAAAATAATGAATTTCATGACCTGGAATTTTAGCTGGAAATGTATACTTGTTCATAAATTCTTTGTAATTTGAACTGTGAATTTGGAATGTATATTCTCTCCCTTTATTCTCAATTCTAAATTTTTTCAGTTATGAGTTTTTTAATTTTTTTGTAATGAGTTAAAATATGTAATTCTTCTTACTTTTTCTTGTCAATCATTAGATCCGGTTAAATTTATTGAATAAATTAGATTGGGATATGAGGGGTGAGTGGGTAGTGGCAGTAGTAGATGGACTTTGGCAGTAGCCCCAGGCTTTGGTGCAATTTGGGACACAACTGGCATTATCCATCTACTCACCTCCACTTCAGCATTTACGGTGTTTAATGAATCTGCTCTCTCTTTGCCTACATCCCATGCCGGCGTCAAAGGAATAAAGAGCATGAAGTGGTGTTTCTCTTGGCTTTCTACAATCCACATTCTTGTACCCATTGTCTGAAAACAGGAGGAAATATCGCTTTAGCTAACACCGTCTGGTACTTCCTTGCTGTCGGCTTTGACTCCAACTCTTTTGTTCTCCTTTTATAATTAGTACAACCTACCATTTAGCTAGGAGTTTGCAGATTTCCATAATGTGAACTTTCTCTTTGGTGCTTTCACTGTCTGGGCTGTCACACTTCCACTTATATATAGATCTTCATCTGTAACGCTTTATTACTTCTAGATAATATTCTCGGTGTATGTGTGTTGCTCCTCACGTTTCAACATATTTTCAGTTTTATTTATAATCCTCTCCAGGTCAGTGGTCGCAAAAGGTCCATCTTAATATGAAATGTGTGTATCGGAAGGAATTCTTCTGCCTGAACAGATGAGTTCGTCTCAGTCGCTGGCATCAGATTACTTCCTCAGACACGTAATTTGATCAGGAGAGCGAAACTAGAGAGCGTCTCGAACGTGACATGTAACAGGTGAATGTTTACCTTCATTTCAGTTACTCGTGCAGTGTATCGCGCACTGACAAGAAAACAACTACAAGATTTAACACATATAAAAGCTCAAAATTTGTAGATTTTGGCTCTGATATGTCAGTGAAATAGGCAGAAGTCAGACACAACTTCCGTCATTATAATGACTGATTCCTTCATGGGTTGGGGGAAGTCTGAGTCAACCTTCATGTGTAATATGGATCTCTTTTCAGATTATGTCTTTGGAGTTATCATCGCATCTCTCCCACGTTACAAAAATAAGACAGAAAAAAATTAGAAAAGTATACACAAGCAAAAATTAATTTTCATGAAAGGAAGTGGCATTTATCTAACTTAACAAGGATTTCAGTGCAGAGAGTTGGTCTACTGTGAAACCTCTCGTAATACAAAACTAAAGGTAGCTTGGAGCACAGCGTAGCTTTAGTCCTACTTCAATTATTTCTTTCACTCACGCTTGCAGATTATATTTAAAAATTTTCTTAATTTGCTTAATTAATCATTTACATTCCAAATATAGTGATGAGGATTTAAAGTATCATCGACATACATTTAATAACCACTTCAATAAAAACCAAAAAGTTCAAGTGAAATACGAATGGTTACTAATTAGTGGCAAAATAACGAAATTATGTGGGCTATGGTGGCGGGCAAAGAGTATGAAGAATAAAACATCACAATCCGCAACAGAATAAAAGGATCACTTTCCGAGACCCTGTAATTGTCACACATTGCGACGCTGAAGTTTGAAATGTATCTCAAGGCTGCGCGCAACCTTCCACTTTAATGGTGCAGAAGCGTGGCGCCTTGTGACGTCACCCTCGGACCCGATGACGCATCAAACAGCAAGGTGTCAACACATGCCACATCTCGGAAGTTCATGTGACGTCTAAGGTGGGTTAATGATGTCACATTAGCATCAAAATTCACTGCGATCCTGCCAAACGCCACTGTGGACGAGTCACATGATGGGAAGTACGTCACAACCCGTCTTATATTTCAACCATTCTTTTGACTCCTCTGTGGTGGAGGTTCGAACCACGACGTCCAGCGCTTTCCTATGAGTGGCAGATGAAAACATACCAGAAACTCCACCGTTCAGAATCAGCAAGAAAGGACTCAGGTGGTGGCACAAAGGGTGTTTATGGAACCATCCCTTTTCCTGGATCACTAATCCCCAGACATTTCATGGTTTCGCAATTCGATGAGCAACAGGAAGGCGTGCTGGACAATTTTTGGCAGTGGTGTCAACCTCGGACGTTTGCACCATCCTGTAAGAACATTGTGGTGCTGCAAGCCCTTTAAACGTTAGCACACCGTGACCGCAATTTTTGCTCTTGTGCGCTGGTTGGAAACACTACAGTCTGTTCAAAGGCATTCGATGAAATTTTAATGTGATTCGTGGCAGAAAAGGATTATCATGCTTTTTCGTCCCTCGTCTTTCAAGTCCTCCTCTGGCTTCATCACGGGTGGGGGGTTGCGGGAGAGTGAGGGGGGGGGGAGTGCAACAGGGGGAGGGGAGTGTAACATTGACACACGTGTGAATAAAACGGCGAAGGGTCCCTCTAGGGCTCTCCACTTCGGCCGAACCCTCGGTAGTACTTGCCCACCTCTATTGCGAACTTCAAAAATGGACGTGTAAGCCGGAGGCGTTTGCAGGTAGGTAATTGGATTTGCAGGGGTGTCGATGAGTTGCGAAACTGCAGGCGTCTAGAAGTACTTTATAGGGGTTGTTTCTGTACACGATCGTATTTAAAATTCTTAATGAAAGTGGGCGGGTGCCATCGAGGCTTTTGCCGAATTGAGGTACCTTAGAGGGACCTCGACCCCATGGAAGCAGGAGTGTGTTTGATGGAGGAGCACTTTGGGGACCACATTCTGGCTCTGGGATACCCATAAGCCAATGGCATGACCCTTGATCGGCCGTCATATTCTCCAGATCTGAACACACGCGACTTCTTTTTATGGGGCTATATTACATTACCGGCCATTAAAATTGCTACACCACAAAGATGACGTGCTACAGAAGCGAAATTTAGCCGACAGGAAGAAGATGCTTTGATATGCAAATGATTAGCTTTTCAAAGCATTCACACAAGGTTGGCGCCGGTGGCAACACCTACAACGTGCTGACATGAGGACAGTTTCCAACCCATTTCTCATACACAAACAGCAGTTGACCGGCGTTACCTGGTGAAACGTCGTTGTGATGCCTCGTGTAAGGAGGAGAAATGCGTACCATCACGTTTCCGACTTGTAACCTATAGCGATTGTGATTTATCGTATCGCTACATTTCTGCTCGCGTTGGTAGAGATCCAATAACTGTTAGCAGAATATGGAATCGGTGGGTTCAGGAGGGTAATACGGACCGCCGTGCTGGATCCCAACGGCCTCGTATCACTAGCAGTCGAGATGACAGGCATCTTAACCGCATGGCTGTAACGGATCGTGCAGCCACGTTTCGAACCCTGAGTAAACAGATGGGGACGTTTGCAAGACAACAACCATCTGCATGAACAGTTCGACGACGTTTGCAGCAGCATGGACTATCAGCTCGGAGACCATGGCTGCGGTTGCTCTTGACGCTGTATCACAGACAGGAGCGCCTGCGATGGTGTACTCAACGACGAACATGGGTGCACGAATGGCAAAAAGTAATTTTTTCGGATGAATCCAGGTTCTGTTTACAGCATCATGATGGTCGCATCCGTGTTTGGCGACATCGCGGTGAACGCACATTGGAAGGGTATATTCGTCATCGCCATACTGGCGTATCACCCTGCGGGATGGTATGGGGTGCCATTGGTTACACGTCTCGGTCACCTCTTGTTCGCATTGACGGCACTTTGAACAGTGTACGTTACATTTCAGATGGGTTACGACTTGTGGCTCTACCCTTCATTCCATCCCTGCGAAACCCTACATTTCAGCAGGATAATGCACGACCGCATGTTTTAAATTTCAGCTCGTGAAATTGTGCTTCATGTTCAATAATTGAGTTTTTCAATTCTTGTTGGCCAATTCCGATGTATCGTTAAAGTACGCCACTCGTATTTACGGATGTCACTGTGCGCGGACTTCGTAAAGGAAACGCAACTGCTGCTTGCAGAGAATGCAATAGACGATTTCCTAACCGTAAAATACTAGGCTCAGGAATGTTTACTCTTGTTTTCACTAAACTACCTGAGCTTGATGCAGTCCCGTGCAGCCATATTTCTCCTAAAATGCAAGTGAACAGAGAATGTGTGAAACAGAACACGTTATTCACTTCGTAGAGCGCGGTCCTTCAACAAACACACCACATACTTGTGGTCTTACCGAATCGTCCTGTTATCTAGACATTCCTGTAAACGAGCTTCCAACGTTATTAGAAGAGCTTGCTTTGGATACAAGGACTGGAATACCTTCCAGCATGAAAGAGACCCTGCACATTGTAGTTATCAGACGACAGATCATCTAATCCTAGTGTTATTAAGTGAATACAAAGTCAGAAATGGTTACGTTTGTTGACCGATAAGATCTCTGGACTTTATCTCTCTGTATTTTTTCCTGTCGGGATGACAGAAAGGCAAAGTTTGCAAAGAACAGGTAAACATAAGAGACGAATTCATCGTTCTGATTACAAATAATGCCGTCGTCATAAAAGAACGCCAAGAGGACCATGGATGAGCTAGGTGCGATTTCTCAGAAGAATTCCAAAATGTCGTGGAACTGGACGTGGAATTTATAAAAAGGCTGACTTATTATGTTCCTAAGAACAACGGTCAAAAATTCATACACAAGGAAAGTATGCTTCTTGATTAGTTTAAGTTATCGGGTGTCTGCTGCATCTCATCTCAGAAATGTCACACCAAATATATGGGTCATACCGGCAGAAGTTTTCCAACTTTGTTTAACGAGCATGGCAATTGCGCGAATTCAGGGTCAGACATTAACGCGATACAGAACATATGTCCGCAGACATTCACGTGAGTCCTCAAATCATGTATTAGGAGAATAACGATAACAACCA
Organism: Schistocerca serialis cubense; assembly: GCF_023864345.2. Classification (NCBI taxonomy): domain Eukaryota; kingdom Metazoa; phylum Arthropoda; class Insecta; order Orthoptera; family Acrididae; genus Schistocerca; species Schistocerca serialis. The sequence goes on from NC_064644.1 coordinate 561,057,619, forward strand.
TATCACTTTAGGAGAATTCACCATAAACAGTCAGACCGAACTGAGACAAAGGAACATCTTAGGAAATACTGATCACCTAATCAGATAGCGATTGTTCTTATTTCTCGATAAAGTATTTCGCTGCATGTAAAAACTTTTACTTTTTATAAATTTTCCCTTTATTTTCAATTGCAGGGACTAATATACATTTTAAATGTTAGTTGTCCGCGCCGTACAGGATTTATTATATTTGGTTATATCCACACATCATCAACGTGTCACTTGCTGCATAGGGCTCTAGTCTGTGCAGTGTTCTTATAGCAATGCCCGCATGGCCTCCAGCCGACCAGCTCGTAACCGTGAAGTCGCGTGATGACACAAGATCGTCTGATCTCTCTCGCGCGCGCGCGTTATAACCGGACACGCGCCGCGTGAGCGACCGCTTACATCACAGCCTCAAGCTCGCGTCTTTATACTCGCGCCAGACAGTCTTTGCATTTCTACAAGTAGTGCGAACCACCGCACTCCCGAACTTTTATGGCTACGCGACATACGTCACGTCTGGTGGTCCCTCAGACGCAGGCTTGGCGATTTTATTTGCGTGACGGTATCGAAGCCACCGACATCACATACCTCCCCTCTAACGAGGATTAGCGGTCACGCCACTTGATAGCCGATTCATTAATGTTTATGCATCGTCGGGCACCATCAAACGTCGTGATCGTTTAAGTTCATCTCCGCTGACATTGCCCCCTTTTTCTAGGACGGTACGAACACCGTGTCTTCATCCCAAGGACCAAATTCTGCTCTATACACCTTGTTCGGAACTGGGTATGGTGATTTGCGATCTTCATTTGTGCGACACGTGGGAAAATATACACGGCTACTGTTCTGGATACACGCATCTTACCAGTAATTCGACGAGCCGACTGGATCACCTATATGTGCCACCAGTCATTCGACGAGCCGACTGGATCACCTATATGTGCCACAGGGTCCTAGACAGGGAGTGGTGGCCGCTGAACGATGACTTCTGGCCTTTTCCGAGCATCTGAACGATGCATCTCCACACTGTCTCAGCCTTTTGAAGATGAATGTAACACACCTCAAGGATGCCAACTGCCGTCGGAATGTCGCCGAAACGTGGTCCAACTGTGAATGACGTCATTCCCGGTAGTAATAGACTCTGACGTGGTGGCTCCTCTGCGCCAACCTGGCTGTCCACGAGAGACTTATCCATTGCGGCAAAGACACGGCTGCGTATCTCCAACACACCCTGAACTATTACATTGCGACGCTCAGGGACCTCGACGCTCTACCCCAATCACAGGACAACGAGAACGACACTAAATCAAAGTTGATATATTGTCGTTGACGAAGCGCCGCTTCTCACCTGTTGTGATGCTTCCACAGTGGTCTGATCGTTTGCAGCTCTTTTCTGGTAAAGATGACGAAAATTATCATCCATGGCTTTCACTATGGTTGCCTGGGTCACGCGAACAACCTTCTTGCGTCGTAAAGAGTGAGACCGTGGTCCACATGCGACGACACGACCGAACAGCAGGAGAGGTCTTCACCATGCACCACATTATGGCGGAAGCGCGCCGACACCACCGAAAGTTGATCATACTCTTTACGACGCAAGAAGGTTGTTCGCGTTCGACCCAGGCAACCATAGTGAAAGCCATGGAGGATAATTTTCGTCATCTTTACCAGAAAAGAGCTGCAAACGATCAGACCGCTGTGGAAGCATCACAACAGGTGAGACGCAATACAGACAGGGCGATGGTGACAGCATTACTAGAGGAAGTCTCGTCTGAGTAGGTGGACGACTCCTTGACCAAAGGTATGGTCAACAAGTCTCCTGGGCCCGATGGATTACCAATCGAGTTTTTCCGGATCTTCCGTTACCCGCTGGGTTACAATGTTTCGAGAACTCATGTCCCCGGACTGCACCATACCGCCTTCCTTCGTCGAAGGACTTCTCATACCTCTGCACAAGACAGCAAGAGAGCAATCATTTAATGACTATCGGCCACTTACAGTGTTGAACACCGACTACAAGATCTTGGCCAGGCTTCTAGCAGGACGCATTAAGAAGACTTTTCGCACCCCAGAACGGACGTCGCAGGGGAGAGACGCCAACGAACAAATGGCCGCTGGCAGCTGCAGGAAGTTAATGGTAATCGCCTCGGCACGCCAGCTACGAGCGACGATCTCCATCGATTTCAATGCGGCCTTCAACAGAGTGCACCACAGCTTCCTGCTACAGCTGATGGACCGTATGGGATTTCCTCTGAGGCTCACCGACACCCTGCAGCGCCTTCCGGGAGCAGGCAACTCTCAAGTCCAGGTCAACAGACGGACGGTGGGTTCAATACCCATCAAGGGGTCTCTACGACAGGGTTGTCCTCTTTCTACCTACCAATATGCAATAGCTCTCGAACCACTCCTCGAGGGTCGTTACTATAGACTGCATGCGTGATTGTGCGCCAGAACCTCTTCCGGGACTTGAACCAGCTGCAATGTGTGGCGTTCCTTAACCTCTACGTGGCATCAAAACTCAATCACGTGGCGCAGATTCTCTCTCTAGCAGCGGCGATAGATCACCGACGTTCAGGCGGCCTTCGATTATTTCCTATCCACAGGACACCGCTTTAAAGTATGTTATTACACTCTCACCCTCCACCTGCGCAATGGAGATCTGGAACTGGTTAATGTTCGAGCAGAGGCAGCTGCCCTGTATATGAGCAGTATGTGGACACGAGGGACCAGTCTACCAGCCTCCCTCAAGGGTCGCCTATTGGACGGTATTGTGGCGGTCTGTCTTGTCCCTCCGACACAGGTGGCGCACGTCACCTCACAGCTCTCCCACGTACTGACATTCATTCTCAAATACAGCTACGTGGCCTCGAATCTGCCCAGAATGCGCCCGCCGGAGACGAAAGATTTTCGCACCACCCTTCTGTAAGAAGTCCATGTCTAAGGAATTTATTGCTAGAGCACCTCTGAGCAGATGTAACTTCGATGGATTGCTCACGCGCTGCCTGCGATATGTAAGCTACAATAGAATCGCACACCAGGGAGCAGTGTCGGCTGCAGTAGGAGCTGTGTGGGCGGTAGTGGTGGTAGCTCGCAGTCGGGCGGTTGGGCCGGTCGTGCCTGAGAGATGTAGTAAAAGTAAAAGCAGCCGCGGGCATATCTAATTTGTTACAACTAAATTTGTACTATTGTTATATCAAGTCCCATGTAAATGTTCAAAAAAATCTTTTAATAATAATCTCTCTTATAAAACTAATGAATTTAAATAATTTACTAATTTCTCCAATCCATGATCATCCCGATTATCGTAAAGAAAAATCAGTTGTTTCTTTTTTTATACATGACAAATCTAGCGGTCAGCATTGCACTGGGCTGTGCCAGAAAAATTTCTTATAGGAGCAGATATATAAGCGTTATTCGGCGACTTCAATGAGGAAACAATTTTCAATTTATTTAGTATGATCTTTCAGGGCTATGACGCAGCACTGCTGACGTCCAAATTTACCGGTTCATATTCACAGTCAGTTAATTATTGAAAGGTTATATTTGAGTCACGTTTTTCTTATTGGGAGGTTACACTAAGTGTAACCTCCCAACAGATAAAATAAATATTACCTTATACTACACTGCTGGCCACCGTAAATGCAACACCCTGAAGGAAGCATCCGAATCAAGTGAAATTAACACCATGGGTTTGCAGCGATGAGATATGCAACTGATTAGAATTTCAGCGCAGACGCACATCACGCGAGCCTGTGGCGCCACCTCATAGCGCCGTTTAAGGCTTGGCGATTTCGACGAGTGTACGTTCGGCACGTGTGTTTACCTTCTGGTTGTTTCACAAGACGATCAGTTATGGCTCGTAGACAACAGCGAACATCGTTTGATCAAGTATCCGAGTTCGACAGAGGAAGGATAGTGGCTTACCGAGATTGTGGATTATCATACAGAGAAATCGCTAGTCGTGTTGGACGAAACCAAACAACTGTAGTGCGGATATGTGACCGTTGGATGCAGGAGGGTACGACGGACCGACGTGGTCGATCGCATTCACCTCGGTGCACCACTGCACGTGCTGATAGGCAAATTGTGCGCATGGCAATGACGGATCGCTCAGTGACATCCCGAACCATAGCACAGCACATTGCGTCTGTAACGCATCATCCAGTGTCTGCGCGTACCATTCGACGCCGTTTACGGCAGAGTGGTCTGTCCGCAAGACGTCCATTGCTTCGTCTACCATTGACGCAGAACCACAGACGTCTCCGTCGCCAATGGTGTGATGACAGACGGATGTGGACGGCAGAATGGAATGACGTTGTCTTTACTGACGAAGCACGCTTCTGTCTGCAGCACCACGATGGTCGGATTCGAGTGTGGAGACACCGTGGAGAGAGGATGCTGGACAGCTGCATTATGCACCGCCACACTGGTCTTGCACCGGGTATTATGGTATGGGGCGGTATTGGATATTACTGTCGCACGCCTCTAGTACGCATTGCCGGTACTTTAAATAGCCGGCGCTACATATCCGAGGTGCTGGAGCCAGTTGTCCTTCCTTACCTTCAGGCCACAGCCATATTTCAACAGGATAATGCGCGACCACACGTGGCACGCATTGTCCAAGGGTTCTTCGTCAATAACCAGATTGAAGTGCTTCCCTGGCCGGCTCGCTCTCCGGATCTTTCGCCGACAGAAAACATGTGGTCCATGGTTGCTCAACGAGTGACCCAGATTACATCCCCAGCTGCCAAACCAGATGATCTTTGGCAACGTGTGGAAGCTGCTTGGGCTGCTGTACCCCAGGAACACATCCAACGTCTCTTTGACTCAATGCCGAGACGTGTGACAGCGGTGATCTCCAACAATGGCGGCTACACAGGCTACTGATTCTGGCAGGAACCACGTGTCACAGACGTCTGTAAACGTAATCATTTGATACTTGGTCAACATGTTATCAACAAAATAAATTTTGTTGTGCTACCTCTTGTCTTTCTTGGTGTTGCATTTATGGTGGCCAGCAGTGTACATCGCTCAGGCACGACCGGCCCAACCGCCCGACTGAGAGCGAACTATCACCACTAGTGCCCAAACAGCTTCTACTGCAGCCGACACTGCTCTCTGGTCTGCGATTCTATTCTAGCTTACATATCGCAGGCAGCGCGTGAGCAATCCATCGAAGTTACATCTGCTAGCTATAAATTCCTTAGTCATGGACCTCTTACACTCCTGTCTGCAGTTCCACGTAACGTAGTAGAAACCAAGTAGCCAACTGTCAGTTGGCCACGAGTGTGGAAAACGATACACCATCACTATCTTACAACACCGTGCGTACTGCGTGGTATCAAGTCACCAACAAAAAATACGATACGAGACACCGGCTTTACGTTATCGAACTAAAGGACTCCCCACTTTGCCCCGACTGTCGCTTCACGGACACTGATGAACATCGCTTCACAACGTGTTGCCGTCCGGCGTTTGGCGACTGACACAGAAGATCATAGCTTGTTACCTACGTGTCACCTCATGTGATTGAGCTTCGATGCCTTCTGTGTCCGGATGACTGTTACTTTCCCTTCGCCAAAAATCATTCGCTTATGTGGTTCAAGGAAATGACAATCGATTATATCTTCGACAATGGGGAGAAAGTGGAACTTGATTACTGGTGGCACCTGCAAACAGCTCACACCGCTCTTGCACACACACCGAGATACCGTACTCTATTTGTACATCATTCACGCAGCGTTTTCGTGCGGGGTGTGCCTGGGGAGTGCCAGGCTCAGTGTAATGTTCAGCGCAGCACGTCAAAAAAGGCAGAATGACCTGAATTGCAAGCAGTGACAAAGGAAAGCGATTAGTCGATTCCAGGGACGCTGCGTTCATTGAGCAATGCAGCATGAATTCGAGATAGATCTTTTCGGTGGTACTGATGGACATAGAAATCGCTCGTGGCAATGGACAAGAAAATTCCAGTAGCGCCACTTCGAAAAAAAGATCCTTTACGCTGAAATAGCGAAGGCAATATAGAACGCTATATTACTTTACACTGTTATTGACATTTTTGTTGTAACATTTTGCTTTATAGCGTTTTTATCTGTACATATTTCCTAATTATAATCAAGTAATTACAAAAATAGATAAATAAATAACAAAAATATTATAGACACTTGGACCCGATCCCTTGCGACAATTTTTGGGAATAGTTAGGGGGCAACGCGTGAAGAGGGATAGTTCATTTCTTTTTTTATGGTAGAGTTAAAGCGGCGGTACCAAGTAGGTTTACATTTGCTTTTTGTTTCTTTTATTTTTGGAGATTAAACGTATTAAGTGAGAAGAAAGATCCACGCCAGGAAAACAAAAGTCCTTGTCAGGTTTCTTTTATGTTTGTTAGACGTCTGTTGCCTAGTTCTCACCGTTTATAAGCAGTACATCATTTTGTCACATGACAGTAGCCTGTCACGTAACAGTGGGGTCTATTAAGCTGCATTCATGCGTCTACGCAGCGCACAGCCTCAACTGGTCCTGTCAGGATCGTGTAGGGCGGCTTCCGCATGGAGTACACAAACGATGAATACGTCGATATGTTTTCGGTGCTGGGTGCACCCAACAACCATGCCGCTGCTCGAGAGTGTGCACCATGGTACTCTCAAAAGCGCCATCGCGATAAGAATGTTTTTGATCGACGGGAGCAATGCCTTGGGAAACCTGTAATCTTCTTCCACAAATAATGCACAAGTACTAGACGTACTCAACAATCGAAGACGCCTCGGCGAAGTACCCGTGATATTGCAAGACAGTTCCCGATTTCTCGTGTACTGGTTGCGTAACTGTTGCACTGTGAAGAACTGCTTCCATAACTCAACAGCAGCGCCCAGAAGACCGCATTTGACGAGTGCAGTTTTGTGAATGGCTTTTGCGAGACGTGGAAGATAACGAACATTTTATAAGTAAAGTGAAATAACCTGTCAAATTTAGCTTAATTCGTGAAGGTATTTTCAACCTCCACAATAATCATTACCGGTCTAAATATAACTCACATCTCATCTGTGAACGTGGCTTACAGGGACGCTTTGGCATGAAACTGTAGGCTGGAATAGTGGAAGCTTTTAGGACCTTAGCTATGCTGGAAAAATTCAATGAGCCCTTAAATGGGCTCTAAGCACTATGAGACTTAACATCTGAGGTCATCAGTCCCTTCGACTTAGAACTACTTAAACCTAACTAACCTAAGGACATCACACACATCCATGCCCGAGGAAGGATTCGAACCTGCGACCGTAGCAGCAGTGCGGTTCCGGAATGAAGCGCCTAGAACCGCTCGGCCACAGCGGCCGGCAATGAGCCCATATCGTACGTTTCTTTGCGATACTTTGCCTGACGCATCAGAAAAATATCCACTTGATGTTCGGCGACAGCTATGGTTTCAGCATGATGGTCCACCGCCACACTTTCAAATGAATGTGCTAACTGTTTAAATCAAGCGTTTACAGGGAAATGGATTGGTCGTGGAGGTCCAATGTTCTGGCTTCCACGTTCCCCGGGCCTTAATTATTAAAATTTTTATTTGTGGGAACACTTAAAGGAACAAGTTTATAGTACTCCAGCAATGGGTGTACACAATATCGGCAAGTTTGCATATCGTTCCCAACGGCGTTGGCTCCTCTCACTGAACTACTGAGAGAGCTCTGGCACAGTACATGCAGACGTCATACTGCCTGTTTTTGGCCACGATGGCCGCAGTTGCAACGTTGCCAGAGCTTCGATTTTTAAATCGCTTTTCTATTAAACCTATTCACGGGGCTAGGTTTTGATACATTCAGTCTTGAATTTGAATGAGGAATCACACGCTGACCACAAGATGCGTAACTTTTTCTTCAGCCTGTAAAACTTTATGACACAGTCATCTTCATTTCAACTCTAGCTTTCGATACGGGAATGTATTCTTATTGTTGAAAACCTGCCTTCCATTAACTATCTGCAGCCCGGGGATCAAATCTACATCTACATCTACATCCATACTCCGCAAGCCACCTGACGGTGTGTGGCGGAGGGTGCCTTGAGTACCTCTATCGACTCTCCCTTCTATTCCAGTCTCGTATTGTTCGTGGAAAGGAAGATTGTCGGTAAGCCTCTATGTGGGCTCTAATCTCTCTGATTTTATCCTTATGGTCTCTTCGCGAGATATACGTAGGAGGGAGCAATATACTGCTTGACTCCTCGGTGAAGGTATGTTCTCGAAACTTCAACAAAAGCCCGTACCGAGCTACTGAGCGTCTCTCCTGCAGAGTCTTCCACTGGAGTTTATCTATCATCTCGGTAACGCTTTCGCGATTACTAAATGATCCTGTAACGAAGCGCGCTGCTCTCCGTTGGCTCTTCTCTATCTCTTCTATCAACCCTATCTGGTACGGATCCCACACCGGTGAGCAGTATTCAAGCAGTGAGCGAACAAGTGCACTGTAACCTACTTCCTTTGTTTTCAGACTGCATTTCCTTAGGATTCTTCCAATGAATCTCAGACTGACATCTGGTTTAATTTTATATGGTCATTTCATTTTAAATCACTCCTAATGCCTACTCACAGATAATGTATGCAATTAACTCCTTCCAGTTGCTGACCTGTTATATTGTAGCTAAATGATAAAGGATCTTCCTTTCTATGCATTGGCAGCACATTACACTTGTCTACATTGAGATTCAATTGCCATTCCCTGGGCCATGCGTCAATTCGCTGCAGATCCTCCTGCATTTCAGTACAATTTTCCATTGTTACAACCTCTCGATACACCACAGCATCATCCGCAAAAAGCCTCAGTGAACTTCCGATGACATCCACAAGGTCATTTACGTACATTGTGAATAGCAACGGTCCTACGACGCTCCCCTGCGACACACCTGAAATCACTCTTACTTCGGAAGACTTCTCTTCATTGAGAATGACATGATGCGTTCTTTTATCTAGGAACTCTTCAACCAATCACACAATTGGTCTGATAGTCCATATGCTCTTGCTTTGTTCATTAAACGAATCTCGGGAACTGTATCGAACTCTGGGGAACAGTATCGAACCTCTGGGGAAATGTATCGAAATCAGATTATAGCCCCTGTTTCGTGACCCTGAAATGTTACCACTTGTTACAGAATCTGATCCACGTGTAAATAAAAACAGTCTCACTGTGATGCCTCAGGTATTGGAGTGATAAGGATCTCCGTAAAACGTTAAAGAAGGCAGGGGGGACTAAACGGAGTTGACAAAGATAAAACTCAATGTAGAATCCTCTAGAGACCTCACGCACCTGCTGACTTCGTGTAAGTAACTTGTATTTTACAATTTACCGATAATATGAAAAACCCTGGGCTTGTGTGGTGGCCGAAATTATCTCCACCGGCACGTATTTCGACTTAAAATGGCACAGACTTACCTATATAATTGAAAATTATTACATAATATGGTTTTCAGTGAAAGCATGTGGAGGTATGGAACACGTGGAAATATTCATTAAATAAAGACCAAGGAGAAGTATAACAAATTCATTGGGACCGAACTGAACTCAGATGTAACACACCACAAATATGGCTGCGAAATGTATCGCGGAAAGAAAGCTAATTCTGTCCGTGCTGAGGCGCCCTAGACAGCAAACGTGGACGTCGCCGCGCGCAACTTACTCGTCGTGCGGGTTGCAACGATCTCAGCCCCTACAGTGCACACGGGGTGGAAATTCGCAGCCCCTAACCTCCGCACCCAGACCGAGGGGGGGTGTTAGGAGCACTCTGGACAGGTCACCAGCTGGTGTACACGGATGTTGGCAAACCACACCTCTTGTATCACATCAGCATTCTTACATCCATAGTAGGATATGGGTCAGCGGTCTGGGCACACAGGCTCACGAGAGTCATGCCTGCCATGGCCGTAAGAAGAGTGCAGCGAAATATGGTCCTCCGTTCAGTAGGCGCATATAGAACAACACCGGGAGGGGCACTTTTAGTACTAACGGGGTTATGGCCATTGGACATAAAATAATGGAACAGGTCACCTGGTACTGGATAAAGAAGGACAGAATAGAAGAAATTATGGGGGTATACGTAAGAGCAGGGGGATTGAATTATGGCAGGGTCTTTGGAATAACGATGAGACAGGGCGAAGAACACATGAGATGCTTCCAAACATAGAGGAACGCTTAAAACTCACATATTTCAAACCAAATAGAGGCTTGCTGCACTTTCTTACCGGACATGGACCCTACCCGACATATTTGTGTCGGTTTGGGAAGAAGGCCACACAAGCGTGTGACTGTGGAGCAGTGCAGGGCACCCCAGACCATGTGGTGTACGAGTGCCCCCTCTTCGACGATGTTACACAACAATTTAGGTAACAACTACCAAACAACGACACGCACCACCTGCTCAGGCAAGAGGACACATTTAATGTCCTGAATAAACTAGCAGATGCGATCTCAAGCAAAGTCCTCAAAGAATACCTGAGAAACAATTAAAGAAAAAACACTCTCCCTGTTCCGCCAGGACATGGACTTGTTTTAAGACTAGGTTGGGGAGGGGGGAGGCAGTACATCATTACAGGTCTTGACAACGCACAGTTCATGACAGTAGATATAGCGATAGATTAGTTATAGGCTCAGAACTAGGATAATTATATTAGTATAGAACTGCAGCGACAAAGTCATCGGCCAGTCCAATGCCAGGGCACTCCCACTGGGATTAGCTCAGTGGGGAAGGCCAGCAAAATTAGGTTGGTATCTTCTGGCACACCTGTGACGCTGCAGGTAGAGTAGTCATAGTAACTTGTTAAAAGTAGTATCAAAGTCTAATAGTAGTAGAAAATTCAATCCAATAATCATAACAACATGTGTAGCAAATAACAGTAGAATAGTCCCCATAGTGGAGAAGGCATTATAGTATTAACCTGTAGTGTTAGAAAGCAAAAGCTGCAGATTGTAAATTGTAATAGTTAGAAATAGGACTTACTAATGTACTTAAGTAGTAGGTTAATTTGTATAATTATAATGATTTGAATAAAGAACTTAAAAAAAAACACGCACTCTTCATGCGTCTACCGTGCCAGATGCCAAAAATAGACTCGCACGGATCCGTCCACAAGGCGGATATTTAGGCAAGCGACCGAGCTCCGGAGAGAAGTTCCGTCGCAGCCAGCAACCTGAATGTGTTCACTTTGCCGCGCCGAGGACTGAGCCACCGACCTCCGGACAGCACACCGCCTCCTCAGCTGGGACTCGGGATCAGCGAGATGCTTCTAGCCGACAAGGTAGTGTCAGACTGGAAGTTGCTCCCCTTCTCAGGATTTTATATTTAATTACTAGTGGTTCTCAATAGTCCTTCAGCGAAATACTTTATAAGAGTTGTTATGTAAGTTTAGTAAGATTATTGACTGAATCTTGTGTTTTAAACCCGAAGTGAGGAACTTTTTTCCGTTTTAACCTAAAGTTATTAGAACGTGGCGACACTGCTTATTAAAGGGCTGTGACTACAGAAACTTAATTCACAATTTTTAACATAAAGCTCTTATGATTTTAAGATTTTGTTTATTGAAATGGGCGTAACTATTTCAATCATCACGCATCTTATTTATTTTCTATGTGATTCTTGAAGTCTAAATGGCTACATTATTTAGGAACCATCATTTACTTTCTTTCCCTTATGAAGGACCAGCATTCATTGTGATGGGGCTGGCCGGAATAGCCGAGCGGTTCTAGGCGCTACAGTCTCTAAACGCGCTGGTGCTACGGTCGCAGGTTCGAATCCTGCCTCGGGCGTGGATGTGTGTGATGTCCTTAGGTTAGTTAGGTTTAAGTAGTTCTAAGTTCTAGGGGACTGATGACCTTAGAAGTTAAGTCCCATAGTGCTCAGAGCCATTATGATGAAGATACTTGTAGAAATTATGTTCAGTAAACTTCGGTTTGTTTCCTATATCTGTGCTGTTTTCTTGTGCCCACCAGTGAGAGACACATCACTGCATGATCTGAAAGGTCTCGTAATAACAACTACGCAAATGCACCGCAGATAAAGCCAGCAGCTCTGTGACAGTAATTCAGAACGAAGCCAGTTTAATGTACCCATTTGACTAGCAGGATCGAAAGCAGAGTATCCCTTCGTGGTGTGGCCATTAAACTTCCAACTGCCGGAGCTTGTTAAGGTTCGCTAATCTTTCAAGATATGCCATGCTCTTCCTGCTCAGAGATACATCACCTAGCAGACAGATAGGTGACTGCAGGTCTTCGAGGCTGAGAAGTGATTGTGGTAGAGCCGAGCGGTCTAAGGCGCTGCAGTCATGGTCTGTGCAGCTGGTCCCGGTGGAGGTTCGAGTCCTGCCTCGGGCATGGGTGTGTGTGTGTTTGTCCTTAGGATAATTTAGGTTAAGCAGTGTGTAAGCTTAGGGACTGATAACCTTAGCAGTTAAGACCCATAACATTTGACACACATTTGGACGTTTTGATTGTGGTAGAAAGCAGGAACATCCCGTTTTATATACGTCAAAGTAGACGCTATCCATGCAGCATGCTAACTGTAAGCAATTTTGTATAGGAGCAATTGTAATGTCTATTATGTTTCGAGTGTTGACACTAGTGAGAACGAGCCGGGATAAAACTGCGGGCCTATGGGGTATCGTCTCAGTTGTGCGACTGGATTCGTGATTTCCTGTCAGGAAGGTCGCAGTTCCTAGTAATAGACGGCAAATCATCGAGTAAAACTGAAGTGATATCAGGTGTTCCCCAGGAAAACGTCCTGGGACCTCTGCTGTTCCTGATCTATATAAATGACCTGGGTGACAATCTGAGCAGTTCTCTTAGACTGTTCGCAGATGATGCTGCAATTTACCGTTTAGTAAGGTCATCCGAAGACCAGTATCAGTTGCAAAGCGATTTAGAAAAGATTGCTCTATGGTGTGGCAGGTGGCAGTTGACGCTAAATAACGAAAAGTGTGAGGTTATCCACATGACTTCCAAAAGAAATCCGTTGGAATTCGATTACTCGATAAATAGTACAATTCTCAAGGCTGTCATTTCAATTAAGTACCTGGGTGTTAAAATTAAGAACAACTTCAGTTGGAAAGACCACATAGATAATATTGTGGGGAAGGCGAGCCAAAGGTTGCGTTTAATTGGCGGGAGACTTAGAAGATGCAACAAGTCCACTAAAGAGACAGATTACACTACAATCGTTCGTCCTCTGTTAGAATATTGCTGCGCGGTGTGGGATCCTTACCAGGTTGGATTGACGGAGGACACCGAAAGGGTGCGAAAAAGGGCAGCTCGTTTTGTATTATCACGTAATAGGGGAGAGAGTGTGGCAGATATGGTGCGCGAGTAGGGATGGAAGTCATTAAAGCAAAGACTTTTTTCGCCGCGGCGAGATCTATTTACGAAATTTCAGTCGCCGACTTTCTCTTCCGAATGCGAAAATATTTTGTTGGGCCCAGCCTACATAGGTAGGAATGATCATCAAAATAAAATAAGAGAAATCAGAGCTCGAACAGAAAGGTTTAGGTGTTCGTTTTTCCCGCGCGCTGCTCGGGAGTGGAATGGTAGAGAGATAGTATGCTTGTGGTTCGATGAACCCTCTGCCTAGCACTTAAATGTGAATTGCAGAGTAATCATGTAGATGTAGATGTAGATGTAGATGTAGAAATGCAAGTACGAGTATATCGGTCCATACGAGTCAGCAGTGGTACTACGTTCACATTGTACTCGTAGATGTGGGTCAGCCCTAATCGAGAAGTGGTTGAGGGGGTGGGGGGTGGAGGGGAGCTGGAACTGTTCGCTTGGCCGCTGCGCCAGTGGCAGGCCCCGTGTTTGCCGGCACTGCTTGCACGGAGCGACGCGTGCGGAGTGGCGCGAGCATTAAACCTCTCGAACAGATGGCACAAAAGAAGCAGCGGCGGCGGCGCCAGATGCGCACTTGTCTGCGCGGGGCGGTGTGGGCGGCGGGGGCGGCGCTGACCGGCGGCGGCTGGAGCAGGGCAGGAGCTGTGCCGTTGCGCGCCGTGCTGTGCTGGTGGTCAAGGCCGCGAGGTAACGATCCGCCGTTGCCGCCGCTCGCGGCGCGGCCGCCGGCTCGGCCGGGGCGACGGCGGCGGAGGGGGCGGATCCGGCGGGCGCAGGCCCGGGCTCGTCGATAGCGCCAGCCGCCGTGGAACAATGTCGCACGCCCACACCTGTGCCTCCGCCGCCGGCGTAGCGGCGCTTACCAGACCACTCCGAACCCCTCCCCCGGCACAGGCTCCTGTCCTCTCCTGTCCTGTGGCAGAACCCACGAGCGCACCAACACGCCACCACCAACTGCGCTAGTCTCTCGGTTTCCGCTGTATATCGGACGGGGATAAAAAGATCACGAACGAGGACTATCGCAGTTAACAACGAAGGCACTGGCCGCTCCCATTACTTACACAGAGCCCGATACGCTACCACATAGGTAACTTCTTATGCCTCTTGAGCCGTGTATCGACTTGTGCTATACCTTGTATTTAGATTGCACTGGTTTTCCTTTTCTTCCCCTGATATATTTGTTTGATATGTTGTCTGTCATTAAGTGGCTGCTTGGTTGTTTTTTCCTTCTGCTATCGATATCTGCGTTTGCTTCTGGGAAACTGCTATGGAGGAAGTGAGGTCTTTGACCGGTTGTAACTTTGTGTGGAGGCGCGGAAGTAGGGGCGTTGCGCGCAGAGAGAGTGTGGTGGACACGCGAGGGCAGTGTGGCTCCCAGGAGCGGACCAGGCGTGGTCGGTTGTACCGAGTCGCCACGTGATGTATATCGGTTGTGTGTAACGAGCGGGTCGAGTTGACGGAAGAGCTCCCCGCGGGTTGGTTGTATACAGAATCGCCCCACGAGTAGTTGCTGTGCATTTCACCTTGGTGGCACGTTAACAAGCCTCTTTAAGTCCTCCGTCTCAACACTGGAGTTTAAAAGGAGACACCTAATATGATGGAGCGGTCACTATCCGTCAACGATGCAGAGAAGACGTGAACTCCGGTGACAGAGCGTGTTGTCGCGTGACCGTGGCGTGTTGGGTACACTTGCGACGCGTGCGCGGTCGGATGTGTGGATCCTTGCCATCGGAGGTCGTGTACTGCCTGTTCGAGCATAATTGCAAGCTAGTGGAAGATTTAATCATTAAGTAATAAATTTGCGTAACCAGTGTCTCTTCTGCCTTGTGGCCTCCGGCGATCGGGTTTCCTGTCCCCGCCACCGGTGTAATTGAAGATAGTGATCTTTCCTCCTCCTCTCGTTACTGCCCGATGGGAGGTGTAGTTTTGGCAGTTTAATTGTTTCGCTATTCTGTCGTGTGTCATGAGTAAATTCATACATCTTGTCGGTTGATCATGTGGTCGCTCATCCAGGACTGTGTGGTGTTATGTTTCCTTGCACGAGGTTAGCTCTAATTCTGTCAGCAAGTTAAGCCATCTTTTACAAGTTTTCGCTGGCTAAAAGTCGGTGCAGTGACCAGCCTGAGAGTGGCAATTTTGTTTACAGGCGTATTTAAATTGGTCAGTATTCTGCCTAGCCTAAGCATCCCTAGGTGAGTGATTTGTGGCCGCCTTACATGGGTCCGTCATATCTGTTATGTTCTAATGATATTCCGGGACACTTTTGTTAAAAAACTTTTTAAATTCCTCCATTCCTTTATTGCCATTAATCGTGGGTTTGCTGAGACCTTTGATTTTTTTTTTTTTTTTTATGGCGGTGTTGGTGGCTTCACTACCTCACCGTAATTTATTAACGAAGTTCTGTATTTACTTTAGTAGCCGGCCGCGGTGGTCTCGCGGTTAAGGCGCTCAGTCCGGAACCGCGCGACTGCTACGGTCGCAGGTTCGAAGCCTGCCTCGGGCATGGATGTGTGTGATGTCCTTAGGTTAGTTAGGTTGAAGTAGTTCTAAGTTCTAGGGGACTGATGACTACAGAAGTCCCATAGTGCTCAGAGCCATTTGAACCATTTCTTACTTTAGTAGCCTGTTTACTAATGTTATTTCAATTTTTTAAATTGTTTTATTGCTATAAATTACTTGATTGCCGTTAGCGGCGTGTTTAAAAGGCTGTTTATTGCCGGACTCCTAGTTTATGTAAGATATGAATAAAATATTTGTGTGTCAAAATCTCAACTCGACAACAAACTACTAGAAATTTGGCCCCGTTTCCCAACTTGTCGTGTGGCTTGTAGTAACCGTAACCACTGTGTGTGTCACCTCTTTTGCAGCAGTGAGATGCAACTTGAGAATCCGCCTATTCTTCACAATTGCTAAAAATGGATGAGAATTGGATGTGTATCCTAATCTCATTCTGCTCCCCCCTGCTCCATCCAAATCCTCCTCTTTGCTATACCCTTCCACTTTCCCCTCTGTCCTTTCCCTTTTCAATGTCCATTTCCTTCCCCATCCCCTCCCCCCCCCTCCGTCCCATACTGTCCATATCTCTTTCCCACTGCCTATGACCTTGACCTTTGTGTATTATTACTGCCAACGAAACCTTCATTGGGAAATGTAATCGCCAAAAAAGAATGAGTAAATTGGTTGAGATCGTTAGTATACACTATACAGGGTATGAGAGAAAGAGAGAGAGAGAGAGAGACCTCTCCTGCTGGTGGATCTGTGAAGAGACAGAGCTGGTGTATTGGTTAGCACACTGGACTCGCATTCGAGAAGACGACGGGTACAAATCCGCGTCTGGCCGTCCCGTTTTAGGTTTCCCATTATTCAGTTGTGTTCCTAACTCCTCTTTAAATTGCATGCATGGAGAAAGTATGTACAGTATATGGGAGAAACAATTTGTCTGTCGTAGGTAAAACATACTGTGAGAAATAAAGCGCGCATTGTCTAACTTCTCGCAGTCACCTTTAACAGATAATCTTTACATTCTTGTTTAAGAAGATATATAATCTACGTCCATGTGTATGTTTAGAATATTGTGTAAAAATTTGGAGTAAATCGCTCGGGATATAACTATATATTAGAGCATACACATAGGTGTCCGTCCAAACGTTTGTTAGGATATAAGAACTTCTCGAGATCTTCGGTAACAGCGTTAAACAGAGGCTTGTCTTCGTAAAGAACTTTCCGAGATTTTTATTCATCACGTTTCCCATTTGTACAGTATATGTGTAGTTGTATATGATATGTATTAAAATATGTATCCTAAGACTTTCCCAACATCTATTGGAATCCTCTGGCAAAATATGAATGAAATCGGTCAGCTTGTCGAGAATTTTGGTAACAACGTCAAATAACGACTTGTCTTTACTTAGTAGTGTAGATTATGTAATTTTTTTATATGGAGGGAAGGACCGCCTGAAAGAGACTGGAGCAGCACGAAGGATCTGGAAAAATGAGACGTTTTTCAAGGTGTAAGGAATTGGCCACAACAATAAGATGGACTAGGAAAGAGAAATTGAAGGAGGAACCGGACGACATCGAGGAAAACTTGAGGGATAACAGCAGCGGACATTATTTAGGGATATTCAAAAAGAGTCTGGATACGGTGATAGAGAACTGTTCGTAAGGGATAAGAAGGGGGAAACGGCCGTTAGTGCCAAGGAGAACTGTAATATACACTGAAGAGCGAAACAAACTGGTACACCTGCCTAATATCGTGTAGGGCCCCCGCGAGCAAGCAGAAGCGCCGCAACACGACGTGGCGTGGACTCGACTAACGTCTGAAGTAGTGCTGGAGGCAACTGACACCATGAATCCTGCAGGACTGTCCATAAATATGCTCAATAACGTTCATGTCTGCGGAGTTGGGTGGCCAGCGCAAGTGTTTCAACTCAGAAGAGTGTTCCTGGAGCCAGTCTGCAGTAATTCTCTCCGACGCGTGGGCTGTCACAATGTCCAGCTGGAATTGGCGAAAGTCACTCGGAATAAACAGTGGAAACGAATGGATGCAGTTGATCAGATGTGTCACCTGTCAGAGTCGTATCAAGACGTATCGTATCAAGACGTATCAGGGGTCCCATATCATTACAACTGCTGACGCCTCACACCATTAAAGAGCCTCCACCAGCTTGAAGAGTTCCCTGCTGACATGCAGGTTACATGTATTCATGAGATTGTCTCCATACCCGAAAACATCCATCCGCTCAATACAATCTGAAACGAAACTCGTCCGACTAGGCAACATGTTTCTAGTCATCGCTATTGATGGGTCCAGAGGAGGCCTAAAGCCTTGTGTCGTGTAGTCATCAATGGTACGCGAGTGGGCCTTCGGCTCCGAAAGCCCATATCGATGATGTTTCGTTGAATGGTTCGCACGCTGACACTTGTTGATGGCCCAGCATTGAAATGTGCAGGAGTTTATGGAAGGGTTGCACTCCTGTCACATTGAACGATTCTCTTCAGTCGTCGTTGGACTCGTTCTCGCAGGACTTTTTCCCGGTGGCAGCGATATCAGAGATTTGATGTTTTATCGCATTACTGATAGCCAGGGTTCAGTCGTGAAACGGTCGTACGGAAAAATGCCCACTTCATCGCTACCTCCAAGATACGGTGTCCCATTCCTCGTGCGCCGACTATAACACCACGTTCAAACTCAATTAAATCTTGATAACCTGCTACTGTACCAATAGTAACTGATCTCAGGACTGCGCCAGACACTTGTTGTCTTATATAGGCGTTTCCGATCGCAGCGCCGTATTCCGCCTGTTTACATATCTCTGTATTTGAATACGCATGCTTGTATCAGTTTTTTTGGTGCTTCAGAGAACTTGCAGGGTAAGTTTCACGACCTGTGGAAATGCGAACCATCTGATAACGAGCTGGAAATGTGGGCGAACACAGAAAAGAGAAAGCCACGTTTTCCAATCAGAGATGAGGTCTCGCAATGAATAAGTGATCTAAAGCATAAAAAGGCAGCTAGAGAAGACGGTATAGCAGGCGAGACGATGAATTGGGAAGGCGACAAAGCGGTAGACAACATGAAAAAGAATATCTACCACATTTTGAGGACAATGATGTTACCAGAAAGATGGAATACTGCGATGATAATGACGATACATAAGGAGGACGAGAGGGATGCAAACAACTGAAGAGGAATACCGCTACTACAGGTCAGCTATGGAGTACTCTCAAAACTGCACCTGAGAGAAAGCAGAATGTATTAAAATAACTTGGAAACTGTAAAGCGGGGTTTATAAAAGGATCAAGACGCATAGAACAAATATTTACCCCGAAACAAGTGATAGAAAAAGATTGGGAAAGTTTGCGTGCGAAACGTAGACAAAATTTAAATACCTAGAAGAATACATAACAGAAAGACACAAAACAGCGAGGGAATAATAAAGAGTGTGTGTGTGTGTGTGTGTGTGTGTGTGTGTGTGTGTGTGTGTGTGTGTGTTGAAAAGAATATATCCACAGGCACAAAGATCAGACACAACGAGGCGACAAATTTGCCTGAGACGATAGCCCTATGAAGAAGAGATGCAAAACAACTAGAGAAAGAAGAGAGAAAGATAGCATGGAAAAATGTAATCCCTAAGAGGTCGTGAGAGATGCATGAGAAGAACTAGGGAAGAACTTTACCGGAGCATGAGGACAATATTAGGAGAAGTAACAGTGAAAATGGCAATGGTTCAAATGGTTTAAATGGCTCTGAGCACTATGGGACTTAACATCTGTGGTCATCAGTCCCCTAGAACTTAGAACTACTTAAACCTAACTAACATAAGAACATCACACACATCCATGCCCGAGGCAGGATTCGAACCTGCGACCGTAACGGTCACGCGGTTCCAGACTGAAGCGCCTAGAACCGTACGGCCACATCGGCCGGCGAAAATGGCAATGGTTGGTGGATATGTCCTCAGGATGAATATGAGTATATAAACAAAAACAGTATGGAGAGCAACAGGGAGGGCAAGAGGAAAGAGGGAACCAAGTGGACTGTTAAGCACCTGACGGGCTGGTCGGAACTGGGGATCAAAATGGGTTGAAAAGAGTAGCGAGTACACACAGATCAATATGGCCCCACATATTGACGTCAAAGAATACAAAATAGGATACTGAGGATCTCGGAATAATAGTGGCAAAGAAAAAAAGAAAGAATCAAGAGGTTATGGCAGGAGGAGAGGAGAATGAAAACCATAGAGGGGCTACGTGTCGTCCTACAGACTGTAACACAAGAAAACTAAGCAGAAGCAGAAGATTTCGGGAGGATTAACTTCCAAGTAACGAACAACTTTAGGTAACCGAAGAAATCCGAGGGTTGGAACTTCAATAGTGGCAACAATTTATTTACAGCTCGTACAAAATACATACGTGTTTCAAAGTTTTATTGACCTTCAAAATAGTCACCAGCATTGTGTATAACACGTTGCCAGCGATGTGGAAGTCGTAGTATACTCATAGCAGTGCCAGTTGTGTTGACAGTTCGAGCGACGCGGTCTATTGCCCGACGAATTTGTAACAGTTCTGAAGCGAATGCCGTTAAGTGTTTGCTTCAGTTTAGTAATCGAGTTGAACTTACGAGGGCTTAAGTTAGGGAGTGCAATAGTTGGTACAGCACTTAGCAGCCCCATCAGTCAAACAAATCAGTAACAGCTTGCACTGTACGTGCTTGAGCATTGTCCTGCAAAATGACGGCCAGGTCCTGCAGAAAGTGTCTTCACTTCTGTGTCTATGCTGTTCATTTTTGGAACACAACCTACGACCAGCCTGGAGACAGGAGTGATGAGACTTTCTGCACGACCTGACTATCTTTTTGCAGGACAGTGCTCAAGCACATACAGTGCAACTTGTTATTGATTTGTTTGACTGATAGGGCTACTAAGTGCTATAGCCCCTACTGCGTTCCCCTGACTTAAGCCCTCGTGAGTTCAACTCTATTTTAAACTGAAGGAAACACTTCACGAAATTCGCTTCGGAACTGCTACAAATTCGTCGGGCAATAGACCGCGCCGCTCGAACTGTCAACACAACTGGTACTGCTAAGAGTATTCTAAGACTTCCACAGCGCTGGCAATGGGTTATACACAATGCTGGTGACTACTTTAAAGTCCAGTAAAACTTTGAAACACGTATCAATTTGTACAAGCTGTAAATAAATAGTTACCACTATTAAAGTTCCAAGTCTCGTATTTAAATTTATTATTTTATTCAGAGGTGCAATTTCCAGCAACTGAGAATATATTTCAAAATGCAATGAAGTCACTAACTATAAATATATTTTTATTTTAGTTTACTGGTTTTGACAAATTAATTTGTCATTTTCAGCAGCCTACAAAATGAAGCATATTATAAATCATTAGATCTTGCCATTGTAACAGTTCTGATACTAAATGTAACTGGGTTTTCTCTTTTGATGCCAGTCAATTGTCAGGATGAGCATTCTAAAGCATTATGTCAGGGTGAAAATACTAAATAAATTAATTTTTCTCCCTTAACAACATGTGGGCAGGGTGGGTTCTTCTTTGGCTCGGGTATGAGATAGAATGAAACAGCATTTTTACATAAGATAACTATTATTGCAAGTTTCGTACAACTGTTTCCTTACTCGATGTTCTGGCTCGGAGAGCGGCAGCTGTGTCGTTTGCGAAGCCTTCTACTGCGGCAGCAGCGACGTCTGATTACGCGTGCCAGTGTGTATCTCGTGTCGCCGTCTCGCCCAGCTGACTGGAGATGCGCAGCGCGAGGTGGCCCGTTTAATTATTGCGAGCGAAGTCGTGCATCGGATGGTGATACCTTGGATGTGGCGTCCCAGTGTTTCTCTTCTCTAAGCGGCCACGCGTGTTGTGCGTCGGCCAGCGGAGCGGCGCGGCGGGGGAAGGCCAGTGTCCCGGACTCGAACAACGGACTCCCGCTTGCCAGTCTTCGGCTGTCAGATCTTCATCCCAGCTCACAGGTGACTGCTGATGTGAGGCCGTCTCCTTCCCGTCCTCATGAGTCACCCGGGTACATAAAAATCAGACTTAAAATACCTTTTAACTTCTGTCTTCTGGCGCCGAGGCTGCTGTTTGCTGTTCCATTACAGCGGCGGACTTGGTGTGTCTGTGCATGATGTAGTCTCTTCTTGCATGACTGTCTTCAGCACCGAAACCGACTGAAAACTACTGCTACTCTTCTTCACTTCTTTTGTCTCTCGGGCCCACTGCATCTCTCGTATTTATTCACTTCATTCTACTGGAGGTGAACGACTTCACGGTCATTGCCTCTTCTGTCACGTTGAAAAGCTTCTCGAAGAATCTTCTTAACGTCGGTCATTGGCTCTTGGAATGTAGGCGAGGGCCTTTGATCACATTTGACGACTGAGAAACACATGAGCCGGTCATTGCCTCTTCTGTCACGTTGAAAAGCTTCTCGAAGAATCTTCTTAACGTCGGTCATTGGCTCTTGGAATGTAGGCGAGGGGCTTTGATCACATGTGACGACCGAGAAACACGTGAGCCGGTCATTGCCTCTTCTGTTACGTTGAAAAGCTTCTCGAAGAATCTTCTTCACGTCGGTCATTGGCTCTTGGAATGTAGGCGAGGGCCTTTGGTCACATGTGACAACTGAGAAACAGGTGAGCCGGTCGGGCGATGCCCTGATGGCTGAATCGACAGCGTCCGCTTTTGTGGAACTTGCTGATTTCATGGACATTGTCTCTTCTGCTCTGCTGTTCTTCCCGCTGTTTGCCAGTGTCTAATTCTTCTAAACTAAACTAAGTTTTTCATTTATATTCTAATTTCTACTTCACTTTGATTTCACTAATTTATTTCCTTAAGTACCACTCAACATTCCTCCACCCTTTGGAGAAATTCGCCCTCGAATTTACCACTCGACATTCCTCAATTCTTCACATGGCAAAAGTACTAACACAGGCAATGAAAACTTTCGACTTAGAAGATTACACATGCTTCACATTAAGTATGTTGAAAATACTTTATCACTTTACTAAAGCACTCTACGCTCATGAATCAGAGAGTTCACACATAAATGGTTATAATAAGTGTAACAAATCTTGATGACAATGAATAAACAATTTTTCACTTAGAAAATTATATAGAAACACCTGTTTAATCTACCCTATATTAATGCAAGAATATCTATTCTCCAGTCTTGTTTATTTTAACATGATACTGTTTAATAAAGGCTGAAGTACATAAACAAAATTAATACACTAATGCTCAAAAGTAACTACTGAAGTACACCAGTTAAGAGTGTGGTATCCAATTAACAGGGATTTGATGAAGTGGTATATTATTATTTGGCTTATTTTTTCGTCTTAAATAAAAGAAAACTGTACAAAGCAGAAACACCAACACAAGGGTTCCAGATATATGCGTTCCTAGCAATCTCATTTTAGTTTTGTGTTCACCTTTTAATTTTAAGACATGTTGCATCATAACATTGGCATCAATTTTGCCTTGCTGCGAGTTTATGAACATATCTAATGACTTCAGAAGGGAACTGTCAAGGGAGTCATTGAGGTAGGACAGGTTTTGTGTAGGAAATGCTTGCATGGCATTTTCTGAAAAAAGCAAACAACATGGTTATGGACCTACCAACCTAGTAAAAACAAGAACAAAGAAAAGAAGGAATACATTGTTAACTACAAGATCTACATATTTCTTCATTCAACTTTTGTTTTTTCCTAAAAAAGAAAAACCAGTATCAGTTATTAATTATTTACATTTATATACTATCCACAGTCTACTATGATTCAACTAGGACATTCGCACCCTGGGTCAAAGATTGTATGGTGCCATGTCTGTATGTTGTGGTGGCGTGGCCACTCTTTTGCCTCTTCGGGAACTTCCTCCACCCTTCGGAAAAGCAGACACTATTGTTGAAGGAATTACATCTGGAGCGCCCTTAAAAGGTTTTAAACGACTTGCATGGACAATACTAGTTCGGGTGGGCAGTTGCAATTTAATGTTGACTGGTGACGTGATCTCAATAATTTGATAAGGACCTCTTTAGTTTGTTACAAATTTCTTCGTTTTTCCTTTTGCAATGTATGGAATTGACAGCATCACCCACCGACCGATTTTGTAATTTGGATATTTAGCTTGGGCATTACCTAATCTTTCCTCTCATTCCAAAGCCTTTGTATTAGATTTTTGAATCTTTTTCCATACATCCTTCATCATTCGACTGAAATCTCTTACTGTTTCTCCGACTTTTCCGTTTTCTTGCCTGATTACATCAAAAGGGGACGGCATTTTTCTCCCATAGATCACTTCCTAAGCTGACATGCCAGTTGCTTCATGTGTTTTGGGGTTGTATTCCGACACGATTATTGGTAAATACGGATCCCAATTGGAATGTTGTTCGTTAATATAATAACTAAGTATATTGCCAATTGTCCAATGAACTCTTTCTGTGCGTCCGTTGAACTGAGGGTGTAACGGAGTTGTGCGTAATTTTCATATTTTTAGTAAGTGGCATAGCTGTTTCATTAATTCAGATATGAAATTAGATCCCTGATCTGTGATAACAGCTTCAGGTACGCCAAGTTGAAGTATCCAGTTGTCAACTAAAGCTTGGGCAACTGTATTTGCTTGCTGATCTGGGAGACTCACCATAGCTAGATAGTGTGAAAAGTGATCTATAATCGTAAGAACATATTTATTACCAGCAGGTGCTTTATGAAATGGCCCGTAGAGACCCAGTCCACAGATTTGAAATGGACATGAAGCCTCGGGGAGCCTCTGTAAGGGTATTTTTGAACGAGAAAGTTCAGCTCGTTGTGCGCATGCAATGCAGTTACGAACGTACTGCGCAACATCCTGCTTTCTGGTTTGCCACCAAAATCGTTCTGCTACGTATCTTTCGGTTGCCCGCTGTCCACCGTGTCCTGCAAGGATATGATCGTGGGCCTCTGCCATTATTTCTTGTCTAAGGTGTTGGGGAACAACAATTCGCGGTCAAAGTTTCGTTTTAAGGCATAGTACACCATCTTCAAAGCAAAGTTGTTTTTGAGTTGCGTATCTTTTGCATTCTGTATCCTCATCTTGTGCCTTTCTCCAGTCCTCAGTATCTCGGCCTGTTGCTTCCAAAAGTGCTATTTTCCGACTTTGGCAATCTGCATTCGTGTGTTTTTTGCCTGGTTTATGGATAACTTCGAAATCCATTTCGGAAAGACATAGGGCCCAACGGGTGAGACTACTAGATAGATCCTTTAACCCAAGCAAGCATTTTAAAGCTGCATGGTCTGTAATAACCTTGAATTTCCTACCATACAAGTAGCATTTAAAGTATTTGATGCCATAAATAACACTTAACAATTCTTTCTCCGTTGTGGAATAATTTCTTTCTGCCGTTGTTAGTTGTCTCGAAGCATAGGCTATGGGGTGTTCCGCGCCATTAATATTCTGACTCAAAACAGCTCCTACTGAATGACCACTTGCGTCACAGGATAAAATAAATTCTTTATTATAATCTGGGTAGGCTAATACTGGACTTTGTGTTAACTTATCTTTAAGGGTTTGAAATGCTGATTCACAATCTTCAGACACTTGAAATTTTGCACCCTTTTTCAATAATTGGGTTAAGGGTCGGGCAATTTCAGCAAAATTTTGAACATATTTTCGGTAATACGATGCGAGACCAATGAAACTTTGTACTTCCTTAATGCGTTGTGGTGTTGGGAAGTCCTTAACTGCCGAAATTAATCGAGGATCTGTTTTAATTCATTTTTCACTAATGACATGCCCTAGGTATGTAACCTCTGTCAATGCAAAACTACATTTTTCCGTATTTAATGTTAATTTAGCTTTTCTAAGTCTCTGAAAAGCATTACGCAGATGCACAGCATGTTCATTAATGTCTTTGGAGAATACAATAATATCGTCTAGATATACACAACATTGCTGAGTTTTGAGTCCTTGCAATACTTCATCGAGTAGTCTTTGAAAAGTTGCTGGTGCATTTTTCAAACCGAAAGGCATTCTTTTAAATTGCCAGTGACGTCCAGGGGTAGAAAATGCTGTTTTATGCCTATCTTCAGGTAAAACTTCCAATTGATGATATCCGCTACATTGATCGATTGTTGAAAAGTATTTACTGTTACCCAAACAGTCAATGATATCTGTAATGTTTGGAAGAGGATAAACATCTGAGATTGTTTGTTTGGTAAGGTGTCTGTAGTCACAACAAAATATATATCGTTTCGTACCATCGGGAGACTTCTTTGGAATAATTACGATATTTGAATTATAGGGTGAATCAGAATATTCTATAATTCCATCTTTTAGATTCTGTTCTAAAAATTCATCCAGTACTGGCTGTAAGTGATGCGGAACTCTATAAGTCTTCCTACAAACTGGGGGGCTATTTCCTGTTGGGATCCCATGCTGTGTGATATCTGTTGCTGGCAATGGACCTTCTGCATTAAATAAATCTTGGAACTCAACTAAAACTGCTTCTATCATGTCTCTATCATTTCCTTTCAAATGATCAATCTTCTGGCGTAATGCGGTTTTATAGGCGTCTGGTTTCTGACCATCATCAACATCTGACCAAACGAAATCTTCTTCAAAAGTACTGACTGTAGCTACTAATATTCTCTTATTCAACTCTTTGTCCTCCACTCCGAAATTGTCAATATGTGCTGGTACTTTTCTTTCTCCCTCAACGTCTTGAACCCGTACAACACTCCTACATACAAAACAATGTGATACATCTAATTCCTCATTTTCCTCTAATGACTCTATTACACGCACTGTATCTGTAGGTACCTCGGGGTCAATGGTCATTCAGAAAAGTTTTCCTGGGTCAGATGGTATCTGATCCCGCGAATCAACCTTCAAGGACGTTGCACGCGGTGTAGTTGATTTCGCCTTCCAGTTGGGGAAATCTTGCGGCAATGGGCCCTTTGCAGCGGTGTCACCTAGCTGAAACACTATTCCGCTAAGTTCTACAGTTTGCTGTCTGAGGTCGATTTTAGCGTGATGTTTATTCAGGAAATCCAAACCTAGGATCGCACCATACCCGTCAGTTACCTTTGTTACCACATCTTCTTGAAATTGTACACCGTGAATATAGAAAATCAGTGATGTACATCCTAATGATTTCACTGTACCTCCTCCTATTCCACTCAATCTATACCTCGGAGGGTCATATTTCTTTTCTCCAATACATTTATTATTCACTATTGATACGTTTGCGCCTGTATCCACCAGTATCCTTGCCTCTTTATCCTGTATGGTAGCAGATAACCAGCATTCCGCCTTCACATTCGCCTTAATTGCATGAAATTTTATTGGGAACGCCTGGCGGCGGCTCCGACATTCCCGTTTTAGTTTAACTGATTTCTATTTCCAAAAACTTTCTTAGACCTGCATTCCTTGAATGTGTGACCTATTCTTTGACAATTAGTGCATTGAGGTTGTCTACAGTCTTTTGCTGTATGTCCCTGTCGATCGCACCTAAAACATCGTACTCCTGCTGAAAATACATTTCGCTTCTCCTTGTATCCAGTGGCAATGTCTATTTCTTCGAAAGCCGTCGCCACAGATACAGCTTCTGCTAAATTTTTTGGGAACCCTGCCCTGACACGACGGGACGTTTCAGTAGGTAACCCACGTAAAAATGTATCCAGAGCTCTATCTTCTGCCTCTTGTAAAATGACTTTACTTGCTTCATCACTAGTTGTCAACTGATAGGTGTTAATATTAAGTTTTCTAATCCTATCTGAAAGCTTTCTAACGACTCGTTTTGCCTCTGAGTGATAGTGTTTAACTGTTCCCTATAAAATCTACAGCTGTTCTGTTTCTGAAAACGTTTAAGTAACCCTTTCTTCAATTCCTCAAATGTTGGAGCATTCCGTAATTCTTCATGGTATAATACGTGTGCTTTAGCCTGTCCTAGCAATCTTAACTTTGTCATTTGTAAGAGCTGTTCATCTGACCATGGTCCTAACTTTGTAGCTGCTACTAAATCATCAAAAAAGGCTGTTATGTCCTCGCCTGGTTTACCTGGACAGGAGCTACTAAGGCTAGGGTGGGAGGGATTCAACCGGTTTGCCTAACCTCACTCAACTGTTTAAATAATGCATTATCATTACTTCTACGCTGTGCTATCTGATTAACTAAGCTCTGAATAGCTTCCTCAATAGAAACCGCTTGTGGTGCTGACTCTGTACGATTTCGTGTCATCATTTTACAAACTGTTAGTTACACAATCTTACTACACTGATTGAAAAAGATGTTTAAATACTTTCGACAAACTCTTAAAATCATGAGAGAAAATACACTTCTAAATAAATAAAATATTACACCTGCTATTCAATCCTATATCCTTTCACACATTAAACAATACTAACTGTGGACCTTTAGTGACTGTCCTTCACACCTCATATTGAGCCAAAGGTTTTCTCTCTGACACCAAATGAAACAGTTGTGATACTAAATGTAATTGTATTTTCTCTTTTGATGCTAGTCAATTATCAGGATGAGCATTCTAAAGCAATATGTCAGTGTGAAAATACTAAATAAATTGATTTTTCTCTCTTAACAACATGTGGGCAGGGTGGGTTCTTCCTTGGCTTGGGTATGAGGTAGAATGAAACAGTATTTTTACATAACATAACTTTTATTGCAAGTTTTGTACAACGGTTTCCTTACTCGATGTTCTGGCTCAGAGAGCGGCAGCTGTGTCGTTTGCGAAGCCTTCTGCTGCGGCAGCAGCGGCGTCTGATTACGCGTGGCAGTGTGTATCTCGTGTCACCGTCTCGCCCAGCTGACTGGAGACGCGCAGCGGGAGGTGGCCCGTTTAATTATTGCGAGCGAAGTCGTGCATCGGATGGTGATACCATGGATGTGGCGTCCCAGTGTTTCTCTTCTCTAAGCGGCCGCGTGTGTTGTGCGTCGGCCAGCGGAGCGGCGCTGCGGGGGAAGGCCAGTGTCCCGGACTCGAACAACGGACTCTCGCTTGCCAGTCTTCGGCTGTCAGATCTTCATCCCAGCTCACAGGTGACTGCTGATGTGAGGCCGTCTCCTTCCCATCCTCACGAGTTACCCGGGTACGTAAAAATCAGACTTCAAATACATTTTAACTTCTGTCTTCTGGCGCCGAGGCTACTGCTTGCTATTCCACTACAGCGGCGGACTTGGTGCATCTGTGCATGATGTAGTCTCTTCTTGCATGACTGTCTTCAGCACCGAAACCGACTGAAAACTACTGCTACTCTTCTTCACTTCTTTTGTCTCTCGGGCCCACTGCATCTCGCGTATTTATTCACTTCACTCTACTGGAGGTGAACGACTTCACGGTCATTGCCTCTTCTGTCACGTTGAAAAGCTTCTCGAAGAATCTTCTTAACGTCGGTCATTGATTCTTGGAATGTAGGCGAGGGCCTTTGATCACATGTGACGACTGAGAAACACATGAGCCGGTCATTGCCTCTGCTGTCACGTTGAAAAGCTTCTCGAAGAATCTTCTTAACGTCGGTCATTGGCTCTTGGAACGTAGGCGAGGGCCTTTGCTCACATGTGACAACTGAGAAACACGTGAGCCGGTCGGGCGATGCCCTGACGGCTGAATCGACAGCGTCTGCTTATGTGGAACTTGCTGACTTCATGGTCATTGTCTCTTCTGTTCTGCTGTTCTGCCCGCTGTTTGCCAGTGTGTAATTCTTCTAAACTAAACTAAGTTTTTCATTTATATTCTAATTTCTACTTCACTTTGATTTCACTAACTTACACATATATGTGAAGTATAACATATATGTGAACTATAAGGATTATATGATGCGAACTTCATAGAAGCATAATGCCATGAGATGTCCAAAAACGTACATATTGTATATGGCTATTATAAATACACACACTGTTGTGCCAGCGGCCTATATAAAAAGTATAGATAAGGTATGTGAAGTACTTATATATAATCTATTTGAAAAACATATAATTTATTTGAATAACATAATTTATTTGAAAAATGGCACTTAATTTTCACATTTTATAAGGGATGATATGCAATCAGTTTGCAGTAATCACATACAATATGTATGGCATTATGGTTCCTTGGAGATGACACTGCCATCTGCTAAACCAATACTACACAAGTTTCTGTAATATACTTCTTATACTTTACATATATGTATAGGCAAATTCTAAAGATTTCTGTTAGGTTGATGCATAAGGTCATACCATTTTTATTTTGCATGTGGAATTCCGGTTGCTAGGGTTTATTTATCGTTGTCATTCTTTATTAGTGGTTCACTGTTGCTATTTGAGTTAACATTTGTCATTTTGTCATTTGGAGTAGTGAGTGAAGTTGTGGGCGCTAGAAAGTGGAGTGCCAAATGGAAATAACGACATATTCTTCCATTTGAGATCAGTAGACCGGTGTCAGCAGTGGAGGCAGGCAGAAATTTTTGCGGCATCTATGGGGATAATGCCATTGGACATAGCATAACAAGAATATGGTTTTCTCAAGTAGGATATTGCAGTAGTTTCTGGCTCACTTTTTCATAAGGAAACTCGTTTGCTCCTTCACTCACTCACTGCTTTCTTACGAAAAACTTACCCAGAACGTATAGAAATATGTTACTTCATTTAATTTTCACCTCTGGCTGTCTGGCTGGCCATTTTTCCTTTTAAAAATTCGATTTATTTTGAAAAGGAGAACTGAAGAAAACATTAGATTTTTTTTCTGAAAAAGTGAATATCAGTACAAAAATGAATTTTAGAAAATAACAGAAACTAACTCTCTTATTATGTACAAATCTTATTTATCTAAATTTTCTCTAAGTAAATTTTTTGTTGAACTTAGTAGACTTAACTAAAAAATAATCAGATATTCAATTTTTCAGTTTAAAAATTCGCATTTAAAATTCTGATTTGTGCATTGCAAGAGAGGTTCTTTTTACCACATGTAACTATGCATGCTGAAGTATCTGCAGGGATTTTTTCATTAGAAGTTACAAGTTATTTCATTGTTGTCATCTGTTTTGTTACATTTTTTCTATGAACCATCTTAGTCACATATATAGCAGAGTTCCATGTGAAATTATATGTACTTATGTCAGTGTCACCTTTGAGTAGTGTAACTTCTTTAAAATCGAGAAATGTGTCATATGCTTTGAGAAAATTGTTATGTGGATTAATATTCCACATCTTTTGAGGGAAAACTTCATTTCTTCCATTTTTCAGGTATATATATATATATATATATATATATTTTAGATAATACATATATATACATGTATATGTATATGTATATATATCATGCAACTTAATGTGCTCAAATAATGAAACAACTAATTATTTTTTCAATTTGCTTTAACTGTAACAAATACAAAATATTTTATATTAGATTGTACAGAGCTCTTAAA
Source organism: Schistocerca serialis cubense (assembly GCF_023864345.2). Classification (NCBI taxonomy): domain Eukaryota; kingdom Metazoa; phylum Arthropoda; class Insecta; order Orthoptera; family Acrididae; genus Schistocerca; species Schistocerca serialis. The sequence continues at coordinate 561,088,915 of NC_064644.1, forward strand.
GTATGTAATGTTTACTCAAAATTTTTGTTACCACTCAATCCAAAACTTCTACAGTTTGCAGTTTATGAAGAGATATCGGAATTTTGGAATTTTTCAGTTTATTTTGTAATTGCTTTAAGTCGTAATTTGGCTCATATTTATGAGTAACGATCAGTACGCGAATTTTCATACATTCTACTACAATTTTTCCTTCCTTCAGAAATGTATCTTTTATTTCGACTACAGCTTGGTTGTAGTGAGACAATTTAAGAAGAGCATCTCCAGAATTGGAATTCCAAGTAAGACACAAAGATCTTCCTCATATAAAATTTCTTTATAGTGCTTAAAGAAACCACCAAGCATATTCAGTGGATAAAGAAAACATGAAGCATATTCAGTGGATAAAGCACTGCATTTTTCTTACTATTTATTTTGCAATTATTAAGTATATATCCTTAAATATTTATTTTATTGCTAACAGATGAAATCAAATACAATAAAACTGATAAAATAATAAGATATTCAATTCTAGATACAATACTACTTCCTTTATTTATGGTTACAAAACCAAATAGCGTAGCCACATAATTATCAATTAACGTCTTATTGGATTTTCCAATGTATGTTGGATAATCTGTACCATTAGTCCCAGTAATACAGAAACTCCTGTGTATGTGAGCGTGGCTAGAAAGTACCCATCCATCACCAATATTTATATTAATCTCTGTATCCCTGTTTGGTACATTTAAATAATTTTTGATTTATGATTCACAGGGAATGAGTAGAGTTGATAATGCTCTATTTTATTCTTTATTCATTAAGGAGAATTTTTTTATTAAATACTAAGACATTTCTAATACAATTGTTACACAAGCACCATACAAGTCGAAACTATCATTTTAATCAGTTATAATTATTTTTGAATCTTGCATACGATTAAAAATTGGAATATATACAAGATAATGTGGTTCATGAATTATTGCTCCACCAAATACTGTATTTGGTTTGAATGAAGCAATAATATTATGGGAATGCTTTATAAATATTACATAAGTGGAACTATAATTTGTATTACTTAATTCGAATGGAATAACTTTTGGAACATCGTTAGCAACAGTTTTTTCTATTAGCTTGAATAGTTTGACCACTAAATCCAATCTTTAATATCTGTATATGGTATAACATGATTCTCAATATCAATGCCATTTAAAATTTCATCTGCTTTAATGTGATTATGTGGCTTTTATATGATTAGATTTCTGTAAGTTTTTAAAGAACGCTGACCAACAGTAATTTCGATCATTTCTCCTTGATAGTAAAGTTTATTATTTTTTGCGTAATATTTGATGTTAGAAATGTTGTATAAAAAACCAGCTACTGTGAAAGTAGTGTAGCTGTCTCTTATTGGTATAGTTCATTTTTCTTGAGAACAAATGTCTTATCGCTTAGTTTAAATAATCCACTCACTTATATTAATAAAAAATATTTTAATTAAATGAAACCTCATTAGGAGCCAATAATAAAAGTTCCAGAAAAGAAATTAACCCATAAATGTGGTAAGTTTAGTCTAAATTCTATTTGATCTGCAAGTGGATGTGTAAAAATGACATTTAGCGATAATTATATTCTAGATCCAGGATGGTTGAACTGGAATAAATTCAAACACTTGTAAATTTATTTTAAAAGTTTAGATCAACCTAAACATCAACAATTTACAAAAAAGGGCAAAAACATTGAAGACATAATGAGAAAATTGCTACATTTATTGCAAATAACTATGAAATTATGCTGTTAGACCAATTCCATTATAATTCAATTGTAGTATTTGATGACTTCATTTTTGAAGATCAGAATATAGTTACAGAATTTTTGCTAGAGGCAGATATAAAAGAATAGACTGTTTTTATTTAGCACAAACATACTCAAGAATACCAAAATAATTACTCAGAGATAATATCAATTTTTAAATATTTTCAGACAGGATGATGCAAATTTAAATCAGATTTACCCTGAGTTTGTTGGCAGAGATTTAATGTTTGATGATTTTAAGGGAAAGTGTAGTAAGTGCTGCAGTTAGAATAGAGGTGACTAGAGAACTGAACGAAGACTAGTTTAGAAATTAAATATATAAATTGCTAACAACATTAGGTGAATGAATGACTCATCAAATACAAACATTAAAAACAATTTCTTAATGTCTCTTCATCTACATTAAATGTTTTCGAAATATGACCTAAAAGTTGTTAAAAAAGCTAAACAAAATAGAAAAAAATATTGAAGTAAGGAAAAAAACAAATCAAGTTCTGGAATAAACAAAGAAGAACAGAATATGAAGAATATAAAAAAAGATAAACCTGTTATTTATCTAATAGAAAAAGTAAAAGAAGGGTCTAAATCTTCAGGTGAAAGTGTTCTGGAAGCTATTGAAGTAAACAGTGAAGCTGAAAAATAGATGGTTCCATAATATTATAAACATGAAGAAGAATTTCCACCAAGTAAACCATATGAAAGTTCAGAGCAAAACTATATATTAAGTGAATCATAGACAGAAGATGTATTGAATAAATATGAAGAAGAGACTAAAAGTGGATGAAAAGGAAATACAAGAAGAAACTGGAAGTAGAAAAAAGTTAAAAGATTAAGGTCAGAGTAAAGTTAAGCAAATACATAAAAGTGAAAGATTGTTACAATTTATCAACAATTGTGAAGTTAAGGTCTTTGGTTTAAAACCTGTTGGTACATTTAAGCTTGTTAGGTCTTTTACTGACTGATTGAATGCAGATACAATAAAAATTGATGAAAAATGTTATAAAGGCACAGATGACTAACGAATATTTCTATGGATAATGTAAGTATAAAATTTACTGGTGTTGATTTGTCAAATTATGCAAATATGTTGTTTCGTTCAGGAGTGTTGTATTCTGAAATTAATCCAAATAAAGTAAAATCAAATTAAGAGAAAAATTCGAAAAATACTAAAAGAAACTGCTGATGTCTATTTTCCAGAATTATATTAAATACCACGAGATCCAGATTTGGCAGATTATACAGCATCAGACGAAACAATGCCTCTTAAAACAGACCTTAGTACACAGCTAAGCGAAGGTTTAATCAAAAAATTTACAGGGAAACCAATTGAATATGTTTGGATATGTGATACTAGAGATTTAATCGATAGATTAGCAGCAATTCACAGAGAAGAATTAGCTGGAAATAAAATTTATCATAATGAAAAAGTAGCCATAAAACAGATACTTACTACTAGATTTAGTTGTTTCATAATCGAAAAGGAATTCCAGATTTGCTTAGGTTTTTGAATAACTTAAAACACACGTTTCAGGAAAGTGAACAATTTGGGAAAGAGTTAGTAAATAAATAAAGTAATAAACTTCCTTTCCAAATACATCTTTTTTTGTTCTGGGAACCAAAGTAGATGAATGATTAGCCAGAGAAGATCAAGAATACATCCACTAGAAAAAGTCTGTAAAAACATTACATTGCCTATAGAGCATGAAGCATTTAGCCATAAAAGAAAGTATGTATTCTGAAGGTGCTTCATTATGAGAAAAATTAGTAGCAAGTTAGAGGAATAACGTTTGGAAAGAGAAAATTAGGCATGGGTATTGGAGTTGATGAAAATGGATAAGGCTTATAAGAAATTCAATGGCACAAGTTCAGAGCTATCTAAAAAATATTCGTCCTTATACACATATCAAAAATATGTTTTGCATCACCTCAGTTCTGAGAGTTCCGGAACCTGTACAGAAAATTGGAATAGAGATGAACATCAGCATCATCTCCACCCTTTTTATTGCTCATGAAAACCGCACATTGCATGTTGTAACACCATACAGAGAGACCTTCAGAAGGGGTGGTCCAGATCGCTGTACACTCTGGTACCTCTAATACCCAGTAGCACATTCCCTTGCATTGATGCATGCCTGTATTCGTCATCGAATGCCATACACACTATCATCAAGGCACTGTTGGTCCATATTGTCCGACTTCTCAATGGCGATTTGGCATAGATCCCTCAGAGTTGTTGGTGGGTCATATCGACCATAAGCAGCCTTTCTCAATCTAACCCAGGCATATTCGATGTGGTTCATGACAGGAGAAGATGCTAGCCACTCTTGTTGAGCGATGTCATGATGCTGAAGGAAGTTGTTCACAAGATGTGTGCGATGGGGTCGCGAATTGTCATCCATGAAGTCGAATGCCTCCAGTATGCTGCTGATATGGTTGCACTGCCGGTGAGAGGATGGCATTCACGTATCATACAGCTGTTATGGAGCCTGACCACCAATGGCATATTTCAGCCCCACATAATTCCACCCCAAAAGAGCACAGAAACTCCACCTTGCTGCACTTGCTGAACAGTGTGTCTAATGGATTCAGGTTTCCTCCAAACGCCTCTGGGTGAAGACATATGCGACAGTCATCTCTGAAGAGAATGTGATGCCAGTCTTGAGCTGTCCATTTGGTATGTTGTTGGGCCCATCTGCACTGCACTGCTTTGTGTCGTGGTTGCAAAGATGATGTGTGTAATTTTTTAATCTGTGTAAATGAATAATTTCAGTATTATACATTGCTACCAAGTGGCGAAGACAAAACCAAAATCAATTTAAATTAAACTTATTAAGGAACAACAATGTAGTATTGATGAATTTTAACTGATGCTCAAAAAAGAAAGAGAAAAAATTATCTATATACACTCCTGGAAATGGAAAAAAGAACACATTGACACCGGTGTGTCAGACCCACCATACTTGCTCCGGACACTGCGAGAGGGCTGTACAAGCAATGATCACATGCACGGCACAGCGGACACACCAGGAACCGCGGTGTTGGCCGTCGAATGGCGCTAGCTGCGCAGCATTTGTGCACCGCCGCCGTCAGTGTCAGCCAGTTTGCCGTGGCATACGGAGCTCCATCGCAGTCTTTAACACTGGTAGCATGCCGCGACAGTGTGGACGTGAACCGTATGTGCAGTTGACGGACTTTGAGCGAGGGCGTATAGTGGGCAAGCGGGAGGATGGGTGGACGTACCGCCGAATTGCTCAACACGTGGGGCGTGAGGTCTCCACAGTACATCGATGTTGTCGCCAGTGGTCGGCGGAAGGTGCACGTGCCCGTCGACCTGGGACCGGACCGCAGCGACGCACGGATGCACGCCAAGACCGTAGGATCCTACGCAGTGCCGTAGGGGACTGCACCGCCACTTCCCAGCAAATTAGGGACACTGTTGCTCCTGGGGTATCGGCGAGGACCATTCGCAACCGTCTCCATGAAGCTGGGCTACGGTCCCGCACACCGTTAGGCCGTCTTCCGCTCACGCCCCAACATCGTGCAGCCCGCCTCCAGTGGTGTCGCGACAGGCGTGAATGGAGGGACGAATGGAGACGTGTCGTCTTCAGCGATGAGAGTCGATTCTGCCTTGGTGCCAATGATGGTCGTATGCGTGTTTGGCGCCGTGCAGGTGAGCGCCACAATCAGGACTGCATACGACCGAGGCACACAGGGCCAACACCTCGCATCATGGTGTGGGCAGCGATCTCCTACACTGGCCGTACACCACTGGTGATCGTCGATGGGACACTGAATAGTGCACGGTACATCCAAACCGTCATCGAACCCATCGTTCTACCATTCCTAGACCGGCAAGGGAACTTGCTGTTCCAACAGGACAATGCACGTCCGCATGTATCCCATGCCACCCAACGTGCTCTAGAAGGTGTAAGTCAACTACCCTGGCCAGCAAGATCTCCGGATCTGTCCCCCATTGAGCATGTTTGGGCTGGATGAAGCGTCGTCTCACGCGGTCTGCACGTCCAGCACGAACGCTGGTCCAACTGAGGTGCCAGGTGGAAATGGCATGGCAAGCCGTTCCACAGGACTACATCCAGCATCTCTACGATCGTCTCCATGGGAGAATAGCAGCCTGCATTGCTACGAAAGGTGGATATACACTGTACTAGTGCCGACATTGTGCATGCTCTGTTGCCTGTGTCTATGTGCCTGTGGTTCTGTCAGTGTGATCATGTGATGTATCTGACCCCAGGAATGTGTCAATAAAGTTTCTCCTTCCTGGGACAGTGAATTCGCGGTGTTCTGATTTCAATTTCCAGGAGTGTATATTCTAATGTATTACTTAATTTCTATATTATAAACATGTTAAACAATTAAACTAAAATACTTTCATACAACATTCATGACTGCTGAATAATATAACAACCATATTGAATTTGGAATAATAATCATGGTACCCATTGTATGTGTTATCATAAGAATAAACACACCAAATTTGTGACTGATTCATTTGGAGGAAATATTTGTAAAGAATTGGTTAAATATATAGGGTCACATAAGCTATACTATAGTTAAAAATGAGTACCAAATTCTTATGTAGTAAATAGAGGTCATTTATGTTTATTTGTTTAAAAACTGTTATCTGATAATAATAAATTTAATAGTTGCACATTTTTGGAATTAACATAAATAAGCAAAATAATGGAGAACTAAAAAATGGAAATTTAGATAAAATAAAAAAAATTGTTACAAATTTTTCAGTCAGATTCAGATATAAAAAAGGTAATAGATCGAAAATTCGAAACAAGAATCAAACAATTTATAAAATAATTGCATAAGATTTTTAAAGTAATCAAAGGCTATATTGATTTTAAAATCAGAACGTTATTAGATTTAAGAAATATAATAAGTGGTCATGCAGTTACCAACATTGTTTCAAAAGGAATATTTTACAAAACCTTAAGAAACAACAATTTTAACATATTTCAGTTATTATGTTTTTAAAATGTACTTTAATGAAAGTTTAATCAACTTAAAAGTAATAAAAGAAAATGCTTTACAAGAAAGGAAGAAGAAAAACCTTTTACGGATTACCTCTCACAGACAGATTTAACACCATACCTAAGACAATTAAGCGATTTTCAAAATAAATTTGTGACAAACGTAAATGGAAATTTAAGTTCGTTAAAGCTGATGAAATATTAGATTACATATTTCAGTACGATTCAAAAATCAAGAGAATTATTTTATTCAGAGCCAATGTAAATGGTGACTAGTTACCTACCGATTTTAATCAGGGATAAAAATATTTAATGTAAATGAATTGCAAATTTCATGTCCAACAAAATCATCCATCACTTGAAATGAAAATTAAAGGTAAAATATTTACATCTCTAGATCAATGAGTTAAAACTCTTCCTGTTTTGGGGAATTACTCATGTTTGTAGAACTGATTCTAGATGATAATAGAATGGAACAATAATTTAAAATTTATTAAATCTATATAAATCAATCGTATCTATTGTCTAAGATGTTCAAAATTAATTGATACACCAAATCCTCACAGAGTAGCACTGAATGTATTCATACAGATCGCAAAACTAAAAAGCAGAAATTTGTATAAAATATTTTATAAGTAAAGAGTGAAATGTTCCCACTTCTAATATTCATAAGAAATTATGAATGAATTACATTGACCAGTGAGAAGAAACTTGGAAAGAGAAAAGTAATTTCTTTTGGTATAGATGATTTCTGGAAAGCAGATCTAGAAGAAATGGATTAACGTAATTTGGAAGGAAATATCCTAAGTAATTAAAGGATATAGATATTTATTATCTGTTACTGACTTTTTTCAAATTTTTTTGCTTTATTCCAAATAAAGATAAAACAAGCAATAAGTAATTAATTCTTTTGTAAAATATTTGAGGTAGAAACACAAGAAATTTCACAAACAGATAATGGTAAGTAATTCTGTAATAAATTTATTCTAGAAGTGGTGAAAAGGTATAATAATTAGATTTATTCAACTTTTACTGAGTTAAAAGCAACTGTTGCTGAAGCATTTAATATAACTCTTAATGAAAGTATATAGAAGAAATTTAGTCTCCACAGAAGTAGGCTGATTTAGTTTAAAAAACCAGTGGCTGAGTACAACAACAGAAGGCACTCATCAATAAGAATGAAACTAATAGATGATAATGAGAATATTTATAAACCAACTGTCATTGTACCTAACGATAAAGTGAAATGTAAAATAGGTGGTAAAGTTAGAGCTAGTAAACTTAAAGGAATTTTTTAAAAAGGACATAAAGCCAATTGGTCAATGGAAATTTACGAAACTGAAGATGTTATTCATTCTAAGCCAGTCATATATAGAGTTACAGAGAGGCCAGTATCCAGATGTAAGATGGGTTGAAAAAATATTGATAAGGAAAGGAGATAATGTATATGTTAAATAGTTAGAATATAATAACCATATGGCAGAACTTGCTAATAAGGACTTTGGTAAATCTTCTTATATCTCTCCTTCTGCATTGTCTTTGTATACTGGTAATAAGAGAAAAATATCTGTTAATGGGTCTGTATTTATTTGGGTTAAAGGTAAAGGAGCATGTGAGTATTTAAAGTTTGTTGGTGACTGTACTTTGTATTTTCATAAATAAATTCATCTGTATGCAAACTGATATCTAGCGTGCTGCCATGATTGCGTAAGCCAGCCGCAGCTGCGCAAGGTCGGCAAGGTCAGGCGATAAGTCTATTAATAGAAGTCAGGCGATAAGTCTATTAATAGAACAAAACTGTTGCCTCCTTGAGCCCCCTGGTTCGTGATGTACCCGTGTCTGATTAATGACTGTACCTCCATTGGAGAAGGAGACAAATGGCATGCTTGGAACAAGAGTACCATAAGGCTGTTTAGGCAACAGATCTGTAGTCTCAGCACCCCAGTATCGCTTATCGCAACCACAACTTTCGGTCGCCACAAGATTGCAGAGCGCCAGCGTGCCTATCAGTCCCGACTGCCGCGACCGGAAGTGAATTTTTCTGCAACGCGGAATACTAGGGCCCGCGATGCCCGGCAGCCTCTGCCTCTGTGTATAAAACCATCGAGAACATCCAGTTTGCCACTACAGCTGGAGACAAGAAGAACCGCATACCAGTTAAGAGTGTTGCTGCTACTGCACTTCTCATCGCACCTTGTGTGTTCTGTGGTTGCAGACTTAATTTTAGTATTGACATTAACGATACTTTCGATCATGGTAATGGTTGGCTCACTGTAGCTATTGTACGTGGAGGTACAGAAGTACCTAGTGTTCCTGGACTTGAAAGTTTTGTTGATAGAGACATTATTGCCTATTGTACCTACCATATGGCAGAACTTGCTAATAAGGACTTTGGTAAATCTGCTTATATGTCTCCTTCTCCGATGTCTTGTATATAATAATTGTGTATATAAAAATTATTTTTTTATAATATTAATGAATAATAACATATACAAATGTTGTGAAAATTAGCACTTTAACTTTTTCTGTTTATTTATTGCCCTGGTGATATGTCCATATTCATAAATCAGTTAATTGATAATAATATGAACTGATTATACATTCTAAAAGGAGAGGAAATTTGTATTGTTTATGAGTACTTTAAAAAACAAATAACCATGTAAAGTTTATTCTTAAAATATATGCTATTTCATTCAATGTCTTCTCTTACCTTTAATTTCAAATCTCTTTTATTCTATAATTTCTTTAATGTTCCTTTAAGCACATTACTTTTATCTAAATTACCTTCACAGATTTCATAAATAACTGAAGCCAGTTGTCCTTTAGGTAAAGTATACAACACAATAGTTTTCAGTATATGTGTTTTGTTTCCAGTCTTCAACTGAACCAGAACTTCTTGTTTAGTAACAATTGGATGACACTCTACAGGTCTTTCAGTTCGTATATTTTAACAAATATTTCTTCTATGAGAATTTATTAAATCTATATATTTGTTTTTATCTTCGAAGAATAATGTGATATAATGATTTACATCACTAGTGTATATTTGATGTCTCTTTGTCTTATTACCTTTGTGTATAGCAAAACATTTTACCACTATACTTTCAACAAGCTTATAATTATAACATTTTCGAATGAATAAATAAAAAATTTATGGTCATCTCAATGGGCTATATTATATGACGAGAATTTACCTTTTAAGTAAAATTGTGATTAAACAGCACCAGTTTAAAATAGCTTTTACTAGCATACTGCATACATGTAGCAGTATAAATAGCTCTTATTTCTTATTTTCTATTACAGTATCTACTACATCTCAAAAATATAAACATTCTTTTTCTTTTTCTTATAGTTGTAGCTTCAGTTGATAGTTTTATTCTTTTTCTGTTTTTAGTCTCCTTGCAAATTATAAATCTTGTTGTTCCTTTTCTTCTTCTGATCTATATTTGAAATAATAGAATAATATTTTTTCTAGAGTAATTTATTCTCCAACATTATTATTGATTCTTTAAAACTTTTGAGAGCTAATGTAAGCCAAGTTTTTTTATTTAAAGCGTGTTTACTATGAGAAAGTAATGCATATTCAAGAAAAGGGTAATCATTCAGTATAGTATGATAATACTGTCTTAATCAAAAATTTAATTTAGTTTCTTTGTGATAAGGTTTTATAATGCTTTCTATGACGACGAAAATCTATATTATTATAGGCAGCCAAATTTTTGGTGCCTTGAAAATATTGTTAAATACGGCATAAAATATCATCAGTAATCAATACGTTTTTTTCTTCAAATAAGGAAATCGAAAAATCATTAAACCTAGAACCTAAGATTAGCTCTTAGTTATTCTTTTGAATAAATCAAATATTTTCATCATAGATGATTCAGTATTAGATACAATTATTGTAGCTGACATTTAAAGAAAATAATTTGTATTAGATTTTTGAATACTCTAAAATCTTCAGCGAATTGTTATCCATTCGAAAATTATATTTTTTCTTAATTCTGTATATAATCATAATCTAAAGTCAATGGACTGCTGCATTTTATTTTAATATATCCTAAACTGTAGTTTGTTAAATTTCTAATTAAAACTCATTTTTATTTTTAATATTTTCAGGGATGTTATGCTGCACCCCCGTTTTCATCAGTATTTGAGAGGTCATATTTTCATCTACTAGGTTCATTAATAAAATCTGTTTCCTTATAACAAGGTTACTTGCTCTTAAACTTTCCATTGACGTTGGTGCAAATTCGTATTGTAAAGCAAATGGATTATCATAATTTAATTCAGTACAGTCAAGATTGTAATTATTTAAACATCATACCAATTTTGCATTATTTCTAAAATAAATTCCAGCCTCTGGCAACACAGTGGCTGAATCTCAGTTACTAATAAAAGACAAAGTGTCATAAGGAATTAACATACATTTTTGTTCAAATTAAGGAATACAAATATCTTTAAACCAACTTCCTGAATTTAGTTGACATTTGTTCTTCTGAAAAAAATTCAAAAATATTTATCATACATTTAGATTTATTTATAATAGCTACCATTAAAAGAAAATAACTCAATTAGATTTTTAATTTTTGTACTCTGGATTGATTTTAATTATATTCATTTTCTGACACATGAGGATTGTAATGTTTAATTAAAATATAGTCAAGATAATTTTTCAAAGATTTAATAAAAACCTCCTTTTATTTGGTTTAGTTTTCGAGGTTTTATATCCAGTGAATCAATAGTACAATAATCAATAAAGAAAAATATCTTTGTCCAAATAATCAAACATTTGTTTATGACATGTTGTCATATTTTTCACTACCTCAAAATCAATGTAGTTTCGAGTAGTCGACTTTTCCGAAGACTGACTAAATAAAAATAGTATTTTTTTCATTATAGAACAGACCAATAACCAGATGGCGTTTATGGTTTCTAATTTTATGAATTATAATTTCTTAATGATCTAATAAAATCCAGTTTTATATTTTTAATATTTTCAGGGATGATATTTTGCTCACCCCATTTTTTATTCTATAATGAAAAAATAATAAAATTTCATTTATAATCAAAATGTTTTACTCATAAAATAAAATACCCTATTGTATATTAATAAATTAATATGCATTTCGAGTTTAATTAACTGTGTATCCTTTCAAAGTTAGTCAAACTAATTTATGTATGTATGGAATGATGTGTGGACTTTCGTTGCCTTTAAGAAATAAAACATAATCCTTTTTTATTTATTTGAGTATGGTCATAATTAAATTTTTTATCTCTGAATTTTCATATAAAAAATTCTTACGGCTTACCAGGGTCTACACTCATAATTTTAACCAAAAGCATAGTTAATTAACTTCAAAATGGATGGTAATTGGGTTTTATAAATTTTTGAAATTAGGCTTTTTATTTTTCTATTAAAAAATTTCTAGAAAATGGTGAATCTAAATAGTCTAAAAAGCAAATGAATTATAAGCTAAAGCAAACAAATATGAATTAACAGTTGTTCTATGTTAAAAAGCATCAAATTATTGATTATATTAACAACAACAACAACTATTATTATTATTATTATTATTATTATTATTATTATTACAGTAGTAATAATAATAATAACAATAACAATAATAATAACAATGAAGTAAATGAATTCTAAGTTAGAGAAGAAGAATTTAGGCTATGATTCAGCTTTTGTGTAAAAAAATTTAATATTCTTCAATTATGCGAATTCTTTTAGCAAATAAAATATAAGGAAATTTAGATCTTGATTGTATTGTAAAGGGAAATCTATTTTGGAAACATCTAATATTAAGATGTTAAACATATCTGACAGATTAATAGGAGCATTTTATGATACATTGAATGGGGAATATATAAATCATGAAATTTGTGAGAACTTTATAAGAGAATGTCTAAATAGGTTTAATTGGCAATAATATGAATTTATGAAAAAGCCTGGTTTTGGATCAAGAATAGTCTGAAGATTTCATATGAGACTCTCAACACATACTACATCAGGATGACCTATCAAGTAAACAAGAAGAATTTAAATTTAAAGTTACTGGGAAAAAATTGTAAAATGTTAGGATTTCTATGAATCATTTATATAAGTAGCAATAAAACCTTATGAAATAACTGAACAGTGTCAGGTTAAAGATAAGTCCTATATGCTTAGTTAATGAAAATGAATATTATCAGTTCCTAAAACCTAGTTGTAATCAAATAAGAAATATGTTGACAAATGGTTAAAAGGAAAAATCAATTGTCCTTTGTATAGATATGTTACCAATCCTGACAGTCTGAAGAGATAAATTTTTTCTTTCCTTTTCATCTTGTTGCACATAGATATCATGTGACCCCTGTACCTTTCTACAACCACTACTCCTTAGTTTTCTTCTGACTGGAGCCTTGATAGTGGAATTGCCAACAATTGTTGACTCACATTCCCATGTGATCATCGCTGTTCCATGTAATTTGCGGTGTTGGCTATAAGAGTAATAATAACAGGTAAGCCATATTGCCATATTGTCGTTAGATGTTAAGGAGTTTCTTATTAGTGAAATGTTACTTTCTATTACTAACATTGTTTCGTTGCATGTAGCTTAGTTTATTATTCTATTTATCATTTTTTTATTTTTTATTTTTCTTTAATATTTTTGTTGCAGATAAGTACAAAAGAGAGTCTGTAAGGATCAGTAAGTCGCTATCTGAGGTTTTGGCAGGGAGTGATCATAAAGGTGACTTCGATGACGAATGTGAAGGAAGTGTAGATGAGGTATGAGGGCATCCTGAAAAATCTGATGCATAACAAGAGTTGTCTCATTGTAAAGACGTTATTGACAATATTACAAACAGTGTCATGTGTGTTGTAAAAGACCAGCTGATGAAATGGAATAAAATGTGCCTCCAAAACATTTTAGATCAAGGTCCAAAAATATAATGACTTACCTTCCAATTGTAAAGTCTACTCTAAAACACCTGAAAATCGCCAACTAAATTTTGGAAGAATGTTTTTACTAGTGATATTATCATCACAACACTAAAGAACATGGACCTGTTTATTGAGTCCCATGGAGCAAAATTTTCCATAGAGAAGGATTGCAACGCAATGAGTGGAAGTGAAATCCATAGTATAGTAGGATTACTGAATTCAGCTGGAATGATGAAAGCTAACCACACAAATGTAAATGATCTATGCAACCTTTTTCAAGCTCACCATGTCACTGTGTATACTTCCCTTCATTCTCAGATGTCTGCGATTTGATGACAAGTTAACAAGGGAAGAAAGACTGAAATATGCACATTAGCTCCAATAAGAAACATTTTTGACATTTTTGTCCAAAATTGCAAAACATCATAAACTCCCTTCAATTACCTGACAATCGATTAGAAGTTACATGCATTTCAAAGGAACTGGCAGTATAGACAATATATACCCAGCAAGATGAACAAATACAGAATAAAAATATGTTCTCCGTGTGACACCAGAAAACATTATAGTACTGATGTGGAGGTTATGTTGTCACACAACCAGAGTGGCTATATTATATAAGTAATGTTCCAACTACTGTTGTTGAGAGAGTGTGTACCTCTATCAAGGGAACTAACAGGAATATAACAGTGCATAACTGTTTTACCAGTCTTCAGTTGTTTGAAACACTGACAAACGATTTTTGGCTAACTTTATTAGGAACCATACGAGAAAGAAAAATTTGGCCTTGAATTACAGATCCAAGTAAGTGTCAAGTGGGATCAAATATGTTTGCCTTCTGAAAAATATTAACCTTGCAGTATCATATATTCTCAACAAAGCCAAAAACGCCTAGTTTCCAGTCTTCTCCATGATGACATTGTTGACAAAGAGACAGGCAGATGAAAGGAGTCGCAACATGTGTGACAAATTGGGAGTTTCTAAAATTGTGCAAGACACACTCGCCAATGGCGTATGGTCATATTTTATTCGTTATGCAATGTTGGAGGCATCAGTTCTATAGTGATTCCTTCTGCTGGTAACCCAGACAGTTGCACTCCATATAGACATTTTCTGCGCCACTTGTCTTATGAGCTTATTACAGAACACATGTAAATCCAAGCTAAAATGAATCCCACACTGTCGAATATTCCTTCAGGATTTGTGGAATTTTCCAAACTGAAGTGAAAGCAAGGCCCACCATACATCCTAACAAACAAAAAGGACGTTAAGCATACTGTGATGGGGGAAAGGACCTGCCAGGTACAGCTGCTGCAAATGTAGTAAAGATTTGTGTTTGGATCATGTGAGTGTTATTTCTTCAGAATGTTTAAAAAGAGAAGACTGTGACTGTACTGTGGAAACTGAACAACTGTGATAACCAATGGGTGCCATCATCCCGTTTATGATATTATTATAGATCTTTTTCATATCCAGAAATAAAAATTGTAACATATTCCGAAACTTACAATTTCAATGGAACTGGACGAACTTATGGCTTTACAAAAAGCATGTAGTTATCATATTAAAATTAAACATAGTAAACTGCATATTCTCAATTACTAGTTGATTTTTACTTATAAATCTATATTTATCGCCATGTGCACTGACAGTCAACAGTGACTACTAATGGTACTAAACATGGCATGAATCCTGCAGGATTAGGAAAATATGATTTTGTGAAAATCAATTATAATTAACTTAATGCCAATGAACACATTATTGTGGTCAAGATAGACACAAAGCCCATGCCTACAACAGTAGTACAAGTTTACATGCCAACTAGCTCTGCAGATGATGAAGAAATTGATGAAATGTATGATGAGATAAGAAAAATTATTCAGGTTGTGAGGGAGACGAAAATTTAATAATCATGTGTGACTGGAATTCGAGACTAGGAAAAGGAAGAGAAGGAAACGTAGTAGGTGAATATGGATTGGGACTAAGATATGAAAGAGGAATCTGCCTGGTAGAATTTTGCACAGAGCATAACTTAATCATAAGTAACACTTGGTTCAAGAATCATGAAAGAAGGTTGTATACATGGAAGAATTCTGGAGATACTAGAAGGTATCAGATAGATTATATAATGGTAAGACAGAGATTTAGGAACCAGGTTTTAAATTGTAAGACATTTCCAGGGGCAGATGTGGACTCTGACCATAATCTATTGGTTATGAACTGTGGATTAAAACTGAAGAAACTGCAAAAAGGTGGGAATTTAAGGAGATGGGACCTCGATAAACTGAAAGAACCAGAGGATGTAGAGAGTTTCAGGGAGAGCATAAGGGAACAATTGACAGAAATGGGAGAAAGAAGTACAGTAGAAGAAGAATGGGTAGCTCTGAGGGATGAAGTAGTGAAGGCAGCAGAGGATCAAGTAGGTAAAAAGACGAGGGCTAGTAGAAATCCTTGGGTAACAGAAGAAATATTGAATTTAATTGATGAAAGGAGAAAATATAAAAATGCAGTAAACGAAGCAGGCAAAAAGGAAAACAAAAGTCTCAAAAATGGGATCGACAGGAAGTGCAAAATGGCTATACAGGGATGGCTAGAGGACAAATGTAAGGATGTAGAGGCTTATCTCACTAGGGGTAAGATAGATGCTGCGTACAGGAAAATTAAAGAGACCTTTGGAGAAAAGAGAGACACTTGTATGAATATCAAGAGCTCAGATGGAAACCCAGTTATGAACAAAGAAGGGAAACAGAAAGATGGAAGGAGTATATAGAGGGTCTATACAAGGGCGATGTACTTGAGGACAATATTATGGAAATGGAAGAGGATGTAGATGAAGATGAAATGGGAGATACGATACTGTGTGAAGAGTTTGACAGAGCACTGAAAGACCTGAGTTGAAACAAGGACCCGGGAGTAGACAACATCCCATTAGAACTACTGACGGCCTTGGGAGAGCTAGTTCTCACAAAAAACTATCATCTGGTGAGCAAGATGTATGAGACAGGCGAAATACCCTCAGACATCAACAAGAATATAATAATTCCAATCCCAAAGAAAGCAGGTGTTGACAGATGTGAAAATTACCGAACTATCAGTATAATAGGTCACAGCTGCAAAATACTAACACGAATTCTTAACAGACGAATGGAAAAACTGGTAGAAGTCGACCTCGGGGAAGATCAGTTTGGATTACGTAGAAATATTGGAACACGTGAGGCAATACTGACCTTATGTCTTATCTTAGAAGAAAGATTAAGGAAAGGCAAACCTACGTTTCTAGCATTTGTACACTTAGAGAAAGCTTTTGACAAAGTTGACTGGAATGCTCTCTTTCAAATTGTAAAGGTGGCAGGGGTAAAATACAGGGAGCGAAAGGCTATTTACAATTTGTACAGAAACCAGATGGCAGTTATAAGAGTCGAGGGGCATGAAAGGGGATGGGAGTGAGACAGGGTTGTAGGCAGTGTCTCGAAAGGAGGATATAAGATGAACATCAACAGAAGCAAAACGAGGATAACGGAATGTAGTCGAATTAAGTCGGGTGATGCTGAGGGAATTACATTAGGAAATGAGACACTTAAAGTAATAAAGGAGTTTAGCTATTTGGGGAGCAGAATAACTGATGATGGTCGAAGTACAGAGGAGATAAAATGTAGACTGACAATGGCAAGGAAAGCGTTTCTGAAGAAGAGGAATTTGTTAACATCGAGTATAGATTTAAGAGTCAGGAAGTCGTTTCTGAAGGTATTTGTATGGAGTGTATCCATGTATGGAATTGAAACATGGACGATAAATAGTTTGGAGAATAGAAGAGAATAGAAGCTTTCGAAATGTGGTGCTACAGAATAATGCTGAAGATTAGATGGGTAGATCACATAACTAATGATGAAGTATTGAATAGAATTGGGTAGAAGAGGAGTTTGTGGCACAACTTCACAAAAAAAGGGACCAGTTTGTAGGACATGTTTTGAGGCATCAAGGGATCACAAATTTAGCATTTGAGGGCAGTGTGGAGGGTAAAAATCGTAGAGGGAGACCAAGAGATGAATACACTAAGCAGATTCAGAAGGATGTAGGTTGCAGTAAGTACTGGGAGATGAAGCAGCTTGCACCGGATAGGGTAGCATGGAGAGCTGCAGCAAACCAGTCCCTGGACTAAAGACCACAACAACAACAACATATAAAAATGAATAAATGATTAATTTTGTTCACATCAAGTCAATGCATCTTTATTTAAAATTGATTAACTTTATCTTTGTTCTAAGATAACCAAATTATATCCACTTCGAAGCTATCTTCATTTCTTGTCCTATGTGTTGAAATGTTATTAAAGGAATATAATATCAATTTTGGTGAAGATTTTTATATCATTAATCAGTTGTTCTTGTGTGTAGACATAGAAAATATTAAAATAATTACTCCAACAAACAGTTGTTAGAATTCCTTTCATTCTTTGATGTGAACTTATTGAGTTAGGTTCTTAATTAATCCTTCATTCTTCAAAATATGGATTTCTATCTTCAATAATGTACAACTGCTTTTGTGAATTTTTATGTACGTATTTCTCTGTTGCTTTTACTTATTATTCCTATTGCATCGTGAATTTCTTCTCTGAAGCCTTGTGTACTTTCATCTTTGATTTTGTTTCAATTTTCTAAGTGAGTTATTTTCTCTTTCATTTCATAATTCCTATTTTTACGAATCAATACTAAAACTTCTTGAGTAACCCACTTTTCAAATTGTTTTGCTTCTTATTTTAGTGATTTTAAAATTAAAAAATAGAGGCTTTCCTCATTGATAAATAATGTATTTTTTTTTCAATTATATGTTACTCCCTCCAAACTGGGGACCTTAAATTTCCTTAAATTGTTTCGCCATCTTCATCAGCTTTTGCTATTTTTATATTGTAAAACTACAGCATCATCTTTAGCTTTAAACCAATGATTATTTTTTATGTCAGTATCATAAACACTTGTTTATTGTTATGTGTAAGCTTTTTGTTGATCAAGTAGCTGGGCTTATTAAGTTTTCAAAAATCGTTTAGTTTGATAATATTTCAATTATACATAAATCAAGTTATTTCTACTGTTGTTGTTTGTAAAAATATTAGTTGCAGATGAAAAGAGCGAAACAATGAGGTATTTGAATTACTATGGTACTATGATAATAAGGATGATACAAATCTTACTCAAGCAAGTGATGATGAATTTAGTGGACAATTAATGATATTTTAGAAGACACATGGTCTAGAAATAACTTGTGAGTTAAACGAAGAAACTTAAATTTTGTGAATAAGCCTCAAAGTTGTTTGAATGATATAAATACTGACTGAAGAAATACTATGTGTTAATGAAATAAAAAATACAAAATGGCATTATAAAGGTGTAGCTAAAAAGATAATACAAGTAACAAAGGCAGCATTTCCTTTATGCCAAAAGTATGCTGACATTCAATTTAATCAAGATGACAATAATCCTGGCACTTTAATTACAAATAAAAGATGTGTATGTAATTATGAAATATGTTGTCACTGTTACCAGGATCTAGATGTAAAATGCAATGTGCTAGGTCATGCGTTTTTCCAACTATGATTAATCGTCTTTTAGAAATACACATGGATAATGATGTATCATGGTACTTGGAAATACACCAAGAGATAACACAAATTTATTTGAAGTTGTGGTTCATGAAATTGGTCATGTATAAGGTTTAGAACATACTGTTGTTGGTGGAGCAATAATGTATCTGTACTATAATGGCTTCCATTTGGAATTGTGTCAAGATGATGTCTGTGGTATTCAAATCTTGTATGGTAAAAAAACCATCGGTAGCAACACAGCTGACAAAAATTACTGCTGCTTTGCCTGAACAAACTGAATCTTCATGTCAAATTAAGAAGTTCAATCACTTGCTATTGGTGAATGGCATTTTATATATTTTTTATCAAGAAGAGGTGTGGATAAATAATGACTTGAATCCCAGCAACTAACTAATTGGTTAATTTTTTCACCATAATATTCACAAAAAAGAGATGGAATACATCAAAGACCAAGTTGTGACTTTGTTTTATTTATTGGCAGAATGATATATAAAATAGATCTGAATACATTATAATTAACTTCAGGATATCCCTAAACAGCATCTAATATAGGATGACTTAAAAATTTTAAATTAAATGGTGCAGTTAACACATAATCAGGAATAACGTTTTTATTCTTTAATGAACACCTTTATGCAGAGATGGACGAATGTAGTTTTAAAAAGATTTATTATAATTAGGGAATTTCGAGGGGTACCAACAGGAATAAATTCTGTTTTTAGTTAGATTAATGGATTTTTGTATTTTTCAAGAATGATGTTTTCTATGAGTATAGTGAATCCCAAAAAAAGTAGTTAGAGCTGGCGCAACTGATTTATCTTTATCTGTTACTGATGTTCATAAATCACCAGAATTAGTTTCTGAGGAAATAAATGTATTAAAAAAATATATTGCAAAAACTAGAAAATTTTACTTTTCCTAACAATTATTTATATAAATGGACGCTCTCCAATCTGAATTGAGAATTGACTTGAATGAATTAATAATTTTACTCCACAGAAATACACAATAGACGGTTATAGAAGGATGTGTTGGCAATGTGTAAATGAATATCATGTAAGAGTGTACAATGAAAAACGAATTCATTGCATATGTGGAAAAATAATTTCTATACATTAGTATAAAAATCACTTACAGTAGGTTCTGAGTGAAGACCATTCTCAATGAAAACTGATGAAGAGCAAATTTATGCATCCTCAAAAACAAATAATAATTGTCAAGTGATTAATGATTTAAGTTCTATTTACAAATATCCATCACATAATGATTATCATTCACATAAATGTAATAAATATGTTACAGAAAACATAAAAATTAAAAAATCAGAAAGTGGCTGAACTAAGTTTTTAAATATTTGTTCAATAAGGAATCTCACCAATAGAACATTGAAATCCTAGTTTTTTTAACAAATTTTATTTTTAATAAATATGAGACTAAAATGGTGCAATTCACAGTTGCCCAATTTTGTGATTAATGTAAAAGAAATAATTTGAGATGATTTAGTAAATTAAATAAATCTGGTCTAATTACAGTTATTAATAGACATAAAGGTGGAACTCTTTGGAAACAACTACCTCATTTTGATGATGAAATTTTCGAAACTAAAGAGTTTAAATCTTTGAAAAAAACATTTCGTTTTCTACTACTCTACTTGGGGAACCAAAAAAAAAGAAAAATTGTTAATCAGTATCTTGTTTTCAGATACAAACAGATTACAATCTATAAATATCGAGAACCATTTAAACTTGCTTGACCAAAACTTCTTGAATGCATTGACGTTAAAAATTACAGGAACTATGAAAGATAATCTAAGAATACATGATGGATTGATAGTAACTTTTAAACTTTTTTGTGAGTACTATATGCAGACAAGTGAGAATATTTTGGAATTTAAGTTCCAGACAGAACTGCAGGACCACTATTGACAGAGAGCTGATTAAAAATTTAAGACTTGTGAATGAGATATTTTAAGAAAATAGACTAATTTTCAAGCATGAGGATCAGGATGGGTATTAAGTAGAATTATTCATTTGCATCTAAGACATATGGTCCACTGAGAACATAATCTTACATCGATTACCAGATAAAATAAGAAGTAAAAACCATGTATTAATGAAAAAATAATAGACAAAAATGTTTTCTGTCACCTAAAAAATCTGCACTATGTTCTGTAAACAAAAAATCAGAAACAATTATTAAAACAAATGTTGATCTTGAGCATGATCAGAAGCTTGAAAGTTTTGAATTTGCTATAGTGGCTGGTAATGTTTCAAAAATTAAGACTACAATCAATTTATCTATCAACACTATTAATTTGATGGAAAATATACATTGAATGTCACAAAATGTATGAAAGAGAAGCTTGTAAATCTCCTTTATTTTAAGAATGGAAGTAATTCACATTGTTGTTACGAAAATAAATTCTAGGCTTGTTTCAAGTCAAATTAATAAACACGGAGAAACAAAATTTATTTGTGATATACATTTACTCCACTTCAATAGTAAAGAAAAATCAGATAATCATACTACAGATTGTTTAGTTAATGAACTGTTAAAATAGAGTTACCAGAGAAAGGTTCACATGTACATTTTAATAATTATCGACATGCTCAAAAAGTGCCATTTGTTGCTTTTTCTGATTTTGAAAGTTTGTTCTAAAGGTTGGATATTTGTCAACCAAATGCAGAATCATGTTATGCAATGAAATATCAAAAACATAAGCCAAGTGGATTCTGTCACTACACCAAGTACATTTTGTAAATACCATTTGCTATGCAATCATAAATAATTTATTAATATCGTAACTCAAAGAAAAATAAAAACGTTCTTCATCAAGATCATTTAACAGGAAAGTATATAAATCCAGTATGTAATAATTTTAATCTAGACCTAATACAAGTGTGTTTTGTACCAATTTACTTACAGAATTTATCTGGATATGACTCACATCTCTTTGTAAAAGAACTTAAGTATGATAAAAACAAATTAATTTAATATCCAACAGTGAAGATGGATACATTAGTTTGGTCAAGGTGACAGAAAATTTGAAGATGAGATCTATCAATACATTCAAAATTATGGAATCTTCACTTGACAAACTTTCACCCAGTTTGCACAAGAATCTAATGACAAACACTGGGAATTTTTTTCACACGATTTGCTCAATCTATTGATCATAAAATATGTCTATGCATATGATTACAAGGATTCTTGGAAAAAATTTGATGAGACAGAACTACCAGCAAAAGAAGATTTTAGAATAAACTGAATGACTGTGAAATAAGTGGTAAAATTACTAACTTGAAAGCTTAGTTTGGGAAAATTTAATATCAAAAATCTTGGCAAATATCATGATCTGTATCTTAAACCTGACTGATGTTTTGAAAACTTTAGATAAACTTCTATAAATGCTTATGATTTAGATCCATCTTGGTATTTTAATGCACAAGAACTACCTTGGAGTGCAATGCTGAAAATTACTAGATAACTACAAGAATTATTACATGATTATATGATTCTTATGGTAGAAAAAGGAAAAAGAGGTGGTACCTTACAGTGTTGTAAAAAATACATAAAGCAAAATAATAGATTATGAAAGATTGTGATCTCTAAAAGATATCAAATTATTTAGCAAATTAAGTTGCAAATAATCTGTATGGTTATACTATGAGTCAATATATACCAAATGGTGTATCTGAATGGTTAAATTATCCATTTCTGTTTAAGCTATTGGGGAAAATAGATAAAGAATACAAACTATAAGTCAGAACATGGCTACTTTCTTCAAGTGGATTTAGGATATGCATGATCTACATAAAGATCTACCACTAGCTTCTGAGAATAAAATTGTGCCAGGAATGAAGGAAAGTAAGTTGTTGAGTACTCTGAATGACTAAAATAATTATGTGGTTCGCTGTGGAAATCTTAAACAGTATGCTAGGAAAACATAAGAAACAAAATAGATAGAAAATTAGTTTCAGTAAAGAACAGTGTGATAAACTAGTATCAAAGCCAAACTCTAAAGGGAGAGCAATATTTACTGAAAATATTTCTGTTTAACAACTCTATCTAATTGGGTATAAGTATACTTGATTTGTCTAAAGAAATGATGTATGATTTTTACTACAGAAATGTGAACCAAAATATGGAGAAAATTTTGATTTGTGTTATCAAGATATCGACCAACAATATAAAAACTGAATGATTTTTATGAAGACATGAAATCGATGATTGATCATTATGGTACAAGTGATTAGCCAACAGATAATATTTATGGTATTCCACATGTACACAAGAAAGGAGAAATGAAAGATGACTGGATTGAAAAAATAATGGAAGATTTCTGGAGTTTGAGAGAAAAATGTATGCTTACAAAGTTGGTAACAAGGACCAAAACAAAACGTGAAGTGAATAAATGTGTTCTTAAAAATACAATAAGCTTAGGAGGTTATACAGATTGTTTGTTCAACAATATAGAACAGTACAGAACAATTAATATTATTTGAAGTGAAAAACACGAAAACTATATAACTGAGGTAAGCAAGAGAGCACTGAGTCCTCATGATGAATGGAGATGCGTTTTGGTAAATAAAATAGATACATTACCTTATGGACATTACTCTTTATAGTCATTTTGTTCATAAACGATATTTAAGATGGTAATAAAAAATTTTCTATGTAAGTGGAAGCTCTAATGATGAAGCTCAATAACTTTAGCAATACTAATTTATTTAGTAAGATTTGTGAGTTAGAACTACATAATTTATATAGTATTACTGGTTGTGAATATTTCCATACCATATACAGTGGAAAAATATGATTGGAATTCAATACTGAATTTAAAGTTACCAGAAAGAGATTTCATCTCTACAGCGGAATGTGGGCTGACATGAACCTTCGTAGGAGATTAAAACTGTGTGCTGGTCCGAAACTCGAACTCGGGACCTTTGCCTTTCGCGATCAACTGCTCTACCATCTTTTCTTTCATTTTTTATTTTTTATTTTTTGGTACATGTAAATAAGTATACTGTTTCACCATCAGCAGCAACCCAACTTCTTTTATTTTATTTTTGTGGGAGAGCACGGGAGAAAGAAAACAAATATTTTGCAGATAGAGAGCTGTGCGTGAAAAGGATAAACATGAGTAAGGGAAAAAAACTTAGGTGGAGAAAGGAGAAGTGAAAGAAATTAGGAATACTTTCCGCACTATACCCCACTTTGGCGGGCCATCAGAACAACGTCCATTCTATCGTTAACTTTTAGAAGGGAACGTGGGATCGTCCAGTCTTGGCTGGCACGTTTCGTTGAGATTCCAGCTCCGAGGCAGGCTGGGGAAAATACTGTGTTAACAGCCCGATAGTGTCGATGTCGGCGAAGGGTGTAGTCAAGTACTTGGAGGCGTATCCAAAAGTCCGCCAGATCGACGATGTCGTCCTGGAAGACGTAGTTGATAGCCACACAAGCGATCCATATGACGGCGTGCCATTTAGACAATGGAAAGCAGGTCGTGTCGAGATATATCATCATGGTAGGAGGAACGTGATTTGGTGGTACTCAGAAGTAGAAGGTCGCAATCTTCTGTACGAGGGTCCTTACAGCTGCTGCTGGCCCACACTGAAAACGATGTAAATCTGTATCTTCGACATTGGACTTGAGACACAGGGGTGAGTTCATCAGCACGATGAAATGCAATTTCTGTCTTGTAGTATGTTTGCCGTTGATGAGGATGTACTACATCGCGGTGGTGTCAGTGGTGTGGTATGGTTGGTGGAATGTTTTCTATATTGTAGGCCATGAAACCTGGGAGTGACTTGCTTCCATGGGGTTTCGGAGTGGGGACTTGCGGAGAAAGCGGTAGATGTCGAGGGTGGTCGTCTTCCTGGTCCTGTGGAGCTCGGTGCATATGTAGCAGTATTCCAAATAGAAACGGCCGATGTGCGACATCGGAGGTGGGATGTGTGCCAAAGACGTCGGTGGGCGTCTCAAAACAGGTGCGAGCTTGGTGGTCAACATTCCAGTAAAACTAGCATTTTGGCTTTTCCAAAACCAGAGCATAGTATTGGTGTAAAGTGCCGTGGTCCTGGCTCTCACAATAACCAGATCGAGGCCACCATACCGTTTCAGTAAGGTGAGAGCTTCAAACTGGACTCTGAAGATGTTTCCAGAACATATAAAATACCCGAAAGATGCTTGTAGTCTGGTTGCCATTGTCGCAGTGATGGGCAGATGGACGTATATGGGGTATCTGTGTTGCCAGATGGGTATTGACGAAGGTGACTTTCTGGCACGTATTCAGCGGGCGTAGTAGGTGATTTTGTATGTTGACTAGGATGTGTTGCAGTAGCGCCCGAAAATCGGTCGCCGAGGTGCGGCGAATATCTCGCGTGTACACCAACCTGAGACAGTGAAGGGTGTCCACCAGTTGAAAGGGGACTACGCTGTCTGGGCGAAAGGCCGCGGCCGATCTTCATGGTGCATGATTTTGCGACGTTCATAGCGCTCCCTGCCCCAGCACTGTAACGGGTAATCCACTGCATCGCAGCTTGTACGTCGACCGCTGAACATACGACGAGGGCCAAGTCGCCAGCATAGGCTCGGCAGTGGCACATATGATCCTGGAGTGGAATACCTGACAAATGTCGCCGTAATCCACAAATGAGTGGTTCCATCGCAGTGACCTAAAGCACCGTCTACAGTGGTCGACCCTGCCGTACTGAGTGTTCATATAGGCTCTGTAAGTCTGCTGTTGACGAGAAGCCTGGACGTTGCCCCACGAAGAAGCCGCATAATCCACTTCCATGACCGTCGGGCGAATCGCCATCTGATCCATCACTGCGTTGAGGAATGCATGATTGACGCGGTCAAACGCTTCTTTGAAGTCGATGGAGATTAAAGCGCCTGGCAGTCTCGAGTGTGTAGCTACGGTGACCACATTTCGATATTCACTGAGGGCTGTCTGTATGTTACGATCGCCGCCTAAGGATTTTTGTTCTTGGCAAACAATGTCTCATAAGACATGTTTGAATCGCACTGCTAGGCGGACGTGATGGGCCGATAACTGTCGAATCGTGTTCCTCCTGCAGGTTTCTGGACTGGTACGAGTAAGCCGTCCATGAACAATGGTGGCGGGATGTTCCCAGTACATGTCTTTCCATCGTGGCAACATCAGACCTTGGAAGGTTCTGTAAAATTCGAGAGGTAGACCATCCGGGGCGGGAGACCGATTCAGTGATCCTTTGGCCACAGCGCCATGGACGTCGTCGGTGGTCACTTCCGCAGGCAAGAGGGTTGCAGCCGCGGCATTTAGTGTACAATGTATCTCCTGGGAAACCTCAGCAATGGTCTCTGCACTGGAAGGTTCTTCTTGAAAGAAAAGTCTGCAGTACTTTGTGAAGGCATCCGCAATGCTAGCTTGCGAAGTCAGCCATCGTCCATCAGGTAGGTCTAAAGTTGTCGTTAAAGCCTGTCGCTGTCGACGAACATTTTGAACAATTTGATGCATAGAAAGTTCCTCACCGTTAATCTGCCCATACAATGGCTCCCTCTAGACGGCACCTGGTTAAGGTTAAAATCTTTGCCTTCATATGTTAAGCTTCTTTTAGACGATCTGGGCATGCAGGTTGATCAATGAGCTCGCGTAGAGCGCTATTGTAGTGTGGTGATTCCACCTGGCTTTGGCTCTGCCATAGTGTGTCAAGGTGCGTCGGATGGCCGGTTTGGCGCACAGTAACCACCATTGCAGTGTGGTCTCGTAAAGCGTGATGCGTTGAACACAAGTGTTCCACGTGTCAGTGACCTGTTGTCAACATTCAGGGTCGTGCAGTAGCGTGACGTTAAGTTTCCAAGGTCCTGCACTGCGCCATATAGATTCCCTACGTACGTTCATGGTAAAGATGTCATGATCCGAAAAGGCAGACGGCCAACGTTCCTCGACGAGGAGAACTGATTTTAGAGCGTCAAAGATGTATATTCTATCGAGTCGGCTGGCGGAGTGGCTCGTGATGTGTGTATGCCCACTCTCCAAGTGTCGAGGAAACGAAGGCGGTGGACGAGGAAATGGGGGTATTCGTCTGTACGCTCGAGAACACAGTTGAAATCTCCACCTACGATGAGATTATCGTATCTGCAGAGGAATAAAGGCGTGATATCTTCTGCGTAGAACTGGGAGCGATCCCTCCGTTTAACAGTGCCCGATTGGGCGTAGAGATTTACTATTTTGACTCCTTCAACTGTCATGGCCACACCTCACGCCGTTAGGAGATATGTGACATCGCAGGTGTGTTCCATAGCTGCTTGTGTCCATAATTCCCGGACCAAGTTTCTCTTCTCAGTTCTTGTAACAGGGCGATGTCGATGTCCTCTGCTTTTAGCGTATCACGGAGCAGTTGAAGTTTAACGTGGGAGCCGAGATTATTAGTATTGTAGTAGTTATTCGGTACGCCTGATGGAGGATCCGTGCTGTCGATAGCTTCGCAGCTGGTGAAGATTGTCGTGGTGGATTCTGGAAGGCCAGAAAATTCGCAGGAGTCGTCGTAGAAAAATCCCCCATTTTAGTGTTGGTCTAACGGGAGATCTCAGTTCCGCATCAGGTGGAGGTGGGAAACACGTGTCATTCGCCCATGAAAAATGTCCGTCAGTTTTAACATCGGTGAGAGGTGGCAGCGCTGGCCGAGTCGGCTCAATTGCGTTGGTGACGACGGGCGTGCTACGTCCCATGGCTTCTGTGCGCGGGGCTCGCACGCGATCTCTGTAGGACGGTTCACTGTCTTGTGAATGACACGTCTCCATGAGAGGAGGAGAAATAGTTATCTTATACTCTGTCAGAGTCGTGTGCCACCTCTTCTTCCTGCGGAGGTGGCTCAGTGGTCGGTTCTGATGTCTTGCGGCGTTTTTTTCGTCGTTTGGGCGAATTTTGCTGGGATCTTCACATCTTCACGTAGGAGGCGTTCGACAGCCAGTGCTTTGGGTTGTGCGTATTCATTTGAGCAGGTGAACTTAAGAGTGTCCTTCCTGTAAGAGTTGGTCATTATAGCTTGTTCGACTGACAGGCCCGGTGACGGGGAAGCAAACAAACGCTCCGCGCAGCGGCGTGGAAGGCCGAGAGCGGTCCGCACTGCTGCCATGCCGAAGCCAGTCGCCTTACTGCACAGTAGAGGCACGGACGTTTTGTTTACGTCCTTTCCGCGCAGCTCGCTCGCGGAGTTGTTTACGTGGTTCTGCTGTCTTAAAGCGCTATATTTCCTTCGACAGAGAATGGCTTATGCCCATAGAAAATCGACACTTAAGATTAGCTTTGCACCTGAATATGCCCGACCAAAAGCACTGGGAATCGAATAGTTTGTCAGAAATGAAGTTTAGATTGATTCCAACGATATTGTTGGCATCTACCTGTCTATAGTGAGCAGTGTGGTATACGTGAATGTGGTTAACGAAGACATATATGAGGAAATTCTAAGTGCAACTCGAAGTGGCTTAAGTTCCGTCACTCTGGTAGACACATCGGTGACGTAACTGTGGAACATGCGGGACTTGGACTGTGGACGATATGTGTATTTGATCTCCCTTTCAAGGTGCCTTCAGAGGTGGCATCTGCATTCCACCCATATGGAAAGCTGAAAAGAGGGTTCAGTTCACTACATACATGGTTCTCAATGGAGTACAACAGACCCACACAGAGCTAGCTAAACATGTGCCGTCCTACTTATATATTGGTGGCTGCCATGCAGTTATTATTTATGATGGCCAGCCGAAAATATGCTCGGGATGAGGCAAAGAAGAACACTTCCGTTCCAACTGTCTGCAACGCAGAATCACACAGCTACCACCTGGGAACCTGCCGGCCACGACCACTCCGACAACGCTACTGCTGACGTTTATCGAAGTTCTCCAAAACGACCCCCGACCGCGATCAACACTGGCTCCTACTACTGCAACATCTCGTCTCGGTAATGTCTCAGGCTGTTGTGGGCTGACCGAAGCCCTTGCCTCCTCCTCCCGAATTGTGCCGTGGTGAGCAATCTTTAGGACAGGGGAAGGCCCTTGACTCCATAGTTGTGCCTACCGATGCTTTTGTGCCTGAACATCCGGATCCCCAGGCGTCTTAGGACACTGAAGATCACGTGCGCAAGCAACGGTCGCCGAAGAGACGTCGGAAACGGCGGATCGCCCCGTATGACATCTGCAGGACGCAGACTCAAGACGAAGAGGCTCACAACTATCTAGATGTTCCCTAGATGGACGATTCCGTGGTGGGGCACCAATCTGCACCCGGTCGGATGTCCAAACATCATTGCATGCACCGGGCGCTGTACCTATGGAGTTGAACAGCTGAGCCAGCACCACTCTTCCACCACCGACGTGACGCCTCCTTCGGACTCCACAGTTATTCCACTGGACCCACACCATCCACGCAGCTTTGCGTGGTCTGACGATGTAGACGACGAAACACACACAGTTGAGACAGCAGCGAATCCTGCTGCTCCAATCCACGACTGCTAATCGACAGGGTAACTAGATGAGAATGTGCAGCCTACTGAGTCACCGTTCCTGTTCCCTGCTGCTCTTCGTGCCTCCATGAGCGTCCCAGTAGTCCCAATTCCACGACAGGTTTACAGGATTGGCTCTGTCAATGCAACACAATTGGCACCCCTGTCAAACTACAATTGCTCCGTGAAATGTTGAGGGCGTCGGACCTCGATGTTGCCCTACTGCAGGAAGTTCCCCTGGCGACGTTTCCTAATATCTATAGCTATGTTTTCTACCTCACGCCCTGTGCTGACGGTGGCAGTGGGACAGCCATTCTTTTAGAGGACGGCGAGGTAGACAACGTGATTTACCTACCATAGGCTGTGACTTTCCACAGTGTCCGAGTCATCAATGTTTACACTCCCTCGGGCACGGCCAAGCGACGGGAACGATGGCGATTCTATTCAGAACATTCCCATTTCACCACATGCCAGGAACTCAAGCTGCTCATGCATGAACTGAACCTCACCAATACTTGGAACCGCGTGCATGGTAATTGACCTGGATATACGTACGTCACCAGCCATTCAGCAAGACGTCTTGACCATGTCTACGTTTCCCAAGCAATCGTAACTGCCACGCTTGACGCTGACTTAAGGCCTACCGCCTTTTCCCACCATATCACCAACATTTGCACTGATTCGCTCCAGAGGTAGAAGGTGTGGCGCGGTCGAGGCCTGTGGAAGCTAAATGTCGCCCGTCTCAAGGATCCGGAATGCAGGCAGGTCGTAGAAACGACGTGGAACAACTGTGTGAGACTCCTTGCAGTACCGAGCGGGGTGGCGCAGTGGTTAGACACTGGACTCGCATTCGGGAGGACGACGGTTCAATCCCGCGTCCGGCCATCCTGATTTAGGTTTTCCGTGATTTCCCTAAATCACTCCAGGCAAATGCCGGGATTGTTCCTCTGAAAGGGCACGGCCGACTTCCTTCCCAATCCTTCCTTAATCCGATGAGACCGATGACCACGCTGTCTGGTCTCCTTCCCCAAACCAACCAACCAACCAACTCCTTGCAGCGTATCCTTTCACACTCTAGTCGTGGATCGACTGCACCAAACCTGCTTCACGTCGTTCGATGATAAAATGCTGTATCAACGGCATACCATGGAGTAATATTTCACAATTCTCTGGGAAGTCTCAAACCATGCCCCCTCTGTTCAACAAGAGGTTGAAATTCAACGGATTAAGACGAAGATAATTTCTCTTATGCGTCACCGCCTTGAAGGCACATTAATACGCACAAGATGTCACGATTGTGTACTAGGAGAACCCCCGTCCATGCATCATATTATCCGAGAGAAGCAGCGGTGTCGGAGAAAGCTGGTCAACACCCTCTACATGCCAGATGGTTGTTAATTGACGTCCCAGAATGACATCGTAAAAGTCTTTGTGGATCACTACAAGCAGTTCTATGCAGCAGGGGACCAGAACATGGCGGTAACGACTCATGTTCTCCGTTCCTTGACAGGTACCCTGGACGAGGCTGCTGCGAAGATTCTCACAGCGACAATTACGGCTGATGACGTCGCCGATGCTCTTCATAAGGGTGAGGCGAACAAAGCCGCAGGTCCAGACGGGTTCCCTCTGGAATTTTACCGCACATCCCACGACATCATAAGCTCACGCTGGACTGCAATGTATGAAGAAGTGATGAACCCTGACCTTCCCCTCCCACCCAGATTCGTAGAAGGCTTGCTTATCCCGGCCCCCAAGCCATCGGGAGGTCGGGGAATTGGACATTATCGGCCGTTGATCATGTTAAATAGTGACTTCAAGGTTTTTAGCCGGATTCTTGCCGCTAACCTTCGGCGCCTCATCCTTCAAGCCATCTCTCTGGATCAAATGTGGTTTGGTGGTGATAGTAACATTCAGACGGCACTCAGCGATTACCGTGACGTCATGGCACTGGCCACGACATGCTGCAGTCGCGATGCCGTAGTGACAGTGGACTTCGACCACGCCTTGGATAGTCATGACTTTCTAGAAAACGTACTCCGATGGATGGGCTTTCCCCACAGGTTCATACACATCGTCTTGCGGCTCCTCCGAGGTGTCATGTCGCGAGTGCTGGTCAAAGGCCGTGTGGTGGGCCCTATTGATGTCATGCGGTCGGTCCGTCAAGGATGTTCCCTGTCGATGCTGCTTTTCGCCATCGCCCTTGAGCCATTTTTACACAGTTCGAGAAGCCGGCTGACATGGATAACTGCTTTCATCTGCTGCGCGTATGCAGATGAAGTGGTGTTCTTGGTTCTATAGGAGGATGAAGTGCGAGAGGCACTGGCGTGGATCAACCAGTATGGGACTGCTGGGGGAGGGGCGGGGGTGGGGGTGGGGGTGCACCTGACGAATCTAGTGCTATATCTGTCGGTAGAGATCTTCCAGCGGAGAGTGTGGCTCCATTGCCATTAGTGGACAAGCTCAAATGTTTGGGAATCACCTTCACGCGTGATATACAGCGTACGATCTCATTTAACTATGAACGCCTGCTTCAAGCTATCTGCATGAACTTTCGTGGCAACCTCCTGAGAACGTTGGACATGTTACAAAGGGTGGATTCTATTAACACTCATCTAGTCTCGCGACTGCCCCACTTAACACAGATGCCAGAGGCATTGCCACACAGACTTCAGCCGGCGTTCGGCTACTCTGTAAGCGCGGGTCTTATCCTCAAAGTCCGCTACGACACTCTGACACTTCCTCCTCGAGATGGCGGCCTCGGCTTGTCAACGTCCAAGCGAGAGCATCTGCCCTTTATCCCTTTCAGTAAGTACAATGGTTAAACCGTGAACCCGCCGCCGAACCGGATTATCGGGAAGCCTGATTGACGAACTGGTCCCTCCCTCTCGAGTGGCACCCGTTGCAGTAGCCCATATTTCTACCTCTCTCTCTCATGTCAGGACCTTTCCCGTCGAATACAGTTATGTCCATGCCGACTTGCCTAGTACCAGGAACCCTACTGCACCTGATGTTTACGACCTAATGATGAGAAATCATACTCGGAATGTTGTGGAAAGTCGATATCCTACGATCGCATGGCCCGTGGTTCGGAGTTCTGTGCACCATATCCTCCTAGACACGAGCGCTCGTCCGACCTGCATGGCACAACTTCGACCACATGCCATATAAATGATAGATTCGCCGCTGTGTACTCGTGTCACTCGCTTGATACGGACGAACATCGATTCATGTGTGGATCTTCTGCAGAGGTGTGGCAGCTGATTCAGAAGATGCTTGCCTCTCTTCTACGTACGGCTCCTCATGCCATTACACCGAAATCTCTTCCGTTCCCAGATGAGACATGTTTCCCACGTACGAAGACCAACGCTGTGATCTGGATAGAAGGTCTCTCGATCTCTTATTTGTTCTGTGGTGTCACCGCCAGACACCACACTTGCTAGGTGGTAGTTTTAAATCGGCCGCGGTCCATTAGTACATGTCGGACCCGCGTGTCGCCACTGTGTGATCGCAGACCGAGCGCCACCACAAGGCAGGTCTCGAGAGACTGACTAGCACTCGCCCCAGTTGTACGGACGACTTTGCTAGCGACTACACTGATGAAGCCTCGCTCCTTTGCCGAGCAGATAGTTAGAATAGTCTTCAGCTAAGTCCATGGCTATGACCTAGCAAGGCGCCATTAGTAACATTGCATTTATCAATGGAGTCTCACTTATATCGTCAATAGCGATGTACCAAGGATGGATTAAAGTTAAGTATTCCAGAAGCTACGTACTTTTCTTTATAGCATTCATTACGTATCCTGTTACAGACCTATCTCTTGCCTGCGTAAACTGAACGCGTGCCTTTCGGCTACTTCCGTGGCGTGGCTGTCTTGCTAAGCCACAACATGTTCCATGAAGGTGATAAGAGTATTCTTGATGTTTGGACGTTCCTGCAAGATCGCTTTACTTTTCTCGTGCACCATGCGCCATACTGTCAGTACTATGCCAACCTTTTGGGTAGTACCTTCTTCGATCACCGCTGCCGCCGGGATTGTCCCACGTATGAGAAGGTGATTTCAGTGAGATTGTGAAGTACCAAGACTCTGTCCAATGTACCCACAAATGCAATATTCTTCGTGAGGACGTGCCTACAACATGCCTGACTGCCATGGGATTCAGTGTGCGTCTACCCACAAGATGGCGGGACGCGGATGTCATTTTCTCTGTTCTGCCAGGAGGACGTTTTCTTTAATGCCTATAATTCACTTTTTATTTTGTTTGTTATTCATGGTAATGACACATTATTATTTTTCACCTGCAGGGCGTCCTAGGTGATTCAACAAATATGTTGTTCAGAATGAGATTTTCACTCTGCAGCGGAGTGTCCGCTGATATGAAACTTCCTGGCAGATTAAAACTGTGTGCCCGACCGAGACTCGAACTCGCGACCTTTGCCTTTCGCGGGCAAGTGCTCTACCATCTGAGCTACCGAAGCACGACTCACGCCCGGTACTCACAGCTTTACTTCTGCCAGTATCTCGTCTCCTACCTTCCAAACTTTACAGAAGCTCTCCTGCGAACCTTGCAGAACTAGCACTCCTGAAAGAAAGGATATAGCGGAGACATGGCTTAGCCACAGCCTGGGGGATGTTTACAGATACTGGCAGAAGTAAAGCTGTGAGTACCGGGCGTGAGTCGTGCTTCGGTAGCTCAGATGGTAGAGCACTTAAGGAAAAAATACAGCACTCTATAAAAATTATATGTGAGCGCATTACGAAAAACACAATAAAAAGGAAGTTAGTCAGTCAAAACGGAGGACATACAGGGTGACAATTATTGAACTATATGAAAAAAAAACTAATTTAGTTACAAACTACGGAGTGCACACACTTTATTCAGTACGTAAACGTCAGTATAGAGGTGCAGATTTAGGTGATGACATGTTCGACATGCCTGCTATCACTGGCGAAGATGTGACGCAGACGAACAGCGAAATTCCGCATGACCTGTTGAAGTGTCGGAACGTCGATGCTGTCGATGACCTCCTGAATGCCTCTTTTCAGCTCAGCAATGGTTTTGGTGCTATTGCTGTACACCTTGTCTTTAAATATAGCCCCACAAAAACGAATCGCATAGGCTCACATCCGGAGAATATGGCGGTCAATCGAGGCCCATGCCAGTGGCCTGTGGGTAACCCAGAGCCAGAATGCGGTCTCTAAAGTGCTCCACCAGGACATCAAACACTCTCCTGTTTCGATGGAATCGAGCTCCGTCTTGCATAGACCACACCTTGTCAAAATCAGGGTTACTTTGGATAAGGGGGTGAAGATGTCCTCCGAAACCTTCACGTACCGTTCAGTAGTCACCGTTCCATCAAGGAATATCGCACCGACTATTCCGTGACTGGCCATTCGCACACCACACAGTCACCCGTTTGAGGGTGAAGATATTTCTCTTGACTAATCCATCGAAATGGAAGAGAGGTTCCTCGCTAAACCAAACCATAGCCGGCCGCTGTGACCGAGGAGTCCAGGCGCTTCAGTCCGGAACTGCGCTGATGCTGATGTCGCAGGTTCGAATCCTGCCTCGGGCATGGATGTGTGTGATGCCTTTAGGTTAGTTAGGTTTACTTAGTTCTAAGTCTAGGGGACTGAGGACCTCAGATGTTTGAACCAAACCATACACCGCATGACCCGCCGCCAACCGTGCAGTTCGAACTAACACAAAGCTTTCAGAAGTTATGACGCTTTTATTTCATACAATTCAATAATTGTCACCCTGTATCTACTGCAGATGGTAGTCGATTGTTACCGATCCCCAGCTTCATCTTCCGCCGCTGTCGGCTCCGCTTCTTTAAAGATTGTTAACACTCGATCTTTCCATCGCCTCCTTGAACTCCCCTTGGGAGTCTTCTAGCAACTTGAGAATGGAGAACTTGGTATGGATCTGTCTGCTTGAAGGATGTGGCCAAACCACTGTGCCCTAATGTTCGGCCAATGTTTCGCTTTCCAAACCTCTGGTATAGGTCTCCTTTCGTTCTTCGGTCCTATTTACCCTCGATGGTATTGTACGTGGGTCTTCAGATCTTTCGAATTACCTTCCTTTCGAGGTACAGATTACGTCTTCAGTTACTGCTGACGTCGCCCAGGTTTCTCAATCGTATAAAACAGGCTCATCCAAGAATTGCGCCTGGCGGGAGTGCCCGCGCCCCGCGGGCGCAAGACAGCGTAGTTCAGCGCCCCGTCCGCGACCGTGTGTCGCTAGCGTCGCCATAGCAGCGAGAGAGAGAGAGAGAGAGAGAGAGAGAGAGAGAGAGAGAGAGCTGCAGAGCGAGTGAGACCGCACAGCACTGCTCTGGACTGTTCGGCGGTCAGATCTAACGTAAACAAAATACTCTATCTTAGAATTAATTTTATGTAAGGGATATAGATTCTCATTCTGTTAGTAGTTACTAGTAAGTATTTTTGTTATACTTCGTGCTACAATTT
This sequence comes from Schistocerca serialis cubense, assembly GCF_023864345.2. NCBI lineage: Eukaryota > Metazoa > Arthropoda > Insecta > Orthoptera > Acrididae > Schistocerca > Schistocerca serialis. The sequence goes on from NC_064644.1 coordinate 561,125,183, forward strand.
TTTGTATCCCTTTTCAGAGTTTAGAAATCGGATCCTTAGTTTGCTGTTTTGTACGTAATAATTTTAACTGAGCAAGTTTGAAAACTTACTAAAATAGAATTAAGGTTATAAAGCTCTTTAATTCTTACAGTCAACATTGTCAAAGAAGACAATTAACATTTTACACGTTTTTCTTTTTCGAGAGGCTTGGTACAATATTCCGTGAGACTGCTAACCTCAAAGAATTGGGTAAATTTTTATCGCCAAGGAATGAACGGTTCTTAGTTTTAGCAAGCTTTAAAAGAGAGAAAAAGTGCTCACAAATATATGTGGAACGAAACATTGAGAGAACTTTGGTCGCGTGCTTGTGCAAAAGAGGATATTTCTCTCGTGGAAGACAGCTGTAAAAGTCATCAAAGGTTTAACACATGAGAAAGCGGTCCTTCAGATGGATATGGTACTGTAGGTCAATCAGCTCTAGTTGAAGCACTTGGGAGACGTCCTCTGCCCGAACGGAAAACGGGCGAACAAATACATCTACCGGCTGGCGTTCGGGCGCTCCGCACGGCCAGCTCAGCGGCGCGGCTCGGCCACTGAAGCAACACACGAATTCGCCAGGGGCGCTGGCCGCGGGTGATCGCGGGCGCTAGCGCCCCAGGGGCACAGTTTGGACGAGCCCGATATAAAAGAACCGGCGATACTAGTGTCGTGTACAGTTGGATTTTATTGTTCTGTGCTATCAGACGTTACTTGAATAAATTGTTCAGTCTAAAGAACCTGTGATTAGCGTTTATTATTCATCGATGCGCATCTTTCGTCACTTCACTTTTATTAGTCAGTTTGGAATCCGGATACCTGAATCCCTGAACTCGTTCAAAGGCACGCTTGTCAACAATAATGGAAGGAATGAGAGCTTGAGTGCGTAATATAATGAGATATTTGGTTTTCTCCGCATTGTGGAGATATCAGGAAATATCAGCTAATGTTTTCCCCAGGCTACCGTCAAGAACCACAGCATGTTCAGCAAATGCCAGGACTGCGTCTGCTCCCATCATCCCCAGTCCTGTGATTCGGTCAGTGTCATGGTTTACTTTTTCCAAGACTAAACTGAAGAGTACTGGCGTCAGTGAATCTCCTTGTCTCAGTCCGTTTCGAATGCTAAACGATGGCGATACCTGATTTACGAACCCTACTCGACAAGTTGATTGAGGGTAGCAACCTGCAATTAGTCGTGTGTATTTCGATGGGATATGAAATTCTTCTAACGTCCTCCGTAAGAAGAGACGGTCAATGCTGTCATCAGGTTGTCGAAAATCGGCGAAGGTAAGGTGTAATTCCCGTCCGAAAACGTAAATTTCTTCTGTCAAGTGCGTCAAGGTAAAGTCGACCGTCCATGGACGAATCCGCGTTGATGATTGCCTGTACTTTCTTCGGCCGACGTTTTCATGCGATTTAGTAGCAGTGTTTGTTCCTCCCCGTCAAACTGGACCCGCATCTGTGTTATCACAACTATTAGAACGTAATGAGCCTGTGCCTCCAAAATAGGTTTGCTTGGTGTAATGGTACTTTACCTTATTTGTTAGAACCAATGCATTTTGTCGGTAGATAGCTCTGGCAAATTTTAAAGCCCGGAAAAAAAGCGTGGCGACTTGGACTCATCGACTTATCAACAGACTTTTATGGTGTTCCTGTTTTCTCTTTGTTGTGGGCTGATCCGTGTTACGCTTCGTCCCCTAATGAGCTATCCGTGCGTCTTCGGAAAGTAATTCTAGCCGTTTTAGCCTCTTCGCTGACCTTGACTCTACAGATTCCTTACATTCTTCATCGGATCAAGGTTTACTTCGGCGTTTTCCATGGCAAACTAGCTCTGCATTTTCGCTCATTAAAAATGCATTCCCAAACGCCAACTATGCACAGTCCACATTGTTAGGATCCTTCGATGTTGTGAGTTGCTCTGCAACTTGATATTGACAACGCTATCTCACTTCTAGATCTTCCAGTTTATCCTTCCGGCATTACTTTGCCACTTGGAGGTTAGCTTCAGACGTGGTTTGACTACCACCAAAGAGTGATCGAAGGTCATATCTGTCCCTCGGAGGGTTAGCTCATGCTTGACGCTTCCACGATGACCTCGCTCAATTAACTGAATCATATATAATTTTTTCGCATTACAAAAATTTAATGGAACTCCTTCGTCTAAACGAGAGACGTTCATCGCAAAACGCTCAATAAATTTCAGGCTCGTACCCAGCGAAAGTTTAGAAAAATTTCATACAAATTTACTTGGTGACTGATGAAAAATGTGGTCAGTTCATGCGAAAATTCATTGAAGCTTTTGAGACCAGCGACAAGAGTGTAGTTTGGAGCTCACCCCAAAATTTTGCCTATCACTGGCTTTTACATTCACGTACGGTTTACAAATGCTTGGTGTATCACAACACTGATATAAACTCCTTAGCACTGCTGGAAAATTGCAGTACGAAACCTTACGTATGTGACTCGGAGCTATGCTTCCTTCTTCCGCAAACGCCCTTCTCCGGGAAGCAACTGAAATGCAACTACCTATTCGCAGAAAGATGCTGTGTGATCGCTTTATTCTACAGAGAATGGCAAATACTTACTATACACGAATAAAAAAGTGTGAGCTGCTCTAGAAAATCGCATTTACGGGAATACGAGTAAAAGGCATCTTCGTATCTTCAAGAAGTAGAAACGCTAAAAATATCAGAAAAATAAAATATATCGGCTTGAGGAACTTTTAATGCTCCAATTTATCATAGCACCTATCAACATTTTTCTGTAACGTATAAAGACTGTTTCAGCAAAAGAGAAGGAACTGGATAGTTTTCGTCTACATCGCACCTGGAAAAAAGCGGACAGGTTATAAACAGAGTATGATTCGGAAGTCATGTCCCGCACGAAAGGATCTGCATTGGTGATTCAATAGTCTTGACGTACAGGACGAAGTCGTATTCAGCGATATGACAGGAACGGTCATTCAAAGTAAAAAGTCTAGTAAAGATGTACTCTAAAATCAGTATCTTCGATACTGTTAAACAAATGTCATCTACTGGACAAGTGACCTCATAATGTATGCATTTTAGAGTCCATGCTTACCGGAATTTTTTTCTTTAAATAATCGTTCCTCTCATATCGCTAAACACCGCTTTCTGCTATGGGCCAAGAGTGGTAGAATTTGTCCTATGGGACACGACTTTTAAATCTCCCTGTATAAGCAGTCGTATCAAAAGAAGGTACCGAAAATCACGAAGGATAGGGTTTTTATCCATTCGAAAACTACTGGAGAAACAAAGCTTCAACTTCCAGGTGATTCTCCCGTATTTGTAGCTGTAACACACTTGTGGAGGCAGTAACGACCACTGACTCACAAAGTGTTCTCAGATCAATCAGTTACAGAAACTGAAAAAAAAAAAAATAAAAAAGGACACATTCTGAATGTAGTAAAATAGTGTCTTAAACCAAAGAATGAAGGTAAAATTTGACAATTCGTATGTCATGTCGTACATGTTGTCATTAAACAGGGTTAGACAGCAAATGAACTATCGAAACGTGCAATTATGACTAGGGGACATATGGACATGAAACCCCTATACACAGATTATTTCCTGAAAATAAAACAGTAAGCGATTTTCTGGTGGAAGAAAGCATGAAACGAAAGGCGAAAAAGCAAGAAGCGAAAGCTCTGAAATTCCGCAGCGGCTCATGCGCATAGAATAGTTGGTTTGCAAACCGCAGAAGATCAAGAGAGATAAGAATGTCGATTGCGAGAATGCGCCTCAGTCATGGACGTTTCTCCACCTGCTTTCATAAAATCGGCACTTCGTACACGCCTCGCTGTCGATGTGACGACACAGCGCTACTTAAATCACGCCGTTCTTCGGCGCAAGCTCTAAGAGAAAAGCAGCGACCATTTCATACAGCATCACTGACTACTACTTGAGACTGTCGTACTTTTTAGGAATACAATCAGGAGTTCATATGACGCCACAGCCAGGTTTACGGCACAAAAAGGCATAAGAAATCTATACAGAAAGACGACCGTTCAGTTTAATGATAGTGGTCAATGAAATATTTTAAAATACAAAAAAAAAAAAAAAAATTGTCAGTTATCAGTTTATATCAATTATCAAAGTTGCGTTTTTATAGCAACTGCAACAGCACGCCAAAGTGTATGTACGTATGAAGGTGACAAATGTTAGTTTTCTGTACTTGTAAATGCCTTACATTTGTATTAAATAAACGAAAAGATGTTTTAGCATCGTGAAACAAGGTTCAAAAATACAGGCTACGTCAAAAAAATGTATTCACACTTTGAACTGTCAAAGACAATTTATTTCCCGTTCTACAAGGTTAAATATCTGTGTATGTTTCTTCAACAAAAATGGTTCAAATGGCTCTGAGCACTATGCGACTTAACTTCTGAGGTCATCAGTCGCCTAGAACTTAGAACTAATTAAACCTAACTAACCTAAGGACATCACACACATCCATGCCCGAGGCAGGATTCGAACCTGCGACCGTAGCGGTCACGCGGTTCCAGACTGAAGCGCCTTTAACCGCACGGCCACACCGGCCGGCTTTCTTCAACAGGTGGCAGGAGTGGCAAGGAAGTAACTGCAACATGGCGGACGTGCGTTTGAGCTTTGAAGCGCGGAAGCAGATAAATAAGTGGTACTGGAAGTTTGAGAATGTAGCTGCGGTTCGAAGACAGTGGAGAAATGAGTATGGCACAGAACCACCTTCAAGGTTAACAATTACACGTCTGCGAGCCAAATTCGAAATTCGTGGAACAGTGTGTGATGTGCAAAAGGCCGATCAGGGTGACCTCGTACAGCTACAACTGATGATTCCACAACTGCGGTCTTGGAACTGTTTCAGTGTTCGCCTCAAAAAATCTTCAAGGCAAGCGGCACGTGAGAGTAATGTAAGTGCTAGTAGTGTGCATCTAAAGAAACCATCTGCACGAACAGTTCGACGACGTTTGCAGCAGCATGGACTATCAGCTCGGAAACCATGGCTGCGGTTACCTTTGACGCTGCATCACAGACAGGAGCACCTGCGATGGTGTACTCAACGACGAACCTGGGTTTTCGGATGAATCCAGGTTCTGTTTACAGCATCATGATGGTCGCATCCGTGTTTGGCGACATCGCCGTGAAAGCACACTGGAAGCGTGTATTCGTCATCGCCATACTGGCGTTATCACCCGGCATGATGGTATGGGATGCCACTGGTTACACGTCTCGGTCACCTCTTGTTCGCATTGACAGCACGTTGAACAGTGGACGTTACATTTCAGATGTGTTACGACCCGTGGCTCTATCCTTCATTCGATCCCTGCGAAACCCTACATTTCAGCAAGATAATGCACGTCTGCATGTTGCAGGTCCTGTACGGGCCTTTCTGGATACAGAAAATGTTCGACTGCTGCCCTGGCCAGCACATTCTCCAGATCTCTCACCAACTGAAAACGTCTGGTCAATGCTGACCGAGCAACTGGCTCGTCACAATACGCCAGTCACTACTCTTGATGAACTGTGGTATCGTGTTGAAGCTGCATGGGCAGCTGTACCTGTACACGCCATCCAATCTCTGTTTTGCTCAACGCCCAGGCGTATCAAACCCGTTATTACGCCCAGAGGTGGTTGTTCTGGGTACTGACTTCTCAGGATCTATGCACCCAAATTCCGTGAAAGTGTAATCCCATGTCAGTTCTAATAAAATATATTTGTCCAATGAATAGCCGTTTATCATCTGCATTTCTTCTTGGTGTAGCAATTTTAATGGCCAGTAGTGTAATAGGGATAAATGTGACGTTTTGTGCGTCAGGTGGCATACGTTGAACACATCTTCAGTGACTAGGGGTTCTCTCGACTCCACGATATGTAGTGACCGTTCAGAATGTGCTGGTATAAAGATAACAGTAGATCTCAACAACGATGTGTGGCATACTGTAACCTTGTCTCAGCCTTAGTGTAATATTAACATAACGTTACAAATAGATATGCATGTCACAGACTTTTTAAAATGCATTTGAATGTACAAACTGTTATAAGAGACCACTGAGAACTTGACACCATTGGGAGTCTGTAAGATCGTGCGTAACCGTGAATTACCACTGAAACGTCCCCTTTGAAGAATTATACACGGCTGTCCTTAAACTGACACACAATATTTTGTTAGCGCAACGCAATCTGACTTTCAATAATCCGTACAAAAGAATGGGCCCTGACTAACATTAAACTATACCTTTCACAAATCACTTACCTCACAAAAATCTTGGTTACTCGAACTACTGCAATACAGCGAGCACCACTACTGCCAGCTAAATAAAAGATTCAAACAACGGAAGGCACTAACCAGTGAAAGGGATAGTTAGCAAATGAAAGATATTAATAGAGAACAAACAATGTATTTACCTTGATATCATCATATATAAATATAGGAGTTCATGACAAATTTCAAAACTCCGCCATCTCTCTCCCCACATCCACCACTGCTGGCAGCTCACCTCCAACTGCCCAACGCTACGTGCTGTTCACATCCAGCTGCCCAACACTACAATGGCGAGTATTACAACAATGCAAAGCAGCCACAGACTGCACACAGCACAGCCAGTGATTTTCATACAGAGGTGGCGTTATCAAGAAAAAAACCTAAACAGCCTACTTACATAGCCCCCATGCTCCCCACAAAAAATTTTACAAATTGGTTTGGGCAGTGGCCAATACAGATTTGAAAAATTTTTTCATAATTACAATAACAAAGAAATCAAATGCACACACTTATTGATACAATGTTGGTCAAAAGCTAAAATTTTGTCACAGTCCATTAAGACAGTCCTGATCATTCATCATAATAGTAATTACAGTTTTTTTTGCAAAGTCTCATTAGTAAAAGAAATTGCACACAGAAGTAGTGGATTTCCATGCAGTCTTGAAGAAGTAGTGTTGTCCTTCCAACGGAAAGACGGTGCTGACTCTTGACATGCTGACAGGTAATGGGCCACAATGGAGCAAACCCACAGCAGAGTCATTCGAAGTTTTGAAGAATATTGGTAGGTAGGTCATCACAGAGCAGACCCACTGTAGTCCTGGTAGAGAGTATGGCATTGGTGGGCCACCAGAGGTGCAGACCCACTGTAGTCCTGGTAGAGATTACGGTATTGGTGGGTCATCAAAGGTGCAGACCCACTGCAGTCCTTGTAGAAATAATGGTATTGATGGATCATCAAAGGTGTAGACCCACTGTAGTCCTTGAAGAGATGGCTAGCAGCCATCTGTTGTGACTGTGCAGGTGCACAATCACCACTGAAGAGTCTTGCGGATAATGTAGCAAGTCCATAAACCACCACTTGTGCACTCACAAAGTTTTTGGAATTGTCCTTAGAACCAGCAATGCTGTTATCCAGTCCCTTGCTGAATCATTAACACACGTGCAAACACTATCAGTCCCTACATCTCACATATTGTCCATATACTATGACCAACAGAAACGTGTGCAGTGAAATGTAACTTAATTTGAAGAACTGGTGTCTATACAATAATAAATTTACAACATGAAAATAAAATTACAAAGGTACAAAATACATAATTAAAGAACATAGTAGTACAGATAAGATTTGTGGTAATATGGGCTTTACAAAAGAATCGAAATAAACATATACATCAGTGTTACAGGAATTGTGACATAAGTAAATATATAAAATAATGAGAATAGTTTTCGAAACATTAATTTCACACATGAACATTGAAACAGAACAGAATTGTAAACAACTTTACAAAGAAAATAACATATTATTAATGCAACTTATATTTGAGGATAACAGTATTCCTCCTCATAGTGAATATAGCTTAGAACTAGAAAAATTCTACAACATAAATCGTATTAGCTAAACACATAAAGACAGGAAAAACACAAATACACAAGAGTACACACACATATAGCGGAATAATACAAAAGGAAAGGACAGGGTTTGTTTTACTGCAGTATTTTGCATGGAGATCTCCCTTTGTTCATCATTATTCCCAAAAGTACTATCTATACCTGCTTTCTGTACTTTTTTCGTTTAACTTCTCAATGCATTTCTTCCAATTCATCGCAACTCATTCTCTTATATAGTCTACCCCCTCTTAAGCTAACTTAAATCTACTGAGCTCAGATGCTAAACTAAGGGATGAGGAAATGCAGCAGCACAAAACAATTAACACAAACAGCAATGATAAAAAAATGCAAATTTGCAAAGCAAGCTACAATAAATCTAAATTACCAAGCAATTCAACATTACAACTAATATGAGGCAATGCGCAGCAAACAAGAAAAATAAATCTGGCTTAGCAGAGTAACACAAATTAAAATTCAGTAGCACTATGCCTGGCAAACAGCAGCTTATATCTAAACATGACATAGCTCAAGCAGAAAAAATAGTACACTAAAGACAACAATGCAGACAAGGGAAATGTATAATCACATCTTAATGTCTATGTAATTAAAGTGGTGCACCACAAGAAGTTATTCTACCAAAAAGTTACCAATTACTTGAAAAGAAAATTATGAATGCAGTTCCTGTGAAGGTAAATGTCATTTTGTGCTCCCTCATTTTTTTGAAAAAATTATTATTTACTCGATCTGTAGACAGAAAATATTTATATTAGTACATCTATAAAATTTTATTTTAACCAATGCTGCAATGCAGCTAGAAACTAGATATCAAATGAAATAAGCAACTACGTACAAAGTAAAGCATAAGAACATCATTCAGTAGTCATTAGGCATTTCATAAGTTAGTAGAAAAATCTCTCAACTAGAGAGACAGTAGTCATAATCAGGTGTATAGATATAAAAATATTTCTCGTCATTTCATTAGGTAATTTAGTAAATATCATAAATTAAGAGTTCCACAGTATGCTTTCAAAAAGGAAATGTCAATAGCGAGGACAATGGCCTCCCCTTTCTTTTTTTCTACCTTTGCTTCTGATGAGGCACTCACTAATGACTTGTTCTCCCGGCGTCTGACACAGCTGTGTGCCCACGACGCATTACGTGCAGGTGGTCACTTAACTTTCTTACGGAAATATTTACGACAGCAGTTTCCGCTACTGTGACAGTGTCATATACAAAATTTCACGGGTCGAGAATTTGCGTTGCAAATGTGTAGAAACGAAACCCTATAAATATAACAGTGTCCAAAAAATTTTCGCCGGCATTGTGGTATATTCACGCATTTACACACTTTTCATAACTCTTAAAGTACGAATCTTGGTTTCCAACAACCTTTTTCACAAACCAGAATCCCTAAACACTACTCATTATTCCTTACCTTATTCGTCGACACTTCTTCAATATTTCATCATAACAGCTACGTGGCTTAATCAAATAACTCATATAGCATCAGGCTATTAATCATAAACATACCTCAGCAGCATAATACACATCGTTGTCGTAATAATATCATAATACCTCAGTCAAATCTCAAAATCGTCGTAGCTTCCTCCAATAATTTCAAAACCTAAAAAGAATTCTCTGCTCATTTAAATAGTGTCACCTACCTCAAACGTACTTTAAAAATCATGATCTCATACCAAATACATCATTCAAAGCTCTCATAGTATCACAATGGATCCGAAAAAATATGAACAGTTCACACAGTACAGACAAAATACAATTTCATAAGTGTGAAGTAATCCAACTCTGTAATTGCGTAAACATCTGTCACTGATGTAGTAACAAGAATGTTTGCTTCTCTGTCAAATAATCAGATAGCTGTGTAATTCTGTGTTAGAGAAATATGGTACCGAAGTGTAAAGTTGTATAAGCAAATACCATATTAGCTAGGGCTCCTTGTGCTTGCCAAACACATGGTACACAAAGTAAGTGTGTACCCCCTGAGGATTAATGTAATTATACCCTCAGGTGTTACAGATTACAGCAATGTAATCAAATGTATCATGGAAAACCTTTGTATCATTGTACTCCAAATATCTTTAAAAATAAATATTTTAAGTACAAAATCAATCACTCAAATACATGTCCTGTAGCGCTAAATGTGCGTCTTGTTGCAACATAATCTCTGTGGAAGTGTCGTAGTTATCGTCCTCCGAAAGCTAAGTTCTGCAGAAGTCAATGTACTTACCTCATGATAAACAAAAGTGAAATGCTTTGTGTATAGATATCGTAGTTATTACGCTTATTGTTGTGATGAAGAAAGTACTGTACTGTAACGTATTGTTGTGCTACGGAAAACCCTGTCTCATTGTAGCTATACTACAAAAGTTACTGCTAAAACCTGTTTTACTTTCCAGAAGAATTCAGAAAAACTGTGCAGATATAAAACAGATACACTGCAAAAGCAACATTGTAAATTGTCACTCATTAGTAGCGTCGTGATAAAACCGTGTAGTTGTCACATAAACTAACCACTGTGTCGTCTGGTATCTCACAGAAAGTACTTTAAACCCAGAATGTATTTTCAAGTAAACCAAAATGTTGCATTAAAATCTCATTAGCAGTACCAGTATGTGTCCTAAGTATGTAAGCCTGATAGTCGTTACGTAATCGTGCAACTAACAAGCAAGAATGTACACACACACTAACACTGTGTCGTCTGTTCGCAATAACAATGCATTCGTAATTTCTGTTTAAATAAGTTCTCTTGGTTCTTGACTGGATATCTAACTTCAAAGATTGTTGCATGGTAACAGTTTCTAAAGCATACTAGTGACGTGAAGTGAAACGTTTTATGGCAAAGACAAAGTTAAAAAGCAGATTATCTTTCAATAAACGGTTTTACATGTTAAATGTGGTGTAAACCTTTACTCCTCCTAGTACGCAGAGTTTCAACTTCAAAGCAATTGTCATGCGGTATACGTCGGTAAAGAATACTGGAATTTTTTCTCAAGGTTAGCGTCTACGTTATTTTTCTCGGAGCCAGCGGGCGCACGCGGCTGCCTGTGGTGCGAGTCATTGTCTCTCTCTTTGTTGGCGCGCGCCGTTATTGGGATTAGGAGACCTAGCTTCTACAAATTCACTCTGACGAGAAGGCCCTGCCCTGTTTAAATCCCGCCAGTTCTGATGCATTTCAGGTCTGTCGTTACGATCATATCGTCTGTCGTCATGTCGGTAGATTCCGTAGTTTCTTCCTTGTCCGTCACGTGGTGGAGAATTTCTCCCTGAATCGTAACTGTGCGCTGAACTGTTGCGTCTCAAGTTATTCTGTCTCCCTTGATAATAATTGTTTTGGTTCCCATATTGTCTGTTTCTGATGTAATCTCTGTCATATTCATTACTACGGAAATGCGATCTTTCTCTGTAACTATTATTACTCTGCCAGTGGTTGTCATATGGGTGGTGTCTGTTTTGGTCACGATTTGCGTTGTAAGAATAGGCTTGTCGTGTCCAGTTATTGCTTCTGTCGTCACGAAATTGTGACGGATGTGACCTGTAGTGATTGTTTTCCTGTTTTCGCATCCCGCGACGGTCTGTGTCAATTTCCAGTTCTTGTAACAGTCCCTGAAAAGCTTCAATGTCGTCTTTGCAACGTCCTGCCAAAATAATATGTCGTAAATGTTCAGGTAATTTGATTAAGCAAATGGGGATGAGTTCTGAGGGGCTGTATGGGTTTGACAGGTATTGATTCTTGTGCAACATGTCTTCAAAATATTTCACAAGACTGGAGAATTCAGACTGTTCGAAATGTTTCATCATTATGATGCCATGTTTTACTCGGTCTTGTGTAGCTTGAGACCAATATGCTGAGAGGAAGGCATGGTAAAATTCTCCTTCACTGTGACAATCGTGAATGACCGATCGCATTCTTACAGCTGGTTCATTCTCTAAATAGCCACACATAAATTCTAACCTGTGCTCCAATGACCAGTTGGGAGGAAAACAATGAGAGAATTGATGGAGCCACGCTTGTGGATGAATGTCGTTGCCGGAATTCTTAAATGTTTTGAATTTATGTGTAGTAATGAACAGCTTATAGTCAAAATCATCACGTCGGCGAGTCGCATGTCGGTCATTGTTACGTCGTGTCGGCTGTTCAATCTCAAAATTCGGTGCACATTGCCAATTTCTTTCATAATTTCCGAAATGCGCTGTGTTATTATTTTATGACTGTTCCATATTTCTATGTCCCTCTTCCCGTATTGGGGCGCGAGTGTCCTCTGAAATACGTAATTCTTGTACTACTTGTGCCAACTGATCTTGCACTTCCCGGATTTCTCTTTTGTACTGTGTATTGATTTGATTTTGATTTTGTTTGAATTTTCTAATTTCTACATACTCTTCATACTCTTCAGTGGCAGTGAAGGCTACAGGTGTTGTGTTATTCAGATCATCATCTACCTTTGTAGATAAGTTAGTGAACTGACCTGAAAGTTCGGCTACTTTATCCAATAGTGAAATTATTTCCTCTGTATGTTTTTCTGAACCAAGTTTCAGAGTATCTACTGTGTCCTTTAAGTTTTCCTGAGTTTTTGCAAGTTGCGTAACCGAATCGGTAGATGCAACTGAGTCAATTTTAGCTTGCATGGTGTCGTGATTTTCATGAACAATGGTTTGCAGTTCTTTTATGGCTGCTTCGTGATTCTGTAATACATTTTCATGCCGCGAAAAAATGGGTTGAAAATGCTCACAAATTTGTGTTTTTACGTCATTACAGACTTTTTGACATTTCGATTCAATGTTATGTAACTCACTAGTTAAATCTTCACGTGTTTGTTCAAGTGTGGTGTCTAACTTTTGAAGATTTTGTCCCATTGCGTCTAACTTTTGCTGTGTTTGTCTCTGGTGTTGTTCCATTGTGTCTAAATTTTCAAGCTTTTGTCCCATTTGTTGCATTAATTGTAATAACAATGCACTGGTGTCTGAAACATGTTCCTCAGTGCTTTTCGGCAGTGAATTTGCACCGGCAACATTCACATTTTGACAAGCGGAAAATGTGCCTTGACTCATTTGAGAAAACGGTGAGGACGCAAAACCTGAATCTACAGTATTTGCAAAATTGTGTCCTGTCATTTCGGATTCCTGAGGCGAGCTGTTGCCGACCGATCGATCGATAATGCTTCCCTCTTCACTAATTGTTTCACTGTCCACGCCATTGTTTGCCGCCCGCTCCATTTCCCTATGCACAATTACCAAATTACTACTTTGAACATCAGTTAATTCATTACTCGGTGGCGCTAACACACTGCTTTCATTTTCACTGTTATTTCTCAGTTTACTTTGGAGCCTAGTATTACGTTTTTCACACGCCATTATTGTCACAGTATTTCACACGACAACACAGAAAAACACAATTTGAAGATCAAAAATAAGAGAACACATTAACATAGCACTGAAAATAATATCTAGTTAATTGCAGCTGCGAAATATTTGGTGCAAATCTACATGCATGCCGCAACTGTTTTACTGTACAACAATGAAAGTCTGCAACTACAAAGGAGATTTTCTCTACAATTACGCGCTAGCAATAAACAAAATCTACACTAATTACACAAACTACAAGAAAAAATCAGAAGATTCCAGTGAGGTATCCTCGGCTAAGGGTCGACATATGAAACGTCCCCTTTGAAGAATTATACACGACTGTCCTTAAACTGACACACAATATTTTGTTAGCGCAACGCAATCTGACTTTCAATAATCCGTACAAAAGAATGGGCCCTGACTAACATTAAACTATACCTTTCACAAATCACTTACCTCACAAAAATCTTGGTTACTCGAACTACTGCAATACAGCGAGCACCACTACTGCCAGCTAAATAAAAGATTCAAACAATGGAAGGCTCTAACTAGTGATAGGGATAGTTAGCAAATGAAAGATATTAATACAGAACAAACAATGTATTTACCTTGATATCATATATAAATATAGGAGTTCATGACAAATTTCAAAACTCCGCCATCTCTCTCCCCACATCCACCACTGCTGGCAGCTCACCTCCAACTGCCCAACGCTACGTGCTGTTCACATCCAGCTGCCCAACACTACAATGGCGCGTATTACAACAATGCAAAGCAGCCACAGACTGCACACAGCACAGCCAGTGATTTTCATACAGAGGTGGCGTTATCAATAAAAAAACCTAAACAGCCTACTTACACCACAGCACTTCAGCGATCGCAAAGGAAAACGAAGCTCTGACCTTGAAAGCCGTTTGTTAGAAACATCCTTCATACTGTGTGTTCATACGTGTATCATAAAGTTCTTGTATGTCTCAAAGAACTTACAGTCATTCTTCTGTCTGCCAGAACATCTTTGGTTAAGAATCGAAGAGCCATATCTCAAGCACGCTAGTTAAGCACTGAGTTTGGTAATCCAATGCCATTACTTAACACAGAGCTCATTCAGAGGCCCGCATGAGTAGTGGGACAAACTTCATGTCAGCGCACGTTGCATTGTTACCAAATTTATTCAAGATGCGGCGATGACGTCATCTAAGACGGCGGCATGTAGACTTGGCAACATCGCATGACGTCATCCAAGATGGCAGCTTTTGGCGGGAGAATAGTCCAATTATGCTACCTCCACTAACCTAACCTCAAGGAAAAATGGCGGGAAGTTTGAATTTTGGCGGGAAAATAGTCCAGTTGTGCTACGTACACTACCCTAAGCCTCCAGAAGAAAAAAAATGGCGGGAAGTTTGAATTCCAACAGGATAATGCATGCAAAGACCATACTTGTCTTTATTATTATTATTATTGATTATCATTCATTATCATTCATTGTCATTCATAGTCATCATTATTATTTATTATTATTTGTTATTATTGTCCTGCCTCCACTAGAGAATTCCTACACGATAATGGCTGCAAAACCTTACTTTTGTTTATTATTATTCATTATAATTTATTAAAATTCATTATCATTCATTGTCATTCTTAAAATTCATTATCATTCATTGTCATTCATTATCATTTATTATTATAGGCCGACGTCCACTAGAAAATTGCGCCAAATTCAAATTTGAACACGATATTCTCTCGAAAACTGTACTTCTATGTATTATTACGATTTATTCAAGATGTCCGATTTTCTCGGTGAGAAACCCATTCTCCTTACATCCCTAACAAAAATCTTTCACAAGTGCAAATCCCCAACACCATAATTGATCACATGTACGAGCTTTCTCCGTCACTTATCTGTTTTCACTGGTAGCCTATCATAATCGCGTCAAATAATAAACTGCGCTTATAGTAACGTAATTCACTTCCTTTGATTTTGCAGGGGGGGAAGGGACTGAAGACTTTATTTCAAGCAATACGGTCATCACTTGTTCTCCAACACAGTCAGCACACACATCTTTGATATCACAGTGCAGTCACCATGACGTACGCACTCCAACTGAATTAGTTCAAATCCTTGCCACCCCCTGGCCAGTGCGCGGAGACAGTGGCCACGCCTGTCACGTGAGGCGGGGGGCGAGCCCAGCAATCGCTCCCACGTCGTAAACATGTTTTCGCTGGACACGCTGGAACTAGTCGAGTTTGACGTCACAGCAGCCCCTTGTCCACTCACCACGAGTATTCTTCGCCTCCACACGTTTCCTGCCAAAATTGTCTCCCTCCAAGCTGAATCACACAACGGTCGGCCATTTCCCTGCAACACTTTCGGCGCCACGTTCATACCTGTCGATGCCGACCTCACACAGCCGTTGGCCACGTGTCCCTGTGCGAGCGAGAACGCAGTGCTACACTTTTGGCAGCAAAGTTTGCTCGACAGTGGAATCCGCCATGACTATATAACAGCACCTATGCATTGGAGAGTTTAAGAGTACAGAACTCGTCTGCTGATATTGTGTACTGCATTATTTAAGAGCTGTTTGCTATTGTGTGATGAAATTAGGAATTGTTTACGTGTTTGTGGCCCGTGGCCGGCCGAAGTGGCCGTGCACTTAAAGGCACTGCAGTCTGGAATCGCAAGACCGCTACGGTCGCAGGTTCGAATCCTGCCTCGGGCATGGATGTTTTTGATGTCCTTAGGTTAGTTAGGTTTAACTAGTTCTAAGTTCTAGGGGACTAATGAGCTCAGCAGTTGAGTCCCATAGTGCTCAGAGCCATTTTTTGTGGCCCGTGTCAGATGACCACAGTCGGACCAGTGCGGGTGTTTTGTGACAAATATACTCCACGACTAAATAAAAGGGCGACAAATAAATAGAGTGCAGCAATTCCTTACTTCCCCGAACAGCACAGCACAGTCTGAGCTGTCTTTGCGCAATAACGGCAATCTGGTCACAATGTGAGTGAGTAGACAAATAACTGGACAAATTTATCTGTAGAGGAGTTACAGGTCTGGAATGGAATGAATATCTTGATGGGCGTGGTTGTGTTGCCAAGTGTAATGCACTACTGGAGTTCAGAAACTGCCTTATGTCAGCCTTACATACCGAAACCTATGAGAAGTAAAAGTTTGAAAAAGATATGTAGCAAATAAATAAAGTACACTTGTTCTTCCTTCCATCAGCCTATGCACTGAAATTATTTGCGGAAATTAGCAGTTGTTTGGCTATTTGGAGGTAAATGTTTTGCATTATTTACGAGCGGTTCGCATGTCTGTAGGCTGTGCTATGAGTTATTTTTAACTGTTTACAATTAGCAAGCGTGTGTCTAGAACATTATAAATGAGTTATGTAGGAGTGTTTTGCAGGTCTGTATGATGTGAGACATGTCAGTGTGATATATATACTCCATTCCTAAGTAAAGTAAATTCGTTCCTCGGTCCATGGACCTAGTGCAGGGTGAGTCCATTTACCAGAAACATGTAGGACGAGGTTGAGTGCTGGTGGCTTAGTTTGAAACAATTTTCTTAGGTTGGTGGCGGAAGCGCAAGTGAGCTTTGCTTACTGGCAGATTTCAAACTTGGCACTGGTTCCTAGGAGGAGGAGGTGGCGTTCTGGTTCTCGAAAAGTAGTTGATATTAGGGAGTTGAACACGTTTGAATATATATATGAAATTGTAAATGGAATTATTTAATACAGCGGCATAGTGAGAGTGAATTAGCGAGCGTTCTCGCGATGAGCAAGCGCGCTGCTACAGTATATGGTCATGGTGGATTCCACTGTCGGTCAAACTCTGGCGCCAAACGTATCATTTGTACGGCACGCGGTCGACAGTACTACTTGAAATAAAGTCTTTAGTCGCTTCCCCCGTGCAAAATCAAAGGAAGTGAATTACGTTACTGTAAGTGCAGTTTACTATTTGACGTGATTATGATGGGCTACCAGTGAAAACAGATAAGTGACGGAGAAAGCTTGTACATGTGATCAATAATGGTGTTGGTGACATGAACTTGTGATAGATTTTTGTTATGGATGTAAGGAGAATGGGTTTCTAGCCGAGAAAATCGGATATCTTGAATAAATAATAAACGATAATAATACATAGGAGTACAGTTTTCGAGAGAATATCGTGTTGGAATTTGAATTTGGCGCAATTTTCTAATGGAGGTAGGCCTATAATAATAAATGATAATGAATGATAGTAAATGATAATGAATGACAATGAATGATATTGAATGTTAATAAATGATAATGAATGTTAATAATGACAAGTAAGGTCTTTGCATGCATTATCCTGTTGGAATTCTTATTTCACGCCATTTTTTTCCTTCTGGAGGCTTAGGTTAGTGGACGTAGCTCAATTGGACTATTTTACCGCCAATATTCAAACTTCCTGCCATTTTTTCTTGAGCTTCGGTTAGTGGAAGTAGCACAATTGGACTATTCTCCCGCCAAAAGCTGCCATCTTGGATGACGTCACGCGATGTTGCCAAGTCTACATGCCGCCATCTTGGATGACGTCATCGCCGCCATCTTGAATAAATTTGGCAACAATGCAACGTGCGCTGACACGAAGGTTGTCCCCCTGCTCGCATGGCCTTTGGCGCAAAGGTGACACGTCTCATTTTTTGGACGTACCGAACTTTGCGACTAAGACATCTGTCTTGTGATGTGAAAATCGACACAATGAAGCGATGTCGTCCAGCGTTTTGGTGAGATGGTAGCTGTCTTGCGCTGCCTTCGCGTAATTATCCGTTACGTGGTTTACACATATATTCAAGTGATACACTTTTCATTTGGACAGTGTTAAATCTTAGTTCGGCTTCACAGCTTGGATGGAACACGAGGGAATTGATATCCGTTGGCCATTCATTCATTCATGCGAGCCTGCGAGCAGATTATCCCATTAAGTAATATTAAGGATATTACTATGAACATAGTACTGTTTTTCTTGTTTCTTTTGTAAATTTATAGTTATGTAATATCACGTGATCCGTTGAAGGGCACTTGTATATAAAGTATAAGGATCTGTATTCCTTTTCTGTTTTCTGGTAACTCGCCAGTTGTAGGAAGTTAATTTCTACTCCTCTGATCTTAGTTTAAATCCACTTATGTACCGCATTGAGAACTTCGTTCACGGGATATTTAAATTTAGTCTTATTTCACGAAGAAGAAGAGTGATCTGCCTGCAGCAGAACGCGCCTTTGTCTTTCAGTGCAATTTTCTGGTCAAAATGTAAGTGTTCATCGCAGTGGAGTTTTAAGACACGTGTTTGTCGTGACGAAGACGTGGATGTTTACCTACCATACGAACTCGCCCCAGTTTATTAACTGTTGTAGGAGACAGAGTGCACATATATGTGTCTTCCATGAATTATATCTGTAAGGTATAATTCCCGTGCACTGACAGCAAATAGATCAGATTCGTTGAAAAAATTGTAATGTAATTTCAATTTCTCTTGTTTAGCTTATGTTAATTCTCCTACTTTTAGCATTCCTTTGCTCTAAGAGAAAGTCCCTGTCACTTGAAAATAGAAGATACAAGGTAGTTATATTCGCGTTATTGATTACTTCTGGGTCAGATTTCGTTGATAGGATTATTTCTAAGGGCATTAAAACCGGCCTCCTAGTAATTTGTGAACTCAAAGCTTGAAGTCTGAAGATAGTGATTTCTTCAAACTTTTCAGAGTTGGCTCAATGCACGAGAAAAATAAGAGACAGAACCGACGCACTAAGACAAATCAGAGAACGGGCTCCCAAAATTAATTGATTACACCAGTGGCTTGAGTTTATTCGTGTATGTTAACAGCTATACCTCCAGATGTCAGACACTGAGATCGGTACCAAACGTTGTGTGTCGACAGAGTATCAACTAAAACGATTTAGTTCGTACTATATGCTGTCGGCCAGCTAAACGGGCGTAAACGTTAATTAAAAGTAACACCACATTTACCGAGCACAGGGAAAGCCTAACAGTGAGTAATTAATGCTTACAACTACTGTGAAGCTGGCACATTAGCTAAGCAGCTGAGTGAAGGGATCAACAAAGAAATTCAACGGATGGCATGTGAGGTCTGCTACGACCGAATACAACGAGCAATAACGAACCAAAAAAAAAAAAAAAAAGAAAAAAAAGAAAAGAAAGTTGTTAGAATTTTGGATCATGAGACAAAGGGTCTTGGGTTCAAATCCCAATTACGACTATTAACTTTTTTTTGCTCTTGGTAGTTTGTCTTCGATTCGTTTCTTTGAAAGTAGTAAACATATAGAGTACATTTGTAGTTTCACAGAATATACAACCAGAAGAGAAGAATGAAGAAAAATTGCATTACACGTGCAGAAGTAATATTAATAATAATAGAAGTAATAATAAACAAAATAATACAATCAATAATAATTACACAACGTTCAACTAAGAAGTAGCCGGCCGGTGTGGCCTTGCGGTTCTAGGCGTGTCAGTCTGGAACCACGTGACCGCTACGGTCGCAGGTTCGAATCCTGCCTCGGTCATGGATGTGTGTGATGTCCTTAGGTTGGTTAGGTTTAAGTAGTTCTAAGTTCTAGGGGACTGATGACCACAGATGTTAAGTCCCATAGTGCTCAGAGCCATTTTTTGAACTAAGAAGCAAAAGCAGACTGCCCAAACGACACCGCCACAAACTCCGAAAAGTCTTTTCACATGTCAGGAAAATGTTCTCCCACATAAGTTTCATGTGTAAATAGGTAAAAAAATTGTCATCACAGCACATTAATACGACGACCGCACGCCCTACCATCTCACCCACGAGAGATTCACGAATCAGTCACTGACAGATTCTATTCTCCTATGCCCCGTAGTACTGGTGTTACTTTTAATTGCCGTTTACGCATCTTCTACTGGACAACAGAACAGAGCACGAACTACATCGGTGGTTTGGTTGATTCTCTATCGACATGCAACGTTCGGTACCGATCTGAATGTCTGACATCTGGAGGCTTGGTTGTAAGTGATGTTTTACTTAGCTTCAGGCCTATTTGTTTAGTTATCCGCGAAGTGAGCGGGACAGCGCTGTAAACAGATGGAAGTAACTGCTCGATATCCGTGTACATGAATGACGAACTGCAGACTCGTCCACAGTAGAGCCAGGTAATTATTGCGAGTGCTTTCCTACCAATATCGCTGCCATTCGGTCCTCTAAACACCAAAGAAGGAAAAGGTCATTGCCGTAATGTGCTTCTTCGGCTCACAGCTTCGCGATAGGAACGAACTGGTCGCAAGACACAGTTTTGTTCTGAAAAATCTTCGCTCGCGATAAGTAAGGAGAAGTTTGCCGAATTAAAAGGAACGAAAAAGAAAGGAACAACCACTGCGACGAAAACAGACGTTAATTTGTTTGTGAACTTCTGACTGAGAAAAATTGTGCGTCAGGCGGACTGGTGGGTCTCACTCTTTCTCTAAACTCCAGCAGATGTTTTGTTGCTGCCTTCTTTGTTCAGCTTTCGCCGTTCTCCAGTCCAGGTATTCTTCTTTGAATTGTGGCATGGGCGCAGCGTTCATCCCGCAGGGAAGCATGAAAATGGGGCAGCCTTTCTCCTCTCGTCTGATTGCTTCAAACTTGCGGCGCGGAAGCCTACCTCGCTTTTGTTGACGAGGTATCGCGTTTTATTTGCTCTGTCGTTGCTAGAATGGTCATCGTGCGATGTGATAGAACTGATTAAGAACAACATTAACCACATTATATTTTGTACCAACAATTAAGACTAAGCTTAGCCATCAGCTATCGAGAGAAATGACCAAAATGCTTAAGGAAAATTCGTAAGGATACCTACGGATTGTTCAGTTTTACTGCTAGTTACATGTAATTATCTAAAAACACAAAAAACGTAAATTACGATGGTCGAAGCGTGTTTTTAACCTAAAGTTTAAAAATTAAGTGTCCAACGTTCCGTTCTACTTTTTCCGTTCTTTAAAAGACTGTAGGTCTGATGTGAGGTCTATGATAAGATTAGCATCAGGAAATTGTGAGAAGGAAACTGCGTTCATTAACAGCAGTGATTAATTGCTAAGAAAACTTTAAGTGACTGACTTAATTTTTAATTTTCGTGGTGGTGTTTTTCATGACAATCCGAAAATCGTTTTGCTGTGTCAGTTCTAATTTTTAAGATACTGAACAAAGTTTATATTTCACGAAATACCGTTCGTCAGAAAATTTTTATCTTTTTCTGGTTACTTTCCAGTCAACACTAGCACTCTGGCTGGAAATGCAGTAAAACCGTCCTCCGCATACGAGTTTTGCACGCATAGAAATATTTTCAAATTTAATCATCGTTAACTTGGGTTCGCCAAGTATCCTATCCAGACAGTCCCTCAGTTTATGAGCCAATTCTATGTATTCTGTGCAATACAAGCAACACCTGTAGTGTACACAGCTGACGAAGAAATGCGAGGACACATTTCTCTCCAACGACACAAAATCTGAGTGTGCTTCATTTCCTTGCTACGGGCTCAATGACACATACTTTCAGCAAAGAATCATAGACTTGGTAGATAAAGCGACATCGTACGAGATCTGGCTCTAACGGAAGACCAAGCACACCTACTCGGCTCACGTCTTCCGCAATTTCATTTCCCGGCTACGGGCACAGTGACGTCATATTTTCAACAAAGAATCAAAGAACTTGTGCAGTTCATTGCACTGTGTACCTAGCACTACTTGCTACCTCTTGCTCCCTCAAGGTTTTATGTCAAGCCTCGGGATGGAATACTGTGTATCGATCAGTCTAAGATTAATCTGAAGGCAGCACGACTAAGCACAAGAAAGAGACATGCATCAGTACTGGATGGATATTATGTCTACCTGAAGGAGATGGACGAAAGCGCGTCACCACTTCTTGAAAATAATACGCCATCCCTAATACAACTGGAGTATCTGTGGCGATTTGGAAGTAATCGCTACTCTCGTGGGAATACAGGCAGGATCCATCAAGCGGGACGGCAGAGAGAAAGAAGTAATGGCCGATTAGTCAGAGGAATTAAAACTTTTCTTCAATTGCCGTTGGTTGAAAGCAACGAAATTATCATGTTACTGTATAAACATGGTCCTTATGAAGATTTTCGTAGAGGTGCTAGACAGCCTCAGGTTGTTTCGGTACCTGAGCTTCAAGTTTACGGAGATTAGGTGAAGTTATAGAAGCAAAAAAAAAAAAAAAAAAAAAAAAAGACGAAGATCATTGCGCACAGCGACTTTCAAAGCATACTACAAAAATACCTTCATGCGTGGCGCAGCCAACATCTTTGGAAATTATATATCTGCTCATTTTATGAGTGTTGTGCAGAAGAATGTTAGTATGTACAAATACCTGCCCTTCAACATGTCATTGTCCGAGAGCCTAGGTTACGTCAGCTGCACTTTCACCAGGACAAGTCGATTATGAACTCAGATCTTCAGGATCGATTAACTGCAGCCATGTTGGCTGACTGCTGGAACATTTAAACTGACACAGCTAATCAGCACAAACTCAAATTTACAGCTAAAAATACAAATCAAAGACATCATAAACTAATGACGTATGTTCTAGTTGAGTATTACAATTTAATCAATACAATGAAATGAATACCATTAGCTGCTTACAGGCGTTGATATACGTCAACGGGGACAGTTGAGAATGTGTGCCCCGACCGGGAGTCGAACCCGGGATCTCCTGCTTACATGGCATCCATCTGAGCCACCGAGGACAGAGAGGAGAGTGCGACTCACGCCTCTCTGGCACGCCTTCCGTGAGACTCAAATTCCCAACATATTGTCCCGCACTATATTCGTAGTGTTCCTGCCCATTACTTATTATATACACTCCGGGAAATTGAAATAAGAACACCGTGAATTCATTGTCCCAGGAAGGGGAAACTTTATTGACACATTCCTGGGGTCAGATACATCACATGATCACACTGACAGAACCACAGGCACATAGACACAGGCAACAGAGCATGCACAATGTCGGCACTAGTACAGTGTATATCCACCTTTCGCAGCAATGCAGGCTGCTATTCTCCCATGGAGACGATCGTAGAGATGCTGGATGTAGTCCTGTGGAACGGCTTGCCATGCCATTTCCACCTGGCGCCTCAGTTGGACCAGCGTTCGTGCTGGACGTGCAGACCGCGTGAGACGACGCTTCATCCAGTCCCAAACATGCTCAATGGGGGACAGATCCGGAGATCTTGCTGGCCAGGGTAGTTGACTTACACCTTCTAGAGCACGTTGGGTGGCACGGGATACATGCGGACGTGCATTGTCCTGTTGGAACAGCAAGTTCCCTTGCCGGTCTAGGAATGGTAGAACGATGGGTTCGATGACGGTTTGGATGTACCGTGCACTATTCAGTGTCCCCTCGACGATCACCAGTGGTGTACGGCCAGTGTAGGAGATCGCTCCCCACACCATGATGCCTCGGTCGTATGCAGTCCTGATTGTGGCGCTCACCTGCACGGCGCCAAACACGCATACGACCATCATTGGCACCAAGGCAGAAGCGACTCTCATCGCTGAAGACGACACGTCTCCATTCGTCCCTCCATTCACACCTGTCGCGACACCACTGGAGGCGGGCTGCACGATGTTGGGGCGTGAGCAGAAGACGGCCTAACGGTGTGCGGGACCGTAGCCCAGCTTCATGGAGACGGTTGCGAATGGTCCTCGCCGATACCCCAGGAGCAACAGTGTCCCTAATTTGCTGGGAAGTGGCGGTGCGGTCCCCTACGGCACTGCGTAGGATCCTACGGTCTTGGCGTGCATCCGTGCGTCGCTGCGATCCGGTCCCAGGTCGACGGGCACGTGCACCTTCCGCCGACCACTGGCGACAACATCGATGTACTGTGGAGACCTCACGCCCCACGTGTTGAGCAATTCGGCGGTACGTCCACCCGGCCTCCCGCATGCCCACTATACGCCCTCGCTCAAAGTCCGTCAACTGCACATACGGTTCACGTCCACGCTGTCGCGGCATGCTACCAGTGTTAAAGACTGCGATGGAGCTCCGTATGCCACGGCAAACTGGCTGACACTGACGGCGGCGGTGCACAAATGCTGCGCAGCTAGCGCCATTCGACGGCCAACACCGCGGTTCCTGGTGTGTCCGCTGTGCCGTGCGTGTGATCATTGCTTGTACAGCCCTCTCGCAGTGTCCGGAGCAAGTATGGTGGGTCTGACACACCGGTGTCAATGTGTTCTTTTCTCCATTTCCAGGAGTGTATATATATAGTTGAGTCTCACCGGCCATTTGACCATCTTCTGTGCGGATGCACAAACAGTGCCCGAACTCTTAGGGGAATCGGTAAAGCCGGGAGTAATGAGTGTAATGGGCAGTGGTACTACGAATATAGTGCGGGACAATAAGCTGAGAATGTGGGTCTCACTGGAGGCGTGCCAAAGATAAGTCCCTGCAGAGGGTTTAGTTACCCTCTGTAATAATAAAAAAAAAACACTAAACGGATCAACGAACAACCTGAACGAGTGTCATCGGACTTCTGCCACGAACAAATTCAACGAACAATATAAAGAACAAAAATGAGATTAAAAAATGATGGATAGAGCTCTACCATGTAAGCAGGAGATCCCCGGTTCGAGTCCCGGTCGGGGCACACATTTTCAATTGTCCCCGTTGACGTATATCAACGCCTGTATGCAGCTAAGGGTGTTCATTACCTTGTACTGATTTGTTTGTAATTTCATTCTAACGAGCTGCATGGTCACCGATGGTATCTGTTCTTTCGAAAGAACAGATACCATCTTCATATATGTATTCCAGATGACTATGTCTGTGAGAACGTTGCTTTCTTATGATAGTAAAAAAGTGTAGTGAAATTGCTGCCTGAGTGTTGTTTCCCATGATATAATCTACACATACATAAACCGTGGCGTCACCCTTCCCAAAAACGGTGTCTAATAGAAGGAAATAGTTTAGTATATCGCTGTGCGAAGTGGCCACGCGTTTCGAGGCGCCATGTCACGAATCGGGCGGCCACTGCAGCCGGAGGTTCGAGTCTTATCCTCGGGCATGGGTGTGTGTGTGTGTGTGTGTTGTCCTTAGAGTAAGTTAGTTTAAGTAGTGTGTAAGTCTAGGGACCGATGACCTCAGCAGTTTGGTCCCATAGGCATTTGCACACATTTGAACTTCTTTTTTTTTTTTTTACATATTATCATTCAGCAGAAAGAGTGCTGTATTTAGCTTTTGTTTGGAGTATCGATGTAATTGAATTGCACGCACAGAAATATTTTCAAATTTAATTATTGTTAACTTGGTTTCGCAAGTATCCTATCCTATCTGAACCTATTCCACGTATACCGTGCGATACCTGCAACAGCTATAGTGTACGCAGCTGATGAAATGCGAGGAGACATTTCTCTCCAACGACATAAAATCTGAGTGTGCTTCATTTCCTTGCTACGGGCTCAATGACCTCACACTTTCAGCAAAGAATCATAGACTTGGTAGATAAAGCGACATCGTACGAGATCTGGCTCTACCGGAAGACCATTTATAAATTTTTAGGGTACAGATTTAAAAAAAGCTTTTGCTTCCTTCTTCCTTTTTTTCATTGAAAAGCACCCAGAAGACACGTCCGGATATCAGTGTATTTTCATATTTGTACATACCATCAAAGGGCGTGTAAATAATGAGAGTTCGATTTTACAAAGCGTACTCTACCGCATTGGCCCCTTACATAGCTTTATCGTGAATCCCTCGCCCAGCAAAAAGTCCCAAGCGGCTGGAAAAAAGCTCAGGTGACTCCAGTACATAAGAAAGGCCAAAGAACGGGCCCGCAAAATTACAGACCATTGTTCCTAAGTTCTGTTTGCTGCAGAGTCCTTGAACACACTCTCAGTTCAAATATAATAAACTTTCTTGAGGCTAAGCAGCTAATGCCCACGAATCATCACGGTTTTAGAAAGGATCGCTGGTGTGGAACTCAGCTGGCCATTTTCTCACGTGATATACTGAGGACTATGGATGAAGGGCAGCAGCCCGATTGAAAATTTCTAGATTTCCGGAAAGCATTTGACACGGTGCCCCATTGCAGGCTGTTAACTAAGGTACTAGCGTATGGAATAAGTTCACAGGTATGTGAGTGGTTCGAAGACTTCTAGAATAACAGAACCCAGAATGTTGCCCCTGACGGTGAGTGTTCATCAGAGACAGGGGTATCATCAGGAGTGTCCCAGGGAAGTGTGACAGGACTGCTGCTGTTCTCTGTACACATAAATGATTTGTCGGACGGGTGGAGCAGCAGTGTGCGGTTGTTTGCTGATGATGCGTGGTGTACAGTGAGGTGTCGAAATTGACTGACTGTAGGAGGACACAAGACAACTTAGATAAAATTTCCAGTTTGTATGATGAATGACAGCTAGCCCTTGAACTGTGAATTTACTTGCAAAATCTTTTCTTAAAGAATTTACTTTATTTACTAGCGATACATCAAGAGTATTAACACATTTAATCACCGTAGGTGAGCGTGCAGGAGTAGGTTTAATAATGAATAGGAAAATAGGAATGCGGGTAAGCTACTACAAACAGCATAGTGAACGCATTATTGTGGCCAAGATAGATACGAAGCCCACGCCTACTACAGTAGTACAAGTTTATATGCCAACTAGCTCTGCAGATGACGAAGAAATTGAAGAAATGTATGATGAAATAAAAGAAATTATTCAGATTGTGAAGGGAGACGAAAATTTAATAGTCATGGGTGACTGGAATTCGAGTGTAGGAAAAGGGAGAGAAGGAAACATAGTAGGTGAATATGGATTGGGGGACAGATATGAAAGAGGAAGCCGCCTGGTAGAATTTTGCACAGAGCACAACATAATCATAACTAACACTTGGTTTAAGAATCATGAAAGAAGGTTGTATACATGGAAGAACCCTGGAGATACTAAAAGGTATCAGATAGATTATATAATGGTAAGACAGAGATTTAGGAACCAGGTTTTAAATTGTAAGACATTTCCAGGGGCAGATATGGACTCTGACCACAATCTATTGGTTATGACCTGTAGATTAAAACTGAAGAAACTGCAAAAAGGTGGGAATTTAAGGAGATGGGACCTGGATAAACTAAAAGAACCAGAGGTTGTACAGAGATTCAGGGAGAGCATAAGGGAGCAATTGACAGGAATGGGGGAAATAAATACAGTAGAAGAAGAATGGGTAGCTTTGAGGGATGAAGTAGTGAAGGCAGCAGAGGACCAAGTAGGTAAAAAGATGAGGGCTAGTAGAAATCCTTGGGTAACAGAAGAAATATTGAATTTAATTGATGAAAGGAGAAAATATAAAAATGCAGTAAGTGAAACAGGCAAAAAGGAATACAAACGTCTCAAAAATCAGATCGACAGGAAGTGCAAAATGGCTAAGCAGGGATGGCTAGAGGACAAATGTAAGGATGTAGAGGCCTATCTCACTAGGGGTAAGATAGATACCGCCTACAGGAAAATTAAAGAGACCTTTGGAGATAAGAGAACGACTTGTATGAATATCAAGAGCTCAGATGGAAACCCAGTTCTAAGCAAAGAAGGGAAAGCAGAAAGGTGGAAGGAGTATATAGAGGGTCTATACAAGGGCGATGTACTTGAGGACAATATTATGGAAATGGAAGAGGATGCAGATGAAGATGAAATGGGAGATATGATACTGCGTGAAGAGTTTGACAGAGCACTGAAAGACCTGAGTCGAAACAAGGCCCCCGGAGCAGACAATATTCCATTGGAACTACTGACGGCCGTGGGAGAGCCAGTCCTGACAAAACTCTACCATCTGGTGAGCAAGATGTATGACACAGGACAAATACCCTCAGACTTCAAGAAGAATATAATAATTCCAATCCCAAAGAAAGCAGGTGTTGACAGATGTGAGAATTACCGAACTATCAGCTTAATAAGTCACAGCTGCAAAATACTAACACGAATTCTTTACAGACGAATGGAAAAACTAGTAGAAGCCAACCTCGGGGAAGATCAGTTTGGATTCCGTAGAAACACTGGAACACGTGAGGCAATACTGACCTTACGACTTATCTTAGAAGAAAGATTAAGGAAAGGCAAACCTACGTTTCTAGCATTTGTAGACTTAGAGAAAGCTTTTGACAATGTTGACTGGAATACTCTCTTTCAAATTCTAAAGGTGGCAGGGGTAAAATACAGGGAGCGAAAGGCTATTTACAATTGGTACAGAAACCAGATGGCAGTTATAAGAGTCGAGGGACATGAAAGGGAAGCAGTGGTTGGGAAGGGAGTAAGACAGGGTTGTAGCCTCTCCCCGATGTTGTTCAATCTGTATATTGAGCAAGCAGTAAAGGAAACAAAAGAAAAATTCGGAGTAGGTATTAAAATTCATGGAGAAGAAATAAAAACTTTGAGGTTCGCCGATGACATTGTAATTCTGTCAGAGACAGCAAAGGACTTGGAAGAGCAGTTGAATGGAATGGACAGTGTCTTGAAAGGAGGATATAAGATGAACATGAACAAAAGCAAAACAAGGATAATGGAATGTAGTCTAATTAAGTCGGGTGATGCTGAGGGAATTAGATTAGGAAATGAGGCACTTAAAGTAGTAAAGGAGTTTTGCTATTTGGGGAGCAAAATAACTGATGATGGTCGAAGTAGAGAGGATATAAAATGTAGGCTGGCAATGGCAAGGAAAGCGTTTCTGAAGAAGAGAAATTTGTTAACATCCAGTATAGATTTAAGTGTCAGGAAGTCATTTCTGAAAGTATTCGTATGGAGTGTAGCCATGTATGGAAGTGAAACATGGACGATAAACAGTTTGGACAAGAAGAGAATAGAAGCTTTCGAAATGTGGTGCTACAGAAGAATGCTGAAGATTAGATGGGTAGATCACATAACTAATGAGGAAGTATTGAATGGGATTGGGGAGAAGAGAAGTTTGTGGCACAACTTGACCAGAAGAAGGGATCGGTTGGTAGGACATGTTCTGAGGCATCAAAGGATCACCAATTTAGTATTGGAGGGCAGCGTGGAGGGTAAAAATCGTAGAGGGAGACCAAGAGATGAATACACTAAGCAGATTCAGAAGGATGTAGGTTGCAGTAGGTACTGGGAGATGAAAAAGCTTGCACAGGATAGAGTAGCATGGAGAGCTGCATCAAACCAGTCTCAGGACTGAAGACCACAACAACAACAACAACAGGTGAGCGTGGAAGTAGTTGCCAGGAAGTAACTGTTGGAAAATGAAATTACTCTTAACAAATGTGAATTTGATTCCTAAAAGCTTTTTCAAAAACAGATTTAAAATTATAAGCAGAAAAGCACCCTCGAAATATCAAGTTACAATTTTATTTAGAGGCGGACGGAACAATATTAACAGTATGAGGCTTCGGGCTGAGAAGTTTGACTGCTCCCTTTCAACACGGCCGTAGTTATGACCGCACACAACAATCTTTGAAAGAGTACACTGGCGCAAATCTGCAACACACCAGATTAAACAAAAAATTTTTAACAACTCACACAAACACGTAAACTATGCAGCCCGTATGAGGGATGGAAATGGTCCAACACTCAAATTATTTGCCACCGAAAGTGCAATTTTTTTTTAAAGGACTCTTACGGTGGAAGGGTGTCAACCTTATAACCTAAAATGACTATTTAAATAAAACCCATAAAATGCAGACTTACATAAAATGTACAACATGCTCTACATTACACATATACCGCCTCGCAAGATAATAGGCAACATAAAAACATATTTCAGGAATTCGGCCTTTAAGAAATAAATTCGTTAACACCGAATCCGACAAACATGACAGAGGCAGCTATTAACATACGGCAGACCGACAGACAGACAGACACTAACTGCCTAACAAATGCGGACGAGAGACAGACGAGCAAGCTGGGGACGAGAGACTGACCAAGAAAACAAGTAGAATTTAACAAGTAAATGAAACAACATATCACAAATCACTTAACCTTTAATAACTGCGATGTCTGGCGAAGACCTGGCGCAGCACCCGCAAAACGCTATCCCGAACCGTCCGCTGCCAGCCGCTTCAACGGACGCAGGAAGGCGCGCCGATCTCCCGTCTCACGGCGTCGCAGCTCGCACCGGACAGACCGATCTCGTGGGTTGACTTCTCTTGCTCTCGTGCCGGCCGCGAAGCCACTACCCCTCGCTATACGCCGCGGCCCGCTGGACTCACGTGGCAACCTCACATGCGCCGACGCTCAAGTCGGACAAGGCATCTTGTGTCTCAGTGCACTACCGACCAATCGATCGATCCAACCGGCCTTAAAGGTCGATCCAAACGACAGACATCCTGGCACTCCAGACGGCAGACCGACATTGACTAAGCGATACACTCGGTCGGACCCACCCCTGCAGAGGAAACATGCCCTCAGGCTACCCGACATCCCTACCCCGCGAAGAGACTGACCTACCTTTAAATCCAACCGCCAATGTCCATCGCCTGAAGAAACTCGAGCAGACTGGCGGCCTAACACATACTAGCACTCCGGACGACAGACAGACACTAACTGCCGCACAAATGCAAACGAGAGACAGACCAGCAACTGGTGACGCGAGACTGACCTAGCCTCATTCCGACTGACCGACAGACTGACCTCTTGCCGAGTTTGTTTTTTCCTTTATTGGTTTTCAATTCCCCCCGAAGGGGGCGGGCTGGCAGCAGCTTAGTACGCTGCTCTACAGCCTACAGACTTTTTTAAAAAATGGAAGAAGAAAAGAAACAAGAAAAACAGGTGATAAAAGGGTGACTTAAAGTGTAAATGTGGTGTCACCGCCAGACACCACACTTGCTAGGTGGTAGCTTTAAATCGGCCGCGGTCCATTAGTACATGTCGGACCCGCGTGTCGCCACTGTCAGTGATCGCAGACCGAGCGCCACCACACGGCAGGTCTCGAGAGACGGACTAGCACT
This sequence comes from Schistocerca serialis cubense, assembly GCF_023864345.2. NCBI lineage: Eukaryota > Metazoa > Arthropoda > Insecta > Orthoptera > Acrididae > Schistocerca > Schistocerca serialis. The sequence goes on from NC_064644.1 coordinate 561,156,391, forward strand.
CGCCCCAGTTGTACGGACGACTTAGCTAGCGATGCAACACTGACGAAGCCTCGTTTATTTGCAGAGAAGATAGTTAGAATAGCCTTCAGCTAAGTCAATGGCTACGACCTAGCAAGGCGCCATAGCAATTGATAGTTATCGTATGAAGCATGTCTCATCAAGAGCGATGTATACAAATGATGGATTAAAGTTAAGTATTCCAGCAGCTACGTACTTTTCTTTATAGCATTCATTACGTATCGTGTTTCAGACCTCACGCCATTCTGCGTGAGCTAGTAGCGTGCATTTCGGCCTTCTCTAGCTATATAACAGTAAACATGGCGGAAAAATGCGGAAAGTTAAAACAGAAAGCAAAAGGGGTTGGCAAAGTTAATAAGAGACACAGGAGTCAGACAAGTAACATAGTAGACAAACAATTAAAAAACATGGCGACAGTCTGGTTTCTGGTCGCAAGAGATAAAACAATCACTCCCAGTGACTGTATGATGGCCGTTCGCAACACTTCCCAAAAGACACAACACAGAACACCCACTGTAAAGCACTCACTGTAAAACACTGCACGAAAATGGCGGCACAAAGATGACACTCCCGAGCCAAGGCAGATGGGGGGGTGGTGGGCCTGGAGGAGGGGTAAAAACAAGGAGGGAGGAGAGGAAAACACGAAAAGGGGAGGGGAACCAAGGAGGGAGAGGACTAATAAAGGGGGAGAAGGGCAGACACGAGAGGGAATGAGAAGAGGCAGAGGAGGAAAATTCAAAAGGACTCGGGGGAGAGAAGGGGACAGAGAGAGGGGAGGTGGGGAAGAAAGAGGATGGAAGGGGGGGAGAGGGAGCCCGGGAAAACGACAGAGGAAAGGAGGGGGGAGTGAGGATCAGAGTTGATTGGAGGGATAAATGGAGGGAGAGAGGGCATCATCCGGGAGGGGAAGCCACCTTGGGAAAGGAGATGAAGGGTGTAGAGATGGAGGGTAGGGGGGACACAACAGTGAAGACGTGGCAGGGGGCGGGGATGGGAGAGGAGAGGAGCAACCAGGGGTGAGAGGGTTCACAGCGGCAGGAGGTGTAGAGGCTGCGGATATGTTCGAGGAATAGGAGCAGATGGGGGAAAGGAATGAGATCATAGAGGATCTGTGTGGGGGACGGGAGGCGTATACAGAAGGTGAGGCAGAGTGCATGATGCTCCAGGATCTAGAGGGACTTATAGAATTTGGGGGGGGGGCAGATATCCAGGCAGGACTGGCATAACAGAGGATGGGACAGATTAAGGATTTGTAGGTGTGGAGGATGGTAGAGGGGTGCAACCCCCATGTCCGGCCAGAGAGGAGTTTGAGGAGTCGGAGGCGGTTGTGGGCTTTGGATTGGATGGAGCGGAGATGAGGGATCCAGATGAGGTGACGGTCAATGGTGAGCCCAAGGTAGGTGAGGGTGGGGGTGAGGCGGACAGGATGGGCGCAGACAGTAAGGGAGAAATCCAGGAGCCGGAAGGAGCGAGTGATACGACCTACGATGATTGCCTGGGTCTTGGAAGGATTGATTTTCAGGAGCCACTAGTTACACCATGCAGCAAAAAGGTCAAGGTGATTCTGGAGAGTGCATTGGGACCATTAGAGGGTCGGAGCGAGGGCAAGGAATGTGGTGTCATCAGCATATTGCAAGAGGTGTACTGGAGGGGGGGGGTGTTGGGGCATATCTGCAGTGTACAGGAGGTAGAGGAGAGGGGAGAGGCAGAGCCCTGGGGGACACCTGCAGAGGGGTAGAAGGTGTGGGAATTGGCATTATGGATGGAAACATAGGAGGGGCGGTGGGAGAGGAATGAGGCTGTCAGACGGATGTAGTTGATAGGAGGGGCGTAGGTTTGGAGTTTAAACAGGAGACCGGGATGCCAGACACGGTCATAGGCCTTTTCTAGGTCTAGGGAGACAAAAATGGCCGAGCGACGGGAGTTAAGCTGGAGGGAGAGGAGATGAGTGAGGCGGAGGAGTTGGTCATCAGCAGAGAAGGAAGGTCGAAAGCCACATTGGGTGTTTGGGAGGAGGTGGTTTTGGCGGAGGTGGTGATGGATGTGCCGGGAAAGGATGGTTTCCAAGAGCTTGCTGAACACCGATATGAGACAGATAGGACGATAGGAAGAGGCATCAGATTGAGGCTTGTTGGGTTTGGAGAACATCAGGATACAGGAGGTTTTCCACAGGTCGGGATAGAAGCCAGTGGCAAGGATGACATTGTAGAGGGTGGCAAGGATTGAAAGGAAGGATGGAGGGCAGTGTTTGAGGTGGCGGTAGGTAATGCAGTCGTGGCCGGGAGCTGTGTTGCGTTTAGTGCGGAGTGTGAGGCTGATGTCCTGTGTAGTGATGGGAGTGTTACGTTCAGATGGTGGAAGCTAGGAGCAAGGGGAGGAACAGAGGTATTCACACAGTCCATGACGTCAGGGAAGAGGGAATAATCAAAGTGGGGATCATCTGGGATGGAAAAAACATCGGAAAGGTGAGAGGCAAAGTGGTTGGCCTTACTGAGGTTGTCAGGAAAGGGACGGTCATTAAGGAGGAGAGGGTACTGGGGGGTGGGTGGAAAGCAGACCAATATTTGGAAGAGTTTATGGGGAGCGTGGTGTTGAGTTGTGTACATGTCTGGCGCCAGGCACGGTGTTTCTTCGCAGTAAGCAGGTTGCGGATGTGTCGTTGTAATTGCCAGTGGTGGGTAAGGGTATCCCGGTCACGAGTGCGGAGAAAAGAGCGGTAGAGGCGGCGGGACTCTCGAAGGAGAAGGACGGCCTGTGGAGGCAGGGCGGGGCGGTGAGTGTGGATGGCTTTGGTGGGGATATGGGTGGCGACGGCGTCAGACAAGGTCTGGTGCAGGAAGGCAGCAGTGCTAGAGATGTCATCAGGAGATTGGAGGGTAAGGTCGTGGCCGTCAACCTGGGTGTGAATGGAGTCCCGGTAGGCATCCCAGTTGGCACGGGAGTAATCATGGACAAGTTTAGGAGGGACGTCAGGGCGAGGAGCGTTGCGAGGATGGCGACTATTAGAGATAGTGAGGAGAACACTGCCAATGAGGTCAAGGACATCTGCGGTGATGCGCCCAAGGAGGTTGGGAGAGGCAAGGACCTTATCAGGAGTGGTGTTGGATTCGGGTCGGTTGTGCTGAGGCAGGGGAACCAGGTCTCCCTGGAGGGTGGTGAGAAACTGATGCCACCGCTGGAGGTCGGCAGGATCACGGCTGTGGATATTGAGGTCGGCGGCAATCACGTAGGTGGAGAAGGTGCGGTCAGTGTGGGCCAGGAAATCGTATAGGATGGGGGTGGGAGGGCGGTAAGGGTGGGGAGGAAGAGGCTGCGGGTGAGATGCTCGGTAGGATTGTTAAGGAGAGGTTGGGGCCAGACAGGGAGGTGCTTGAGGTGGCCTACAGCAACTCCGCCACGTGACAGAGGGTACGGGTTATCGGTGCGGTGAAGGGTGTAAGGAGCCATGGAGATGGAGATACAGGGTTGAAGGAAGGTTTCATTTAGGACGAAGGCTTCCACACGGTGCTGACGGAGGGTGTGGAGGAAGAGGAGTTTGTGTGTGGGCAGGGAGCGAATGTTGTGGTACAGGAGATGGTAGGGTTGTTGTACCATGGGAGAGGAGAGTTAGACGAGGGTGGTGAGGGGGGTGAAGGTGAAGTGGGCCTGGTTGTGGGAGTATGTGGCATAGGTGGTAAGATGGAAGATGGAACAGGCAGCGAGGGCGATTTGGGAAAGAGTGTGGGAGCTCTGGAAAGGGTGGATGTTTAGGAGCACAATGGTGATGAAACGGATGATGTCCTAGGCAGTAGGTGGAGGGCGGAGCGAGTTGTTGGGGTGGATGGGTTCATCAACAGGATGGACAGGGACGGTGAGCTCAGGGGTGACTGGTGGAGATTTCGCTTTACACTTCGACGAGTAGGTAGGATGTGGTTCATTGCAAGTGTTGCAGGTGGGGGGAGAGGTGAGGTTGGGGCAATTCTTGAGGAAGTGTGAAGCTTTGCAGTGGGGACAAGGAGGGGGGTTCTTGCAGGCAGAGGTAACGTGGTCGTTGTATGTGAGACAGCGTTGGAAGCGGTAGGATTGGACTGGGGAATGGGAGGGGTCCACCTTATGATGGCGATTGTAGATGAGGACTCCCTCGGTGAGGAGGCGGTCAGTGGAGGAGGAGGATTCGGTGAATATCCACATAAGAAAAGTCAGCCCGGCATCATTGAAGATGCGACGGGCCGAGCGGATTTCAATGTCAGGCCGGGAGTTGAGTTCCGCCAACACCTCAGCCTCCGTGATCATGGGGCTAAGCTTCGTGATCACAGTGGTGAAGGTTGGTAGACGACGGGGAGGTTGACAAGGGAGAGGACAGGGTGTGGTAGGGGGTGAGAGTTGCACGTTGGCCAAATTGGATATGGGGGATGTGGGAGAGGAGATCGGTGTGGAAGGAAGCATTGGGGGATTTAATGAGGACCAAGTCCTTGTGAGGAATCAGAAGGGAGATGGGGGCATTGGGGTAGTATTTCCGGATGGCGAGGGAGCGGGCATCAAGGAATTGAGGGTCAGGATTGGAGAGGACAAAGGTGTGGGTGGCAGGCGTGGTGGGGGCGGGGGTCGGGGTCGTGTCCATGGGGGTGGGGGGGTCATGGGGATTGGGGTTTTTTTTGGAGGAGATTTCGGGGGAAGGGTCAACATTCGGGTGCTTTGAAGGTTTTGTAGGTTTTGTGGTCACGACCTGGTGGAGAGGGGGCTGGGGGACGGGTTGCAGGGGGAGATGGCGAGGGGCAGGACCACACTGAGCAGCGGATGACGCAGACGGAGGGGGCGTGGGTGTCACAGAGACTGTGGAACGTCGAGCCGAAATCCGTGCTGGCTTGGAGCCCGTCGGAGGCGGTGCAGGGAGCGGCGAAAAGTCAGTAGGTGTCGATGGGGCGACAGTGATAGGGGAGGAGGAGTTGCGGGTGGTTACAGCCGAAAGTGGCGCAGGGGTGGGGTGGACAGGGAGAGAAGGAAGGACGGGCAGGGGGGTGGAAGATGAGCTCCATGTGATGGTGGTTGGAGCAGCGGAGGGAGAGGTGAAAATGATAGTGGTGGTGGGTTGGGACATGGTGGCGGCGCGCGAGAAGGGCGGCGGCGGCGGCGGCGGCGACCAGGCGGCGGTGGCGGCGGCGAGCACCGGCAGGCGGCGACCAGGCGGCGGCGGCGGCGGCGGCGGCGGCGGTGACCAGGCGGCGGCAGCAGGCAGCGACCGAACGGCGGCGGCGGCGGCGGCGGTGGCGGCGAGCACCGGCAGGCGGCGGCGGCGGCGGCGAGCAGTAGTGACGGCGAGCAGACGGCATGGCAAGGAAACGGTGGGGCTCTTCTACGTCGAAGATACACCCTGATAGTAGCCCAGGCAGTGCGAGTCCTCGATGAAGAAGTGAGGGAATCCAACCCTCGAATCGTGCTCTTGCCGAGCTCGTAGCGCCCCTCAAAAGCACGTGAACAGGCAACTTTTCCCCTTTCCCACCAGATGGAGACACCAAAGCTGTTATTGCCACAGCGGCGACACCGTCAGAATCGGAGGGCGACTGCTTTACACTACGCGCTGCGGCGCGCTCTTCAAAACAGCGAATTTTACCACGACTCAGCCCTAAATGAGCGTAGTGTTAGAATGCGACGTGAGGTGGAATGAGCATGTGAAAACTGTGGTAGCGAAGACAAATGGTCGACTTTGGGTTATTGGGAGAATTTTAGGAAAGAGTGGTTCGCCTGTAAAGGAGACATATAGGACGCTGGTGCGACCTGCTCTTGAGTACTGCTCTAGTGTTTGGGATCCGTACCAGGTGAGACTGAAGGAAGACATCGAAGAAATTCAGAGGAGGGTTACTAGATTAGCTACCGGTAGGCTGAACAAAACGTGTTACGAAGATGCTTCGAAAACTCAAATGGTAGTCCATGGAGGGAAGGCGACGTTCTTTTCGGGAAACAGTATTAAGAAAATTTAGAGAACCGGCCTTTGAAGCTGACTGCCGAAAGATTCTACTGCCACCAACATAAATCGCGCGTAAGGACCACGAAGATAACGTACGAGAACTTAGGGCTCATACGGAGGCGTACAAACAGTAGTTTTTCCCTCGCTCTATTTGCGAGTGGAACAGGAGGGGGAGTGACAAGCAGTAGTAAAGGGTAGCCTCCTCCACGCCACCTTACAGTGGCTTCTGGAGTGTCTATGTAGATGTGGATGTAGATGTAGATCTTGGTGTAGTGTTGAAATTCTCTCTGACCGGTGTAATAGCCAACAGAGTGTGTTTGTCTTTAGTTTCTTGACAAACCTGATAGTACTTTTTGCATTTGGTGTGGTCTACGGTAGGCTTGATGGGACTTGTGGAGGTACCGTTAGTTTACGGGCGGTTCCTCGGAAACCCCAAAAAAATGTTTTCACTATAGTTTCGTCATCAACAGCCGACCAAAATACAGCCGAAGGTTTCAAGACGGGTGCAAACAGAAAATGACTGGAATCCATATGATCCATTCCTAAGATCCTAATCTAGAACACCCTTTAAAATTATCTTCACATTTTCATTCGTTTCCAAGATACAAATATTCAAATTTACCTTACTTCTCACACGTAAAATCCGGTATGAGGCGAAATCTAAATAATAAACAACCACAGAAAATTCCTCAAATTGCAACGGTATATACACTCCTGGAAATTGAGATAAGAACACCGTGAATTCATTGTCCCAGGAAGGGGAAACTTTATTGACACATTCCTGGGGTCTGATACATCACATGATCACACTGACAGAACCACAGGCACATAGACACAGGCAACAGAGCATGCACAATGTCGGCACTATTACAGTGTATATCCACCTTTCGCAGCAATGCAGGCTGCTATTCTCCCATGGAGACGATCGTAGAGATGCTGGATGTAGTCCTGTGGAACGGCTTCCCATGCCATTTCCACCTGGCGCCTCAGTTGGACCAGCGTTCGTGCTGGACGTGCAGACCGCGTGAGACGACGCTTCATCCAGTCCCAAACATGCTCAATGGGGGACAGATCCGGAGATCTTGCTGGCCAGGGTAGTTGACTTACACCTTCTAGAGCACGTTGGGTGGCACGGGATACATGCCGACGCGCATTGTCCTGTTGGAACAGCAAGTTCCCTTGCCGGTCTAGGAATGGTAGAACGATGGGTTCGATGACGGTTTGGATGTACCGTGCACTATTCAGTGTCCCCTCGACGATCACCAGTGGTGTACGGCCAGTGTAGGAGATCGATCCCCACACCATGATGCTGGGTGTTGGCCCTGTGTGCCTCGGTCGTATGCAGTCCTGATTGTGGCGCTCACCTGCACGGCGCCAAACACGCATACGACCATCATTGGCACCAAGGCAGAAGCGACTCTCATCGCTGAAGACGACACGTCTCCATTCGTCCCTCCATTCACGCCTGTCGCGACACCACTGGAGGCGGGCTGCACGATGTTGGGGCGTGAGCGGAAGACGGCCTAACGGTGTGCGGGACTGTAGCCCAGCTTCATGCAGACGGTTGCGAATGGTCCTCGCCGATACCCCAGGAGCAACAGTGTCCCTAATTTGCTGGGAAGTGGCGGTGCGGTCCCCTTCGGCACTGCGTAGCATCCTACGGTCTTGGCGTGCATCCGTGCGTCGCTGCGGTCCGGTCCCAGGTCGACGGGCACGTGCACCTTCCGCCGACCACTGGCGACAACATCGATGTACTGTGGAGACCTCACGCCCCACGTGTTGAGCAATTCGGCGGTACGTCCACCCGGCCTCCCGCCTGCCCACTATACGCCCTCGCTCAGAGTCCGTCAACTGCACATACGGTTCACGTCCACGCTGTCGCGGCATGCTACCAGTGTTAAAGACTGCGATGGAGCTCCGTATGCCACGGCAAACTGACTGACACTGACGGCGGCGGTGCACAAATGCTGCGCAGCTAGCGCCATTCGACGGCCAACACCGCGGTTCCTGGTGTGTCCGCTGTGCCGTGCGTGTGATCATTGCTTGTACAGCCCTCTCGCAGTGTCCGGAGCAAGTATGGTGGGTCTGACACACCGGTGTCAATGTGTTCTTTTTTCCATTTCCAGGAGTGTATATATAGTATGCACTTATCTAGAAGAACCGTCATACCGTTTCTAAAAATCTTTTTCCGCTATCGATAAATACCTCGTGAATTTTCTTTTTGTACCAAAATTCAGCCGCGGATTTCGAAACTGCCATTTACAGCAAATGGCTGTATTATTTACGATGTATTCAGAAGTTTTCGATCTCGAAGGGCTTTGAAATTTTCCTTCACATCTTTATCGATTTCCAAGGTACAGAGGTTCTAAGTTATCCTATTTCTACGCGTAAAAGACGCACCTAAATTCCCAGGCGAGACGAAAAGGTAGCTTATAAAGTAACGTAGCGCGGAGAAATTTGCTATCTAGTATCTCCGTCATCATCTGGGAACCCCATGCTGTAGTACTGAAGCACATGCAAAATTTTTTGCACGTAATCTTTCATCTGAGGTATAAAATTAGATTTGCGTTATTTTAGTTTCATATAGGTGAACTATCTAAATTTTACTGACCAGTACAATTCTTTTCATACGAGGAAATATGCAGGAAAAAGAAGAGAACCAAAGGAAAAAAGTTCCTGTCGGGGCACAAGAAATGCGAATATGTTCCTATTTATTTAAAACACTCTGACTGAAAAGTTGAGTGATTTAGGTGCCCTTACCTAAGGGTTTTATGCAACACGCAATGCCTTCAAAGACCACACGCGAGATTGTCATATTCGCGCGCTCTCTACATGAAAACTATTACACCTACAGAAATAATGAATAAGGCCTTTACGTAGGAAATTTAATGTAGTTAAAATTAAATGCGTTTCCGGGTACTTTTGGACGTTTTTCTTGAATACGGTTTGTTCTGGGGATACTTATGGTAGAGATAACTGATCCCCCTTCTCTGTTCCATTCACATGGAAAGCCTGATTGTCGGTAAGCCTCTGTATTGGCTCTAATTTCTCGAATTTTCTCGTCGTGTTCATTTCGCGAATTGTCTGTGGGAGGAAGTAATACGTTGTCCGACTCTTCCCGAAAAATACTAACTAGAAATTTCAGTAGTAAACCTCTCCGTGAAGCACAACGGCTCTCTTGTCTGCCACTGGATTTTGTTGAGCATCTCTGTAACGCTCTCGCGCCAACCAGACGATCCCGTGGCGAAACGCGTCTCTCTTCTTTGGATCTTCTCAACTTCATCTACCAGTCCTTCCCGATAAGGGTCCCAGATTGATGATCAATACTCAAGAATCGGTCGAACACGCGCCTTATCAGCCACTTCTTTCGTGGCTGAGCAACATTTCCTTAAGATTCTTCCTTTGAATGTCTGTATGGTATCTCCTTTTCCTATTTTGTTTCATGTGGTCGTTCGACTTACCGTGTCTCTGGATCATTACTCCCGTATATTTTACGGTAGATATTGCTTCCAGAAATTTGTCAGCAACAGTGTAGTTATACAAAAGTGGATTTCTTTTCCTATGTATCCGGAATACGTAACATTTATTTACGTTCTAGGCCAACTGCCAAAGCCTGCACCAGTCAACCATCCTCTTCAGGTCGTCCTAGAAATCGATACTGTCTTCTGGTGTTGCTGCTTTGCAGTAGACAACCTCATTGCTATGAGTAGGCCTTACGCTTACCTGGACTGCAACGTAAACCACAGCCACGTGACACGGGCAGCCTCAGTCCATGCAGAAGGTTTCCAGAGTGAGATTTTCACTCTGCAGCGGAGTGTGCGCTGATATTAAACTTCCTGGCAGATAAAAACTGTGTGCCGGAACGGAGACTCGAACTCGGGACCTTTGCCTTTCGCGGGCAAGAGCACTTCCTGGCAGATTAAAACCGTGTGCCGGAGCGAGATTCGAACTCGGGACCTTTGCCTTTCGCGGGCAAGTGCTCTTCTGTAAAGTTTGGAAGGTAGGAGACAAGGTACTGGCAGAAGTAAGGCTGTGAGGACGGGGTGTGAGTCGTGCTTGGGTAGCTCAGTTGGTAGAGCACTTGCCCGCGAAAGGCAAATGTCCCGATTTCGAGTCTCGGTCCGGCACACAGTTTTAATCTGCCAGGAAGTTTTAAGTTTAATGCAGAAGGTGTTAGAGAGGTGCCACGTCACACTCCACCACCAGACGGTGACCAAAGCGTCAGCAGAGATTGCTGGCGCCACGGAACTCTTTCTGCAGCCAGCCACGTGACAGGAAGCAAGACTGAATACATCCCGGCACCGAGGCTACATTCAGGGCGGCGCACGGACCCTGGGTAGCCGGTTTCTGCCGAGCGATGTTACTGGGCCAGCCGCCGACTGCTTATTGCATTCCCACAGTCAGGAGCTCACTCCAGGTCGCCGCTGCGCTGCGATAGCCGTCCGGACCAGCCTCCTCGTCCTGGATCCTGCAGCGTGGCCTCTCTTCAGAAGAAGCAGCTCCGACTGGATTCTCAATTTCGTAATATCTTTGTGACGGCCTATTTTTCGGTCTCGCCGCTTCTTTCAGACTAAGACACTGTTCCATGCCGGACTGTGTTGTCGGGTCTAGGATTCCTGTCGGACTTCGTCATTATCTTAAAAGGTTTGTGAACTTATTTTTCTATGTGTCTCAAGAACTACGCCGACACTGTTTATCTGAAGTGTCTTAAGTACGATACGGTTGTTTTCCTAACTTTTACTTTTTTTCCTCATTACCAGACAGTTGAACTACTTCTATGTACTACTCATAATAAATCTGAACCGTGAATTTACTTTCAAAACCTTTACTTAAGAATTTACTTTATTTACCAGCGATTCATCAAGAACATTAACACATTTAATCACACTATGTGAGCGTGGAAGTAGTTGCCAGGGAGTAACTGATGAAATCAAAATGAAATTGCTTTTAACAAATGGGAATTTTATTCCTAAAAGCCTTTCTTTTAAGAATAGATTTCAAAATATAAGCAGTAAGCACCCTCTAAATATCAAGTTACAATTTATTCAGAGGTAGAAAGAAACAAATTTTTGAGTGTATGAGCTTTCGGGCTGAGAACCTTGCCGCTCCCTTTTGACACGACCGTAGTCACGACCGCTCACAACAACCTCTGAAAGACTACACAGGTGCAAATCTGCAACACACCAGATTACCTTAAAGTAAAAGTTTTAACAATTCACACAAGCACACAAACTAGGAGGGATGGAAATGGTACAAAACACTAAAATTAAAAGATTAACTTGCCACCGAAGGCGCAACTTGATTTTAACTTCTAAGAAAGGTCTTACAGTGGAACGGTGGCAACTTTATGTACTAAAATGACCATTTAAATAAAAGCCCATGAAATGCAATCTTACATAAAATTATACAAGGTTGGCCAAACATGCTCTACAGAACACATATACCGCCTCTCAAGATGATAGGCAAGATAAAAACACATTTCAGGAATTAGGCCGTTACACTTCAAGCAATAAATTCGTTAACACACCGAATACGACAAACATGACAGAGGCAGCTATTATCGTACGGCAAATTGATAGGGAGATTACAAAACAACCCCAACCGCAGGTTGCTCTAACCCGCCCCTACTCAATAAGGGAAAAACGGACCACCCAGTTCATAAATAACCACCTTCCCGCGGTTGGGCAAACGGAGAAGAATGGTGGGACGACGCCAAAACAAAGCGGCTGGTGACCTCACCAAGAAAACAAGTAGAATTTAACAAGTAAATGAAACAACATATCACCAATCACTTAACTTCTCATAAACGGCGATTTCTCGAGAAGACCTGGCGCAGCACCCCCAGAATCGCTTTACCGAACTGTCCGCTGCCAGCCGCTTCAACGGACGCACGAAGGCGCGCCGATCTCCCGTCTCACGGCGTCGCAGCTCGCACCGACCAGACTGATGTCGAGGGTTGACTCCTGTTGCTCTCGTGTCGAACGCGAAATCACTACCCCTCGCTATACGCCGCGGCCCACTGGACTCACGTGGCGACCTCACATGCGCCGACGCTCAAGACGGACAAGTCACCTCTTGTCTCAGTGCCCGGCCGACCAACCGATAGATCCAACCGCCAATGACCATTGCCTGAGCGAACTGGAGCAGACTGGCGGCCTAACCCGCAAACTCAGATGCAGGAACTAAGCCCCGACCGGGCGACCACTCGCTGAGTTCTCTTACTGGCGGTGTGGAAGGACTCTCATTTTGCCAGCTTTAAAGATTGATCTGAACGAAAGACATACTAGCACTCCGGACGACAGACAGAAACTAGCTGCCTCACAAATTCGGATGAGAGACAGACTAGCAAGCTGGGGACGAGAGACTGACCCAGACTCACTCCCCGGCGAGCTCATAGCACCCCTTACATGCACGTGAACAGGCAACCTTTCCCCTTTTCCACCAGAAGGAGCCACCAAAGCTGCGATTGCCTCAGCGGCGCCACGGCCAGAAACGGAGGGCGACTGTTTCACACTACGCGCTGCGGCGCGCTCTTCAAAACAGCAATTTTTATCACGGCTCAACTTCATTTGGGTTTTTCCTTTAGTAAGACAGTTTCGAACTCCAAAACTTTGTGTTCGCGTTCGAAGGGCTGAAACAGTGTAGGTGCTTAATCAACAGGTTTAGTCTGTTTCACGATATCCAAGATTTGTCACTATTAAGTTGAATTTTGTTCTGTCTATTCACATAAAATTAGTTCGTTTGTTTATACCCAGGCTGTTTTGCTTATGTACAGCCTACGGCGAACGCCTTACGTGTCATCTGTCAGCAGTGTTAAAGGTCTTCTGACGCTTTCTATTAGATCTCTTATGTGCACTGTAAACAGTAAGGGTGCAACAACATCTCGTCAGGGTACTCCAAAACGTAACTTTTACATCTGTCGATTTTGTTCCACTAGGCGCGACATTTTGAGTTCTATATGCAAGGATATCTCGAACCCAGTCGCAAATCTGGTCCTATACTCGGTAGCTCACATCTTGTTCACTAGACAGCAGGGTGAGACGGTGTCAAATGCCTTCTTGGAGACAAGGAACACGGCATCAGACTGAGCACCGTTGTCTACAGAGTTATCGATCTCTGGAGGATCAGAGCAGGCTGAACTTTTCGTTCGATTGGGCCCACAGCATAGTATACCTCATAACAATGCACATTGGAAATAAAGGGTCCAAACTAGCTGTAATAATTTTAATATCTTTTACAACAGCTCTTTTGGCTTTACTGCCATTCTCAGGTAACCTACAGACAATCTACTGTACACAAGTATCTACTGTACACAAGTAGTGGAACAATGCGTGTGTCACCCCAGTCTCCAGTGTTGCCAAATTTATTCAAGATGGTCATCCAAGGTGGCGGCGATACATATGGCAACGTCGCAATCACATTATGGCGTGAAGTAAAAATTTTGGCGGGAAGATAGGTCAATTGGGCTACCTCCACTAAACTAAGTCATCCGACCGCCACCTCTTCCTAGGAATTGGCCGGAAAAGGACTCAGCCTGTGCTGGGCTGCTGGATAGGAGGGACTGTACTTTATTTATTTAGGGACAATTTATTTAGGAACGGATTTGACATAGTATATTTATTACACTGATACAAAACACTCGCCCTGACGTGCTTGGGGTGACAATACACAGCATACAGCCACACAAACAACTCGTAAATTACTGAAATAATGCAGTACGCAGCATACACACCTGCAAACTACACGTAAATAACCGAAATAATGCAGTACACTGATGTCCACACACGCAAACATCTCGCAAATTGTCAAAATAGTGCAAGTAAAACGCCCAGCAAACACGCTCACAACGCTTAAACAATCGAAAATAATGCTGCACACAAACACTCAGCGCATGTAAAAATGCTTTCAAACTATTGTCAACCACGACGTATCAGGGAACTGTTAAAACGTGTGCACATGTCGACACCGCGGACACCACACAGGCGCTTTGCAGCCCTCAGAAAGCAGGTGAAAGTCGCGTCTAATTTTGGGTATACAGTTAGAGTTCTTCGAGTGTTATACTGACGTCACATGTCTATGTAAATAAGAGCCAAGTCACCCTCTGCGCGTTCATGCCACTCTCATAAGCGAGACATCTCTGGGCCATGTAGATAAAGTTGCTGCCGCGATACCTCTCTACGTGTGGATACTGACGTCACTACAGAAATCGCGCTACAGATATCTGTTCCAATGCTTCCGAGAATAGCACAGGGTGCATTGTTCCTAGCGATCCTAAAGGGACACGTGAGATGCACACATTTACCTCCCCAGCGTGGCTGACTCATCGCCGCGAAACGTTCACAAAGCGACTCACCATCTAAAATGTTTTCAATGTTTTACTGAAGTCACATGGCTGTGTAAATAAGAGCCAAGTCGACCTCTCGGAAATCGTAAAGTTTCGCAGAAATAATTAACGATCGCTTTTGTAGGAGCTATTGTGGCTGGCTCTGAGCACTATGGGACTTAACATCTTAGGTCATCAGTCCCCTAGAACTTAGAACTACTTAAACCTAACTAACCTAAGGACAGCACACAACAACCAGCCATCACGAGACAGAGAAAATCCCTGACCCCGCCGGGAATCGAATCCGGGAACCCGGGCGTGGGAAGCGAGAACGCTACCGCACGACCACGAGATGCGGGCAGCTATTGTGATGTCTCAGCTTGTCTGCATGGAAACTCTTGTCCTAACAGGACCTGTTTACGAAAATAGCTCAGAATAACACCGAATGCATTGTTCCTGAGGTCCTAACGAGACATCACGTATTCCCTTCTCCGAAATCGTGACGTCCTGCTTTCAATATACGTCTCAGAAACGGTAAACGTTCTGATCACTAAAAGCCCTCATCATGTCCTTGCACACTCGCGAAAACACCGTTAATCATAAAAGCATTCCCGTTCTTTGGAAAGAGAGCACTGTCTAAGTGAAGACAGGAAAATCAAAACAATTACACAAACAGAATTCGAAGCACTGTTCTACAGAAGAGAAAAATGGCTTGAATTTTTGGTGCACTACAGCTACTGGTATGGAGATGTCCTAATGCCACAGAGGCGGATGAGTGATGTCATCTCCACCAGAGATGGATGGTCTGCTGCCACTTGTCATTAAACACTTGCTTTCTCAGAACTTTCCGTAGATACCTTGTCTCCATCTTGTTCGAATCAGTTTGTAGACGCTCTTACGCCCCAGCATGAAGGTCGTCTTGTGGATGAATGGAGCGTTGTGATTGGATCTTACTGAATTTACTCTCCAAATTACTGGTGCAGCCAGTGTGGAAGCACTGTCCGCCTTTTTTTTCTGCAGACGAGACTTTCAGCATTAAAAAACTATTTTCTACAGATCACCATATTACACTGACAATCAAACCCTGCAAAGTGGCCTACAGATCGTCAAATACGGAAAGGCTCTTACTCAATTACACTGCTCTGCCACAGAGGACGGAAGTTTGAATATTAGGGCGTGAAACTTATTTCCAACCCGACAATATATCACCGCGTACCATGTCGATGTAGTACACATACAATTCGTATCCTGCACCATATAAAATCGCCTCTTTTGCATCATGCATCGACCGCCAGACACTCGTACATATACCCCGAAGACAGCCAGCATAAACACATGCACCATAGGTATGCTCCTCGATGCACTAGATATTTCCTGCGACGTCGGGCGGTCATCCACTCCCGAAACTTGACCAGAGCGCCCTCAGCGGACCACTCTCACAACTGTTGTACAAAGTCGAGGTCGGCTCCTCTCGGCACAAGGGCATTACTGTTTCTGCCCCCATTCTGCTTGCTTGCATGCTTGCTTTCTACACCCATCTCCAGACTCTGGGATTACAAGAACACATATAATTTCACGTGGTCTCCCAGAATATCATGCCATTTTTGCGAGACACTCTTACATATGAGAGAAGTGTGCTGACCCCACGCCCCTCCTAACAGCATCCTCAACTGAGGATGACACGGCGGTCGGATGGTCTCGATGCGCCACTTGTTGCCTGAAGACGGAGTGCTCTTACATATACTGTTGTGTCTAGACAAGACAGCCTAGACACAATGAGAGGAAGCCGAAAGGCACGCGCTAAGCCAAAGCAGGGTGCATGAGGTCTGAAACAGGATACGTTACGAATGCTATAAAGAAAAGTACGTAGCTTCTGGAATACTTAACTTTAATACATCCTTTTGGTACATCTGGAGATTGTGGCAATACAAGTGAGACTCTTTAGATACATGCAATGTTACTAATGGCGCCTTGCTAGGTCGTAGCCATTGACTTAGCTGAAGGCTATTCTAACTATCTGCTCGGCAAAGGAGCGAGGCTTCGTCAGTGTGCATCGCTAGCTACGTCGTCCGTACAACTGGGGCGAGTGCTAGTCCATATCTCGAGACCTGCCTTCTGGTGGCGCTCGGTCTGCGATCACACAGTGGCGACACGCGGGTCCGACATGTACTAATGGACCGCGGCCAATTTAAAGCTACCACCTAGCAAGTGTGGTGTCTGGCGGTGACACCACATATGCCACGAAGACTGTTGTACAAAGGCTGAGTCGGTTTGTAACACCAGTATCGAATGTAAGTTTATGGTATGTAAAGGTGTATCTGTGATTATTAAGTGTCTGTTAGTTGCTAGTTAAGGTCATTGATGTTGTTGTTGTTGTGGTCTTCAGTCCTAAGATTGGTTTGATGCAGCTCTCCATGCTACCCTATACTGTGCAAGCTTCTTCATCTCCCACTACTTACTGCAACCTACATCCTGCTGAATCTGCTTAGTGTATTCATACTAAATTTGTGATCCCTTGATGCCTCAGAACATGTCCTACCAACCGGTCCCTTCTTCTTGTCAAGTTGTGCCACAAACTCCTCTTCTCCCCGATTATGTTCAGTACCTCCTCATTAGTTATGTGATCTACGCATCTAGTCTTCAGCATTCTTCTGTAGCACCACATTTCGAAAGCTTCTATTCTCGTCTTGTCTAAACTTGTTATCGTCCATGTTTCACTTCCATACATGGCTACGCTCCATACAAATACTTTCAGAAACGACTTCCTGACACTTAAATCTATATTCGATGTGCTCCCCAAATAGCAAAACTCCTTTACTACTTTAAGTGTCTCATTTCCTAATCTAATTCCCTCAGCATCACCCGCATTAATTCGACTACATTCCATTATCCTCGTTTTGCTTTTGTTGATGTCCATCTTATATTCTCCTTTCAAGACACTATCCATTCCGTTCAACTGCTCTTACAAGTCCTTTGCTGTCTCTGATAGAATTACAATGTCATGGGCGAACCTCAAAGTTCTTATTTCTTCTCCATGGATTTTAATAGCTACTCCGAATTTTTCTTTTGTTTCCTTTACTGCTTGCTCAATATACAGATTGAATAACATCGGGAGAGGCTACAATCCTGTCTCACTCCCTTCCCAACCACTGCTTCCCTTTCATTCCCCTCGACTCTTATAACTGCCATCTGCTTTATGTACAAATCGTAAATAGCCTTTTGCTTCCTGTATTTTTCCCTTGCCACCTTTAGAATCTGAAAGAGAGTATTCCAGTCAACATTGTCAATAGCTTTCTCTAAGTCTACAAAAGCTAGAAACGTAGGTTTGTCTTTCCTTAATCTTTCTTCTAAGATACGTTATAGAGTCAGTGTTGCCTCACGGGTTCCATTATTTATGTGGAATCCAAACTGATCTTCCCCGAGGTCGGCTTCTACCAGTTTTTCCATTCATCTGTAAGGAATTCGTGTTAGTATTTTGCAGCTGTGGCTTATTAAACTGATAGGTCGGTAATTTTCACACCTGTCAACACCTGCTTTCTTTGGGATTGGAATTATTATATTCTTCTTGACGTCTGTGGGTATTTGTCCTGTGTCATACATCTTGCTCACCAGATGGTAGAGTTTTGTCAGGAGTGGCTCTCTCAAGGCCGTCTGTAGTTATAATGGAATGTTGTCCACTCCCGGGGCCTTGTTTTGACTCAGGTCCTTCAGTGCTGTGTCAAACTCTTCACGCAGTATCGTATCTCCCATTTCATCTTCACCTACATCATCTTCCATTTCCATAATATTGTCCTCAAGTACATCGCCCTTGTATAGACCCTCTATATACTCCTTCCACCTTTCTACTTTCCCTTCTTTGATTAGGACTGGGTTTCCATCTGAGCTCTTGAACCATGAACCATGGACCATGCCGTTGGTGGGGAGGCTTGCGTGCCTCAGCGATACAGATGGCCATACCGTAGGTGCAACGACAACGGAGGGGTATCTTTTGAGAGGCCAGAAAAACATGTAGTTTCTGAAGAGGGGCAGTAGCCATTTCAGTAGTTTCAGGGGCAACAGTCTGGATGATTGACTGATCTGGCCTTGTAACACTAACGAAAACGGCCTTGATTTGCTGGTACTGCGAACGGCTGAAAGCAAGGGGAAATTACAACCGTAATTATT
The DNA here is from genome assembly GCF_023864345.2 of Schistocerca serialis cubense. Lineage (NCBI taxonomy): Eukaryota > Metazoa > Arthropoda > Insecta > Orthoptera > Acrididae > Schistocerca > Schistocerca serialis. The sequence goes on from NC_064644.1 coordinate 561,174,840, forward strand.
CCCGAGGGCATGCAACAGTACTGTATGGTTAAATGATGATGGCGTCATCTTGGGTAAAACATTCCGGAGGTAAAATAGTCCTCCATTCGGATCTCTGGGCGGGGACTACTCAAGAGGACGTCGTTATCAGGAGAAAGAAAACTGGCGTTCTACGGATCGGAGCGTGAATGTCAGAGCCCTTATTTGGGCAGTTCGGTTAGAAAATTTAAAAAGGGAAACGGATAGGTTAAAGTTAAATACAGTGGGAATTAGTGAAGTTCGGTGGCAGGAGGAACAAGACTTTTGTTCAGGTGAATACAGGGTTACAAATACAAAATCAAATAGGGGTAATGCAGGAGTAGGTTTAATAATGAATAAAAAAAATAGAAGTGCGGGTAAGGTACTACAAACAGCAATGTGAACTCCAAGATAGACACGAAGCCCATGCCTACTACAGTAGTACAAGTTTATATGCCAACTAGCTCTCCAGATGATATAGAAATTGATAAAATGTATGATGTGATAAAAGAAATTATTCAGGTAGTGAAGGGAGACGAAAATTTAATAGTCATGGGTGACTGGAATTCGAGAGTAGGGAAAGGGAGAGAAGGAAACATAGTAGGTGAATATGGATTGGGGGTAAGAAATGAAAGAGAAAGCTGTCTGGTAGAATTTTGCACAGAGCATAACTTCATCATAGCTAAAACTTGATTCAAGAATCATGAAAGAAGACTGTATACATGGAAGAATCCTGGAGATACTAGAAGGTATCAGATGGATTATATAATGGTAAGACAGAGATTTAGGAACCAGGTTTTAAATTGTAAGACATTTCCAGTGGCAGATGTGGACCCTGATCGCAATCTATTGGTTAAGAATTGTAGATTAAAACTGAAGAAACTACAAAAAGGTGGAAATTTAAGGAGATGGGACTTGGATAAACTGACTAAACCAGATTTTGTACAGAGTTTCAGGAAGAGCATAAGAGAACAATTGACAGGAATGGGGGAAGGAAATACAGTACAAGAAGAATGGGTAGCTCTGAGGGATGAAGTAGTGAAGGGAGCAGAGGATCAAGTAGGAAAAAAGACGAGGGCTAATAGAAATCCTTGGGTAACAGAAGAAATATTTAATTTAATTTATGAAAGGAGAAAATATAAAAATGCAGTAAATGAAGCAGGCAAAAAGGAATACAAATGTCTCAAAAATGAGATCTACAGCAAGTGCAAAATGGCTAAGCAGGGATGGCTAGAGGACAAAGGTAAGGCAGTAGAGGCTTATCTCACTAGGGGTAAGATAGATACTGCCTACAGGAAAATTAGAGAGATCTTTGGAGAGAATTTTTTTAATGTATGTATCTTCATAAAGAAAAATTTGTAAATTGGAAGTTGGTTCATGCTTGTTGTTGTTGTTGTCTTCAGTTCTGAGACTGGTTTTGTGGTGTCACCACCAGACACCACACTTGCTAGGTGGTAGCTTTAAATCGGCCGCAGTCCATTAGTACATGTTGGACCCGCGTGTCGCCACTGTCAGGGATCGCAGACCGAGCGCCACCACAAGGCAGGTCTCGAGATACGGAATAGCACTCGCCCCAGTTGTACAGACGACGTAGCTAGCGATGCACACTGACGAAGCCTCGCTCATTTGCAGAGCAGATAGTTAGAATAGCCTTCAGCTAAGTCAATGGCTACGACCTAGCAAGGCGCCATTAGTAACATTGCATGTATCTAAAGAGTCTCACTTGTATCGCCACAATCTCCAGATGTACAAAAAGGATGGATTAAAGTTAAGTATTCCAGAAGCTACGTACTTTTCTTTATAGCATTCATAACGTATCCTGTTTCAGACCTCACGCCATCCGGCTTTAGCTTAGCGCGTGCCTTTCGGCTTCCTCTCATTGTGTCTAGGTTGTCTTGTCTAGACACAACATTTTTGGCGACGAGTCTACAAAGGGTCTTGTTCTTTCTAATTGCTTACATTTACTTGTGTCATGGCTTCGCCAGATGTACTGTCCGAATTTTATCGCTTGCAGAATCAGCAGACGCAGGCGTTATTGGATGCCCTTGGACAGCTCGTCCAGGGTCAACGTGCACTGCAAAACGATGCGGCCGCCGCCGCTTCATCGCTGCCGCAGCCACAACATCCAGTTGCACCACCATTCCGTAATTTTCAAGCAGATGTGGAAACATGGACGGAGTGGTCACGCCAGTTTGGATTTCATCTCGCCGCCTACAGAATTCAAGGTAACGAGCGGCAGCCTCATTTATTGGTGTGTGTAGGGGTGCAAACGTACCGTGTGATAGTGAAATTATTTCCCCGACGCGACGTAGCAACTCTGTGCTACGAAGAAATTTTGTCTGCTTTAGATGCCTATTTCAAGGAAACAGTTAATGTAGTTGCAAAAAGGTATACTTTCTTTCGTACAAAATGTACGGCGGGTCAAACTAATAGGGAGTGGGTTGCAACATTGCAAGGCCTTACAAGGGATTGTGCTTTTGAGTGTGAATGTGGACTCCCTTATTCAGATACTATGGTACATGATGCAATAGCACAGAACGTTTCTGATGTTCGTATACGGGAACAGATTTTGAAACTAGTTAATCCCTCCCTTCAACAAGTGATAGACATATTGGATAGACAAGACACGCTTGACTTTGCTCAGGAATCATTTGCAACTTCGCCAGCCGTGTGTAACATTCACCGGCCCGCCGCGCGCGCTGCACAGCCCAGTAAACTGCCCTCGCACACGTCCGCGCAGCTGCCGCCACGCTCTAAACCACGTGTGCCGCGCCAGCATACAAATGCAGTGAGATCATGCCCGCGGTGTGCTACTAGACATTCGCGTGAAAATTGCTTGTCACGCCAAGCTATTTGTTTTTTCTGTAATAAGAAAGGACATGTTCAAAGTGTTTGCCAGAAAAAGCTCAGATCCGACCATCACAACCATTCCCGGCCCTTTGCTTCGCACCGGAATCGAACCAAGGACACTCAGGCTCGTGGACCTTCACTGATGGACATTCATGTAGTTAATTCCACTTCGTCCAGTGCCACTGTATCTAACAGTGACTGTGTTAATCATTCCAGGCCCTTTGCTTCGCGCCGGAATCGAACCAAGGACACTCAGGCTCGTGGACCTTCACCCATGGACATTCATGTAGTTAATTCCACTTCCTCCAGTGCCACTGTCTCTAACAGTGACTGTTCGTCCCACACAAAGTGTGCGTCGACGTCGCCGGAAATCACGTCAATTAGCAAGTGATGCTGTACCTGTATCAGTTCAAATTGCACGAGACAGTCGCTCTTGTCGTCAGCAGGACAGTAAACTTTTTGTAGATTTGGACTTAAATGGCAAGGTCATACCATTCCAGCTCGATACCGGAGCTACAGTTTCATTGCTCAATCATGACACGTACAAACAACTGGGCAAACCTCCGTTGCGTGCCGCAAATGTTAAGTTAAATAGTTATTCAGGTCAGAATATCCCTGTGTTAGGACAGTGCACTCTTCTTGCATGGCGTGTGCCGAACAACAATCCGCACCGCCGCAGAAAGTCTTTGCATGGCCGAAAGCCACTTCCCCTTGGCAACGCTTGCACATCGATTTTGCTGGTCCATTCTCGAATGCTAGATGGTTGGTTGTGGTAGATGCCTTCAGTAATTTTCCTTTTGTTGTCCGGATGTCTTCCACGACGTCATCTGCCACCATCCAAGCGTTGTCTGCTATCTTTTGCATTGAAGGTCTTCCGCAGACTATTGTTTCCGACAATGGCCCACAATTCATGTCTGCAGAATTTGTCTTTCTGCCAGGCCAATGGTATTCAACATCTGACATCCGCGCCGTTTTCGCCTCAGTCAAACGGTGCCGCTGAACGATGGTCCGGACTTTCAAGTCACAGATGTTAAAGTTGAAAGAGTCGCATTCTCGGGAGGACGCGTTATTGCTCTTTTTGTCATCGTATCGCTCTCAGCCCCGAGATGGTCGCTCGCCGGCTGAGTTGCTCCACGGTCGTCCTCATCGAACCTTGATGTCTTTGCTGCATCCGCCGCATCAGGTTCCTGTGCAGCGGCAGACTCCTGCTTTTGCTCCAGGCGACGTTGTATTCTATCGCAACTATCGAGGTTCATGGCGTTGGCTCGCAGGGCGCATTATTCGCTGCCTCGGCCGCGCGATGTATTTGGTTTTGGGGGCCTCTGGTGAGGTGCGTCGGCATCTCAATCAGCTGCGCCTCTGTCGTCGCACGGGTTCTGCCGCTCTCCGTCTGCTTTCAGCGACGGTGCCGTCCAGTCAGCGCCCTGGGGACCCATCTACTGGCTCGCCTCATCCCCAGGTGTTACCGACGATGCCTTCCATTTTGCCCCATGGCGACGCGCCGCTGCCGCCTCCGCCGCCGCCGCCTGTCCTACAGCTGGCGCCGCGCGCAGTGGACGCTTCGCTGCAGCCGCCACGTGCCTCCCTGGGTCACGCGCCGCCGATCGCATCCCGTGACCAGCTGTCCTCCGCCATGGACCTCTTGCCCGCTCCGGACCACATGACGTCATCGCGCGCCAGATACCCCGACGCAACGGAGGTCGACCCTTCGGCCCCTCCTGTCTCTTTACGGGCGCATACACCGCATGTTGACGTGCATCCTGGACTAGGTTTTCAGGCGTTTCCTAGATCCCCTCGGACCGAATGGCCGGGTGCGGGTGGCACAGCCTCGCCTGTTGTTAGGCTCCCCACCTCATCGCATACGTCAGCATGGGGCCCTCCCCACGGCGGGCGGAAGCCTTATAACACGACCGTTCGCCGATTTGCCGGGGAGGAATGTGGTGTCACCGCCAGACACCACGCTTGCTAGGTGGTAGCTTAAATCGGCCGCGGTCCATTAGTACATGTCGGACCCGCATGTCGCCACTGTCAGGGATCGCAGACCGAGCGCCACCACAAGGCAGGTCTTGAGATACGGAATAGCACTCGCTCCAGTTGTACGGACGACGTAGCTAGCGATGCACACTGACGAAGCCTCGCTCATTTGCAGAGCAGATAGTTAGAATAGCCTTCAGATAAGTCAATGGCTACGACCTAGCAAGGCGCCATTAGTAACATTGCATGTATCTAAAGAGTCTCACTTGTATCGCCACAATCTCCAGATGTACAAAAAGGATGAATTAAAGTTAAGTATTCCAGAAGCTACGTACTTTTCTTTATAGCATTCATTACGTATCCTGTTTCAGACCTCACGCCATCCGGCTTTAGCTTAGCGCGTGCCTTTCGGCTTCCTCTCATTGTGTCTAGGCTGTCTTGTCTAGACACAACAGGTTTGATGCAGCTCTCCATGCTACTCTATCCTGTGCAAGCTTCTTCCTCTCCAAGTACTTACTGCAACCTACATCCCTCTCAATCTGCTTAGTGTATTCATCTCTTGGTCTCCCTCTGCGATTTTTACCCTCCACGCTGCCCTCCAATGCTAAATTTGTGAACCCTTGATGCCTCAGAACATGTCCTACCAACCGGTCCCTTCTTCTTGTCAAGTTATGCCACAAACTCCTCTTCTCCCCAATTCTATTCAGTACCTCCTCATTAGTTATATGATCTACCCATCTAATCTTCAGCATTCTTCTGTAGCACCACATTTCGAAAGCTTCTATTCTTCTCTTGTCCAAAATATTTATCGTCCATGTTTCACTTCCATACATGGCTACACTCCATACAAATACTTTCAGAAACGACTTCCTGACACTTAAATCTATACTCGATGTTAACAATTTTCTCCTCTTCAGAAACGCTTTCCTTGCCATTGCCAGTCTACATTTTATATCCTCTCTACTTCGGCCATCATCAGTTATTTTGCTCCCCAGATAGCAAAACTCCTTTACTACTTTAAGTGTCTCATTTCCCAATCTAATTCCCTCAGCATCACCCGACTTAATTCGACTACATTCCATTATCCTCGTTTTGCTTTTGTTGATGTTCATCTTATACCCTCCTTTCACTGTCCATTCCGTTCAACTGCTCTTCCAAGTCCTTTGCTGTCCCTGACAGAATTACAATGTCATCGGCGAACCTCGAAGTTCTTATTTCTTCTCCATGGATTTTAATAGCTACTCCGAATTTTTCTTTTGTTTCCTTTACTGCTTGCTCAATATACAGATTGAATAACATCGGGGAGAGGCTACAACCCTGTCTCACTCCCTTCCGAACCACTGCTTCCCTTTCATGCCCCTCGACTCTTATAACTGCCATCTGGTTTCTGTATGCTTATGGAACTTGTATTGTGAAGACCCATGGTCTAGGGGTAGCGTCTTTGATTCATAATCAAAACGTCTTGCGTTCGATCAGCGCCACTGCCTAAATTTTGATAAATAATCGGCATTGGCGGCCGAAGACTTCCTGCATAAGAAGTCAGCCTCATTCTGCCAACGGCCTTGTCAAAGAGGGCGGAGGAGCGGATAGAGGTTCAGGGCACTCTCTTGTCCTAGGGGTGGGAAATTGCCCCTAAAGGCGGAAGAATCAGCAGTGATCAACGACATGAGGATGCAGAAGGCAAAGGAAACCACTGCATTAAAGACACGTTACGTGTATCCACAGGACATGTGGCCTGTAATTGAAGAAGTGTCATGATGATCTCTCCATTGGCAAAAGATTCCGGAATAGTCTCCCATTCGGATCTCCGGGAGGGGACTACCAAGAGGGAGGTTACCATGAGAAAAAGATTGAATAATCGACGAAAGGATAACGTTCTACGAGTCGGGGCGTGGAATGTCAGAAGTTTGAACGTAGTAGGGAAACTAGAAAATCTCAAAAGGGAAATGCAAAGGCTCGATCTAGATATAGTAGGGGTCAGTGGAGTGAAGTGGAAGGAAGACAAGGATTTCTGGTCAGATGAGTATCGGGTATTATCAACAGCAGCAGAAAATGGTATAACAGGTGTAGGATTCGTTATGAATAGGAAGGTAGGGCAGAGGGTGTGTTACTTTGAACAGTTCAGTGACCGGGTTGTTCTAATCAGAATCGACAGCAGACCAACACCGACAACGATAGTTAAGGTATACATGCCGACGTCGCAAGCTGAAGATGAACAGATAGAGAAAGTGTATGAGGATATTGAAAGGGTAATACAGTATGTAAAGGGGGACGAAAATCTAATAGTCATGGGCGACTGGAATGGAGTTGTACGGGAAGAAGTAGAAGAAAAGGTGACAGGAGAATATGGCTTTGGGACAAGGAATGAAAGAGGAGAAAGACTAATTGAGTTCTGTAACAAGTTTCAGCTAGTAATAGCGAATACCCTGTTCAAGAATCACAAGAGGAGGAGGTATACTTGGAAAAGGCCGGGAGATACGGGAAGATTTCAATTAGATTACATCATGGTCAGACAGAGATTCCGAAATCAGATACTGGATTGTAAGGCGTACCCAGGAGCAGATATAGACTCAGATCACAATATGGTAGTGATGAAGAGTAGGCTGAAGTTGAAGACATTAGTCAGGAAGAATCAATACGCAAAGAAGTCGGATGCGGAAGTACTAAGGAATGACGAGACACGTTTGAAGTTCTCTAACGCTATAGATTCAGCAATAAGGAATAGCGCAGTAGGCAGTACAGTTGAAGAGGAATGGACATCTCTAAAAAGGGCCATCACAGAAGATGGGAAGGAAAACATAGGTACAAAGAAGGTAGCTGCGAAGAAACCATGGGTAACAGAAGAAATACTTCAGTTGATTGATGAAAGGTCGTGCGGTAGCGTTCTCGCTTCCCACGCCCGGGTTCCCGGGTTCGATTCCCGGCGGGGTCAGGGATTTTCTCTGCCTCGTGATGGCTGGGTGTTGTGTGATGTCCTTACGTTAGTTAGGTTTAAGTAGTTCTAAGTTCTAGGGGACTGATGACCATAGATGTTAAGTCCCATAGTGCTCAGAGCCATTTGAACCATTGATGAAAGGAGGAGGTACAAACATGTTCCGGGAAAATCAGGAATACAGAAATACAAGTCGCTGAGGAATGAAATAAGTAGGAAGTGCAGGGAAGCTAAGACGAAATGGCTGCAGAAAAAATGTGAAGACATCGAAAAAGATATGATTGTCGGAAGGACAGACTCAGCATACAGGAAAGTCAAAACAACCTTTGGTGACATTAAAAGCAACGGTGGTAACATTAACAGTGCAACGGGAATTCCACTATTAAATGCAGAGGAGAGAGCACATAGGTGGAAAGAATACATTGAAAGCCTCTATGAGGGTGAAGATTTGTCTGATGTGATAGAAGAAGAAACAAGAGTCGATTTAGAAGAGATAGGGGATCCAGTATTAGAATCGGAATTTAAAAGAGCTTTGTAGGACTTACGGTCAAATAAGGCAGAAGGTATAGATAACATTCCATCAGAATTTCTAAAATCATTGGGGAAGTGGCAACAAAACGACTATTCACGTTGGTGTGTAGAATACAGGGTGTTACAAAAAGGTACGGCCAAACTTTCAGGAAACATTCCTCACACACAAATAAAGAAAAGATGCTATGTAGACATGTGTCCGGAAACGCTTACTTTCCACGTTAGAGCTCATTTTAGTTTCGTCGGTATGTACTGTACTTCCTCGATTCACCGCCAGTTGGCCCAATTGAAGGAAGGTAATGTTGACTTCGGTGCTTGTGTTGACATGCGACTCATTGCTCTACAGTACTAGCATTAAGCACATCAGTACGTAGCATCAACAGGTTAGTGTTCATCACGAACGTGGTTTTGCAGTCAGTGCAATGTTTACAAATGCGGAGTTGGCAGATGCCCATTTGATGTATGGATTAGCACGAGGCAATAGCCGTGGCGCGGTACGTTTGTATCGAGACAGATTTCCAGAACGAAGGTGTCCCGACAGGAAGACGTTCGAAGCAATTGATCGGCGTCTTAGGGAGCACGGAACATTCCAGCCTATGACTCGCGACTGGGGAAGACCTAGAATGACGAGGACACCTGCAAAGGACGAGGCAATTCTTCGTGCAGTTGACGATAACCCTAATGTCAGCGTCAGAGAAGTTGCTGTACAAGGTAACGTTGACTACGTCACTGTATGGAGAGTGCTACGGGAGAACCAGTTGTTTCCGTACCATGTACAGCGTGTGCAGGCAGCTGATTGGCCTCCACGGGTACACTTCTGCGAATGGTTCATCCGACAATGTGTCAATCCTCATTTCAGTGCAAATGTTCTCTTTACGGATGAGGCTTCATTCCAATGAGATCAAATTGTAAATTTTCACAATCAACATGTGTGAGCTGACGAGAATTCGCACACAATTGTGCAATCACGTCATCAACACAGATTTTCTGTGAACGTTTGGGCAGGTATTGTTGGTGATGTCTTGATTGGGCCCCATGTTCTTCCACCTACGCTCAATGGAGCACGTTATCATGATTTCGTACGGGATACTCTACCTGTGCTGCTAGAACATGTGCCATTACAAGTACGACACAACATGTGGTTCATGCACGATGGAGCTCCTGCACATTTCAGTCGAAGTGTTCGTACGCTTCTCAACAACAGATTCGGTGACCGATGGATTGGTAGAGGCGGACCAATTCCATGGCCTCCACGCTCTCCTGACCTCAACCCTCTTGACTTTCATTTATGGGGGCATTTGAAAGCTCTTGTCTACGCAACCCTGGTACCAAATGTAGAGACTCTTCGTGCTCGTATTGTGGACGGCTGTGATGCAATACGCCATTCTCCAGGGCTGCATCAACGCATCAGGGATTCCATGCGACGGAGGGTGGATGCATGTATCCTCGCTAACGGAGGACATTTTGAACATTTCCTGTAACAAAGTGAAGTCACTCTAGTACGTTCTGTTGCTATGTGTTTCCATTCCATGATTAATGTGATTTGAAGCGAAGTAATAAAATGAGCTCTAACATGGAAAGTAAGCGTTTCCAGACACATGTCCACATAACATATTTTCTTTCTTTGTGTGTGAGGAATGTTTCCTGAAAGTTTGGCCGTACCTTTTTGTAACACCCTGTATATGAGTCTGGCGACATACAATCTGACTTTCGGAAAAGCATCATCCACACAATTCCGAAGACGGCAAGAGCTGACAAGTGTGAGAATTATCGCACAATCAGCTTAACAGCTCATGCATCGAAGCTGCTTACAAGAATAATATACAGAAGAATGGAAAAGAAAGTTGAGAATGCGCTAGGTGATGATCAGTTCGGCTTTAGAAAAGTAAAGGGACGAGAGAGGCAATTCTGACGTTAAGGCTAATAATGGAAGCAAGGCTAAAGAAAAATCAGGACACTTTCATAGGATTTGTCGACCTGGAAAAAGCGTTCGACAATATAAAATGGTGCAAGCTGTTCGAGATAATGAAAAAAGTAGGGGTAAGCTATAGGGAGAGACGGGTCATATACAATATGTACAACAAGCAAGAGGGAATAATAAGAGTGGACGATCAAGAACGAAGGGCTCGTAATAAGAAGAGTGTAAGACAAGGCTGTAGCCTTTCGCCCCTACTCTTCAATCTGTACATCGAGGAAGCAATGATGGAAATAAAAGAAAGTTTCAGGAGTGGAATTAAAATACAAGGTGAAAGGATATCAATGATATGATTCGCTGATGACATTGCTATCCTGAGTTAAAGTGAAGAAGAATTAAATGATCTGCTGAACGGAATGAACAGTTTAATGAGTACACAGTATGGTTTGAGAGTAAATCGGAGAAAGACGAAGGTAATGAGAAGTAATAGAAATGAGAACAGCGAGAAACTTAACATCAGGATTGATGGTTACGAAGTCAATGAAGTTAAGGAATTCTGCTACCTAGGCAGTACAATAACCAATGATGGACGGAGCAAGGAGGACATCAAAAGCAGACTCGCTATGGCAAAAAAGGCATTTCTGGCCAAGAGAAGTCTACTAATATCAAATACCGGCCTTAATTTGAGGAGGAAATTTCTGAGGATGTACGTCTGGAGTACAGCATTGTATGGTAGTGAAATATGGACTGTGGGAAAACGGGAACAGAAGAGAATCGAAGCATTTGAGATGTGGTGCTATAGACGAATGTTGAAAATTAGGTGGACTGATAAGGTAAGGAATGAGGAGGTTCTACGCAGAATCGGAGAGGAAAGGAATATGTGGAAAACACTGATAAGGAGACGGGACAGGATGATAGGACATCTGCTAAGACATGAGAGAATGACTTCCATGGTACTAGAGGGAGCTGTAGAGGGCAAAAACTGTAGAGGAAAACAGAGATTGGAATACGTCAAGCAAATAATTGAGGACGTAGGTTGCAAGTGCTACTCTGAGATGAAGAGGTTAGCACAGGAAAGGAATTCGTGGCGGGCCGCATCAAACCAGTCAGTAGACTGATGACCAAAAAAAAATTGTGAAAAGTAAGAGCTGTAGGGATGTCCCTCCGCAACGGATACGGATGTGGCTTGGCGCGAAGTAAGCGGTCGTTTTGGCGGTCGATCTGGGCGGCTACTTGGTGGAATGGTACGCAGTCAGTGGCTAGCCGTTGTACGGTACACATCGAGGGTGCCAAGGGAGTTATTTGGAAGGCGTTTTGCGGAATTTTGCCTCGGATGTGGATTTGGATATTCCATGGTGCTCTTGGCCATAAGGAATGGCTCTAATACGATACAAATCCGTCGCCAAGAAGAAATTTTGAAGAGCATTCAACACCATCAAGAGCCGCGAGTACAGTTAGCCGCCACGTCGCTTCCCACCACTACTTCGCCACTGCTCCACCAACTTTACGCACACAGATACGTATTATAGCATGGACCAGGTAATTTGTGTGAGTGTTTCCAATAATAATCCAAGTGCTATACAACTGTGTTTTGAACAGTAACATTATCCCAATCATGGACCAATGCAGGATATCCTCCTAAGTGTGCAGAAAACCGAGTATCCTGTTTCTAACAAAATAGTGATTTGTTTCTGTGTACTAAATGTGGAAAAGTTCAATCCCAGGGTGTGTAAGTATTACTATCTAAAATACCTGCTTCACAGGTGATGAAAAGGCACATAAATTAAATTTATTTGAAACAAAATTTAGCATTGATTGCTATCATGAACGATTATTTTATTTTGATGTTATTCAAGGTCAGTGTTAAATAATTTGTTTTAAAGGATGAAAACATAAATTATTCCAAGTGGGGTTAAGCATTAACTTTGGTTGAATTGAACTTTGTTTCTGAAATAATCATAGAGTTTGAGTAGTGAGACAGTATCAATTTATGGGTCCCCACCATATTCTTTTCATATTAGAAAGATATTTGGAATATTATTGCCACTAAAGGAATCTAATACTTTTCCATAAATGCGAGTAAAATAATGTATATGTAGTATTATTTAATTTTGTTTGTGGCATTTGTATGTCAGTTAAGTCATAAATCTTGTCATGCGCAACTTTAGTTCAGTGTAACATCTCAGTACTGAATCATGTAACGATAAGGATTGTAACTGTTAGTACACTACTGGCCATTAAAATTGGTACAGACGCGAAATTTAACGGACAGGAAGAAGATGCTATGATATGCAAATGATTAGCTTTCCAGAGCATTCACACAAGGTTGGCGCCGGTGGCGACACCTACAACGTGCTGACATGAAGAAAGTCTCCAACCGATTTCGCGTACACAAACAGCAGTTGACCGGCGTTGCCCGGTGAAACGTTGTTGCGATGCCTCGCGTAAGGAGGAGAAGTCCGTACTATCACGTTTCCGACTTTGATAAAGGTCGGATTGTAGCCTATCACGATTGCGGTTTATCGTATCGCGACATTGCTACTCGCGTTGGTCGAGATCCAATGACTGTTAGCAGAATATGGAATCGGTGGGTTCAGGAGGGTAATACGTAACGCCGTGCTGGATCCCAATGGCCTCTTATCAATAGCAGTCGAGATGACAGGCATCTTATCCGCATGGCTGTAACGGATCGTGCAGCCACGTCTCAATCCCTGAGTCAACAGATCGGGACGTTTGCAAGACAACAACCATCTGCACGAACACTTCGACGACGTTTGCAGCAGCATGGACTATCTGCTCGGAGCCCACGACTGCGGTTACCCTTCACGCTGCATCACATACAGAACTACGATGGTGTACTCAGCGACGAACCTGAGTGCATGAATGACAAAACGTCATTTTTTCGAATGAATCCAGGTTCTGTTTACAGCATAATGATGGTCGCATCCGTGTTTGGTCACATCGCGGTGAACGCACATTGGAAGCGTGTATTCGTCATCGCCATACGGGCGTATCACCCGGCGTGATGGTATGGGGTGCCATTGGTTACACGTCTCGTTCACCTCTTGTTCGCATTTACGGCACTTTGAACAGTGAACGTTACATTTCAGATGTGTTACGACCCGTGGCTCTATCCTTCATTGGATCCCTGCGAAACGCTACATTTCAGCAGAATAATGCACGACCGCATGTTGCAGGTCCTGTACGGCCTTTCTGGATACAGAAAACGTTCGACTGCAGCCCTGGCCAGCACATTCTCCAGTTCTCTCAAAGATTGATAACGTCTGGTCAATGGTGGCTGAGCAACTGGCTCGTCACAATACGCCAGTCACTACTATTGGTGAACTGTGATATCGTGTTGAAGCTGCATGGGCAGCTGTACCTGTACACGCCATCCAAGCTCTGTTTGACTCAATGCCCAGGCGTATCAAGGCCGTTATTACGGCCAGAGGTGGTTGTTCTGGGTACTGATTTCTCAGAATCTATGCACCCAAATTGCGTGAAATTTAATCACATGTCAGTTCTAGTATAATATATTTGTCCAATGAATACCCGTTTATCATCTGCATTTCTTCTTGGTGTAGCAATTTTAATGGCCAGTAGTGTATAAGAGTGAGCACTGTCTTGCTTTCTATGATTACTGGTTGGTCTATTAATGCTAACTACTGCTACCCACAACTTAGATCGCCCTGTATTCGTGTGTATCCAATGCGCTATTCAAAGGGAATTTTAATGAAAATCACTTCAACAACTCATATTAAATTTTCTTAAACATGATATTTCGAATTCATATGCCAAATTAGGCTGGCGACCGTTTATTGTTTCATTCATATGAACCTTACTACATTCATTATCCCCAAAGTAAAGCCTGTTTAGTTTTTGTACTAACTGTATTATGTATACAAAATTTCTCTCCGATACCCTTTATCCATTTGACAAACACGCGGTCAAAACACAGAAATCCTCCCAGAGGGCAGCGCGGGATTAGCCGCGCGGTCTAGGGCGCTGCAGTCATGGACTGTGCGGCTGATCCCAGCGGAGGTTTGAGTCCTCCCTCGGGCATAGGTGAGTGTGTTTGTCCTTAGGATAATTTAGGTTAAGCTGTGTGTGCTTAGGGACTGATGACCTTAGCAGTTAAGTCCCATAAGATTTCACACACATTTGAACATTTTGAACCTCCCAGAGGGCAACACTAGTTTTGTGTCAATCCAACAAACGACGAGTCTAGTGTTACAGGTTCCCCTCTGCACAAAGGTGTCACAGTTTCTGGTCCGGACCTGCTTGCTTGCTTGCTTTCTACACCAATGCTAGACTCTGGGATTACAAGAACACATGTATTTTCACATGGTTCGCCACAATACTATACCATTTACGCGATACTTCTCGATACCAAGCACATAGCAATATCGCTTACAGAAAACCGAGCAAACTCACTGCAAATGTGGAATACGTGGGTGGGGGCGACTGGATGCGATCGAGTACAGTTCTGTACTACGCCTCCCGATCAGAAAAGCAGTCCATTTGCGCTAGATGTTGGCAGCTGTACTACATTTACAAGGATTTTAGAACACGGATCGAGAGGTAAAGTCATGATTGCGAAAAATTACAAAAAATACGTATAAATTGAGGGAAAATACACTGAAATGTGAGGAAATTGAGGAAGCACTTGCTCGTCTTCTGGTTTTCTCAGAACAATTCTTGTACATTGGAGCAAGTATGCGACTGCAGGAGGAATCGTCGACATGGAAGCGAAGGGAAACAGGGAAACAGTCACTTTTTCTTCCGTCGAGGCTGCATTCCACTGTATGTCTATTGAGGTAACAGTGATATACGCGAGTTGACTACTGCATTTGGCGCTTTTAGGAAAACAGAGAACTACCTGCTTCTAAACTTACATGAATATGCGTTAAAGGTTACCAGAGAGGAAGACGGAGTGATCGATGAGCTGTAACGAGGTAGCATTTAGTGGCAAAGTGATGATGCATTCTGGAGACGGAGATGTTGCTGCAGGTCATTTTTTCCGCTGTTCTGTCAGGATGCAACGGTGGCATGACATAGCTTGCGTTCGACTCGTGTAAAACCACGTGTCCTGTATGTGACTCAGAGCACTGTCTACTCGCAATCGATAACAGCAAACCTCTCGGTCTGTACCACACAAGCGGCTCGTAGTGAAATTGCGTGCTTACGGAATATCGTCTCAGTTATGTGACTGGATTTGTGATTTCCTGTGAGAGAGGTCACAGTTCGTCGTAACTGACGGAAAGTCATCTAGTACAACAGAAGTGGTTTGTGGCGTTCTCCAAGATAGTGTTATAGGCCCTTTGCTGTTTCTTATCTACATAAACGATTTTGGAGACAATCTGAGCAGCCGTCTTCGTTTGTTTGCAGATGACCCTGTTGTTTATCGACTAATAAAGTCATCAGAAGATCAAAACAAACTGCATAACGATTAAGAAAAGATATATGAATTGTGCGAAAAATGGCAGTTGACCCTAAATAACGGAAAGGGTGAGGTCATCCACATGAGTGCTAAAAGGAACTCGTTAAACTTCGGTTACACGATAAATCAGTCCAGTCTAAAAGCAGTAAATTCAACTAAATACCTAGGTATTACAATTTCGAACAACTTAAATTGGAAGGAACACATAGAAAATGTTGTGGGGAAGGCTAACCAAAGACTGCGTTTTATTGGCAGAACACTTAGAAAATGTAACAGACCTACTAAAGAGACTGCTTACACTACACTTGTCCGTCCTCTTTTAGAATACTGCTGCTCGGTGTGGGATCCATACTAGATAGGACTGACAGAGTACATCGAAAAAGTTCAAAGAAAGGCAGCACGTCTTGTATTATCGCTAAATATCGGAGAAAGCGTCACAGAAATGATACAGGTTTTGGGCTGGAAATCATTAAAAGAAAGTCGTTTTTCGTTGCGACGGGATCTTGTCACAAAATTCCAATCACCAACTTTCTCCTCCGAATGCGTAAATATTTTGTTGACACCGACCTACATAGGGAGGAACGATCACGATAAAATAAGAGAAATCAGAGGTCGTACGGAAAAATACAGGTGTTCATTCTTTCCGCCGCTATACGAGATTGGAATAATAGAGAATTGCGAAGGTGGTTATATGAACCCTCTGCCAGGCACTTGAATGTGATTTGCAGAGTATCCATGTAGATGTAGATGTAGAGGACTTCCATCTCATGTGTGATGAAACATGTCACTCCTGTTTCGACACATTCCTCTAAACGATCGAAGATTTATGCGATGTACTCCATTCCCGGTGGCATCCTGGATATAAAATCGAGACTTCAGTTACATAACTAAGATGATTCTAAGTTAGCGATAGGTGCTTGTGAGACACTGCAATCCCCTGTGTATACATCTGCTTGACAGATGTCCTGTTTACAGAGTAAGTGGCGGTATGACGTGTAATTTCACATGTCGAACGCCACTGCTATGTGTACATGTATTTCCTTGAAAGAGGTATTCACCGTTACTAACTAACATTTTATACAGGTCTGATTCGGGCATTGTATAATTTCTGAACCGTGATCGGATGTGGACAGTGGACGCTATACATCTCTGGAAAACTGTATTTGGCACGTATCACACAGAGCCGCTGTTTTAAGGAAGTAGTTTTTTCATTTAACTGTTTGTTACCATAGTTATCGTATAGAAACCTACAAGAAGGATGTATGTCATGCGCTGGAAATATATTTCTTACAGTGGTATATTAACAGCGCTGCATTCCACACGGCTGACAGGTCGGATACTGAAGCGATCTAACATTGTAGCCTGTTTTAAGTGCAGGACGGTGTAGCCCTAGGAGTGCGTGTCTTTATGTTCTCTCTTACCAATACCCTCCTGGTACTGATCCCAAACACTAGAACAATACTTTAAAACTGATAGCGTAACTGATTTACGTAAAATGCTTCGAACACCATCTATTTGAGCTCCATCATGCAAAAACCACCCGTTTCTTGTTTTTCCTAATCTTCAGCTATTACAACACTTTCAAACCTGTTACTACATACGAATAAGGGGCGCTAACCTCCTCCACAAGGGAGAATGTGGAGAAATCTTGTGAACTTGAATGGGCGAGGAATCGGCAAGGTCCATTCGTTCATAAGACATGGAATGTAGTGGTCTACTTCTAGTCAGCGGCAGATTAAATCGATAACTGTGCTGCAGGGCAGATTGGTCAAAGACAGTGCGAGGGGGTCTTTTAGTCTCTAAATTTATCCTAAGACTGCGAGCATTCCCTGCGACTCCCATCCACATAGAGATAGATCATTATGCACTATGCTCGAGTGCTAGAAATATATAGATTGCTGTCTGGTATATGGTACTTTTATGATGTATATGTTCGAGAATTAGTAATGAATGGACGTACTGCACAGTCATCTATCAACATTCGGAATGATACTCGCGAAGTAGAAAAGGGGCGGTTTAGCGATCATACTAAAGTTGGGAAACATGCTGTCGCATCATTGGTCGGTGTTGAAATTACTGTAAAAGTGCTAAAATTGTTCTCACTATCAATCGTGATGCTTATTACTACAGTAAATTGACCATGTCTTTTCCATCGCGTCCGTCCAATTGTACGCTGTTGGTTACCACATAATGATTGACTGAAATGGCTTGTTTGAGATGGAGAAAGAGTTATGGTGGAGGGGCAACACCTTCTGGGGATAGCTAGGACAGAAACAGTGATAGTGTTCATGACTGCAATATGAGGAATCAGTCGAAACGGAATGCAGAGCCTTCAGCCATTCCGTCACTGTGACAGGTAAGTTTAAAAGTAGATGTCGTCAATTACCTTCGGACAACAGTTTGGATACACTCCACAACGCCCACAAACTCTTCCAGTTTCCTTATGTTGTAACTGTCTTTTATTTAAAATCATCCAGCGTGTGTGGAGTGTTATGGTAGCAGCAGCAACAACATTATTTAAATTGTGCGACGTCTAGTTTTCTGTGAGAAGCAATGAATCAGTACGTGTTAATGTCAGTTAAGAACCTGACACAGACCTCAAAGTCGTGGGAGAAGTAACAAAATGTATGGCAGTGTACAAAACGTGTTACAGCAGAAAAAAAAACAATGTTTCAAACAACGACACAGGCTCACAGGGAGCGTCTCTGGCGGCTTATAGTATAGTTTGTGGGATACAGTCATCCTCCTACAGTACAGGCGATGCAACTTTATACTGGTCTGTGGAATGGATCAATACTTGTGTATTTAATAGGATCGTCTCATGTGCCGTCATGCAGACAGTATTTGTTTTCAGTATATGAGAGGAGACAGATGTAAAAAGCTAATCGAGTTCTCTATCGGATGAAGTTAGTGGAGCTTTTATAGTTCGTAATTTTTCTCTGTTGGATGGTACAGCATAACGATGATAAAATGTTGGGGTGATAGGCGAGAATGGCCCCTGAGGGACTCGGATCTGCTTCCTTAGCCGAATCACTTCCTAAATTTTATTACGAGGTCGCATCGTCGGCGACGTGTAACCACACTGTTGGTATGATAATATACACTACAGTGATAACCGGTCTATATTCACTGTCGCGAAATTTGTATGGAGAAACCACCTCATTTGCAGTTAATGCAGTACCTCGATTCATAAAGCCAGTATAGTTTTTAACATGGATGCTTGTGAGCACCTGTAGAACCAAGACCGCTTGTGACAGTAACATGCGGTAGTTGTTGCGATTATGTTTTTTTAACATCTGGCCATTTGTAAGAGGATTACGTTTCTCTTTCATAGATGCAGTGGTACCACTCGCAAGAAAAACCTATGAGACATGTCCACCCATCGCTGATTTTCGGTCGGTATTTTTCCGTATCTCGAGCAACTAGTTACTGGCGAAGTATTATACTTAATAGTGGGGGATGCGTGTAAGGTTCGCCTTGAGCATCAGGCTTATGAAGTATGTGTGTGTGTGTTCCGACATGTGCAAAGGAAATGACTATGTCCAGTCGTAGGGAAGGTATGGACTTGACGTGGAATACTGTGATAGCAAAGGGAAAAGTATATCAAGTCATAAGAATGGTACAGGTATTTCTATTTCCAAAGCCACCGCCGTCAGCAGGGTGTATTAACGATACTTCACTCACTGTCGAATGTCGTTCAGTTGAGACCGCGCTCGTTAATTGAAGTACAGTGATAAAATATGTATGTAGCCAGTTTCCTAGAACGATTTTGTCTCAGGGCGAGTGGCGAGCGGGGGCGGTGGCTTGTGGCGGCTATGATTCACGTCTCCCGCTAACGGCAGGAGCTGTCCAAATGGAAATGCCTGTTGGGATGTAGGAATGTACTTGACCTAACCGTGTCGTTCTCTAGACGGCTGAATAGGGAATTAATACTCAGTATGTGCTGGGCAGCCTACGTGATCTCGTGTGTTTTCGGTGGAAATTTGACAAAATTCAATATGGAAGTGTGTTTGCGCTGGACCATTATTCCCTTCCATGTAAATTGTCCAGTTGAGTGCTTCTGCACGTTTCCCATCTTAAGTTGGCAGAGAGAGCAGCGATTGTGGTGTGTGTTGTGTGCATGTAGCAGGTGAAGGACAGGTGTAAGACATGTTTCTGAGTCTCTAGATATGAGAAACGCTTTAGTTAGTGAGCCGTAGCAAAAATTGCTGTTTTGAAGAGGGCGCCGCAGATTGTAGTGTGAAGCAGTCGCCCTCCGTTTCTGGCGGTGGCGCCGCTGTGGTAATCGCAGCTTTGGTGTCTCCCTCTGCTGAGAAAGGGGAAACGTTGCTGTTCACGTGCATTTAAGGGTCGCTATGAGCTCGCCAGGCCGGCCGCGGTGGTCTAGCGGTTCTAGGCGCTCAGTCCGGAACCGCGGGACTGCTACGATCGCAGGTTCGAATCCTGCCTCGGGTATGGATGTGTGTGATGTCCTTAGGTTAGTTAGGTTTAAGTAGTTCTAAGTTCTAGGGGACTGATGACCACAGATGTTAAGTCCCATGGTGCTCAGAGCCATTTTTGAGCTCGCCAGAGAGTCAGTCTACCGTCCCCAGGTTGCTAGTCTGTCTCTCGTCGGCATTTGTTAGGCAGTTCTAGTCATTCGGAGTGCTAGTATGTCTGTCGTTCGGATCAACTTTAAAGCCGGCAAAATGAGAGTCTTTCCACTCCTCCAGTAAGAGAACTCAGCGAGTGGTCCCCCTGTCGGGGCTTAGTTCCTGTATCTGAGTCTGCACATTAGGTCGCCAGACTGTTCGAGTTTGCTCAGGCAATGGTCATTGGCTGTTGGATCGTTCGGTCGGTCGGTCGCGCATTGAGACACAAGATGACTTCTCCGTCTTGAGCGTCGGCGCATGTGAGGTCGCCACGCGAGTCCAGTGGGCCGCGGCGTATAGTGAGGTGTAGTGACTTCGCGGTCGACACGAGAGCAACAGAAGTCAACCCACGACATCAGTCTGGCCTGTGCGAGCTGCGACGCCGTGAGACGGGAGATCGGCGCGCCTTCCTGCGTCCGTTGAAGCGGCTGGCAGCGGACGGTTCGGGAGAGCGATTCGGGGGTGCTGCGCCACGCCTTCTCGAGAAATCGCAGTTTATTAGAAGTTAAGTGATTGGTGATATGTTGTTTGATTTACTCTTGTTAAATTCTACTTGTTTTCTTGGTGAGGTCACCAGCCGTTTTGCTTTGGGTTCAAAAAATGGCTCTGAGCACTATGGGACTCATCTGCTGAGGTCATTAGTCCCCTAGAACTTAGAACTAGTTAAACCTAACTAACCTAAGGACATCACAAACATCCATGCCCGAGGCAGGATTCGAACCTGCGACCGTAGCGGTCTTGCGGTTCCAGACTGCAGCGCCTTTAACCGCACGGCCACTTCGGCCGGCCTTTTGCTTTGGGGTTGTCCCACCATTTTTCTCCGTTTGCCCACCCGCGGGAAGGTGGTTGTTTATAAATTGGGTGGTCCGTTTTTCCCTTGTGGAGTAGAGCAACCTACGGTATGGGTTGTTCGGTAATCTCCCTATCAATCTACCGTATGTTACTAGCTGCCTCTGTCATGTTTGTCGGATTTGGTGTGTTAACGAATTTATTGCTTGGAGTGTAACGGCCTAATACCTGAATATGTTTTGATCTTTGGAAACTTTGATATTATTGCCTATGATCTTGAGAGGCGGTATCTGTGTACTGTAGAGCTTCTTAACTATTGTTTGGCCACCCTTGTAAAATTTTTAGATAAGATTGCATTTTATGGGCTTTCACCGTAACACTTTTCTTAGAAGTTAAAATCAAGTTGTACCTTCGGTGGCAAGGTTAATATTTTAATTGTTAGTGTTTTGTACCATTCCCATCCCTCCTACGGGGGGTGCATAGTTTGTGTGCTTGTGTAAATTGTTAAACTCTTAGTTTAAAGTTATCTGGTGTGCTGCAGATCTGCACCAGTGTAGTCTTTCAGAGGTTGTTTGAGCAGTCATAACTACGGTTGTGTCAAAAGGGAGTGGCAAGGTTCTCTGCCTGAAAGCTCTTACAGTCAAAACTTGTTTCTTTCTGCATCTGAATAAATTGTAACTTTGATATTTAGAGGGTGCTTTCTAATTTTAAATCTGTTTCTTTTAAAAAATGCTTTTAGGCACTATTAAAGCGAATAAAATTCCCATTTGTTAAAAGGAATTTGGTTATGATTTCATCAGTTACTCCCGGGCAACTACTTCCACGCTTACATAGTGTGATTAAATGTGTTAATGTTCTTGATGAATCGCTAGTAAATAAAATAAATTCTTAAGAATATTCTTTGAAAATAAATCACGGTTCAGTTGGCTTTGTAAATTATAAGGATGATTGAAATCAGTTATACCACCAACATTGGTATTCGCGAGTGGAAATATCACTGTCCTCTATATTTTTCAGAGGTTTCGCGTAAAGGTTTTCACATATGAGGAAAGTTTCTAGTTACTCAGCGGTTTACAGAACGCTCAACCTTGGTACAGTTTCAAGTTTCTAGATAAATAATTTCTGGTCTGTATCTTCAGAATTATGATGTGCAGGTGATACTGCTATGGAAGCAAAATTGTTATGTGCTTAATATCGAGAAGAATCCTGAAAATGTATGATATTCTGGCAATACATGTGAAATGACATGTGTTCTTGTAATCCAAATGGGTGTAGAAAGCAAGCATGCAAGCAGGCAGAACGGGGCCAGAAACAGTAGCGCCTTTGTGCCAAGGAGAACCTATCCCGACTTTGTACAACTGATCAGAGAGTGACTTCAGTCTGCTGAGGGAACTGTGGTCACACGTCAGGGGTGGATGACTTGTCACCATAGAATGTGGTGGATGACTGCCTGACCTCGCAGGAAATATCTACTGCTGCGAGGAGTATATACGGAGCATGTAATTATGCTCTCTGTCTTTGCGGTATATGTATGAGTGTCTGGCGGTCAATAGCTATATGTATGATGCACAAGGGGGGATTTTGTATGGCGCAGGATACGAATTGTATGTTTACTACATCGACAAGGTACACGGTGATCTATTTCCAGGTTGGAGATCGGTTTCACGCTGTAATATTCAAGCTTTCATCCCCAGGAGCAGAGCAGTGTAATTGAGCAAGTTTCTTTCGGTATTTGACGATCTGCAGATCACTTTTGCAGGCTTTTATTTTCAGTGCAATGTGGCGATCTGTACAAAATACACTCCTGGAAATTGAAATAAGAACACCGTGAATTCATTGTCCCAGGAAGGGGAAACTTTATTGACACATTCCTGGGGTCCGATACATCACATGATCACACTGACAGAACCACAGGCACATAGACACAGGCAACAGAGCATGCACAATGTCGGCACTAGTACAGTGTATATCCACCTTTCGCAGCAATGCAGGCTGCTGTTCTCCCATGGAGACGATCGTAGAGATGCTGGATGTAGTCCTGTGGAACGGCTTGCCATGCCATTTCCACCTGGCGCCTCAGGTGGACCAGCGTTCGTGCTGGACGTGCAGACCGCGTGAGACGACGCTTCATCCAGTCCCAAACATGCTCAATGGGGGACAGATCCGGAGATCTTGCTGGCCAGGGTAGTTGACTTACACCTTCTAGAGCACGTTGGGTGGCACGGGATACATGCGGACGTGCATTGTCCTGTTGGAACAGCAAGTTCTCTTGCCGGTCTAGGAATGGTAGAACGATGGGTTCGATGACGGTTTGGATGTACCGTGCACTATTCAGTGTCCCCTCGACGATCACCAGTGGTGTACGGCCAGTGTAGGAGATCGCTCCCCACACCATGATGCCGGGTGTTGGCCCTGTGTGCCTCGGTCGTATGCAGTCCTGATTGTGGCGCTCACCTGCACGGCGCCAAACACGCATACGACCATCATTGGCACCAAGGCAGAAGCGACTCTCATCGCTGAAGACGACACGTCTCCATTCGTCCCTCCATTCACGCCTGTCGCGACGCCACTGGAGGCGGGCTGCACGATGTTGGGGCGTGAGCGGAAGACGGCCTAACGGTGTGCGGGACCGTAGCCCAGCTTCATGGAGACGGTTGCGAATGGTCCTCGCCGATACCCCAGGAGCAACAGTGTCCCTAATTTGCTGGGAAGTGGCGGTGCGGTCCCCTACGGCACTGCGTAGGATCCTACGGTCTTGGCGTGCATCCGTGCGTCGCTGCGGTCCGGTCCCAGGTCGACGGGCACGTGCACCTTCCGCCGACCACTGGCGACAACATCGATGTACTGTGGAGACCTCACGCCCCACGTGTTGAGCAATTCGGCGGTACGTCCACCCGGCCTCCCGCATGCCCACTATACGCCCTCGCTCAAAGTCCGTCAACTGCACATACGGTTCACGTCCACGCTGTCGCGGCATGCTACCAGTGTTAAAGACTGCGATGGAGCTCCGTACGCCACGGCAAACTGGCTGACACTGACGGCGGCGGTGCACAAATGCTGCGCAGCTAGCGCCATTCGACGGCCAACACCGCGGTTCCTGGTGTGTCCGCTGTGCCGTGCGTGTGATCATTGCTTGTACAGCCCTCTCGCAGTGTCCGGAGCAAGTATGGTGGGTCTGACACACCGGTGTCAATGTGTTCTTTTTTCCATTTCCAGGAGTGTAGTTCTGCTGCTGAAAGTCTAGTCTGCAGGAAGAAAATGGCGGACAATGCTTCCACACTGGCAGCAGCAGCAGCAGCAGCAGTATGACAGGTTAATTCAGTAACAACCAATCAGAATGCTCCAGTCATTCACAAGACGTCCTTTGTGCTGGGACGTAGGGTTCAAATGGTTCAAATGGCTCTGAGCACTATGGGACTCAACATCTTAGGTCATAAGTCCCCTAGAACTTAGAACTACTTAAACGTAACTAACCTAAGGACATCACACAAACCCATGCCCGAGGCAGGATTCGAAGCTGCGACCGTAGCAGTCGTGCGGTTCCGGACTGCGCGCCTATAACCGCGAGACCACCGCGGCCGGCTGGGACGTAGGGCTCTCTACATAGTGGTGGGAATGTTTAGCATTCTGCGACGTATGTTGAAAGCAGGGCATTACGATTTCCAGGAAGGGTAGCATGGGATGTCTCATTAGCACCATCTGGATAAATGCATTCGGTATTATTCTGAGCTATTTCCTTAAACAGCTCTGGTTAGGGCAAGGATTTCCATGCAGACAAACTGAGACATCACGAAAGCTCCTACAACAACTACAAAAGCGACCGTTAACTATTTCTGCAACACTTAACGATTTCTGTGATGGATGGGCACCACCATTAGGAGCATCAGGAAGAATACATTAGTTGTTATT
Source organism: Schistocerca serialis cubense (assembly GCF_023864345.2). Lineage (NCBI taxonomy): Eukaryota > Metazoa > Arthropoda > Insecta > Orthoptera > Acrididae > Schistocerca > Schistocerca serialis. Next base: position 561,199,808 of record NC_064644.1, read on the forward strand.
CTGGACTATTTTCGTTAACAGCTTCTGAAAGCATTGCAGAAGATTTCATTAGCACATCCAGAGGCAGTCTTAGCTGTTATTTACATACACATAAGACATCAGTATAACACTGACAGCCTTTTAGCCGTGCCTGTGTGGGTGTATCGCTATGCAGACATTTCTCACTCCGAAATTAGGTCTGCTCTGGACTGGCAGGTACGCATGGTGGCTGGGTAAACAATATGCGGCCAGAGGCATCTCGCATGTCCCAATACGATCGATATGGAGAATGTACCCTGTGCAATTCTGGGAAGCACTGCAACAGATTTCTATAGTGCGTTCAGAGGGAGACTTGGCTCTTATTTACATTGACATGTGATGTCAGTAAAACACTGAGAACCTTTTAGCTGCATCGGCGAGGACGAACCGCTACGCAAACATCTCTCTCAGTGCTGGACTACAGGTACAAAAGCTCTGCATCATCACGCCAGCAACGATGGTTAAGTGAAAACATGTGCATCCAGAGGGAGACTTGGCTCTTATTTACATAGACTTGTGACATAAGTATAACACTCAAAGTGTATACTGGAAAGTAGACGTGACTTTCACCAGCCGGCCGCAGGTGGCAGCCGGCCGGAGTGGCCGTGCGGTTCTAGGCGCTGCAGTCTGGAGCCGAACGACCGCTACGGTCGCAGGTTCGAATCCTGCCTCGGGCATGGATGTGTGTGATGTCCTTAGGTTAGTTATGTTTAATTAGTTCTAAGTTCTCGACGACTGATGACCTCAGAAGTCGCATAGTGCTCAGAGCCATTTGAACCAGTTTGCAGGTGGCAGAGGTATGAGAATGATGGCTCGCAGCCTGGCGTTCGTCTTCCGGCGGTGACTCGCATCTGGCTGGCGCTGCAAAGCGCACGTGCGGAGTTGGCAGCGTCGGTGTGTGCATTGCATTGCTGCCTCTAATATGTCGCGGTCGAATTTCTCAATGGTAGTTCGAAAGCAATTATATGTGCAATGAGTGTTCGTGCACTGCATTATTTTTGGCTGTTTAAGCATTGTGAGCATGTTAGCACAGCATTATGTAGGCATTATTTTCACAGTTGTACGTGTACTGAACGTATCTGTTGCGTTACTTCGTGTACAGGTCTGTAGGCTGTGCTATATTTTATTTAGGTAGTTTACAATTAGTAAGCGTGTCTGCAGAGTGTTTTACATGCATGATTTTGACAATTTACGAAATTTTTTCGTATCTGAACATCAGTGCACTGCATTATTTCGGTGATTTATGAATAGTCTGCAGGTCTGTAGGCTATGTAGTGTGACCCTAAGCACGCCAGAGGGAGTGTTCTGAAGCATTGTAATAAATAAACTATGTGAAATCCATCCCTAAATAAATAAAGTACACTCCTTCCTCTCCAGCTGCTCAGCACAGCCTGAGTCCTTCTCCCACCATTTTCCCCAGACTGCCATGGTATGACAGCGGCCTCTGGTGGTAGTACTGTGTACTGAGTCAGTTGGAATCTGGACCTCATAATGAACACACTGTATGGAGCTACTGTACTGCCTATGACAACTCAAATTGTTTAAATAAAGACAGCATGCAAAAAAAGTCTTATGTCCAACCTATCCAGCAGCCCAGCACAGGTTGAGTCCTTTTCACACCATTTGAAGGAAGAGGTGGCGGTCGGATGACTTATGTTGGTGGATGTAGCCGAAGCGACCTTTTTTCCTGCCATTTTCTTAGGTTAATGTAGGTAGCCATTTTTTACCCACCAGAATTCGAACTTCCCACCATTTTCTTGGGGGGGTGGGGGGTTGGATAGAGGAGGGGGAGGGGAGGGAGTTAGGTTAGTGGAGGCAGCCCAATTTACCTATTTTCCCACTAAAATTTGAAATTCCTGCCATGACGTCATTGCAATGTTGCCATTCTATTGCCACCATCTTGGATCCGCCATCTTGAATAAACATGGCAACAATGCAATATTGGGTGGTGGCAACTTTGTCCTACTACTTCTGTAACTTCCTTATGCATGGGACCATTGCATACTCTGGATCATTCTATACCCTAGTTAAGCTTGCTTCTACAGCCTTGTATTTGCCTCCAGCTATTTCATATTTTCTGTCAATCTCATATTTTAGACTTTTGTATTCTCTTTGGTCTCCTCGATTGCTGCATTTTCCCATTTCATCAATTAAATTCAATTACTCCTAAGTTTTCCAGGTATTTCTAATATGTCTGCTTTTCCTTACCTTTATGATCCTGTGTTTCTTTCACAATTTCATCAATAAAATCTACCATTCGCCTTCTATTGTATTCATTTCCTGTCTTTGAATCCAAAGTACTTTTTCTCCCCTCTGAGTCTCTCAACAATTTATTCATGTCCCATCTCCTTAACGTCCTACCTTTCTTCAGTTGTAATGTGCGTTTTATAACCAATAAATCATGGCCAGGAAACGCATATACCCCTTGGAATCTCTGAATATATAACAGTGTAAAATTTCGTTTTGAAATCTGTCTTACGATTGTATCATTGTTCTCAATCCATCCAGTGCCCCCCATATCTCTTCCACGTATACAACTGTCTTTCATGATTCTTAAAGCAAGTGTCAGCGATCATTAAACTATGATCTGTGCAAAATTCTACCTGGCAGCGTTCTTTTTCACTCCGTTCCCCCCGTCCATGGTCTCTTACTAGCTTTCCTTCTCTTCCTTTTCGTACTATCGAATGCGACTCAAAAAACACAATTAAATTTTTGTCCCCTTCAACTCTCTGAATCACCTTAAACGTATCATACATTCGTTCATTCTCTGCATAATGTGCGGAGCTAGTTGGCATATAACCTTGCAGACCTGTGGTGAGTACTGGCTTCGTGTCTACCTTTATTTTGTTTATTTATTAAACGTCTTCTGATTAGAGCCATCTGGCACTCTGTTACATCAGACAGGGTTTCACACGTACAGTAGCCTTTTCACAACCTAGTTACCTACGAAATAACAGTTTTGAGAATGACAAATGGTATTTGAATGATTTGAGTGTCTGTAGTGACAGCGTGACTAAATAATACTGACTGTAAATTAATAAAGATAATACTGCAGTACTTCAACTATTTCTGCAACCACCACTAATAATTATAATAATAATAATACTAATAATAATAATAACAAAAATAGTAATGACAATAAAGATAGTGGCAGTAATAAAAGGAATTCATAGGTGTGCAGAATGATTTTTTTCCTGGTATTATTTCTGGGAAAATAAATTTAAGGAGATTGCACTAGTTAAGAATACTGGAAAATGAGGAAGATCCGGCTGGAAAGAAAAATGTACAAGGGTACCCGAGTGCACACAGGGACGGTGGTAATCATTACTGTTGCTTCAATAGACGTGTCATTCACTGCCTTCTGAAGCTGGAGATGTTATTCAGTTGCTTCATGTAACGCGGATTCTGGAGTCAAGAAAGTGGCTGAACGATTGAATGGTATAGAAACGATATTGCTGTGATGGGAACGGCAGTTTCTTCCATCTTGTTCAGATAAGAGTGCTAAGGTGGTGCAGAGACGTGATGGACAGTAATCAGAATGAAATTTCAGTTCTGCAACGGAGTGTGTACTGATCTGAAACTTCATGGCAGATTTAAATTGTGTGCCGGACCGAGACGCGAACTCGGGACGTCTGCCTTTCGCGGGGAAGTGCTCTACCAACTGAGCCACCCAAGCACGACTCACGACCCATCGTCACAGTTTTACACGACAGGCCATTAAAATTGCTACACCACGAAGATAACGTGCTACAAGCTCGATATTTAACCGACAGGAAGAAGATGCTGTGATATGCAAATGATTGGCTTTTCAGAGCATTTACACCATGTTGGCGCTGGTGCCGACACCTATAACGTGCTGACATAAGGAAAGTTTCCAACCGATTTCTCATATACAAACAGCAGTTGACCGGCGTTGCCTGGTGAAACTGTTGTGGCGTAACAAGACAGCTACGCCACACTGAAGTAGCCGAAAGGCACGCGTTAATCTCACGTAGGCTAGAGAGAGGTCTGAAACAGGATACGTAATGAATGGTAGCAAGAAAAGTACGTAGCTGCTATAATACTTAACTTTTAATCCATCATTTGTTTACAGCGGTCTTGAGGAGACATTTCATACGATAACTATCAAACTATGTCAGGCTAATGGCGCCTTGCTAGGTCGTAGCCATGGACTTAGCTGAAGGCTATTCTAACTATCTGTTCGGCTAATGAGCGATGCTTCGTGAGTGTAGTCGCTAGCAATGTCGTCCGTACAACTGGGGCGAGTCCTATTCCGTATCTCGAGACCTGCCTTGTGCTGGCGCTCGGTCCGCGATCACACAGTGTCGACACGCGGGTCCGACATGTACTAGTGGACCGCGGCCGATTTAAAGCTACCACCTAGCAAGTGTGGTGTCTGGCGGTGACACCACAGAAACGTTGTTGTGTAAGGAGGAGGAATGCGTACCATCACGTTTCCGAGTTTGATAAAGGTCGGATTGTAGCCTATCGCGATTGCTGTTTATCGTATCGCGATATTGCTGCTCGCATTGGTCGAGATCCAATGACAGTTAGCAGAATATGGAATCGGTGGGTTCAGCAGGTTAGTACGGAATACCGTGCTGGATCCCAACGGCCTCGTATCACTAGCAGTCGAGATGACAAGCATCTTATCCGCATGGCTGTAACGGATCGTGCAGGCAGTTCTCGATCCCGGTGTCAACAGATGGGGAGGTTTGCAAGACAACAACCATCTGCACGAACAGTTCGGCAACGTTTGCAGCAGAATGGACTATCAGCTCGGAGACCATGGCTGCGGTTACCCTTGACGCTGTATCGCAGGCACGAGCGCCTGCGATGGTGTACTCAACGACGAATCTGGGTGGACGAATGGCAAAACGTCATTTTTTCGGATGAATCCAGGTTCTGTTTACAGCATCATGATGGTCGCATCCGTGTTTGGTGACATCGCGGTGAACACACATTGGAAGCGTGTATACCTCATTGCCATACTGGTGTATCACCCAGATTGATGGTATGGGGTGCCATTGGTTATACGTCTCGGTCATCTCCTATTCGCATTGACGGCACTTTGAACAGTGGTCGTTACGTTTCAGATGTGTTACGACCCGTGGCTCTACCCTTCATTTGATCCCTGCGAAACCCTATATTTCAACAGGATAATGCACGACCACATGTTGGAGGTCCTGTACGGGCCTTTCTAGATACAGAAAATGTTCGACTGCTGCCCTGGGAAGCACATTCTCCAGATCTCTCACCAACTGAAAACGTCTGGTCAATGGTGGCCGAGCAACTGGTTCGTCACAATACGCCAGTCACTACTCTTGATGAACTGTGGTATCGTGTTGAAGCTTCATGGGCAGCTGTACCTGTACACGCCATCCAAGCTCTGTTTGACTCAATGCCCAGGCGTATCAAGGCCGTTATTACGGCCAGAGGTGGTTGTTCTGGGTACTGATTTCTCAGGATACATGCACCCAAATTGCGTGAAAATGTAATCACGTCTCTGTTCTAGTATAATATATTTGTCCAATGAATACCGGTTTATCATCTGCATTTCTTCTTGGTGTAACAGTTTTAATGGCCAGTAGTGTACTTCCGACTATATCTCGTGTCCTACCTTCTAAACTTCACAGAAGCTCGCCTGCGAATCATGCAAGATTAGCACTCCTGGAAGAAAGGGTATGCGGAGACGTGGCTTAGCCCAGGCTGTGGCAGGAGAGCTCCTGTGAAGTTTGGAAGGTAGGAGACGAGATACTGCCGGAAGTAAAGCTGTGAGGATGGGTCATGAGTCACGCTTGAGTGGTTCAGTTGGTAGAGCACTTGCTGTGAAAGGCAGAGGTACCGATTTCGAGTCTCGGTCCGGCACACACTTTTAATCTGCCAGGAAGTTTCATGATGGACAGTGTCCATTGTTAAGGTGGTAGAGAGGACAGAGGGTATGGAAATATCTGCGCTTGTCTGTATGTTGCCAGGATAGCTATGCACATGATGGTGAAATATGGTCAAAAAGTCAAACATCACAGGCACTCATAACCAGTTCCGGAAGCCCTATTTTGGCTACGATAATGCGTTGGTTATGCTGTTTATAGCAGTTTCACAAAAAGCGCAATAAACTTTGCCCCATGAGGAACTACGAAAAATGTTTCAAAATGGCTCTGAGCACTATGGGATTTAACTTCTGAGGTCATCAGCCCCTAGAACTTAGAACTACTTAAACCTAACTAAGGACATCACACACATCCATGCCCGAGGCAGGATTCGAACCTGCGACCGTAGCGATCGCGCGGTTCCAGACTGTAGCGCCTAGAACCGCTCGGCCACCCCGGCCGGCGAAAACGTTTCACACTGAAATTCTATATCACTTGTGTTTGCTGTCCACGTGTATGCGCGTCTTCATTTTGCAGTAATATCCTCTTAAGCTCTGCCCAAATATCATTCAAGTTATCAGAACTACATTTTTCTGCATTTTGCGTCTGCTCTGCGCCGCGTTTGAGGGCGTCGTACGACGGACGTGGGCAATTCTGACACTGCTTCTCTATGGTACAGCTATATTATTTCTCATTCTTTCATCAGCTATAGCGCCAAAAATGCTATTTTTCTCAACACTTGATCATCTGGAGTGCCCACTTCTGTCACTTTCGTTTCAGGGCAAGCCTTCGATATACAGTAGAGTCTCGATAGTTCGAGTCTCGATAGTTCGAGTTTCCAGTAATCCGAGCCTCTTAAAAAAAGTTGCAACGATCTACTTTCTTTTTTTTTACTGACATGATAAATAATAAAAAAAATCATTGCAAAAGATAGATAGGGAGAGTACAGATCAGTGACAAAGCAGACAACAATGCAATCAACACCGACGATTAGCTCGCTGCTTTGTTGCACGAACATCTGTTGTCAGTACGGCACGAAATACCCAGACTGCTGCCGGCTGCTACCGATCAAAACTGGGGAGTTCATACGCTGCTGTAGTTCCCAGTACAGTTTTGTGTGTCGTTTTGTTTGTTGGCTGTGTGTTCCAATGTACACCTTATAAAGATGAGTGCTGTAACAAAAAAGAGGAAATTTGTGCCTTTGCATCTAAAAGTAGAAGCACAAAGACGACTTGACAAAGGAGAAACAATAAAAAACTTGCTCTCGAATATGGTGTCGGTGAAGTTACTGTTGGTGACTGGCGAAGAAACGGACTTAAATTGGAACAGTTTTCTTCACAGAAATCCTCACACGAATCTCTCAGTCGAAGAAATATACAGAAGTCACACTTCGAAAAAACAAGTGAGGTATTGTTCATATGGTTTACCGAACAGGGTCAGAAGGGTGCTCTGATTTCTGACCCAATCTTGCAAGAAAAAGCTTTGTTTTTCAGAAACCAGCAGCAGGAAGGAGATGACAATTTCGCCGCTAGTGTGGGCTGGCTCGACAAGTGGAAGAAGGTGTATGGAGTGCGGCAACTAGACGTATGTGGAGAAAAACTCTCTGGTGACGCTCAGGCCGTTTCAAAATTTATCGTCGAGTTTAAAAAAAATCATAACTGACGAAATTTTGTCTAATGAACAAATATATAACTGTGACGAAACTGGGCTAAATTTTAAAATGTTACCAGCGAGAACACTTGCTTCTTGTGAAGAAAAAGGTGCTCCTGGGTACAAAAGAAGCAAAGAGCGGCTCACAGTTATGGCAGCTTCAAATGCAACTGGAAACCACAAACTAAAACTAGTTGTGATTGGGAAGTCTGCCAAGCCAAGAGCATTCAAGAATGTATCCATCTCAGCTCTTCCGGTTGTCTATACACATCAGAATAACGCCAGGATAAGTCAGGAAATCTTCAAGAGCTGGTTTTTTAACTCATTTGTACCTGACTGCAAGATTTTTTTTAAAAAGAAAGGGGACTACCATGCAAAGCAATTTTACTCATGGATAATGCGTCCTCACATCCAAGTGCAGGAGAAATGCAGTGCGACGGTATCCGCGCATTGTTTTTCCCACGAAACCTGTCTCATTCAGCCCATGGATCAGGGCGTTCTGGAATGTCTTAAAAAAAAAAAAAAAAAAAAGGAATCGACGGCGATTGCTACAGTCAATCCTGCATTCCGAAGACAACGAAAGCATTGTAGGAGCTTTGAAGAAAGTGACTTTGAAGGACTTCGTGTACTGGATTAGCGAATCTTGTGTAACGTCCCCTTAGAAAAATTATTGAATTACTGTGCTGGTAAACCCCTTACGTTATTTGATTTTCAAACAGCTGAGCAGAACTGAACGCACTCAGACATTTCGCTCTTTACTATTCTGATCGGCCGGCCGGAGGGGCCGTGCGGTTCTAGGCGCTACAGTTTGGAACCGGGCGACCGCTACGGTCGCAGGTTCGAATCCTACCTCGGGCATGGATGTGTGTGATTTCCTTAGGTTAGTTAGGTTTAATTAGTTCTAAGTTCTAGGCGACTGATGACCTCAGAAGTTAAGTCGCATAGTGCTCAGAGCCATTTGAACCAGCCACTAAACTGACACACAATATTTTTAGCGCAACGCAATCTTACTTTCAAAAATCCCTACAAAAGAATTGCCCTGACTAACATTAACCTATATCTTTCATGAATCACTTACCTCATAGAAATCTTCGTTACTCGAATTATTGCAATACAGCGAGCGCCAATACTGGCAGCTAAATAAAAGATTCTAACTACTGAAGGGACTAACTGTTGATAGGCATAGTTAGCAAATGAAAGATTTTGATAAAGAACAAACAATGTATTTACCTTAATAGTGTTCAAAAGTCATTATATATATGACTTCGTGACATCCAGTCTTACAAATTTACTGTCTCTGATGGACACACGACCAGATCATCCGCTCACAAAACTCCGCCATCTCTCTCCCCACATCCACCACTGCTGGCGGCTCATCTCCAACTGCGCAACGCTACGCGCTGTTAACAGCCAAGTGCCCACTAAAATAGCAAATTCCAACAATGCAAACCAGCCACAGACTGCACACAGCACAGTCCGTGATTTTCATATAGAGCGCTACATGGCGTTACCAACATAAAAACCTAAACAGCCTATTTCCACTTGGAGCGAAATAAAGTCAGACACAATTTCTAAGTCATGGAGAAAAATTCTACAGGAAAGTATGCCAGACACAGAAACTGAAGATTTAGCAGATGAGGACGATCAACCATTGTTACTAAAATGTAGACTTTCACGGCCGGAAATATCATGTCCATTATAATTATCCGGGCTGTTATACCGTGGTCGGTGGATGAATTCTATGTTGATTCCGTACGTTTCGTCTCCGACTGCGGGAGACATCTTCAAGGGGGTCCGTAGCTCGATAGAAGGTCCAACACACCCCCAGTCAGTAGCGAGCCAGTGGGTGTGTTGGACCTTCCATCGAGCTACGGACCCCCTTGAAGATGTCTCCCGCAGTCGGAGACGAAACGTTGGGAATCGACACAGAATTCATCAACCGAACATGGCATAACAGCCCGGATAATTATAATGGACACGATCAACCATTGTGTAATTTAATCAGAAGATTACTAGGGTGTGAAGAGGCAGAAGAAGTAGAAGTAGGCGATGGTTAAATTCGGCCGAACAGTTGGAAGTGACAGACTTGTATAATTGACATGGTTGACATGGTTTACATTCCATCGCAGTGTGAGAGTGACAAGGATGACAAGGCAGAGGCTGCACCGATGATGAGTCACACCCATGGCTACGCTGCTCTCGAGGCCGCCATATGCTAAGTGGAACAACAGCCTGAGGCGACACCAACTGAGCTACAGCTCCTGAGACGGTGGCGCGACATTGCCGCGAGGTAACGTTGCAGCTTCGCCAAACAAAAGACACATCACTATTACTTGTCTAAATAAATAATTATTGTTATTCTGCTAATGCAAATGCATGTGTAAATACTTTTATTTTAATAAAGTTCATATTTTGACCTGTATTACTTACAATATCATAATATTTCTTTTTCCCATTTAAGTTTTGATAGTGCGAGTTTTCTATAGTTCGAGGTGGTTCCGGTCCCGTTCACCTCGAACTATCGAGACTCTACTGTACCATAAATTTGGAGGAAATTGGTGATGACGAGTATACGTCGTCCCTCGTACGGGTACAGTACACAACAATATAACACGAGACGTTTACGATCTACATCTAAATCTACATCTACATGATTACTCTGCAATTCACATTTAAGTGCCTGGCAGAGGGTTCATCGAACCACAATCATACTATCTCCCTACCATTCCACTCCCGAACAGCGCGCGGGAAAAATGAACGCCTAAACCTTTCTGTTCGAGCTCTGATTTTTCTTATTTTATTTTGATGATCATTCCTACCTATGTGGGTTAGGCTCTACAAAATATTTTCGCATTCGGAAGAGAAAGTATCATATCTGCCACAACCTCTCCCCTATTACGTAATAATACAAAACGAGCTGCCCTTTTTTGCACCCTTTCGATGTCCTCCGTCAATCCCACCTGGTAAGGATCCCACACCGCGCAGTAATATTCTAACAGAGGACGAACGAGTGTAGTGTAAGCTGTCTCTTTAGTGGACTTGTTGCATCTTCTAAGTGTCCTGCCAATGAAAAGCAACCTTTGGCTCGCCTTCCCCACAATATTATCTATGTGGTCTTTCCAACTGAAGTTGTTCGTAATTTTAGCACTCAGGTACTTAACTGAATTGACAGCCTTGAGAATTGTACTATTTATCGAGTAATCGAATTCCAACGGATTTCTTTTGGAACTCATGTGGATCACCTCACACTTTTCGTTATTTAGCGTGATATAGGTCTGTAGTCCGATGGATAATGTTCTTCCCTGCAGAATGAATGTTTCTCCATTAAAGCTGATAACGGGCAACTAAGAAACCACGTACGCTGATGTGCTACGAATGCAGAGTACGTGTAACTAGTGACAGCAGTTAACAATCCGACAAAGAATAACAGTTTTTGTAAGCTACAGCTGGGACCAGAAACCGCGGCGCCTGCCCTGCTGGCGCGAGTTTTCTCGTTACGCTGCAGTGAGTGTGTGGACCCGCGGCTGGCTGCACCTGCTCGTCGTATCTCCACTGGGGCGGGCGCAGAGTTTAACGGCGGGGCCGCCCACGCAAGCCAGCAGCGCCAGCGAGCCGCCGCAACTTTGCTTGGCTCAGCGCCACGCTTCAGGTGTCCCCCCCCCCCCCCCCTCCCACCTCCGCCACCGCCACCCGCCCACGCCGGCCGGCGCACCCGAATTTAAGGGTGTTTTCCATTAAACACGGAGAGCGCCTGTGCGACGATCTATCCGCTCCACTCTTGCAAGTTCCTCCTTTGGTAACCAACACCGAGCCCTTACGTGCCTCGTTCTTCCTTTTCTACCGTTTACGGTACACATTTTATTGACCTTTTATTTACAGAAAAATTTACTAATCTATCACAAGCTGACAGGGCGTACTACACGTTAGAGCATCAGCATTAAATTCCCACTCACCACTGTACGTTGTACGTTGCACGTGCAATACCACATATAACGTTCTCAGGATACAGAAACGATTTCTCACATGGAATGAACAGCGATTTTTTCTTTTATTTGTTTATTTATTTATTTGTTGTACTGTGGGACCAAATTAAGGAGAAGTCTCCATGGTCATGGAACGAGTCAATACATGAAATTATAACACGATAGTAGAAACAAGATATAATGAAATATAAGTAAGATGTTCAGGCGACAGTTCGTAAGTTTAAATAAAGAAAACAACAATGTAACACTGGAATTTGCTTAATTTTTCAGCTCTTCCAGGAGCTCCTCGACAGAATAGAAGGAATGAGCCACGAGGAAACTCTTCAGTTTAGACTTAAAAGTGTTCCGGCTACTGCTAAGATTTTTGAGTTCTTTCGGTAGCTTATTGAAAATGGATGCAGCGGAATACTGCACTCCTTTCTGCACAAGAGTCAAGGAAGTGCATTCCACATGCAGATTTGATTTCTGCCTAGTACGAGGGCTATCCACAAAGTACATTACCTTTTGGAATTAAAAATAAATAAAGTATTGGAATTTTTTTTTTATTATATAGAGATGATTCAATTGGTGCAAATGGCTCTGAGCACTATGGGACTTAACATCTATGGTCATCAGTCCTCTAGAACTACTTAAACCTAACTAACCGAAGGACATCACGAGGCAGAAAAAATCCCTGACCCCGCCGGGAATCGAACCCGGGAACCCGTGCGTAGGAAGCGAGAACGCTACAGCACGACCACGAACTGCGGGTATATACAGATGAAAGCCACACTTAAATACTACTTTTCTACATAGTTTCCATTTAAATTGAGGCACTTATCGTAGCGATGGACGAGCTTGGAAATTCTTTCGTCGTCAAATTCGGCCGCCTGCGCCTTCAACCACGTGATTAATCAGTAACCCGGTAGAAATACGATTTTTGTGGATTTCCTGGAAAGAGGCACTACAATAAATTCTCAAAGGTATTGCCAAACTCTGCACAACCTCAGAAGAGCAATACAAAACAAGCGCAGGAGAAAGTTGGGTTCAAAGATCTTGCTGATTCACGACAACGCCCGGGCCCACACGGCAAATGCCACTCGTGAAGTTCTCGAATCTTTTAAGTGGGAGTTGTTTCCTCATCCGCCGTACAGTCCCGACCTGGCACCGAGCGACTTCCACTTCCCAGCAATGAAGAAGTGGTTGGCTATGCAACGTTTTGATGACGACGCACAGCTTCAAGAAGAGGTAACCACGTGGCTGAAGGCGCAGGCGGCCGAATTTTACGACGAAGGAATTTCCAAGCTCGTCCATTGCTACGACAAGTGCCTTTATTTAAATGGCAACTATGTAGAAAAGTTGTATTGAAGTGTGGCTTTCATCTGCATATAATAAAAAAAAATTCCAATACTTTATTTATTTTTAATTCCAAAACGTAATGTACTTTGTGGATAGCCCTCGTATTAACTGAGTGAAAGCTAACTCTTGGGAATAAGCTAATATTGCTAACAACAAACGACATTAAAGAAAGTATATACTGTGAGGGCCATGTCTGAATTCCCAGACTATTGAATAGGGGTCGACAAGAGGTTCTCTAACTTACACCACACATAGTTTCTAACAACCCTTTTTGAATCAGAAGAATTACCCCAAAAAATAATACCATATGACATAAGCGTATGAAAATATGCGAAGTAGACTACTTTTTGTGTTGAACTGTCACTTATTTCAGATACTGTTCTAATGGTAAATAAAGCAGCATTTAGTTCTGAACAAGATCCTGAACATGGGCTTTCCACAACAGCTTACTATCTATGCGAACGCCTAGGAACTTGAAATCTTCCGTCTCGCTTATAATATGCCCATTCTGTATGATCAAAATATCGGTTCTTGTTGAATTGTGAGTTAGAAACTGTAAAAACTGAGTCTTACTGTGATTTAGCATCAGATTATTTTCCACAAGCCACGAACTTATTTCATGAACTACATTATTTGATACTGTTTCAATATTACACACAAGATATGAGATTGTTCTCCAACAGTGTTGCTGTTTGCAGGAAAGTACTCTCGTTGGACTACCGTAAGGAACTGCAAAATTATTTCTTCCAAATTTCCACTTGATGTAATGAAAACTCCGTCTGAACAGGCCTTGGAAGGTCCAACGGTACCAACCTGCCTCCGTATCATCATCAGCACAGAGACATCACTGGATGCGGATATGGAGGGGCATGTGGTCAGCACACCGCTCACCCGGCTGTATATCAGTTTACGAGACTGGAGCCGCTACTTCTCAATCGAGTAGCTCCTCAGTGTGAGTTCGCCTCACACGGGCTGAGTGCACGCCGCTTGCCGACAGCGCTCGGCAGACCAGATGGTCACCCATCCAAGTGCTAGCCCAGCCCGACAGCGACCTGACGGGAACCGGTGTTACCACTGCGACAAAGATGTTGGCTTGATATAATGTTGCTGTTGCTGTCCGTGCATCAGCACGGCTTTAGAAAACATCGCTCCTGCGAAACGCAACTCGCCCTTTTTTCACATGATATCTTGCGAACCATGGATGAAGGGTATCAGACGGATGCCATATTCCTTGACTTCCGGAAAGTGTTTGACTCGGTGCCCCACTGCAGACTCCTAACTTAGGTACGAGCATATGAGATTGGTTCCCAAATATGTGAGTGGCTCGAAGACTTCTTAAGGAATAGAACCCAGTACGTTGTACTCGATGGTGAGTGTTCATCGGAGGTGATGGGTATCATCTGGAGTGCCCCAGGGAAGTGTGGTAGGTTCGCTGTTGTTTTCTATATACCTAATGATACTTTGGATAGAGTGGATAGCAATGTGCGGCTGTTTGCTGATGATGCTGTGGTTTACGGGAAGGTGTCGTCGATGAGTGACTGTAGGAGGATACAAGATGACTTGGACAGGATTTGTGATTGGTGTAAAGAATGGCAGCTAACTCTAAATATAGATACATGTAAATTAATGCAGATGAATAGGGAAAAAAAAATTTCAAATGGCTCTGAGCACTATGGGACTTAACATCTTAGGTCATCAGTCCCCTACAACTTAGTACTACTTAAAAATAACTAACCTAAGGACATCACACACATCAAAGCCCGAGGCAGGATTCGAACCTGCGACCGTAGCGGTCGCGCGGTTCCAGACTGAAGCGCCTAGAATCGCTCGGCTACAACGGCCGAAGAATAGGAAAAAGAGTCCCGTAATGTTTGAATACTCCATTAGTAGTGTAGCGCTTGACACAGTCACGTCTATTAAATATTTGGGCGTAACATTGCAGAGCGATATGAACTGGAACAAGCTTGTAATGGCAGTTGTGGGGAAGGCGGATAGTCGTCTTCGGTTCATTGGTAGAATTTTGGGAAGATATGGTTCAACTGTAAAGGAGACCGCTTATAAAACACTAATACGACCTATTCTTGAGTACTGCTCGAGCGTTTGGGATCCCTATCAGGTTGGATTGAGGGAGGACATAGGAGCAATTCAGAGGCGGGCAGCTAGATTTGCTACTGGTACGTTTGACCATCACGCGAGTGTTACGGAAATGCTTCAGGAACTCGGGTGGGAGTATATGGAGGAAAGGAGGCGTTCTTTCCGTGAATCTGTACTGAGGAAATTTAGAGAACCAGCATTTGAGACTGACTGCAGTATAATTTTACTGCCGCCAACTTATATTTCGCGGAAAGACCACAAAGATAGGAGAGATTAGGGCTCGTACAGATGCATATAGGCAGCCGTTTTTCCCTCGTTCTGTTTGGAAGTGGAACAGGGAGGGAAGATGCTAGTTGTGGTACGAGGTACCCTCCGCCACGCACCGTATGGTGGATTGCAGAACATGTATGTAGATGTAGATGAAGGGCGATGCCTTTTAAATGTAGAACAATGTAAGATAAACACCATTAACACAGAGAAAAACCTTGCAATGTCCGATTACAAGATTCGAGGTGAACATCTGAAGAACGTCAGGCTGTGAATGTATTTGGCGGTAATATTAAGAAACAATGTGAAACAGGAAAAACAAGTGAAATCAGCAGAAGATAAGGCAAATGGAAGACTTAGGTTGTTTATAACAGTTTATAACAGTACAAAGGAAATGTCATACGAGTGGTAATGCGACAAATTATATTGCTCTTATCAACCAATGTCAACAAAAATCTAACGATTTTAGAAGGGAGAAAGGGAAATTAGGATTTAACGTTCCGTCGATAAGGGGGTCATTAGAGACGCGGCACTATCTCTGAAAACAGAGGTTTTCAATTCCCTTGCACAGCGCTTACTTGTTGCAGTTTTGCCTTGAAAATGGTGGGTTGTGCTCCTGTCGAAATAGCGGCGGTTGTCGACGATGTAACCCGGCTGCATTCCCGTAACTCATTGTGACATTGTATACGCCACGAGAAACAAAGATCTCACATTACTTACCTCTATGGGGACCAACAGTCTCGCTGCTTGCGGAGGCTGGATAAACTTCGAAGGAGTAGAGTAAGACTACAATGGGCGTTGTCATTTTTGCTGAGGTGTCGTGATCGAAATATTGCTCCAACGTTTGTCGAAGTTGTGAATCATTAATTCTCCCGCCGCCAATCCCATCAAGCCACGCACCGGCCTACCTTTTGTTGGTGGAAGGATCCATAGCACTCGTTGACAGTTGGACTTTAATTCCAAGGAATTGTTTCGGTTTCATTATTGATTGCTTCAAAAATTTCGGCTGTTTCTTGAGACGGTCACAGTCTGACTGGGAATTTCATTCTGTGACAGCCCCGCTTTTTGGCGAAGTTTGAACGTTTCCGTGGCTCGGAGTCTAATACTACATCTCGACGTTCTGTGATAAATCTCACGGAGAAAGCTTCTGACGACACATCTCCATCCTTGTTAGAGAAAATTTTAATTTTGCACCGACTCCCAAGGGTTTCCAACTCGTTGATAGTATTAGTTCTGCTGACAGGTTGCTTTGAAACTACCTCTTGATGTTGCAGAGGCGGCGTAGAGGGGAGCATGATGTGTGTTGATCGTAGCACGTCCATGCAATGGTAATATCACAGTGGCAGAGAGGGCTGCTTTACGTTCATTTAGAGCTCATCTGGATATTATTTCATCTGTGTTGTTTTGCACAGCGAGGTATTTTTTTTTTAAGAAGAAATGTTTACTTTTTGATTCAGCGTATCGCAGGATCGTTGCTGACACCACAAAAAGTGTTGAGAGAACAAGTAACAGACTTCTGAGGAAACGTTCCTTATCGCAGTAGACTGTCAAGTCTTAATTCTTATTGTGCTGTTCCCCCTAGGTTAAAGGCCTCCCTAAGGTCCACAAGGAAGGGGTTCCTCCTCGTCAGATTGTGAGTACGGCCCGTTTCACTCTGGAACACAGGTGACGGCCGCCAGTGACTGTCGTCGGTAATTGTGGTGAACACACCTATATCACCGGTGTCACACACTGGAAGTATTGCCAACTGATTACTTAGTGAGATGGACCGAGGAGCAACTTTTGTTAGTACTTCTAAGCAGGAGAAGGAGGCGAATGAATACAAAACGTTCATTGTACGTACATCCACTGCTACGTGATCGACTAGAGAAAGGATTGTTTTATACTCTTTATGTTGATCTGACACAAGATGATAAGAAGTTTTTTCAGTATTTTCGAATGTCGAGAACTTCATCTGATGAGCTCCTAGGAGAAGTGAAAGAAGAAATCACAGGAATGGACACTATACTACGGAAGGCTATCCCAGCAGAGGAAAAATTTACTCTCACATTAAGGTAGGTACTGTAATATTAAATTATATTACTGAAAGCATATTTCACTGATTTGGGTTGGTATTAGTATTCATTACAAATTATTGTAAAACTTTCATGGACAGTCTACTTTCATTGTTGCTCTTCCTGTGCTGTCGAAAAGTATATTAAGGATTCGTCACTGTACTCAGAGGCCGTTGGCGAACACACAGATGGTAACTGATCGGACAACCAGACTGTCCTCCAGTGTAGCCACGAACTGTTCCACGACGTGCGCAGTCGTGATATGGACCCCCAATGGGGTAATTTGGTGCCGGTGCAAGTCCCATTTGGGACGAAGCGGAAGTGCTGCAATATTGTCGCGGATTAATAATGACGTTCATCAAATCAGATTTCACTTTCAATCTTGCTCGATGGCAATTTTTTTTTTTTAATTCAGGCACTAAAGACTGCATGAACTAACTATATTCCTCTGCTTGTTGTGTTGAATTGTGTTTTGTGGCGCACGTTTCCTTCAAAATGTTATGCAGAATATCATCTTCTTCTTCAAGACTCTTCTTTTCACGTGGCCTTTTTTACGGTGGCATAGCAGTTTTCCGACGTGCCTCCTGGTCTAAATTTTCTCCTCCATCACTCCAATCTGTCAGTATCATCATCATTCTCAATAGTAGAGGTAGTGCTCTTACAGTCAGTTGTTAAGAATCGCAGCTGATCGAAGTAGGTGTGCTTCTTGCTACCAGTTGCTGCAGAACCACTATTTTCGGTCTTTTGCCTTGGTAACTTCTGGTATAACTGCCCTTGAGCTCTTCTATTTCCTTAGAAGATTGTCCTTGCGATAAATAAATAAAAACCACAGTATTACTGTAAAATGTGTGAGAATTCCTAAGGTACCAAACAGCTGACGTCATGGGTCCATAGACTTACACACTACTCAAACTAACTTAAACTAGCTTATGCCAACAACAACACACACACACATGCCCGAAGGAGGACGAACCTCGGGCGGGAGGGGCCGCGCAAATACGTGACATGGCGCCTCAAACCGTGCGGCCACTCCGCGCCGCATAGTACTGTAATATTATCCTTAGTGTGTACGTGTGCGTGCGTGTGTATATACATCTACATCTACATATACATTTATACTCCGCGAGCCACCCAACGGTATGTGGCGGAGGGCACTTTACGTGCCACTGTCATTACCTCCGTTTCCTGTTCCAGTCGCGTATGGTTCGTGGGAAGAACGATTGTCTGAAAGCCTCCGTGCGCGCTCGAATCTCTCTAATTTTACATTCGTGATCTCCTCGGGAGGTATAAGTAGGGGGAAGCAATATATTCATATTATCCTTAGTGTGTACGTGTGCGTGCGTGTGTATCTGCATCTACATCTACATATACATTTACACTCCGCGAGCCACCCAACGGTATGTGGCGGAGGGCACTTTGCGTGCCACTGTCATTACCTCCCTTTCTTGTTCCAGTCATGTATGGTTCGCGGGAAGAACGATTGTCTGAAAGCCTCCGTGCGCGCTCGAATCTCTCTAATTTTACATTCGTGATCTCCTCAGGAGATATAAGTAGGGGAAGCAATATATTCGATACCTCATCCAGAAACGCACCCTCCCGAAACCTGGACAGCAAGCTACACCGCGATGCAGAGCGCCTCTCTTGCAGAGTCTGCCACCTGAGTTTGGTAAACATCTCCGTAACGCTATCACGCTTACCAAATAACCCTGTGACGAAACGCGCCGCTCGTCTTTGGATCTTCTCTATCTCCTCTATCAACCCGAACTGGTATGGATCCCACACTGATGAGAAGTATTGGTCGAACGAGTGTGCTCCCTGCCGCCGTTGGATAAGCAGCTGAGCAGCAAGTCGTATACTCCTAGCTCACTCGTTTGTTACATAGTTTAATTCTTAATTTCTTTGCGTGTTTTTGGTACTTGCATTGTTTAATTCATAAATTTCGGGCGTATTATAGTATTTGAGAGTTGTAGCATCGCGTTTTAGTACCTGAATAGTGTAAATTCGCGTAGTCGTTTGTCTACTGTTTTTGTTTTGAACGGCCAGTGTCGGTTGGTCACAGTCAGTGTGCTCCCTGCCGCCGTTGGATAAGCAGCTGAGCAGCAAGTCGTATACTCCTAGCTCACTCGTTTGTTACATGAGAGTGTAGCATCGCGTTTTAGTACCTGAATAGTGTAATTTCGCTTAGTCTCCTTCCGCCGCCGAGCAGTGTCAGCAGTGCGCAAGTAGCAGCATTACTGCATTTACTAGGCAATCTTGTATTTTAATAACCGTTTAAATTTTGTCGATTTGTTTGCGCTCTCTGTAGATTAGTTCAGACGTTCTTTGCAAAACAGTTTTTAGCATGGATAGGGACTGCAACTGCTGTGTTCGGATGCAGGCTGAGTTGGCATCCCTTCGCTCCCAGCTTCAGGCAGTGTTCGCTTCGGTCACACAGCTTGAGGCTGTTGCCAATGGGCATCACTGTGGGGGTCCGGATGGGGGTTTGTCGGGAACGGCCAGCTCGTCCCACGCATCCCCTGATCGGACTACGACTGTGGTTGCCCGGGATACTGCCCGCATTGAGGCTGATCCCTCACCTGTGGTAGAGTGGGAGGTCGTTTCAAGGTGTGGCAGGGGGCGAAAGACATTCCGGAGGGCTGAACGGAAAGCCTCTCCAGTTTGTCTGACGAACCGGTTTCAGACTCTGTCTCAGGCTGATACTGATCTTCGGCCTGACATGGCTGCTTGTCCTGTTCCAGAGGTTGCCCCTCAGTCTGCAAGATCCGGGCAGTTGCAGAGGGTGGGCTTACTGGTAGTTGGGAGCTCCAACGTCAGGCGCGTAAAGGGGCCCCTTAGGGAAATGGCAGCAAGAGAGGGGAAGAAAACCAATGTGCACTCCGTGTGCATACCAGGGGGAGTGATTCTAGATGTGGAAAGGGTCCTTCCGGATGCCATGAAGGGTACAGGGTGCACCCATCTGCAGGTGGTCGCTCATGTCGGCACCAATGATGTGTGTCGCTATGAATCGGAGGAAATCCTCTCTGGCTTCCGGCGGCTATCTGATTTGGTGAAGACTGCCAGTCTCGCTAGCGGGATGAAAGCAGAGCTCACCATCTGCAGCATCGTCGACAGGACTGACTGCGGACCTTTGGTACAGAGCCGAGTGGAGGGTCTGAATCAGAGGCTGAGACGGTTCTGCGACCGTGTGGGCTGCAGATTCCTCGACTTGCGCCATAGGGTGGTGGGGTTTCGGGTTCCGCTGGATAGGTCAGGAGTCCACTACACGCAACAAGCGGCTACACGGGTAGCAGGGGTTGTGTGGCGTGGGCTGGGCGGTTTTTTAGGTTAGATGGCCTTGGGCAAGTACAGAAAGGGCAACAGCCTCAACGGGTGCGGGGCAAAGTCAGGACATGCGGGGACCAAGCAGCAATCGGTATTGTAATTGTCAACTGTCGAAGCTGCGTTGGTAAAGTACCGGAACTTCAAGCGCTGATAGAAAGCACCGAAGCTGAAATCGTTATAGGTACAGAAAGCTGGCTTAAGCCAGAGATAAATTCTGCCGAAATTTTTACAAAGGTACAGACGGTGTTTAGAAAGGATAGATTGCATGCAACCGGTGGTGGAGTGTTCGTCGCTGTTAGTAGTAGTTTATCCTGTAGTGAAGTAGAAGTGGATAGTTCCTGTGAATTATTATTGGTGGAGGTAACACTAAACAACCGAACTAGGTTAATAATTGGCTCCTTTTACCGACCTCCCGACTCAGCAGCATTAGTGGCAGAACAACTGAGAGAAAATTTGGAATACATTTCACATAAATTTTCTCAGCATGTTATAGTCTTAGGTGGAGATTTCAATTTACCAGATATAGACTGGGACACTCAATGTTTAGGACGGGTGGTAGGGACAGAGCATCGAGTGACATTATACTGAGTGCATTATCCGAAAATTACCTCGAGCAATTAAACAGAGAACCGACTCGTGGAGATAACATCTTGGACCTACTGGTAACAAACAGACCCGAACTTTTCGACTCTGTATGTACAGAACAGGGAATCAGTGATCATAAGGCCGTTGCAGCATCCCTGAATATGGAAGTTAATAGGAATATAAAAAAAGGGAGGAAGGTTTATCTGTTTAGCAAGAGTAATAGAAGGCAGATTTCAGACTACCTAACAGATCAAAACGAAAATTACTGTTCCGAAACTGACAATGTTGAGTGTTTATGGAAAAAGTTCAAGGCAATCGTAAAATGCGTGTTAGACAGGTACGTGCCGAGTAAAACTGTGAGGGACGGGAAAAACCCACCGTGGTACAACAACAAAGTTAGGAAACTACTGCGAAAGCAAAGAGAGCTCCACTCCAAGTTTAAACGCAGCCAAAACCTCTCAGACAAACAGAAGCTAAACGATGTCAAAGTTAGCGTAAGGAGGGCTATGCGTGAAGCGTTCAGTGAATTCGAAAGTAAAATTCTATGTACCGACTTGACAGAAAATCCTAGGAAGTTCTGGTCTTACGTTAAATCAGTAAGTGGCTCGAAACAGCATATCCAGACACTACGGGATGATGATGGCATTGAAACAGAGGATGACACGCGTAAAGCTGAAATACTAAACACCTTTTTCCAAAGCTGTTTCACAGAGGAAGACCGCACTGCAGTTCCTTCTCTAAATCCTCGCACAAACGAAAAAATGGCTGACATCGAAATAAGTGTCCAAGGAATAGAAAAGTAACTGGAATCACTCAATAGAGGAAAGTCCACTGGATCTGACGGGATACCAATTCGATTCTACACAGAGTACGCGAAAGAACTTGCCCCCCTTCTAACAGCCGTGTACCGCAAGTCTCTAGAGGAACGGAGGGTTCCAAATGATTGGAAAAGAGCACAGATAGTCCCAGTCTTCAAGAAGGGTCGTCGAGCAGATGCGCAAAACTATAGACCTATATCTCTGACGTCGATCTCTTGTAGAATTTTAGAACATGTTTTTTGCTCGCGCATCATGTCATTTCTGGAAACCCAGAATCTACTATGTAGGAATCAACATGGATTCCGGAAACAGCGATCGTGTGAGACCCATCTCGCTTTATTTGTTCATGAGACCCAGAAAATATTAGATACAGGCTCCCAGGTAGATGCTATTTTTCTTGACTTCCGGAAGGCGTTCGATACAGTTCCGCACTGTCGCCTGATAAACAAAGTAAGAGCCTACGGAATATCAGACCAGCTGTGTGGCTGGACTGAAGAGTTTTTAGCAAACAGAACACAGCATGTTGTTATCAATGGAGAGACGTCTACAGACGTTAAAGTAACCTCTGGCGTGCCACAGGGAAGTGTTATGGGACCATTGCTTTTCACAATATATATAAATGACCTAGTAGATAGTGTCGGAAGTTCCATGCGGCTTTTCGCGGATGATGCTGTAGTATACAGAGAAGTTGCAGCATTAGAAAATTGTAGCGAAATGCAGGAAGATCTGCAGCGGATAGGCACTTGGTGCAGGGAGTGGCAACTGACCCTTAACATAGACAAATGTAATGTATTGCGAATACATAGAAAGAAGGATCCTTTATTGTATGATTATATGATAGCGGAACAAACACTGGTAGCAGTTACTTCTGTAAAATATCTGGGAGTATGCGTGCGGAACGATTTGAAGTGGAATGATCATATAAAATTAATTGTTGGTAAGGCGGGTACCAGGTTGAGATTCATTGGGAGAGTGCTTAGAAAATGTAGTCCATCAACAAAGGAGGTGGCTTACAAAACACTCGTTCGACCTATACTTGAGTATTGCTCATCAGTGTGGGATCCGTACCAGATCGGTCTGACGGAGGAGATAGAGAAGATCCAAAGAAGAGCGGCGCGTTTCGTCACAGGGTTATTTGGTAACCGTGATAGCGTTACGGAGATGTTTAATAAACTCAAGTGGCAGACTCTGCAAGAGAGGCGCTCTGCATCGCGGTGTAGCTTGCTCGCCAGGTTTAGAGAGGGTGCGTTTCTGGATGAGGTATCGAATATATTGCTTCCCCCTACTTATACCTCCCGAGGAGATCACGAATGTAAAATTAGAGAGATTAGAGCGCGCACGGAGGCTTTCAGACAGTCGTTCTTCCCGCGAACCATACGCGACTGGAACAGGAAAGGGAGGTAACGACAGTGGCACGTAAAGTGCCCTCCGTCACACACCGTTGGGTGGCTTGCGGAGTATCAATGTAGATGTAGATGTAGATGTAGATTGTAAGCCACCTCCTTTGTTGTTGAACTTCATTTTCTAAGGACTCTCCCAATGAATCTCAACCTGGCACCCGCCTTACCAACAATTAATTTTATATGATCATTCCAATTCAAATCGTTCCGTACGCATACTCCCAGATGTTTTACAGAAGTAACTGCTACCAGTGTTTGTTCCGCTACCATATAATCATACAATAAAGGATCCTTCTTTCTGTGTATTCGCAATACATCACATTTGTCTATGTTAAGGGTCAGTTGCCACTCCCTGCACCAAGTGCCTATCCGCTGCAGATCTTCCTGCATTTTGCTGCCATTTTCTAATGCTGCAACTTCTCTGTATACTACAGAATCATCCGCGAAAAGCCACATGGAACTTCCAACACTATCTACTAGGTCATTTATATATATTGTGAAAAGCAATGGTCCCGTAACACTCCCCTGTGGCACGCCAGAGGTTGCTTTAACGTTTGTAGACGTCTCTCCATTGAGAACAACATGCTGTGTTCTGGTTGCTAAAAACTCTTAAATCCAGCCACACAGCTGGTCTGATATTCCGGAGGCTCTTACTTTGTTTATCAGGCAACAGTGCGGAACTGTATCGAACGCCTTCCGGAAGTCAAGGAAAATGGCATCTACCTGGGAGCCTGTATCTAATATTTTCTGGGTCTCATGAACAAATAAAGCGAGTTGGGTCTCACACGATCGCTGATTCCGGAATCCATGTTGATTCCTACAGAGTAGATTCTGGGTTTCCAGAAATGACCTCGGGCAAAAAACATTTTCTAAAATTCTGCAACAGTTTGACGTCAGAGATATGGGCCTATAGTTTTGCGCATCTGCTCGGCGACCCTTCTTGAAGACTGGGACTACCTGTGCTCTTTTCCAATCATTTGGAACCTCCCGTTCCTCTAGAGACTTGCTTCTTGAAGACTGGGACTACCTGTGCTCTTTTCCAATCATTTGGAACCTCCCGTCGTTCCTCTAGAGACTTGCGGTACACGGCTGTTAGAAGAGGGGCAAGTTCTTTCGCGTACTCTGTGTAGAATCGAATGCGTGTCCGTAAACCAGATGTCTGTGTTTTTTTTTTTCATACGCTTTATCTTTTTGTTGCAGATACTTGGGGGCCGGATCATCCATTATGGACTTACAGTACAGAACTGGTGTATAAACTTTCTCGAATATTATATGGGACGTTTGCTTTGCCATATGGCGCAAAATGAAGTCAAAATGTTTTCCCCACCTCTCGAAATAGTTATGCTTTACCACAGCTTAAGAATTCCATAAGAGAGCCATCTTTCCTGATTGTGTGGGTGCAGTGGACGGAAAGGGTAACAGAATTATAATACCCACTTCCAGTGGTTCACTCTACTTTAATTATAAGAACTATTTTTCCATTCTGTTGTTGGCTGTTTGTAATTCGATTTACAAATTATTGTTTATAGACGTAGGAACGTATGGGAAATCTCCGATGCAACTGTTTTTCGTAATTCAGTGTTAAATAAAAAAAGACAAGCTTGTACCTAGATTTCCCTGCGCCCATATCACTAACTTTTGAAAGACCTATGCCATTCATGTTAGTAGGTGGTCCAGAGCAAGAAGGTACATTGAGTGTAGTTCTGGAATTCTTGCAAACAAGTGGCGTATTTTCCATAGACCACTCGATGGTAAATTAGTTTTAGCAGCGTCTCTTGTAAAGACATGTTGCCTCCTCCATAACTTCGTGCGTGATTGCGGTGGAATATAGTTTGAGGATACGTTAACTATTCAGAAATTGCAGGACATGTCACCTTGCTTAGGCCGTGGAGGAAATATAGCGAACAGTATCAGAGGTGACTTTGCAAACTACTTCGTTTAGTCCTAAAGGCGAAGTGCCTTGGCAGCTGCAAAAAGTCTGCTAGCTAGAAATGTTTTGCGAACGTTAATGTGATTAGGCCTCATTGTTCATCTGGCATTCTGTTTGTGAAGTGTATTGCGCAATTATTACTATGTTAACTGTAACAAGTCATATTGTTGCATTCACTGAACTGATTGGAAGTTACAATTAAAATTATCGAGTGTCATGATAAATAAATAAAATTCATTATTGTAGTAGCCACATGTGCGTAAATAAGTGTATTAAGAATAATATCTTAACTGTATTTTTCGGACCGTAAGGCCTTAAGGCGACGATAAGACGCACCCTTAACTTTGTTATACAAAATTTTGAAATTTTCTCTTCATTCGCGCTAAAGAGGTGAGTTCATGCTTTCCACGCTCATCCATTTTGTGGCTTCATACTGCATTAAGACTGCACATAACGGTACACTTGATACCGGTAAACGTGCTTGAAGGTTACTACTCTCCTAGCCTCGTGCAGGGGTAGCAACTAAATGCCGCTAGTTTTTTATGGTCCGAAAAGTAAGGTGTTACATTTGAAAAAACAACATACAACTTACCAAATTTTCATCCAGCCCCTTCTCATTTAAATCAGGCAAAAACTTCATTATAATTTCTGGCCATGCATTCGTTTTCACCACTTAGTCGTTATAATCATCGCTTTTGACATCCCAAATAGCAGGACGACTTTCTAGTTCACTTATAAAATATTCTGTGTTAATCAAATCTATACTCATGGCTAAAATGTGTACAGTAAAAAATGTACAATGAATGTTTCGCGTCACTGTCTCAGAAATGACTCCTTGTCTGTTGTGTTACGACTTCTGCGCCACTTGTTAGCAGCAGACACAGTGGCTGCGCCAAAGACTGAGACAGCGTGGAGTTTTACAATTATTTATTGAACTTTCTTTACAATTTCTCCCTCGTCGTCGCTGCCCAGCCCTGCGGGTCCCTCCGTCTGGCTGCTGCTGTGTAGATTCTCTGACAATGCGCGCAACGCGCCGCTGATCGCACTCGCGAGCCTCAGGCCAGCAGTGGTCCGCTGAAGCCAGGATGCCCTGTGGTTGAGATGAGCTCGTCGCCGCTCGGTGCCCCAGTACGGGCACGCCCACGGAGCTGCGTCGCCGTGAGGTCTGCTGCCAAAGCCTGCTGCACCGTCGGCTGGGAAGCCGTCAGTCGCGATGTCCGGAGATCCCGTCATGGACGGACCACGCGCCGTGGGGCCGGGTTGCCGTGAAGTCCGGGCGTCAGTCCCCGGCGACCCCTGTGACCAACACCTCGCTGTGGCCGGTCCTGCTGGAAGTT
The DNA here is from genome assembly GCF_023864345.2 of Schistocerca serialis cubense. Classification (NCBI taxonomy): domain Eukaryota; kingdom Metazoa; phylum Arthropoda; class Insecta; order Orthoptera; family Acrididae; genus Schistocerca; species Schistocerca serialis. The sequence goes on from NC_064644.1 coordinate 561,226,473, forward strand.
ATCGCTGTAGTTAGTCGGCCATGGTGCTGACCGAACTCGGACCGACATCCAGAGCTGAAGTTGACATTTGGCGGCGAACGGATGATCCCTGCGAGCTGGAACAGACTTCGGGAATTGTCACCTACGAAGATTGAACATTCAGACACGGACCACGTCCGTCCTCAGATTCGAACTGCTTCCTAATGGCTTCTGTCTGTTGCTGCCTGCGCTCCACTATTTATATCAGGCAGGAGGACGTATTTTACCCTCCGTGGTAGCTTTTTGTTATTACTCCCACAGTATATTGCAGCGTAACTTCCCCTTACTGTGTCTGTGTGCGTCCTTGCGTCAGCCTGCTGGTAGACTGCTGCTGTCAGCAAGGCTATCTGTGCCTGCCAACTTCACAACGCCTCAGTCGCCGGCGTGCCTCTGTTTTGCCATTCTCCACTGCGTGAAGCAAGCTTACTACATGTGGCCGCAACAGTTGGGAAATCTGTAGCGCTGTGACTGTGATCTGTGTCCAATTGCGAACACTCCATTTCAAACTAATGCAAGTCGGCAGGTGACTGCTATGAACACAGCTACGTTATCCCTTACATGTGGCGAGGGTAAGTCATTGCTGGGTCACAGAGTCTCGGTGAGTCAGTGTAGTGTCCTGGTGTGAATGCTCCAGTTCAAACGAATGTGTCTCGACGGTGACCGTCGGTGGTGACTGTCAGCAGTGTCCCGGTGTGAAACGGACCAAACACTAGTGCCCTGAAACATCGTGTAGTAAAACACCTTGCTATTCTGTTGAGCCCTATCAAAGGTCGGTGTGAGCACTACATTAAGAACTCGGAGGATTTCTTACGTCGGTTAGAGTGATGCGTTTGAATGACTCTGATTTTCTAGTACGTTTTGATATGGTCTTTCTCTTCACTAGTGTTCCTCTGTTTGATTCGTTACGATTGATTGATGTTAGGTTTGGTGCTGAATTAACGAACCTATTCCGACATGTGTTGACCTTCACATATTTTTTATTCAATGACCAGTGCTACAAACAGATACATGGAGTTCCGAGGGGAAGCCCGTTGGCACCTATTATTGCTAATTTTTTTATGGATGCTTTCATGGGACGTGCATTGGAGTCGGCGATTTTGAAACTCGCTTGTTTCTTCAGATACGTAGATAATGCTTTTGTTGTTTGGCTTCATGGCAGTGAGAATTTGAATAACTTTTTAGAACACCTGAATTCAATTCTCCCCAATATTCGTTCCTTCTTTTGATGTGCTGGGGGAAGGCGAATGGTAGGCCTAAGTTGGGACATGTCGTTTATAGGAACCCACTCATACTGAATTGTATCTGCAGACTGATAGTTGCAAATATGCGGCTCAAAAGGGGTACTTCGTTCGAGCTGTTAGTCCACGAACCCACGCGAATTGTAAATGGTTGCGAAAACACACTTGACCTCTTAGCCACAAACAATCCAGAGCTAATAGAGAGCATCATGACTGATACAGGGATTAGTGATCACAAGGTCGTTGTAGCTAGGCTCAATACCGTTTCTTCCAAATCCACAAGAAACAGACACAAAATAATTTTATTTAAAAAAGCGGATAAAGTGTCACTAGAAGCCTTCCTAAAAGACAATCTCCATTCGTTCCGAACTGACTATGCAAATGTAGACGAGATGTGGCTCGAATTCAGAGATATAGTAGCAACATCAATTGAGAGATTCATACCTCATAAATTGGTAAGAGATGGAACTGATTCCCCATGGTACACAAAACAGGTGCGAACGCTGTTGCAGAGGCAACGGAAAAAGCATGCGAAGTTCAGAAGAACGCGAAATCCCGAAGATTGGCTAAAATTTACAGACGCGCGAAATCTGGCGCGGACTTCAATGCGAGATTCCTTTAATAGGTTCCACAACGAAACATTGTCTCGAAATTTGGTAGAAATTCCGAAGAAATTCTGGTCGTATGTAAAGTAAACAAGCGGCAAGACGCAGTCAATACCTTTGTCGCTCTGTGCCGCTAAAGCGGAGTTATTGAAAGCAGTTTTCCGAAATTCCTTCACCAGGGAAGACAAATGGAATATTCAGGTCCAGATTGTATACCGATTAGGTTCCTTTCAGATTACGCTGATACAATAGCTCTCTACTTAGCAATCATATACAACCGCTCGCTCACCGATAGATCTGTACCTACAGATTGGAAAATTGCGCAGGTCGCACCAGTGTTTAAGAAGGGCAGTAGGAGTAATCCATAGAACTACAGACCTATATGATTTATGTCGGTTTGCAGTAGGGTTTTGGAGCATATACTATATTCAAACATTATGAACCACCTCGAAGGGAACGATCTATTGATACGTAATCAGCATGGTTTCAGAAAACATCGTTCTTGTGCAACGCAGCTAACTCTTTATTCGCACGAAGTAATGGCAGCTATCGACAGGGGATCTCAAGTTGATTCCGTATTTCTAGATTTCTGGAAAGCTTTTGACACCGTTGCTCACAAGCGACTTCTAATCAAGCTGCGGGCCTATGGGGTATCGTATCAGTTGTGCGACTGGATTTGTGATTTCCTGTCAGGAAGGTCGCCGTTCGTAGTAATAGACGGCAAATCATCGAGTAAAACTGAAGTGATATCAGGTGTTCCCCAGGGAAGCGTCCTGGGACCTCTGCTGTTCCTGATCTATGTAAATGACCTGGGTGACAATCTGAGCAGTTCTCTTAGGTTGTTCGCAGATGATGCTGTAATTTACCTTCTAGTAAGGTCAACCGAAGACCAGTATCAGTTGCAAAGCGATTTATAAAAGATTGCTGTATGATGTGGCAGGTGGCAGTTGACGCTAAATAACGAAAAATGTTAGGTGATCCACATGAGTTCCAAAAGAAATCCGTTGGAATTCGATTACTCGATAAATAGTACAATTCTCAAGGCTGTCAATTCAACTAAGTGCCTGGGTGTTAAAATTACGAACAACTTCAGTCGCAAAAGACCACATAGATAATATTGTGGGGAAGGCGAGCCAAAGGTTGCGTTTCATTGGCAGGACACTTAGAAGATGCAGCAAGTCCACTAAAGAGACAGCTTACACTACACTCGTTCGTCCTCTGTTAGAATATTACTGCGCGGTGTGGGATCCTTACCAGGTGGGATTGACGGAGGACATCGAAAGGGTGCAAAAAAGGGCAGCTCGTTTTGTATTATCACGTAATAGGGGAGAGAGTGTGGCAGATATAATACGCCAGTTGGGATGAAAGTCATTAAAACAAAGACTTTTTCGTCGCGGCGAGATCTATTTACGAAATTTCAGTCACCAACTTTCTCTTCCGAATGCGAAAATATTTTGTAGAGCCCAACCCCATAGGTAGGAATGATCATCAAAATAAAATAAGAGAAATCAGAGCTCGAACAGAAAGGCTTAGGTGTTCGTTTTTCCCGCGCGCTGTTCGGGAGTGGAATGGTAGAGAGATAATATGATTGTGGTTCGATGAACCCTCTGCCAAGCACTTAAATGTGAATTGCAGTGTAATCAAGTAGATGTAGATGTAGATGGTTTCAGGGCCGATATCATCTCGGACCCTGAGAGTTGTTCATCTGAGTTAGCTCATCTCGAAATCACCTTTGTGAGAATGACTATAATGACAGATCAGTCGTACGTTGCGCTATCAACCAACTGTGCACTGGGCAAATGATTATAATACCGTGGTAACGCCAAAGTCTACTGCCTTTCTGCTTTACGCTGGGAGCATTTCGAACGGTATTGGTCAAATTTTGCACAAATATAATGAGAAATTTGTTTTGCGACCACCATCTAACACCAAGGTCCATTTAGCTTCCGCAAAAGTATGATCTTTGTTTTGCGTGAGGTGGGTGTCTGCTGTACTCCTTGCAGACGTGGCATGTCATTTATTGGTCAGACTATCAGGACTGTGCAGGACCGGTGTACTACGCATAAGCGGCACACAAGCGCGCAGCAGCTGATCAAATCCGCCATTGCATAACATTGTCTTGGCGCCGTTCATCCTATGAAATACACCATGGAGATTCTGGCATGCATTTCCAGCTCTTAGGATAGTGTTATGAAGGAAGCTGTTTAAATTAAATTAGCAAATAACCTTGTAATAGAGACGGACGATTTTGTTTAAATTCTGCATGGAAACCTGCTCTCACTTGTCAAAAAAGACAGAGCGACAGAGATTATGCTATCTGACCCGTTGATTATTAATTTCATTATCGAGCACTTCTGACGTCGGTCATCTTTGGTATGTGATGGCCTAGTATTTGCTGTGTGTGTGTGTGTGTGTGTTATCTTTATGGAGTCTCTGAAAACTAAGACTTTAAATTCCCTTGCACAACGCTTACTTGGTGCACTTTTGCAATGAAAATGGCAGGATGTGCTCACGTTGAAGTACCAGCGGTTGTCGAATACCTCACCCGACTGGATTCCCTTAAGTTATTTGAACAGGCTCTGATCGCCTCAAGGAGAGGGAAGGAAATCGGCGGTGCTCTCTGAAAGGAACCGTACCGGCATTAGTTGGAGCGATTCAGTGAAACTACGGAAAACCTAAAACAGGATGATCCGATAGGGATTTGAACCGTCGTCCTTCCGGATGCGAGTCCAGCGTGTTAACAACTGCTCCACGCCGGTCGATTCGAATTTAGAGACGCGCTGCCAGTTTCCTGTCAGATCGGTACAAGTTCCTCGAAAGTGTAGCAGCGAGGAAGTTAAATCACAAAACATTCGAGAGAAAGGCAAACCAGTTCTCGTAAAACTCTTTCGGGTGAATTCAGACAGCCTGTGTTCAAGGGAAATCCGTCTCTAATGAGATCATGTCGACGGGACGTTAAACCCCAACCTTCCTTGCTTCATTCGAGGAAGGCTGTGTGACCATACTGCCACCAGCATCGTATATGTCATGTAGGGATTATTAGAATAATGTAAGGGAGAATCGGGCATGTAGAGAAGCGCACAGACAGGCATTTTGCTGTGAATCAATTCTCGATTAATACTGATACATATTACCCTCCGCCATGCAATGTACAGTAGCTGACAGAGCATACATGTAGCTGTTGACGCAGATTTATTAACTATTTCTTGTAGTATTCCATTCTCGCAGCTGCCGACGCTGTAAATTCTCTCATCTTATTCTCATAGAGGGGAATTGTTGCAGTAATTAAACTATTAATAAATGAAAATAAAGATGCGTCGTGAAGCAATAATCCGAGTGGGACGGAAATTGGTAGCCGTGATGTACATGCACAGACAAGCAAGTGCTTACAGTTTCAGAAAAAAATGGATGATTTTATCAAGAGAAAGACCAAATACTGAGCAAGTCGATAATGGTTTGGTTCACCTCTGGCTCTTAAACAAGCAGTTATTCGGCTTTGTCATTGATGTCCTCCTGAGGGATGTCGTGCCAGATTCCGTCGAACTGGCGCGACAGATAGTCATAATTCCAAGCTGGTTGCACGCCCCTGCACCTAATACTCCAAATGTTCTGAGTTGGGGAGATATCCGGCGACTTTGTTGGCCATGGTAGGGTTTGGCAAGTACAACGGGGCGTAGAATATCGTCGACGTAGCGCTCTGCTCACCCAAAGGGTGACACGTTTGACAACCGCAGGAGGTCTGCTATGAAGTGAAACGGCGCCCCAGACCGTCATCCCTGGTTGTTGGACCGTAGCGCTGGCAACAATAAGGTTTGTTGTCCCACCGGTGTCTGGGATGTCACATAACACGTCTTTGTCCTGAAATCTCATTGACTGAAGTAGAACTGCCTTCAGTGATGAGTTCCGCTTCGAGCTGAGCCCCGATAACCAGGCAATGACCGCCATACGGCCCGACAACCAGGACCGATGGTCACAGGTACCATTTCATTTCACAGCAGAACTGCTCTGGTTGTCACCTGCGGCAGCCCGTTAGCACAGCGATACTTCAACGATATTCTACGCCACGTTTTTGCGCCATTCATGGCAAGGCATCCTGAGCTTACGTTTCAGCAAGATACACTACTACTGGCCATTAAAATTGCTACACCAAGAAGAAATGCAGATGATAAACGGATATCCATTGGACAAATATACTAGAACTGACATGTGATTACATTTTCATGCAAGTTGGGTGCACAGATCCTGAGAAATCAGTACCCAGAACAACCAACTCTGGCCGTAATAACGGCCTTGATATGCCTGGGCATTGAGTCAAACAGAGCTGGGATGGCGTGTACAGGTACAGCTGCCCATGCAGCTCCAACACGATACCACAGTTCATCAAGAGTAGTGACTGGCGTATTGTGATGAGCCAGTTGCTCGGTCACCATTGGCCAGACGTTTTCAGTTGGCGAGAGATCTGAAGAATGTATCCAGAAAGGCCCATACAGGACCTGCACCATGTGGTCGTGCATTATCCTGCTGAAATGTAGGGTTTCGCTGGGATCGAATGAAGGGTAGAGCCACGGGTCGTAACACATCTGAAATGTAACGTCCACTGTTCAAAGTACCATCAATGCGAACAAGAGGTGACCGAGATGTGTAACTAATGACACACCATACTATCACGCCGGGTGATACGCCAGTATTGCGATGACGAAAACACGTTTCCAATGTGCGTTCACCGCGATGTCGCCAAACACGGATGCGACCATCATGATGTTGTAAACAGAACCTGGATTCATCCGAAAAAATGACATTTTGCCATTCGTGCACCCAGTATTGCAGACACCCCTGTCTGTGATGCAGCGTCAAGTGTAACCGCAGCCATGGTCTCCGAGCTGATAGTCGATGCTGCTGCAAACGTCGTCGAACTCTTCGTGCAGATGGTTGTTGTCTTGCAAACGTCCCCATCTGTTGACTCAGGGATCGAGACGTGGCTGCACGATCCGTTATAGGTGTGCGGATAAGATGCCTGTCATCTCGACTGCTAGTGATACGAGGCCGTTGGGATCCAGCACGGCGGTCCGTATTACCCTCCTGAACCCACCGATTCAATATTGTGCTAACAGTCATTGGATCTCGACCAACGCGAGCAGCAATGTCGCGATACGATAAACCGCAATCGCGATAGGCTACAATCCGAACTTTATCAGAGTCGGAAACGTGATGGTACGCGAGCACGTCATCTTCGTGGTGTAGCAATTTTAATTGCCAGTAGTGTAATTCCCGCCCGTTCTTCGTGATTGCCAAACCCTATCTTAGCCAGGAAGGTCTACGGTTCCCTCCTCAGCTGAGAACGTTTGCAATACTGTCGCCAGGCAGAAACAGCTCGGAATTCTGACGATCTAACGAGCCGGTTGGACAGAATTTGGCACCGTAATCCTGGCGAGGACATCCCACAACTCTATCAATCAGTCCCAACCCGAATAACTGCTTGCATAAGGGCCAGAAACGGACCAACGCGTTATTGACTTGCTCAATTTGTGAAGCTTATTGTCTTGTCTAAATCATCCAGTTTTTCTGAAACTGTAATCTTTCGTTTGGCTGTACATGTTCATCACATCTACAGATTTCCGTTCGATTCAGATAATTCATTCGTGTGCGTCACCTTTTTTGTCTTAAACTGTATAATTTATAAGTCAACTTAATCTAATATTATACAGTATTGGCATAACACTTTAACGTCCTAAGTATTATCATTGAAGAGTGACGCACTCTGAAATTATGGGATGAGAATTTCACTCATGTTATACGTTCGCGACGAGATGACTTCTCATTATCGTCACTGTTACGCATATGAAAACTGTATACTATTGCAATTACAGTCAAATCTATAATAAATATTGTTGCTTGTAACAAGATTTGAAGTAGATTACGGATTGGGATATTGTTGCGAAATTGATGTTGTATGCTGTCATCAATGGAATATTCTTGGTCCTACCTTTGGTGCATGTACTACTGTTCTTCTTCTGTAAAGTTCTGTTACTTGTCTCTGGAGAAAATTTTCTTCAGTTTCCACGATTTTATTCCGTTTTTACTGGTAACATTCTCCTTTTCTCATTGTATCCTCATTGTAGAATATATGGAACAAAGACAGAAAACAATTAGTATTTCAACAATCACTGTTATAGTTAAATTACTTTTTACTGCGATCCGAAAATTGTGGGATCTGATCCTGTCACAGACGCTGCTGGTTGGATAGTGACTGATAGTTTTTGAATTCGAAATATTTTCTGACTTTTAACTGTGAGGTCATAGACTGAAATTAAACATTTACAGCTGGGTGGTGAACAGACACCATCAGATATATCTGAAATAAACTTTCTACGATATTCAATAGTAAATGTTCTTAGTTGGTTTTCTTCTCAGTAGGAAACCTTAAATCTTCTTTCTGCTTGGGTTAGTCGTCTCGAACACAGCCACTTTAGAAGTTGATAATTGTTGACCGTGTCGCCTAATGAAATAAACTGATATTTCGGTGCGGTGAGATGGACTATTTGTCAAATAAATAGACAGGCACTATTATTTACTTCCCGTTATTTATATTTACCCAAAATCTAATATTACTAACAAAGTTTTTACAATAGTAAGAGCGATAAAAATGTTCGCGTCCTCCCTTCATCAAGATGCATCACAGACTTCTCTCTTTTTGCCACCCTAAAAAAAAGTGACAGTCACATCTCTCTCATTTAACAGCATCTTTGCTGCAGCGCATTGCTTCATTTTCATCTTATGTATATCTCTTTGGAAACATCTAGCAAGTGCCATTATACCACTTTCCACGCTTTCCGTTTATTTTTCACTCGTCAAAAAGGAGCCATAAATGTGTTATTGGAAAGGCGATAAAAGCGCATTAGTCTGCAAGTTAATGAGCACGATTTTGCTGGACGCACGCTAAGTGGTTAAATAGTCGGGATGCACCCACTCCGCAGAGGAAAAATGTGAGGGAGGTCGCATCACGAGCAACTTGCTGCAGCGTTGGAACAGTTACCACTTGGTCAGCTTCTGCATTAAAAAAAAAAATGGTAAAATCTATTGAAATTCGTCGTGGAGACCAAAAGATTATGTTTATCTTTCAGTACAGGTAATCAACGAAAGTAATCAGAAGTTTACAAATGGTATAACGTCTACAGTAAATGCTTCTCGACGGTGTAAGACGTACTGCGTTGACCCTAGACAAGAATACAGGTATTGGAGCCATCTTGATAGAAACTCATGAAGCAGAAGTGGATGACATTCCAGTAACCGCAAACGTTCGGGAGCCGTGTGCGGCTCGCGCTGGTGCCGCTGGTAGTTTGGCATCGTGTTGTAGGGACAGTGGCGTCTCGTTTTCTTCTTCTGTTTACTGGCGCCACTGCATTTGCTATCGTTGTCTGTCCGCGAGTGGCAGCAGCAGCGATTATCAATATCTAGTACCGGTACTATCTTTGGAAGGACGTGAAGTGTTTTCCGGATCGCGTGTGTCGGTAGTTCGGTTGGGAAGGAGCAGCAGAGAGGTCCAGCGGCGCGTGGACATGCCGGGAGCGCTGGTAGCACGCAGGCATTGCTAGATCGACGGTTTGTAGTTGTGAGGGCCACAACTTCGTTTGTCCACCGGCCCCATCACGTTGAGTTTTTCTACAGTGCTACTCTTTACAAGCCTACTTTGTAGAATGTTTCATCTTGTTCAAATCTGCAGCCTCTTTTTTGATATGTCTATTCTGTTTTTTTATTGTTCAATACATCGTTATACTTCATCTAACTCTTGTAACTAATGTTGCACTGTTCTGCTAACGACTTCAGAGCCTTTATTTCCGTTATTTTCTTTCAAGGTGTCACTAACAGTGAAGAATAACTGCGTGTTTTTAATTCTGATGCCCAGTGAACTTAGTTTACCTGCAGTCTCTATACAATTTTCCTGATCTGTGACCACTGAAATTAATAAACACTTTTTTCTTACCTGCTTGATTTACATGTTTATGTGACGACCGAGAAGCAGTAATTCCTTTTGCACTCCGCTCCTTACATATCGAAATTTTCATAATCTTAAAGCGACTCTGTTGTGCGTGTTATACGGACAACAAATTCCTAGAACGACGGGCCACCGTTTTTGGAACGTTGTGTTTGTTGACATTCAACACACAGACTCACTCTGTCATCCTATTTTTATTTCAGCATTAATGCAATACTGTACTAACGATTTGAACTGTGCCTTATTCAACATCGTTTCCTTTGCTACCTTGCATTTGGATTTTGTCATGCAAAACTTAAGATTCTTTCATGTATAAATTTGGGGTCGTCCTGTGATGACTGGCAACGGTGTTTAACTGGCCGTCGGACAATATCGTCATACTCTTAGCGTTATAGCTCCGGTACATGCCACCAGCTGTACTTCCAAAAACGTTTTCTTGAAGAACGCATAGCAACTTGTGTTGTGCCGAGTGCTGAAAGTCCCACATTTCCGTCATCCCTGTCGCCCTCCGCCTCCTTTGCGCCCACCTCTCCGCTATTTTCCATCACGCAAGACATGCGTTACGGCGCTGAGAATCTCCATCCATTACCCTAATAGAGAGAACTGCCATTAAGATTTGTCGACGTTACACACGTATCTGTCTCCTTCCCCTCCGAGGAACCCATGCACTCTTAATCCGTCGGATGGGAGTTTGTTTACAAACAATGCGTTCTCTTCCGTCGCGCTGAACCATGTTCTAGTTGTGGATCGTCTTGTATTTTATGAACTGATTATAAACTCACAGCATTCTTTCCCTTCCTTTATGTGAAGTTTTGTGGATAGTGAAACCTGGTAATTAAGGAAGGCAGATTGTGGACGGGGCCGGAATCAATTACTATTGATTTGCTTTGCAATTTCACTCATTTATTTTAATAAATATTTTTTGAAAACAAGCCAACGAGTTCGCAATCAGACAGTTAAGGCATGTAACCACAATCACGGTTCAAGGCCTTTAAACGCGAAAAATGGCAATTATTTAAAATTTAACAAATACGTAACATACAGACAGCCAATAATTTCCAAGAAGTCAATGTGGTCTCAATCAGAATTTTAAGGCAAGTAACCACAATCACGGCTATAGGCCTTAAAGTCCGAAATGGCAATTATTAAAAAATTAACAAATATACTGTCAAACGGCGAATGGTATAGCAAAAGTTAATTAAAAAAAACATACAACAGACCACCAAACAAGTGAGACAAATGATGGTAACTTAATAATACAATAATAAAATAAAACACAAGGGCCAGTGACAGACAGTGCTCCAGGAATCGACCTCTGAGTGTCACACCAAAAACACTTTCGCGAGTGAAGAGAAAAGCAGCCAAGAGTTGCATTCAGATCTCAAGATGATAACTCGGACTAATGGCAGTCTAACGAGCGACTAATGATAATCTTGGTGAGGCAACCTGACACCCAACAAACAAACGGAAGATGTAAAATTACGCCAAAGCCAGAACTGGTGGTCTGGGCTCCGCACGCAGAATACTGTGCTTATAGGGCCTGGAACAAGAAGGAATGACTACCACTAAGGTAGAAGAACGCCACTCAACCTACAAGCTGTCAAACTTACATGCCTCACCGGACAGCGGCGGTAAGGCGGGGAAATGTGAGCTGCTGTTACATACACTACCCCCAGGGCAGGTAACTGGGGCGTTGGCGGCCACAAGACAAAAAAATACCGCTGGTTGAACTTAACAATGCAAGAAGCCGGAAATAGTAAATAGTAATTAGAAGCTCAGGAAGCATAGTCAGATCCGCCTTACCCAAGCACTCCACTCGCTGCTTTTCGCCTTGGGGACACTACGAGCAGCAACACGAACTCAAGTCACTGGAGAATCGCGAGATTTCACAACAGTGGAGGTTCCTCTACGCGAATTGCAATGCACTTAAACACGTAGGATACGGTTTCGATGAGGTCGTGGACCCTCGTGACCACTGCCCTTCGATCCAGCAGTCCATACACGCCACCAACGGTCCCAGCATGGTGTCGCTCTGCGCGGATCTCGCTGCTCCTGCCTTCCCAACCGAACTCCACACTCACACCACACGGAAGAAGCACGAGGTGGCCCCAAAGATAGGGCAGCAGAACTACATATCGATAAGCGCCGCTGCTGTCACTAGAGGACAGGCAACGCTTACGAAACCGAGTGGCGCCAGTGGACACGAGAAGAAGACAAACAACGCAGCCATGCCAACTAAACGATACAGCCTGGCAGAAACCTACACACGGCGCCAACGCGGGCCGCAGCATGGCTCAGATAGGGCAAAAATTTCTTTGTTTTGTCACTGTGGACACTCATTTTATGTACTTTTTCTAGAGTTTTGCCTGTTTACCGGGTGATTATATTTAAACCTTCCCTATTTAACATGTTATAACACGGAAACTAATTGCTGTACGAGTATCAAACTTGGTAGCATTAATGTCAACGACATGGGGAAGAGAAATAATGCAGAATCAGTCGCCGGCCGAAGTGGCCGTGCGGTTAAAGGCGCTGCAGTCTGGAACCGCAAGACTGCTACGGTCGCAGGTTCGAATCCAGCCTCGGGCATGGATGTTTGTGATGTCCTTAGGTTAGTTAGGTTTAACTAGTTCTAAGTTCTAGGGGACTAATGACCTCAGAAGTTGAGTCCCATAGTGCTCAGAGCCATTTTTGAACCAGAATCAGTGCAATGAAACACTTTTAATGTGCTGCTACCATTACATACCGGTACCACTACTGCTACCAAATGGGCTCAATATGGCGCCCGTCAGTGTCCAGGAGGTTATCGTGCTGGCTAAGAATTTGGAAACCTGTGTTAATGTTCTTGATGAATCGCTAGTAAATAAAGTAAATTCACAGTTCATCCACACTCACACCACACCGAAGAAGCACGAAGTGGCCCCAAACATCGTTTCCAAATGTGTTTCGGAGACACAGGTGAACTTCTCGAGCGATGGGCGGTGGGACTCCATCTTGCATGAAAACTGTTGAGTTCAATCTGTATCTCTCCTGTAGGACGGGTATGACATGCTGCTGAAGCATATCGCAGTAACGCTGGCCAGTCGCACTACTCGTCTTTGGTTCTTTAGCGCCATCTGTTCAAAAAAGAATGGGCCAATGATGAACGTAGCCGTGAAGCTACACCATATGGGGATACGTTCACCATACACAGGAACTTCATGCACAGTGACTGTAGCTCCGCACACTCGGCAATTCTGTGTGTTCACCTCACCCGTCAGAGAAGAATGAGCTTCGCCTGGCCATAGGATGGTCCCGGGCCAGTCCTCGTAAACTTAAATCATTGGGAGAAAATGGGGTGCGAAGTCAATGAGTCGTTGTGTGTTCTGTGGTGCAAACTGCTGCACGATATGAATCTTGTGGGGATACCATTTGAGAACGGTTCGAAGCACTTTCCGTATAGTGGACCACTGTCGTGACACAGCACGCGCTCTCCCGACGATCGGGAGTTGTGTGCCGCGTTTTTGCCATAGCAGCAGCGATTTCATCAACCACCTGTGATGCAACGGGCCGTCGGTCTTTTCCCGGAGCGACCCCCAGTTATCTAGTTGATTCAAACTTCTTCATGCCCCGCACAGCAGGTGCAGAAAGAGGACTATTCCGTAATCCTTTCAGCCTGCGATATTCTCGAAGTACAGCTGCAGCATTACTGCAGCTTTGATAATAGAGCTTCGCCAATAATGCCCTGCTCGTCTTGTCCAAGCTCATGTTGACACTTCAACAAGTGCACTGTGACTGTTCAGACGTCTGAGACTATGAATCACCATGACTGATCACGGCTCCTGGTGGCCGTAGCTGGAACTGAATGGATATCATGCACCCCATACGCTGGACATTATTACTACCAAGTTTGGTACTCTTACAGTGATTAGTTTCCGTGTTATAACGTGTTAAATAGGGAAAGTTTAATTGCAACCAGCCGGTATTTTCTCCAAGCATATAATTTTGTTTTACAACCTTATGTTATGCCGACGAAGGTCCCTTGATAATCTTCAAACTGTAAACTCTAAAAACAGTTGACGAGATAGATATTTTTCTTGATCTTTGTCATTTTATAGGAAAAAAAGGTAAGGTTGTAACCCACCCTCATTTTCAATGATAATTCGACGAGTGATTTCTGGTTTTGTCCTTCAGCTTTTCTAGTTGTTATTTTAGTTACAGAGGACATTTTGTTAATAATTGTACTGCAACAGTTTGTGGAACACTGTGGTTGAGTGACACTATGGGGGGGAAAAGCTAAGTCTGTGTCTTGTTCTGAGCCATAGATCTTGTACTTTATTGGTGTATTTTCACATTTTATCTCCTTACTTTAAAGTGAATTAGTAATTTTTCAAGTGTTTTCCTGTTAGAGGGACTGAGAGAGGTACCATGGTTTTGATGACAAAATGAGTAGTATTCTTACGTAAGATGATGGATATTAACGATTTGCTACATATTTGTTCCCTCAAGTGCTTTTCTTTATGTTATTTTTATAGCTGCGATGTAATGATGTGATCCATATTGATATTATTGTGTGGTTCTAGGAATTCGATAAGCTTTTGAAGGAGTATGTGTTTCCTACAATTACTGAATATGAGTCGAAACTATATTGTGACTGGGAAGTTATTACACCAGGTGCATTCTCCACAAACATGTAAGGTCATACCACATTCTCACTTTGCTGCTGGACAATATTATAGCGAATCTCGAGTGTTAACTTATGGGGGATACTGTTTACAGGTATCTACTTATGACACCTATGTTACTTACTGTGTAAACCAGTAACCATTCAGACAACAGCTTGTCACATACCAACCTTGTTAATTTTCATTGCCTCAGTTATGCCTAACTAATCTAGAGGTTCTGCTTAATTTTGACTAAGTGATGTTTATGGTTCAAATGGCTCTGAGCACTATGGGACTTAACATCTGACGTCATCAGTCCCCTAGAACCCATAACTACTTAAACCTAACTAATCTAAGGACACCCACACACATCCATGCCCGAGGAAGGATTCGAACCTGCGACCGTAGCGGTCGCGCGGTTCCAGACTGAAGTGCCTAGAACCGCTCGGCCACAACGGCCGGCTGATGTTCACGGAGTGAGGTAATTTAAAATGATTTTAAGTGAACAGGTATATATTTTCTTTCGCTTTTCTGATATTTTTCATTATTATTTGTCTGTACTGCCCTTTCGCATGTATCCAAGTCAAGGCAGTGATAATTTATCGGATGCTCTGGCTAGTTTATGCTACCTCAATTGAAACACTGAGTAATTCTGACCTAAGTGTAAAGTTTCGCTGTGTTTTTCATGCTGTGTATTCCAAAGTACTCCAGTATGCCATGTTTTGAAAGATTCTTGCTCTATGAGACAATTTAAGGTATTTTAAAGTGAGTATGTAGCATTTTGGTGTTAGAAATTCATGGGTTTTGTTTGTAGGCTATGCTATCTCCTAATGTTATCAAAAGATACAATATTTTGTCTGTATATTGTCTTTTAAAATGCTCCAGAATAATGAAACAACCTAGAGGCTAAATATTTCAGTGAATGCTTTTATGAATCTAATTTTACGTTTATTCAATAGCTTTAAGCAGCTAAACTTACCATACTGAATATTCTTTATACATGAGTTAATTTCATTACTATACTTCACCACTGTTCTGGCAGAGTATGAATTGCTGACATTCTAAGGAAATCAGCCACCTGCTTGTATCCAGCAGTTAGAAATTTTTCTCTTATTCTGGTTATTCTCAATGGGGATGTGCTTTGTAATATAAGAAATGATTTCGTACTTCTGTATTTTAACATGGGTTGATGTAGATAAGGTTTGGGTCATGTGTTGTATGGTAATCATCTCTTGATTTTCCTCCCCTTCCGTTGCCCACTTATTTAGTTGTTCGACCTCCTAGAGTGGCCCACACCTGGTAACTTCTATGTATTATATATGGCCATATGTGTCAAATCTTATGGGACCTAACTGTTAAGGTCATCAGTCCCTAAGCTTACACACTACTTAACCTAAATTATCCTAAGGACAAACGCACACACCCATGCCCAAGGGAGGACTCGAACCTCCGCCGGGACCAGCCGCACAGTCCATGACTGCAGCGCCTAAGACCGCTCGGCTAAACCTTCTATGTATTAACTGTGAGTTATGTGTTACATCAGTGTGCTACAATTTACCCAACGAGACAGACATAATGTTCTGTTCTGTGACTGAAGAGTCGACAGTGGGTGTCAATGTACCGATCTAGATACGCACAATACAGCTGACAATCCTTACTTAGTCAAAGCGATAAAGCAATAATTTGAGGGAGTAGCTGGATCTGTTTGCCACAAGCACCTTAAAAAGCGCCGATCTACTGAAGAGCTGGATCAGTAGGCAGAGTTGCTGGTCGTTTGAAGAGGTGGCTGTCTCAGATTAGTTATGTGACGAATAAGAGGTTGTTGAATTATTGTGGAGAGGGGGAAAGCAGTACGTGACGTGACAACGCGCATAACTAGTACTCAAGGAACCGAACGTCAACTTCAGTCATTGTATAGCTGGTTTATCATGAGAGAACAGAAGGAGCAGGAATCGATAGCATGCTCAGAATTGCAAATATCTTTTTCTCCCACGTTGTTTTAACTACTGAGCGGTGTAAATAACAAAGCATTCTCGGAGGCTGGCATCATAATACTTTTGTGACAAAACGAAACAGTTTAATAATAAGACTGTCTGACCAAAATAAACCAGTAAGCAGCGTACGAGTGAACTTCTTGCGTAGAGCTATTTAAATATCTACAAAAAATTTATGCAGCTTCTTCCATGTCAGTCTGGTAGAATAATTTAACTGTTGTGAATGTAAAGTATCATATGTATTGTCTTCAATGCTTTCTGATGCAGAAAATTAACTGTTAAATAAACAGTCCGATTTTTAGTTTTCTCTATAATAAATTTACCAACTAACAAACTTGTAACAGCTAATGCAATGACCTGAGAAGAATCTCAGATGCGTGGAGAACTAGTGCTGGAACCAGACAGCTAGAATAACAGCAACTGTCCAGTGCGGCCCAGATTCACGGAGGCGATCGACAAATATACTACATTTTGTAGTCACTGATGTTCGTTATTTGTAAAGAGAGAATCTTTCGTGAAGCACCGACAGACGCTGAAGCTGGCATGTCTGTTAATGGTATATGGATAAACAATAACCGATGAACTGATAACGCTGTACCAATGGCGAAAGATATTCCCCATAATGTTGGTAAATAAAGCAAGAGAAGGGGACGTGATAATAAAGCAAGAGTGTGAGTTGTGCAGAACTGTCATTTTGTATACTTGTAGTTAATTAATAGAGTGAGTACTGTCTTGGCGCCAGATTCCCTGAACATCTAAAATTACAACTTTTAACATGATATGTCTGATACATACTGCGGTACTGTACTGGACGGATATAATTTCCATCATGATCGTAGCAGCAACATCTATTGTCGATTCCCTGCAACTTCATGGACGAAACAAATTACAAATGCTACGTAACGGTAGTTTCATTGAAATCGGGAGTTGTTACCACATAGGGGAGGTAAATTGCTTATTTGGTCCAGCTCAAGCTATAGGCCTATGAAAAGCATCTACTACTGCAGATGAGGAGCTTGGTGCAAAAACCAGTTAAGCCTATTTTGGCCTACAAGAAATTATTCTATGCATAATTACTGTGATTGATTCAGAATCTTTTTGTATGGGAACGAAGCGTGTGTTTCAAAAAGATTTAACTACGTTTTTGAGTTACCTTGATTTTGGATCGTGCCCCTAGAAACGGCCTATAACGACACGTAAGGTCAGAGCGCAGTCAGCATAATAAATCTAGCGTGCGTGTCCACGAAGGCGACATGCAGAAGGGCACCACCAACAACTACCAGTTCGGCCCGTAAGCGCTCGCTCTTTATTGCATCTGTTCCGTATTGACATTCTCCTCGTACTGCTCTGCTTGGATGCACCGTGTGGGAGAGCGTAGTCGGTCGCAACAGGGCCTTTGACAAGAATTTGTCCGCGTTTTATTACATTTCATCATGTTACGTGAGAATTCAATTGGTGACGGTGATGAAAGGCAGCAAGAACGTGAAGCAAAGAAGAAGAATCGTGACGCAATAAGAAAGTAATAAAAGCTGAAAAGAACTCGTAGCGAATCGTAAAATACATGTGGAGGAAATAGCATACCAGCTTGTGAAACGGGTCCTTACTGTAAGCGCAACTGTAAATGTATGGTTTCGTTAGACACGAAAGGAAAACATGTTATTACTAAGAAGTTTAATTTCCTTGCGTGCAGGGACGCACAAGATGCCATTCTATTACTCCAACAATTGTTCACTGACGAAAATCTAGGAAAGATGATGATTCAGGTGTTTGAAATCGTTCAAATGTGTACAACGTAGCCGGCCGGTGTGACCGAGCGGTTCTAGGCGCTTGAGTCAGGAACTGCGCGACCGCTACGGTCGCAGGTTCAAATCCTGCCTCGGGCATGGATGTGTGTGATGTCCTTAGGTTAGTTAGGTTTAAGTAGTTCTAAGTTATAGGGGACTGATGACCTCAGACGTTAAGTCCCATAGTGCTTAGAGCCATTTTTTATTGTTTACAACGTAAGCATTTGTGAGACACTGTTCACGTCTTTCAGTGAATGGTGATTCAAGTTCTCCACCTAAATGCTAAGATATATTATTACTTACATCTTCATATTTTAGAATCTTGGAATAAATTCCGTGCTCAGATACAAAGGGGTATCTCGAAAAGAACAACCTCCATGCCAACCGGAATTGATTCCGAAAGTGTCCGTCATGTGAAACCCGCCCCCTGATTTTCTCACGTCACGTCCTGATAGCTATGGGTCAAGCCAGTGAGGTGGGTGCCGTATTTACTGACTTCCGAAAAGCATTTTACTCAATTTCTCACCAATTTTTATTAAAAATAAGTCAATCTGTTAAGGATACAGGTTACAAAACACTCGTGCTACGAATCCTAGAACGCTGCTCAAGTGTGTGGAGCCAACACCAAATGGAGCTAACAGGTGTTATTTTATACAAAGCTACATACAGCCTATCCAAGGACGGTGATTGTGGCGGGGGAGGGGGGGGGGGGGGGGCGGCGAAGCCGCTCATGTTAGTATTCCTGTGACAAGAAGCTCTGGGAACGCCTACTTGGTCAATGTCCTTTACATTTTGTAACTTCTTCAAACGTATTGAATTGATACATCTTTCTCTGTGGGGGTATGATGCGAGGTTAGCTCCGGGTGGGAGGTGTGTGGTGTCGGCGGGGTAGCTGCCCTCCCCCGCCCATCACTGGGTACGCTCACGATACAAAAAAGGACAGCACGAATGGTCACAGGCTTGCTAGAACCACGGGGGAACGTCAACGAAATGTTGAAGAAAGATGCCAAGTACTCTGCGATATAATACGAAGTTACGCACATCATTGCTGAGTGAAGAATCTATAAATATGCTACTTAAATCTACATATCACTCCCGTAGGGTCAGCGTAAACATTAGGCTTATCATGGGACGCACAGACATTTAAACAGCCGTGCTTCCAGCAGTACGTAAGTGAAAAGAATGCGAAGAAACCCCAATATGCGACACTTCCTTTTTACTCGCGGTTTGCCCGACTTCACGTATACCATCTAATCAAAAGTATACGGACACTTCTATCAACAGCCGACACGAGAGGAAGACCCGCCAGTACTAGAGCAGGCGGGGAGTGCTGTGTTGTCAGCAGAGAAGCGGTAACAGCTGAGTGGGGCGACCAGAAGAGGCCAGTCACTTCGAACGTAGTAACTCAATGTCACCTGAGTCGCAAATCCATCACGAACGTTTCATCTCTTCTAAGGCTGGTCAAGTCAAGTGTTGGTGATGTGACTGTAAAGTGGAAACACGAAGGAACAAACCAAGACCAGGCATACCTCACGTATAGTACAAATGTAGAGATTGGTAATGTACACTACTGGCCATTACAATTGCTACACCAAGAAGAAATGCAGATGATAAACGGGTATTCATTGGACAAATATATTATACTAGAACTGACATGTGATTACATATTCACGCAATTGGGGTGCATAGATCCTGAGAGTACCCTGTGTAGTGTTGGCAGAAGCGCCAACACTGGGTTGCTAGAGGAGGCCGAAATGCACGCGTTTAATTACACGCTGACTGGCGTGAGGTCTGGAACAGGACAATATCTTGAGAATTGCAAATAAAGTACGTAGTTGATATAATACTTAACTTTAATCCACAATTGTAGAACATCGCTCTTGATGATACATGCTTCACATAATAAAGATCAATTGAATACGGCGCCTTGCTAGGTCGTAGCAAATGTAGCTGAAGGCTATGCTAACTATCGCCTCGGCAAATGAGAGCGTATTTGTCAGTGAACCATTGCTATGAACGTCGGCTGTACAACTGGGGCGAGTGCTAGTACGTCTCTCTAGACCTGCCGTGTGGTGGCGCTCGGTCTGCTATCACTGACAGTGGCGACACGCGGGTCCGACGTATACTAATGGACCGCAGCCGATTTAAAGGCTATCACGTAGCAAGTGTGGTGTCTGGCGGTGACACCACACCCTCAACAACCACCTCTGGCCGTAATAACGGCCTTGATACGCCTGGGCATTCAGTCAAACAGAGCTTGGATGGCGTGTACAGGCACAGCTGCCCATGCAGCTTCAACACGATACCACAGTTCATCAAGAGTAGTGACTTGTGTATTGCGACGAGCCAGTTGCTCTGCCACCATTGACCAGACGTCTTCAGCTTGTAACCTCCCCCTCACTTATCGACCTTAATGACAGTGAAAAATTAAACCGCGTGTACCTAATGGAAATTTGGGAAAAGCAATCGTCACCGAAGTTAATTTGTCGGTAAAGAGGGACGAAAGGGTTACATCTAAATGAAAGGAAAAATGCAAATGAAACTGGTGGAAATTAATTTTGAAAAGGGGTAAACTTAATAAATAAAGTAAACGTGCAGCCGTTACGTTAACAATTAACTAGCGATAATTAGATATTTGAGATTTGGGGGAAATTACGGTCGCCAGTCCTAAGGACAATTACTATAGTAACTGAAAAAGAAAGGTTATTACACATATAATTAGCACTAGAAGCGTGGCAACTGAAGGTTGACACGTGTAGTGTGAAAACTGAAAGTTTGTCAGAAGTAATAAATTTCGCTACACTCTGACTTAATTTAGCAAAAGAATTAATAAAACTGGAAAATCGAAAGTTAATTTAGTGACTGAAGTTAATAGTGAGCTTTCTTTCTGAAGCACATCGAAATTCAGTAAAATACGGTTAGTCTTGGACTAACTCAACAATCATTTCAAAAGCTACTTGAATCTACGCAATTTAGAAATAAGAGATTTAACTTTGAACTTGAATTAAATGATTCTGAACAATTAACAATAGTAAAATTTAGTACGTGCCAAGCTGAGCTGCAGTCACAGGTAAGCTAAAATACGGTAACAAAACTCGCACTCTTAATTTGTGCTTATGTAATCAAAATATTGCAACCAGCTATGAATACCTTAACTGAACTTTGAAATTAAAGCAGTGAAATCGAATGATGCTGGCGTTTGAATTTCAACGACACTCGGGTTCATTCTAGAAAAGGAAGGGACCCTGCTTGGTAATGCAATTGGGACAATGAGCAACAGGTTCATGCTGCGTTGCTGTAATTTAGTTATGAAAATGGAACAGTTTGAAAAGCTGAGATCTGCCATACAGTTTTAAAACTTTACGTGCTTCCAGTCTTCCTTGTTGGTTGATTGAAGGTTTGAAGCCGTCGATCGAGGAGGTGGCGACAGTCACTCATTGTCGGCCGTCGCTGTTGCAGAAGCTGGATGTTGGCGCGCCTTCTTCTCGACACGGTCACCAGGCGAAACGGGCTCTTGATGTGCGCCAGCTAATGCTTCCCGTCCGCGACACCGTGTCAGAAACTATCATAGCAATTCGAGCGCAATTACAAGCTGCCAAACCCTGAAAGCGCGGCAACTCGCGGGAGCGTCACACAACACACCTGCTTCACCGCCCAATCCCGCCAGATTCCCCCTGCCCGCGCTCCATGCGGCAGAGTTAACACTACCAAAGATCCTAAACACTTTGGTTCTTCACACGACCTATCGATGTATTCGTTCGATAGCATACATCGACATAAATGCACATATATACAAATAATAAAACAATTACAATATACAAAGTCACAGAAATTTTATATCTTCAGGTAACAAAATAAGGAAAAATCTATAGTACAATAGATGGAAATGGGAGGATATGCATTTTCGGCGTTAGACGTGCCCCACATTGTCTGAACAGACTCAGAAAATGTCCCAAAAAAGAAACAGCGGAAATGCATATGCTCAAAACATCAACAAAATTTAGCATTCGTCTAATTAAACATAAATCAATTTTAGACCATAATAATTGAGTGGAGACACTCCAAATCTTATTCCACTCTTTCAACTTACACAAAAGAAAACAGGTTGACAACATATTAAAATTCGTAGAAAACTTAGAAAATGGTTTAGCTATTCAAAAAATCAAAATTCTTAACAGTATCAAGAAATTTTCTACTATTTACAAAATTAATCAGAGTACACGGTCATAAAAAACAGGTATTTCAAAATACGCATATTAATAATTAATTACATAGAGTACACATTTTATATAACCTTTTCATGATTAATATTCTCATCCACTTAACGCTAAACAAGAAAATAATATACAGCAAATCGACAAAACATAAATATTGACAGCAGAATTCTTTCACGTCAGCTGTCCGGGAAGAAAAACAACTCCGCCTTCCGTACTCGCAAGTACAAAGAATGCCGTCAGCAGCACAAGAGCCAACAGTGGCACAAGAGCCGACAGCAGCTCCGCCCCGCCAGTATTGTTGCGCCCGCCTGTGCGGCACGCTTGATCTCACTCGCCCTTGTAACGGCATTTCCAGAACATCCGTTTCATTGAATTCTTTCGGAAAAACTCACTCCCGAGTAATCTCAAGGAGTCCATTAACACTTGTCCATCATCACACGCATGTACTAGCCTGAAACTTAAAACAGCGTCTAAGTACATCGGCAATGACTAGTAAATCACATATTTGTGAAATCTTACAGCTAGTTACAAAATCATATTTACATCCCTTAATCTACTGTGACTCAGCTGAAAACTTAAAATAGCAGCTTGGATTTTTCAATTGATTACTAATCAATTCCTCTTAAATCATTTAGTCAAAATTAATTACTTATTAATTACAACTTCTTTAATGTCCTCTTGGTCAGGCAAAAGCATGGCAATCTAGCAAACCTCAAATCTTACACTCTATATTTACATACTGCACAAATTACCCATTGTGTGGTATTAATCGATCCTAGGTTGGTACAATTTCAAGTCTACAATATTCCGTATACCTAATAGTTTTCCAGAGCTTGGATACTCTAAGCAATAAGCATTTGTGTGAGGTATACCAATGACTTTATATGGTCCATTATAAACAAACTTAAATTTAGAGATTTCATTGTCTATCTCGCTCGATTTCTCATGAGCTTTTACAAGTACTAAGTCTCCGATTGCAAACTTAGCAAAACGCGCTTTAGCGTCATGACGACGTATGCGAGCGTCGGCTGTTAGCTTCATTACTTCTCCCAAAGGATCTTTTTTCACACCAATACTAATGTCAATCCGTGGAGGGAATTTGATTATCTCTTCCACTAAACTTTTACTTCTGTCATCCAGCAGGATTTCCTCTGGAGAAAATCCCGTCGATTCATGTCTCAAGGTGTTCATAATTCTCTCAAATACTGCTACATATTTGCCCCATGCCCTATGGTTGTGATGGCAATAGGTACGGCACAGTCGGCCTAGCTCGTGCATATACCTCTCAGCGGGATTCCCAGCCGGACAATAAGCTGAAATATGGATCACCTCGACCCCATTACTTTCCATGGCTTCATTCCACAACTTAGAAGTAAATTGTGCCCCATTGTCTGATAGAATCGCCTTGGGCTTACCAATATGAACAAAATAATCGTTCACAAGCTTGCTATAGACCGCTTGGCTGTAGCTTTCCTAATCGGGTATAGCTTGATGAACTTGGAAAAAGCTTCTAGCACTACTCAAGTGTAGGCAAAGTTTCCTGATGACTTGGGCAAAAGTCCGTACAAGTCCACGCACAGTAATTCAAAGGTGTCCTTAGGCCTTATACTTTGCATAGGGCCACGACTCGTACAGTTGGTAACCTTCACCTTCTGACATAAATCGCAAGTTTTCACTCTGTCAGTAACGCGTTTTAACATGTTGTTAAAATGCACTACTTCACTCAGCTTTTCCATACATTCCTTTGGTCCACAGTGACCATACGCCAAATGGTAGTAGTCTATTATTTCCGTGACGAATTTGGTGGGCCAGCATACCCGCCAAATATTACTATCTTCACCCTTACGTATGTACAAGATATGATCGTATATCTTGTAATACTTCCTTAATTTCTCTCCTTCTGGACTCCTTTCGTCATATCGGGTTTTCACCGTATTTAAACAACCATCCTCGTTCTGATGACGACGTAGATTCTTACAGACGTTCACTATTAATTTACGTTCCTCAACTTCTTTAAAATAGTATAATTTGACCATCTTTCAATAGATCTTGATTAGACTCGGGCAACCGCGACAGCGCATCCGCTACGCAATTGTCGGTCTCTTTTACGTAACAGATGTCATAGTTAAATTGCTGTAAATACAGCGACCACCTAGTCAGTCTTTCGTGAAGTAGTTTACAATCCGTCAGATAAGTGAGCGCCTTATGGTCCGTATGAATAATCACCTTACGGTCCCATAGGTGACCCTTGAACTTCTTGAATCCCCACACGATAGTGAGACACTCTTTCTCAGAAATCGTGTAGTTTCGCTCACTTTTTGATAAAGTTCGACTCGCGAACGCTATCGTCCGGTGTTCCTTATCCTCTCCTTTACCAACTTCTTGGAACAGTTCTACCCCCACCCCGTAATTCGACGAATCCGTTCCCAGATGGAAGGCTAGCGATTAATCAGGATGAAATAGTATGTTAGATCTTAACAACTCGTCTTTTAATCTCTCGAAAGCGGCCTGACACCCGTCGGTCCACGCAAACGGAACATTTTTGCGTAAGAGGTTATTCAAATTTTCATCATTAAACATTTGTCCTTTTACAAGTTCACGGTAAAATCCTGTGAACCATAGAAAACTTTTTAACTGTTTCCTAGACTTGGGTGGAGGACAATTCCTTATTGCCTCTAGTTTCTCTGGGTCTTTCGTAATACCAGCAGTGGTAATTACATGCCCTAAAAATTTCAGTTCCTGCTTCACAAATTCGCATTTCTTTAGCTTTAGAGTCATTCCGCCATGGCGCAATGCTCTAAAAACTTCATCTAACAGGTCACAATGGTCCCGCCAAGTGGCATTGGCCAACAATAGGTCGTCAACATATAAAGTTAATCGAACTCAAAGCCGGCCCTAGCACTTTATCTAGGGCCCTGATGAATACGGACACAGATATATTAAGTTCAAACGGCAGTACTCTATACTGATAACACCTGCCCGCAAACAAGAAGGCGGTGAATGGCCTAGATTCATCGTCGAGTTCTATTTGCCAGTAACTAGCCGTCAGATCGAGGCTAGTCATGAACTTAACGTCATGAAAACGTTGCAAAATCTCCTCCACACTCTCTGGTCTGTCTGTTTCGCGTTGAACGACCCTATTCAACGTGCGTGCGTCAATCACAATACGCACACTACCATCGCGTTTTGCTACAATGACCAAACCGTTATTGTATGGACTCGTACTTCTTTCAATCACTCCCCTTTCGATCATCTTATCTATCTCCAGTTGCACTGCTTCCTTTTTGGACAGCGGTATAGCATACGGTCTCACGAAGAATGGTTCGTGCGGAATTACATGCAACTTGCATTTATATCCTTCCACAAGTCCCGGTTTGTCTGAAAACACACTCTTATTCCTCATTATCACTTCATACAGGCCTCGTCTTTGTTCGTGTGTTACGTTTGACACACCGTCTACAATACTTTCCAATTCACTTTCTACACTATTGTCAATGCCGAGATTCCTCACATTACAGTAGTTCAAATTCATACCTACGTCAATACCATCCGGCCAATTAACAATGTGTATAGGCTGCCTATGCACACCGTCTCCTGCCTCGTCAAAACTAACTACTGTTGTTTTATCTTGTGACGTACATGTCAAAGTTTTGCTTTCGCAATTAATCACTGCACGGTACTTTAATAGCCAATCTAACCCGATTATTACTCCGTAGTTAAGTCTGGTACGACGACAAACTCTTGTTCAAATCGTGCCCCACATATCTCGAAGTTGACAAAAATCTGTTTTGTGACCGGTTTACTGGCCTTCCCAGTAGCACCGATGATTTTCACTCCTGTTACTGGCATAACTACGATGCCAGGTCTGTCTTTCAGTAACTCAAATATTTTCCCAGATACAGCACTCAATTCTGCACCGGTGTCAATCAACACGTTTAGTTGTAGGTCGTGCATATTAACAGACACTACTATTTGTCTACACTTGTCCTCGACTGTTTCTTTATTTTCTCACAGTAAATCCTCGTCTATATCCAGGTCATTCCAGAAAAAACCATCCGGTTTTGATCCTAAATCCGGCTTATCTGACGGCCTTTTCAGCCTCTGTTCACATACAGTTTTAATTTCAACACGTTTGTCCTGAGGCTTAGTCTGTAGCTTCGCCTCCAATACCGAAACCTTTTCCTGTAACTCGTCAATTAGTGAGTGTTGCCTTGCTATCAATTCATTAATTGTCACCTTCGTTGATTCCTCTTTGGTCAGATTGATCTCATCTGCCAATCTACCTGGAGGAATGTGCCCAGTAGTAACTGCAATTACTTCCTCTGGATCTGCGCAACCCACACTGTTACCGTCTGACCGTATAACGTCAGCTCTAACCTCATAAACGCTGTAATCTACTTGTTTTTCTACCACTCGTGTCCGGTTATCACTAAAATTCTCGTAATCTTTCTCCTCAATACTTTCGCAATGTTTAAACTGGAGTTTTGCGTCGGATGGGTCGGCCACTTCTAACACTATAACTTTCGGTAAAGTCTGCCAGTTAGGGCCAGAACTTTCCGTTACTACTTCAACATCCAACTCTTGCGGGACGAAACACGACGAATCTTGCTCGTGCTCCCCATTAACATCAACTATTTCTAGTAAAGTCTGCCGGTTAGGGCCAGAACTTTCTATCACTTCACAAATACTATCTACCTGTGGGACGAGACGCGGCAAATCCTGCCCGCGCTCCCCATAAACACTTCTCCCGTACAGGCCCCTATAATCTCTTAGTTCGTCGTATAAGCGACCGAACTGCCTTAACCAGACCTCATCCCTCTCTGCATCCCCTCGCTCAATGATGAACGTGTTATCCGACATCTGATCTTCTCTCAACAACTGCGAATCATTCTTAAACTCAATCTCCATTTCCGCTGTGGGTGTTAACAGCTGCTACTTTATAATCGTGTTCCGGAACACTACTTAAATTGTTCTCACTGACAGTGAATGTATTTTCTACTGCCGTGTCTACAGCTGATCTACTACTTGTGGGCGCACTCCTTTCTCTTAACACTGGCACTCTCCCCCACCGTTGAATATTCCATACGGAATTTTCGTAACGACGAGACCTGGGTTTTCTCCTGTTATTGGGCCGCCAAAATTTCTCCACGCCCGGTCGGCCCCTCACCGGCGCGGCTAATGGTTTCCCTGTCCTGTCCCAGCAGATACGCTCCCTGGATGCTGCTGAGGCGGCTGATCACACCCTCTGGCGTTATTACTATTCTGCGAAGCCCGTATCACGCTAGTATGATACTGGTTTCCGTCATTCCTTTTATTATTTGCATTGTACCGACTGTCATTACGGCCCGAACCACTGTTGTTATTGCTGCCAAGATTGCGGTATGCATTATTCCCATAGTTATCATTGTTGTAGTTGCTGTGGTACCCGTTGTTGTTACCACGGCCTCTACCACTATCGACATTATTGCGCCAATTGTCCTCGTCCTCAACTCTTTCCAGGAAATCATTGATTGTCCTGTAATTGCTTCCTATGTAGCGTTTTGTATCATCTGGAAGCTTCTTGTAGAGTTCCCAGACTATTTCGGATTCCGTGCGGCGATCACGCAAATATTCCAACTTGCAGATCCAGCACTCACAAAACTCCTCCACTGAGCCGAGCGAATTCGCATCGAAAGGCCTCGATACGACAAATTCGCGCCAGACACTTTGCTGTTTCTGCTCTGACCAGTAGTTAGCCAGAAACAAATTTTTAAACTCGTCAAAAGTCAGGTTCGTAATTTTGAGATTTAAGCCCCAACGCTTGGCATCACCAGCCAGCACATCAAATACCGCATTAATTTTTCTCTCATTAGTCCATGATCTGGGTAAAACTCTTTCACAATTTTTAATGAAATCCGTCGGGTGTATACCGCCTTTTTTCAAGGGGTCGAACCGTTCCTCTTTCGTCAACAATCTCGAACTATGTGCACTGATTGGCACGTATCTCTGTTTTTCGTCAAGTTTCTTTTCTAATTCCGACACTCTCATAATTACTTGGCAAGTGGTTGTCGCAATCGTTTCTACTTCCCTATTTTCTCTTCGCAGGTATTAGCCTGCTTCGTCACTTTGGTATCTACTTCGGATACTAAAGCCTTTAAAGTTTCCACCTTCTTTTGATCCTCTTTTTTCACTAATTGAATTTGTTCCGTCACCTTATTCTCGATGATCAGAGCAACTGCTTCTCCTACACTTTTCTCGATTCTGCTAATTTCGTTATAAAAACGAGTATTTATGCTCGCAATTTCCGCCTGAACGCCTATCATTTCCTGTTTAAGATTACCGATTTCGGTATTAATCACAGCAATATCTTCTTTGATTTTATCAACTTCTGTGTTAACAATTCCAACATTATTGTTAACAACATTAATAGCTTTGTTCTGATTGTCTAGCTTCCGTTCAATTTTTTCAGACTGAGCTTCTTGCTTGGCAGCCTGAGCTTCTTGCTTGGCAGCCTGAGCTGTAATTTCTGCCAATTGACTCTTGATTTCATTAATCAAAACATTCAATAAATCAGTTAAATTCCCGGAAACTACCGGTTTTACTTCCGTAGCGGCTTCCTCTTTAATTGTCCCCCAGTATTCGTCATAAAGGGATTCAGATTTGATTTTCACTTCCGATTCCGAAACATTTTCTAAAGTTTGGAATTCCATTTCTGCTCTTTGTTGCGTTTCGGCGGTCGCGTCTTTCATGCTAGCCGCCTGCCCCTGAACAATGGGCACCGCGGTGCGCGTTTCCCACTGTTCGACCGATTGTTCCGTATCCAAGTCTACCAAATTTTGGTAATTGTTGCCTTCACTCATTTTAATAATTTTCAATATAAATGCCAAATTTCAAATCTAATTAGGATTCCTCACACTAATATTATCGCTGACGTATCGACCATTTCGCAACCAGTACTTTGTTACGAGATTTGCACAATGCAAAATTCGTGTCCAGAACAACCACAAATTTGAAGATTGTCCTGTCACCAGGTCGACACGTGTAACCTCCTCCTCACTTATCGACCTTAATGACAGTGAAAAATTGAACCGCGTTGTAGCGGGGCTTTAAATTTCGCCGCCGCTACACTCGTTCCCTCAGATAAAAAATATACCGTCGCAGCGATATGAGCGCTCGACGGCAGAGAAAATACTAAAATGGTTACATTTTTTTGTTTTCTATCCGTTTTTTGTTTGTCTCTTGATAGCCGTAGCTTAAGGCAGACGTGATCTGATGCTGACGTAAAAAACTTAATGGCTAATCTTGATCTGATTGTAATGTGTAGACATTGTGAAAGTT
Organism: Schistocerca serialis cubense; assembly: GCF_023864345.2. NCBI lineage: Eukaryota > Metazoa > Arthropoda > Insecta > Orthoptera > Acrididae > Schistocerca > Schistocerca serialis. The sequence continues at coordinate 561,256,282 of NC_064644.1, forward strand.
GTTTAGAAATTTGGAGAATGGAAGTAGCAAAGTAAATTAAATTGCTTACAGTACCAAGATGATTTTAATTGGTATAAATTAGTGATTCCTGGACTATTGCAAGATTTCGGAGCAGATTTTTCACGCAGAAATGAAGGAGATTTTTGAAGACCTGGACGCCGCCCGAAAGAAGACATGTTAACCTGGTAAAGAATGAACTCTAAGCTACGCCATTTCCCCCTGTCAGTTACATTTTGTTATTCTCTGTCATTTTTCAAAATTTTTTGTAGTGGAAATTGGTTTAACTTTTGCTCAAAAACGCCACATGGACCACCCCAACAATAGATTTTTCGAATAACGCAGTCCGATAGCTTTTCCGTAATACAAAGTCCGATCTGCATTTTTTTTGTCTTTCCCTTTTTCACGGTCTCTCTTCTCCCATTTTTTTTTATTAACCACTACAACTGGCGACCGTGACAGGACGCAATTTTCGGATGTGTCGTTTTTGAGCAAATTTGAAACTTTAATTTGTATTTTTTCCTAACAGAGAATATAAAAAAATCCTGAACTTTAAATGGTAACTAAAACACAAACTTTATTGTACCTAAGCAAATGATACCACAATATTGTAAAGAATTTTTGTAACTAATTCAATCTGTTTTTCTTTTCATGGCATATATTGATGCGAAACTTATTTTGAGGACTTTTGGTGATTATCCGATGGAGATGTATTAAGAAAATCCATATTTTGACGAATACGATTTACGCAGAAGTGTTTGACCAGCCGCTGCAGGACAGAAAATTTAATGGTGAGTCACACAATTATGTTTCATTCAAGCATTCAATAGCCAACTGCAGAATCCATTTTTCCCTTTCCACACATCCTGTAGTTTTCTTCTAGATTTTTCCAAAATTATCTATCTCTATTGTAGTTTGTGGTAATTATAGTATTGTTGTAGCATATGAAGATCGTGAATTTGACAGCCAAACAGTCATTTGTTACGAAAAATTTTGTCCGCCCTGCTGCAGCTTTCTCAATCATTGTTTGCAATAGAGCAATCATTTACATTGATGAGAAAATATTTCAACCTAAATTTGAGTCAAATTTTTATTAATCAGACTTATATTATTCGCTTTTTGACTTACGATTATACATTATATTACAATGGAACGCGGTAAGGTAGAGATAGTTTCGGCAGATGAGTTAAGTGAAGTAGATTCATCTTTCAACCAACAAGAAAGTCCGCGTTTCCCTCCATGGGCCAGTTCACAGATCAATGCAATGATTTTGCCTCAAACTCGCAACATTTGTGATAATACACAGATGGCGACTTTAAATGACGAAATGTGGAATGGACGCGAGACTAGACCGTCAGCGCCATTGTTAACATCAATGTCAGAACCGAATATGAGACAAATTCAGCAATGTAACACAAATCGGACACAGGAAACTGACAAACTGGACCGACTATTAGAGTTATTTGCAGACATGAAACGAGACGTTAGTCAGAAAATTGACGCAAAACTGGACGCACTTGGTCAGGACTTTAAACAAAGGCTAGATAAAAGCGACGAAAAATTTGACGTATTAAACCGTACTATGACCGAAAATTTTGAACGAACGACAAAACAGATGACAGAATTAAATAACACCACTCAAAAGCTCAGCCAGAGATTTGAAACTTTGTCCAACCAAGTCAGTAAACAGGAAGAAACTTTGGTTACATTCACACACGAAACAAAAAACAATATCACCCGATGTGAGAATCAGTTAACTCAAATAGTTAATGTGCAGCAGGAAGTGAACACCCGTGTGAAAGAGTTAGCTCAGGCCCACACTTCAGCTAGCTCTACCCAAGAAAAGCTGACTGAAGAAGTGGGAAATATTACCCAACAACTTACAATGGTAGTTCTTGAACAAACCCACCTCAAAGAAAAGATAGAAAAACTAGAAGATCGAGCGGACCTCGCGTCACTAAACAACGACACCAACATGGCCGAAAGAATTGTATATGAATGTAAATTGTGTGACGACTACCTGGACAAAAAACTTGAAACAATTACACAGGACATACTTTCAAAAACAAAGACACATGTAAAAGACGAGACAAAACACATACAAGACGAAGTGACAAAATTACGAGACAATGTTGTGCCGTGTTTGGCGATCGGTGCAAACGCATCGTCAGGAAACGACAAAACAGCTAAAACCATGGCTAATGACACAGACAGAACACCACCTATTGTGGAATCATCTATTTCAAATCAAAATTACAATGTGCCGCTTTCTTTTCCACCGAACGAGCAATATTACGTTACCACACCTAGAGTAGCAAGTGACCTAAATCACATCAATACAGTTATGCCAACCGGCATGGCCGATGACACGTTTGTAAGACATGAGTATTTCCAGACATTTTCCAGTGAGGACAAGCACAAAGTCCACCCTATTGTGTTTATTAGATCATTTGACGGTGTTTTTCCACGTAGTTGGTCAGAAGTCGATAAAATCAGATACGTCACCAATCTCATGAGAGGACGAGCAGCTAAGTGGGGTGCCGCTATGAAACGGCGGTGCCTTACGTTTGAACAGTTCGAACAAGCCTTCTTGGACGAATTCTGGTCAGAGAATGAGCAACAGAGTCTAAGGAGAGAAGTGTGCAACCCCGAGACCTATGACCCTAAAAAGAGACATTAAGACAATACTTTGAGAGTTACTTAGACAAGACACTGTACTGGTCCAAACCAGCCGACTTGTCAGCGATAATTGACACTTTAAAGAGCCACTTACCCTTTCCATACCGAGACAGATTAATAGGAGTACCGGAGAATGACGTTAAGACTTTCTTAAACTTCTTAGATCAAATGGACGTAGTTTACAGAGGCGATTCACGCCATTCAAATTTTACGCATGTTAGTAAACAAAATCAGTACCCACCCCAAAGGAACCGTAGTGACGGTGGTTGGTGGAACCATCCGCCTGCGCGCGAAACATATTCAAATGGAAACGTGTATGACAGTAGGAACAACCGCAGAAATTCGTGGAATAATAATAATAATAACAATAATTATCACCCATATCAAAATGGTAACTACAAGCAAAATGAAAATTACAGACAGTACAACAACAACAACAACAATAGGAGACGTGAGAATAACCGGTACAACCCGGGCTACTTTGACAGGAACATGACATATAACAGACATAATTACCACCAAAACAATACCAATCCCAACAATCACCGACAGAATATGTGGAACACACAAAATTCACGCATGGCAAATCATAACCCTCCACGGAATCCGCCCCCGTTCCCCAGTACAGTTTTGCACTCCCCGCCACGAAGTAGCAATAACAATTGCGGCGCGCCATCAGCTGACGCGTGGGCGCCAACTGGCCGGAATGTAAACATAGTGGAGCTGGTCAATGAACCCGGCCAAACACAGCAGACGACGGAAAACAGTCGACGACCGAGCTAAGTGCTCGTGCTACGGTCGTGAGGTGATGTAAGAGCGCAACGGCTGAGACGGTTTGTTTCCTCAGGTACGACGACAAAATGACAGCAAAACAGGAATTAACAAACCTATCAGGTTGATGACCTTGCTATGGCAGCTATTATATTCAGGTCCTTTCAGAATAGCAAGCATACCTCACCCAGGTTGTTACTCCCTAGAATACCCGTTATCTCACAAGCCGAAGGGGGCTGCATCCCCACAGACATTCGAAACCCTTTGTGCACTAAAACAACATAATATAATGATAACTAAGTTGAACATGAGCAAGTTGCTGTGAAAACGAGATCATAAATATTTGTATTGAATACACGAACATTAAGTTATACAGCCTAAGAACACAAACATTCATTTATGGAAATTATATACTGCAGTTACACTTGCACACATAATTATGAAGAGAAGGTAAACCCAGGTGAGTACACTTACTGAATGAGAAAAGATATTCATATAGGAATGAGGTCTACGCAGGTTACATTGGTTGTTAATTGTAAATTATAAGGTGAATCAACAACTAGTTAGTTATTTCAAGGCACTATAATGAGAGGAAATAATAGCTACTGACATCAGTAATGACATAGGTATGTAGCAGAATGAATGAGGATGTAAGAATGAATGATCAGTATGAATGAGTTAATATTTAAGTTAATATAAGAAGGTAAGTTACTGTGAAGTAATGGGAGATAAGAGATTATTTGAGGAAAATATTATTGGAGTTTTATGAGAATGAAAGTGCCAAATGGCCCCACGTATGTGATATATTAATGTTTGATGAGGAATATGTTTAATGTATAAGGATATATATATATATATATATATATATATATATATATATATATTATGATGAATATGTGAGTAAGGAATGAGTGAGAATGTTTTGGTAATATTGTGCTACATAGAGAAGTGAGTAAACAGTCTACATCTTTAAGATTACGTAAGAATTTCTGTTTGAAAGAAAACATTTGTGATGAGTTAGAACACGTGAGTACAAGGCGTTAAAGGTGAATCTATTTACAGTGCCATTGAAAATGAACGAATGCAAGAAAAGCAGAGTGAACATAATAATGATTACAGCTGTTGAAAGAAGTGTAATAAGAATGTAATCTGGAAACACATTAGCTTTAATTTATGGCATAAGTGTAACTTGGTGACCTTTTGTTAAGTTTTGTTAAGCCACTGTGTGGAAGAAAACATTTATAGTTTGTGTTCAGACAGGAGAATGATATTTTAAGGAACTTAAGTTGAAATATAGTTTTTACACAGCCCTCATGTGAATACATTTGTATAGAAAAAAATTTTTTTACACAAGACAGAAAACCTTGAGGAAGCAAAAGATAGGAGAGTTATTAAGGCCGTATTGCGATTCGTACAACAACTCCACTTAAGCGAACAGATGACAAAATTACATCTACGTTGAAGACATTTGACTTTTCAGGCTATGCAAGGTAAGTGCAAAGGAGCAGTGACCATCCGTGCAGCCGACGTCGAGCAACGGACAGTGAGAAAGAGACATTTTACTGCCAATTATAATAATATGTTCTTTATTTATGATTTATAGATAGAAATGATATATATATATATACTACATACATGATGTTTAACCTTCACTAAAGTAGAAGAAAGTTCATGGTTGAACTCTTGAGAGGAAATTTGGTATGTTATCATATAATACACATTATGAGAGAGACAATCTCTGAGATACATTTTCCATTTGTATAGACGGTATCCACAAGAAGTGGAGATATTGAGGAAGTACTGAGCAGATATGCGATTCACTCATGCAAGGATTTGTTAAGGTATAATACACTAAGTCATATGAACAATCACAACACAAACAGAGAATCTGTCATGATGTTACCCTACACAGACTTGACATAAGGACACTTACATTTACCCATGATTTGGTAAATTGTAAGCACCCCCTTTCACACACCCCTTGAAGGTGATGCAAACATTATAACGTATTGTGTACTCTTTTTATGTATTAGCAGTAGGATTTGGCAGTTTTTAGGTAGTGAATAGTTTCTTTCAGTCTATCTTTCTTTCCTTCTCCATTATCCTACCACCTCCTGCAGCTGGGTATTGTTTGTTTATGGAATGTAAGAATATATTGTGTGACAGTAAACTTTCAGGTATGAATAAAAAGACATGAAGAAAACTGAATGTTGATGGCATTACAAGCCTGGTCAACCACTAGCCAAGATATGGAATCAAAAGAAAGAAAGAAATAGGCCTAATAAATGAAGGAAAGCCCGTGCTTTAAGTATTAAGTCTGATATCCCATGGCACGCCCAAACCTGAATAAAAAAAAATATAATAATAGAAAAAAAATTAATACCCCAATAAAAGAAAGCCAATGGGACTTAGTATAATTTTTTTTTTTTAGTGTAAATATTTCACGTGTATATTCTTGTAAATTTATATGTATTTGTATATGTGTTAAAACTTTGCATATTGTCAACATATTTTGAAACGTTACCACGAAATGTAAGCTTTCATAATTAACGATGTAAACATGCTCGGACAAAGTGAACTGTTAAAATGTAAATGTGTCAAAAAGTGTTGCAAACTGTGATAAACAGTGAACGTTATAAACGACGAATTTTGTGTTGTTTGTGAAACTTATGTTGCATAAACCAAATAACTGTTTGTAAATCGATATAAACTGCAATTTACTTCGACGATAATGAGGATTTTCACGCTGCAAATGAACGTTTGTTGGCAAGTGTAAACAAAGTGGTGAAACACCTACCTTTGCGAACATCGACGCCGTTGTTCCTGGCCGGCCTTCAGATGCTTAGAGACATTAAACTCAGCACCTGTCGTAGGCGATATGGAGGCTAAAAACTACATCGACCATATATGCCCTGGGAACAATAGTCATGAAAACGCACAAGGACCTGGAGTGTTGTGTCTTAACAGAAGACATGGATGTTGCTTCAGATCACGCACACGCTCAATCTTATGGTGTCACCGAACTTAACAAGCCATTTATGCTGGAATAACAACTTGTAATGAACACTATGTGAGAGCGAATACTGTTGAAGACTGTCATAACACAGCGATTTTGAAACTGCCGCACGCGAAATTCAGTGATGCTACTGCGCATGCGCAAAGACTACGTGCTGCCAGAGATGCATTGGGAAGCCAACGATTGCTGGAAGCGCACAACATTAACTGCGCTGGTGAGCAGCTTGCTCAAACACACACTATGTAAACATATATATATTAATTGTCTTAAAAGGATCAAAACTGTAACAAGTGTATGTAGTATATAGATTTAGAAACCAAGTATTGGCAAAGATAATCCTCTAAGTATGCACATGGCGTTTCCTGGGAAAATATGTATAATAGACATTTAGGTATATCTATTCCAGTGTTTGCTAGCCTGCCACGCTAAATGTTTTAGCGTGACAGTCGAGGGGGCGATTTACTCTTCCATTTCTGCTCTTTGTTGCGTTTCGGCGGTCGCGTCTTTCATGCTAGCCGCCTGCCCCTGAACAATGGGCACCGCGGTGCGCGTTTCCCACTGTTCGACCGATTGTTCCGTATCCAAGTCTACCAAATTTTGGTAATTGTTGCCTTCACTCATTTTAATAATTTTCAATATAAATGCCAAATCTCAAATCTAATTAGGATTCCTCACACTAATATTATCGCTGACGTATCGACCATTTCGTAACCAGTACTTTGTTACGAGATTTGCACAATGCAAAATTCGTGTCCAGAACAACCTCAAATTTCAAGATTGTCCTGTCACCAGGTCGACACGTGTAACCTCCTCCTCACTTATCGACCTTAATGACAGAGAAAAATTGAACCGCGTGCACCTAATGGGAATTTGGGAAGAGCAATCGTCACCGAAGTTAATCTGTCGGTAAAGAGGGACGAAAGGGTTACATCTAAATGAAAGGAAAAATGCAAATGAAATTGTTGGAAATTAATTTTGAGAAAAGGGTAAAATTAATAAAGAAAGTAAATGTGCGGTCGTCACGTTAACAGTTAATTGGCGTTAATTAGATATTTGAGATTTGGGGGAAATTACGGTCGCCAGTCCTATGGACAATTACTATAGTAACTGAAAAAGAAAGGTTATTACACATATAATTAGCACTAGAAGCGTGGCAACTGAAGGTTTACACGTGTAGTGTGAAAACTGAAGTAATAAATTTCGCTACACTTTGACTTAATTGAGCAAAAGAATTAATAAAACCGGAAAATCGAAAGTTAATTTAGTGACTGAAGTTAATAGTGAGCATTCTTTCTGAAGCACATCGAAATTCAGTAAAATACGGTTAGTCTTGGAATAACTCAACAATCATTTCAAAAGCTACTTGAATCTACGCAATTTAGAAATAAGAGATTTAACTTTGAACTTGAATTAAATAATTCTGAACAATTAACAATAGTAAAATTTAGTACGTACCAAGCTGAGCTGCAGTCACAGGTAAGCTAAATTACGGTAACAAAACTCGCACTCTTAATTTGTGCTTGTGTAAGCTAAATATTGTAACCAGCTACGAATACCTTAACTGAACTTTGAAATTAAAGCAGTGAAATCGAATGATGCTGGCGTTTGAATTTCAACGACACTCGGGTTCATTCTGGAAAAGGAAGGGACGCTGCTTGGTAATGCAATTGGGACAATGAGCAACAGGTTCATGCTACGTTGCTGTAATTTAGTTATGAAAATGGAACAGTTTGAAAAGTTGAGGTCTGCCATACATTTTTAAAACTTTACGTGCTTCCAGTCTTCCTTGTTGGTTGATTGAAGGTTTGAAGCCGTCGATCGAGGAGGTGGCGACAGTCACTCATTGTCGGCCGTCGCTGTTGCAGAAGCTGGATGTTGGCGCGCCTTCTTCTCGACACGGTCACCAGGCGAAACGGGCTCTTGATGTGCGCCAGCTAATGCTTCCCGTCCGCGACACCGTGTCAGAAACTATCATAGCAATTCGAGCGCAATTACAAGCTGCCAAACCCTGAAAGCGCGGCAACTCGCGGGAGCGTCACACAACACACCTGCTTCACCGCCCAATCCCGCCAGATTCCCCCTGCCCGCGCTCCATGCGGCAGAGTTAACACTACCAAAGATCCTAAACACTTTGGTTCTTCACACGACCTATCGATGTATTCGTTCGATAGCATACATCGACATAAATGCACATATATACAAATAGTGAAACAATTACAATATACGAGTAGAAAGACACAGAAATGTTATATCTTCAGGTAATAAAATAAGGAAAAATCTATAGTACAATAGATGGAAATAGGAGGATATGCATTTCTGGCGTTACAAGTTGGTGAGATATCTGGAGAATGTGCTGGCCAGGGCAGCAGTCGAACATTTTCTGTATCCAGAAAGGCCCTTACAGGACCTGAAACATGCGGTCGTGCATTATCCTGCTGAAATGTAGGATTTCGCGGGGATCGAATGAAGGGTAGAGCCACGACTCGTAACACATCTGAAATGTAACGTCCACTGTTCAAAGTACCGTCAATGGAAAAAGCGGTGACAGAGACGAGTAGCCAATGGCACCCCATATCATCACGCAGGGTGATACGCCAGTATGGCGATGACGAATACACGCTTCCAATGGGCATTCAAAGCGATGTCGCCAAACACGGATGCGACCATCATAATGCTGTAAACAGATCCTGGATTCATCCCAAAAAATGACGTTTTACCATTCGTGCACCCAAGTTCGTCGTTGAGTACACCATCGCAAGCGTACCTGTCTGTGATGCTGCGTCAGGGGTAACAGCAGCCATGGTCTCCGAGCTGATAGTCCATGCTGCTGCAAACTGTTCGTGCAGATGGTTGTTGTTTGCAAACGCCCCCATCTGTTGGCTCCGGGATCGAGACGAGGCTGCCCGATCCGTTACAGCCATGCGTACAAGATACCTGTCATCTTGACTGCTAGTGATACGAGGCCGTTGGGATCCAGCACGGCGTTCCGTAACACCGTCCTGAACCCACCGATTCCATATTCTGCTAACAGTCATTGGATCTCGACCAACGTGAGCTGCAGTGTCGCGATACGATAAACCGCAATCGCGGTAGGTTACAATCCGACCTTTATCAATGTCAGAAACGTGATGGTACGCATTTCTCCCCCTTACTCGAGGCATCACAACAACGTTGCACCATGCAACGCCAGTCAAATGCTGTTTGTGTATGAGAAATCGGTTGGAAACTTTCCCCATGTCAGGGCGTTGTAGGTGTCGCCACCGGCGCCAGCCATGTGTGAATGCTTTGAAAAGCTAATCATTTGCATCTCACAGCATCTTCATCCTGTCAGTTAAATTTCTCATCTGTAGCACGTCATCTTCCTGGTGTAGCAATTTTAATGGCCATTAGTGTAGTTGTAAAATCTCGCACGAAATCAGCGGAAGGATTACCTTGTGAGTTCCAAAGAACAACGAAAAGTCCAGGTAGCACATTGATTTTTTAACTGTTACATTCCTGAAATGGAGTAGCCTGCTCAGAGAATCGTTCTGAACACCTTTTGGACGGAATGAAATTTTCACTGAACAGCGGAGTGCGCGCTGATATGAAACGTCTGGAGACGAGGCGGAATTAAAGCTGTGAGGACGGGGTGTGAGTCGTGCTTGGGTAGCTCAGATGGTAGAGCACTTGCCCGCGAAAGGCAAAGGTCCCGAGTTCGAGTCTCGGTCCGGCACACAGTTTTAATCTGACAGGAAGTTTCACTTTTTGGACGAGTTAGAACGTCCATTTCGCTGCAGACCACAGCGTTCAATACTACTACCATATCTGGTTTCGGTGATTCAGGAACAATGGTCTGCCACTCTTCCACAGACACTCAAACACCTCACTGAAAGCGTCATCAGCAGAGGTGTAACCATCATAAAGGAAACGGGTGTACACACGACATTTTAATATCCACTAGTCGCTGTCCGAATACTTTTTAGCAGATAGTGTATGTGATACATATTTGATGATTTATTTCATTTCTTCTAAATCCTTGTCCCGCCAATTCTGACCAGTAGAGATTTTTTGAGGCATACTGACAACAGCAACCTTTAATTTCTCGAAAAAGAGTGTCCCTTAGAAATGTGTGGTTTTCCGCTTCTTTGCAACATGCGACTCTAGAGACAACATTAAACGTACCTGTGGTACTGAGCCGTGTGACATGATCATTTACCCGGAAGACACGCTTGGCAGAATTATTGGTTACCTGCAGAGCTATTCCTCGCGACTTGGTCGACGCACTAAACAACAGAAATAAGAGACAAATTGCGATGGAAAATTTTATAGAACTCCAAGTCAATTAAATACAGTAAATAAGTACTAGCAGGTCATTTTATATCATCTTTACACGCCACACCCTTTCATTCAGATCCTCGCCCTTAGCGTTAACTAACTACAGTATTATTTTTATACACAAAACGACTCCTTGACGTAATTTGCTTTAAGTTGCTCCAGGTGTTCCATGTTTGTGCCTTTGTGTCGTCCGTTTTTACCCACACCGTTAGCCATCAGGTTGCTCGGATGCCTTACGTACCCAGTAATTTCTTTCCAGATGACAAGTGATAAAGGTTGCTACGCATTGCTCCTGGCGTTACAAAGATATGCTGACCTATCTCTCTCTCTCTCTCTCTATCTATCTATCTGCCTCTTTCACATGAGTGTGAAACATCATCGGGACTGTCACCAATGACCCTAAAGATTCGATAAACTATGTATTTGGAACTAATATCGGTCTTTGTTGAACATTTTTACCTCACAGCTTTCACCCCGACCCCTAGGCTCATAAGGCTATATAGTCCTTGTAGTATTTTTATATGTTGTTGTTGTTGTGGTCTTCAGTCCAGGGACTGGTTTGATGCAGCTCTCCATGCTACTCTATCCTGTACAAGCTTCTTCATCTCCCAGTACTTACTGCAACCTACATCCTTCTGAATCTGCTTAGTGTATTCATCTGTTGGTCCCCCTCTACAATTTTTACCCTCCACGGTGCCCTCCAATGCTAAATTTGTGATCCCTTGATGCCTCAAAACATGTCCTACCAACCGATCCCTTCTTCTAGTCAAGTTGTGCCACAAACTTCTCTTCTCCCCAATCCTATTCAATACCTCCTCATTAGTTACGTGATCTACCCACCTTATCTTCAGCATTCTTCTGTAACACCACATTTCGAAAGCTTCTATTCTCTTCTTGTCCAAACTAGTTATCGTCCATGCTTCACTTCCATACATGGCTACACTCCATACAAATACTTTCAGAAACGACTTCCTGACACTTAAATCTATACTCGATGTTAACAAATTCCTCTTCTTCAGAAACACTTTCCTTGCCATTGCCAGTCTACATATTATATCCTCTCTACTTCGACCATCATCAGTTATTTTGCTCCCCAAATAGCAAAACTCATTTACTACTTTAAGCGTCTCATTTCCTAATCTAAATCCCTCAGCATCACCAGACTTAATTCGACTACATTCCATTATCCTCGTTTTACTTTTGTTGATGTCCATTTTATATCCTCCTTTCAAGACACTGTCCATTCCGTTCAACTGCTCTTCCAGGTTCTTTGCTGTCTCTTACAGAATTACAATGTCATTGGCGAACCTCAAAGTTTTTATTTCTTCTCCATGGATTTTAATTCCTACTCCGAAATTTTCTTTTATTTCCTTTACTGCTTGCTCAATACACAGATTGAACAACATCGGGGATAGGCTACAACCCTGTCTCACTCCCTTCCCAACCACTGCTTTCCTTCCATGCCCCTCGACTCTTATAACTGCCATCTGGTTTCTGTACAAATTGCTAACAGCCTTTCGCTCCCTGTATTTTACACCTGCCACCTTCAGAATTTGAAAGAGAGTAGGTATTAAAATTCATGGAGAAAAAGTAAAAACTTTGAGGTTCGCCGATGACATTGTAATTCTGTCAGAGACAGCAAAGGGCTTGGAAGAGCAGTTGAACGGAATGGACAGTGTCTTGAAAGGAGGATATAAGATGAACATCAACAAAAGCAAAACGAGGATAATGGAATGTAGTCAAATTAAGTCGGGTGATGCTGAGGGAATTAGATTAGGAAATGAGACACTTAAAGTAGTAAAGGAGTTTTGCTATTTAGGGAGTAAAATAACTGATGATGGTCGAAGTAGTGAGGATATAAAATGTAGACTGGCAATGGCAAGGAAAGTGTTTCTGAAGAAGAGAAATTTGTTAACATCGAGTATAGATTTAAGTGTCAGGAAGTCGTTTCTGAAAGTATTTGTATGGAGTGTAGCCATGTATGGAAGTGAAGCATGGACGATAACTAGTTTGGACAAGAAGAGAATAGAAGCTTTCGAAATGTGGTGTTACAGAAGAATGCTGAAGATAAGGTGGGTAGATCACGTAACTAATGAGGAGGTATTGAATAGGATTGGGGAGAAGAGACGTTTGTGGCACAACTTGACTAGAAGAAGGGATCGGTTGGTAGGACATGTTTTGAGGCATCAAGGGATCACAAATTTAGCATTGGAGGGCACCGTGGAGGGTAAAAATCGTAGAGGGAGACCAAGAGATGAATACACTAATCAGATTCAGAAGGATGTAGGTTGCAGTAGGTACTGGGAGATGAAGAATCTTGCACAGGATAGAGTAGCATGGAGAGCTGCATCAAACCAGTCTCAGGACTGAAGACCACAACAACATATTCCAGTCAACATTGCAATAGCTTTCTCTCAGTCTACAAATACTAGAAACGTAGGTTTGCCTTTCCTTAATCTATTTTCTAAGATAAGTCGTAAGGTCAGTATTGCCTCAAGTGTTCCAACATTTCTACGGAATCAAAACTGATCTTCCCCGTCTGTGAAGAATTCGCGTGACTTATTAAACTGATAGTTCGGTAATTTTCACATCTGTCAACACCTGCTTTCTTTGGGATAGGAATTATTACATTCTTCTTGAAGTCTGAGGAAATTTCGCTTGTCTCATACATCTTGCTCACCAGATGGTAGAGTTTTGTCAGGGCTGGTTCTCCCAAGGCTGTCAGTAGTTCTCATGGAATGTTGTCTACTCCTTGGGCCTTGTTTCGACTTATGTGTTTCAGTGCTCTGTTTTATATTCACTGCACAAAAACCTGAAGATGCACTTTCTTGAACACCGTAATTTTCCTCCATTGTGATACAGAACTGGGGAATTTGGCCCAGAGGTGCCTACAGGCTTTCTGGTGTAGCGGTGCAAAAGCGTGACTCCCAGCGATGTCACCTCCTGGCTCGGCGGCCCTTCAAACAGTGAGGTCTCAGTACAGAACTGGGAAGTTCACGTGAGGTGTAGGACGGGTTAGTGATGTGTCGCTGGCACCAAATTGCACCACAGTTCTGCTCAGCGGTATCGATGAAATGTCACATGATGGGAAAGTCGTCACAGCTCCTTTCACCACTACTTACCCCTACTCTTGACGCCACTGTGATGGAGGGCAGAACCACGATAAGCAGCCTTGTTATCACGCAGTTGTCTTATGGGTGACGAAGGGTAACATTTCAAACACACCGACATTCAGAACAGACATGAAAAGGCCTCTCGATGCGGCATAAAGGGCGCTAATGAAACCACCTCTTCGCTTGGGCCGTCCATTTATACTCACGTTGCGGTCGAAAAAGACAGGTTTCTGTGCGATGCGCACCATAGCAACGTTCTTGACGTTGTTTGACGTTGCTGACACAGCTCTGGAAGATTCAACCTTATCTAAGGACACCGTGGTGCTACAACGCCGGTGAACGTGATGTGACGCCTTTCGAGTGTAGTGTGACCGCAATTTTATATCTGGTATGTAAGGTGAAACCACAAGGGACCATTCAAAACCATCCGATGAAATTTGAAGTTGATACGAAGCAGCAAATGGTTTTCATATTTTGTCGACTGTTTCGCACACTCCTGTGGTGTGATCAAAACAGGAAAAAAATGGTTCAAATGGCTCTGAGCACAATGGGACTTAACTTCTGAGTTCATCAGTCCCCTAGAACTTAGAACTACTTAAACCTAACCTAAGGACGTTTGAATACATTATGGGAGTAGCAGTGATCAATGAGTTACAAATATTTACTATTAAAAACAGTGTTGATCACGATTTTTTTTTATTAAGGTGACCGATTTCTTTGCACTGGCGTTTGTCCTCACCATGGCAACCACTTGTTCGCCTATCGACTTTACAACGACTTCAGTCGAAAGAAGCCTGCTGCCTCATCTTTCGAACGGCGTCCAACTTCACCATGGCAACCAGTGGTTCCAAATGGTTCACTAACAGGCCTTGAGAGGGCAACCCATGTACTGCCAAACTGAAGTTTATTTATCCTACATATTTAAATATTTTTAAAGCTTCTTAATTGACAATAGCTGTTTAATAAGCTAAGTTTAGTCTATGTTTATTTTTATTACATGACAATGTTCTTTTAACTAAGAAATTTTACATTGTTATTCGACTTATAACTCATTGGTTAGTAATGACATCATGCCGTCAGAAGTGGGCGGAGCCTCTATTAAATATAGTAAGACATGCACTGGTTTCTCCAGTAGTGATTCTCCAGCAAAAAGAAGTTCCTACTCAACGGTAATTCATCGTTTTATAGCTTTATAACGTTATTTATTTTCTTTAATGTATGTAGCCCTCTAATTAAAGCTTTGTATAATTGTAGGTCTGAAGATGACCACAGTAATGGTCGAAACCGGTCACCTTAATAAATATATCGTGATCAAGACTGTTTTTAATAGTAAATAACCGAAGAACATCACACGCATCCATGCCCGAGGCAGGATTCGAACCTGCGACCGTAGCGGTCGCGCGGTTCCAGACTGTAGCGCCTAGAACCGCTCGGCCCAAAACAGAAAAGGAGACGGAGTGGGGTCGCGTCATTCACATGTGCATCAATAATGTGACAAAGTGTCTCCAAGAGACCACCCCTCCCTCCCCCCCCCCTCCCCCTCCAGTTCGGTAACACATTTGGTGCCACAAGTTCCTATGCACCTGCAAGTAAGCAGCCCTCTTCACACTCCTCAGATTCTGCACACGTGCAAGAAGGCTCTGCAGCAGCAGCGGCAATCAGCTGGGAGTTGTCGGAGGTGTTCACGAATTGAACGGTCTTAGAGCGACCTTTTGCTGTTTTATTCATGCACGTAACAATGTGGCACCAATCCACGATCACGGCATAGGGGGGTGCGAAACAGCCTAGAACTGTCGCTTTGGTTTCACCCTGGACAAAAATTTTAGTTGCATTACATCCAAATGGGTTCAGACCATGTTCGATTGGGTTGCAGCCGTATGGTGAATTTAGAAAAGGACTGAATCGTCCAGAGTGGGGACAACAGTATCAAAAACTGTCAAGAACATCGTTCTGCTGCCCTTTAAATTATCGTTTTCGACCGCAACGTGTGTATAAATGAACAGCTCAAAGGTAGGGGGGAGGGTTCATTCGAGCCATTTGTATGACATCTATAGGCCCTTTCGTATTGTAAGCGGTAGGGTGTCTAACATGTTATCCTGAGCGTCGCAGCCTGACGTCCAACATAAAGGCGTCAAGAGATGGGGTGAGATGTGATTAAAAGTGGGGAGGGGGGGGTTGTGATAACTTTCCCACCTTGTGACACCTCAGTGGTGGCGTTTGGCCGAACTGTGATGAAATTCGGTGCCATTGTGACCCCATTAAGCACACATGAACTTTTGAGCTCTGGCCTTCCTTTGTATGTGCCGATGCCTTGCCGTCTGAGGCATCGTTGAGCCGGTGACTGACATCGCAGGATACCATGATTTTGCACCATTACAAGGGAAATTTTTAGGCATCTCTGAGCTTGATTTCACACGTCTGCATCAAAATGAGGAAGAATGACACCGTTTCAAAATGTGAGAATTTAATCGTTTTGTGCAGTGTAATTATGCAGACAGTATAAGCAATGAATCATGTTAAATAAATGAAGGTTGAAATTGCTCCAGGCGATCCTGAGTTATGCTCTTATGTTATCTCTTGATACCGTTAGGCGCAGCCACAGGCGTACTAGGGTCCCATACTCTCAAGTATTAGTTCCCAGATAGTGTGGCAAATTTGGTAGAAATTACTTCAGGCATTGCAGAGGTATCCTCATGTGTCACTGTATTTGCTTCCCCCTCCTACCTCCCTCTTCTTCTGCCCATATGGGTGAAACGTTTTCAGGCCTGTAGGCAATGAGCCTACTGACCCTGAAAACTAATGAAGTCAGTCGTTATCGAATACTAGCTTCTTGCCCACAGCTATCCACACGTACTCATATGTCACATATATTTCACACAGCCAACTTTTCTTTGCCGTTTTACACTAGGCGTCTTCAGACAGGACGTTAAATGTGTCTGTGGTATTCAGGCGTGTGACATGAACCTAGGCCTGAAGCACGCTGACAAAATTGTTGGTTTAGTGCAGTGCACATTCTGTTAACGTGGTTGACACACTACACAACACAAATAAGAGACAGATTGCGCTTAAAGCATCTGAAGTACTGAAAGTCGACTAAATATAGAAAGAAATACCTGAGGCAATGGGGAAGTGTTTGAAGAGTGACAAGGTGTTGCGTTAACAAAACTGTATCCAGGGGATGCAGTAGCTACACGGTAGGTGTCATAGAAAATAGGTTGATAATGAAAAATGTAGAATGGAAAATCACAAAAAATCGCTTTATGATGTCACGTAAATGCAATGTTTTAAGTGCTGAACTCCTTAAGTGCTCAAATTACATGCCATCTGCATTTATACATTTCTGCTGCCCGGTGCAATCAAGCACAATTTGTTAAGTCGATTGGAGTAAAGTGCAGTAATGGTAGTGTATATTCAACTGACCCTCCTCAGCCTGTGCACCTAACAGGGTAATTATTATGAAATTTATTCGCCAGTTGAGAAGAATTTTGACAGCAGCTTATATCGCAAGAATTCTCTACGAAGTATGTAAGATTTTATTGCGACACGTATTCTTAATACCACGCTTTTAGTGGAAACAGGACATCGAATCCGAAGATCAGTGCTCACTGATAGAATACAGGTAGTTACAATCTGATCGCTGTCGCGGGAGTGTTTTTTACTGCGTACGATATGAAAGTTAAAAATGGTAATAAATTGAAGTTTCGCTGTAGTTAGTCATAATTTTGAATGTCAGAATATGGTTTGAATGATTATAGATTCCAGCCATCAATGGCTCTGAAATCACGCGATTATCGTGTGACAAAGACAATACAGCAACTGGAGAAAATGAACACGCGGTAACTACATATAAAAAGCACCACAGATACTTCGCAACTACTTCTTTGCCTGCGTGCACTCTCAATCATGATGTGACAGTTACACGAATAATGTCCTCTGTACTTCATACAATGAAAACTTCGCTGCCAGCCATCGTGGCCGAGCGGTTCTAGGCGCTTCAGTCCGGAACCGCGCTGCTGCTACTGTCGCAGGTTCGAATCCTGCCTCGGGAATGGATGTGTGTGATGTCCTTAGGTTAGTTAGGTTTAAGTAGTTCTAAGTTTAGGAGACTGATGACCTTAGATGTTAAGTCCCATAGTGCTTAGAGCCATTTGAACCATTTTTGAAAACTTCGCTGACATGACGAGCGTGTTTACTACAATGATTCGACGTAAACAAATCTTACTCATCCTATTAACATGCATTACATTTCCATAAATATCATTTACTGACTAAATTCGTTAATGCGTTTATTACCCCCGCCCCCTCCCCCCCCCCCCCTCCCCCCAAGAAAAACGGTTACAAACTCGAGAAATCACATAGTTGAAAAGTACCTGAGGCACGGAGTTGTTGTGTTGAAAGCTGTATTAAGTACTGTGTCGGACCAGACTCGAACCCGGATTTCACACTTGTCGTGAGTGCTCTCGTCATTCAGTCTGGGCAAGCATCACGTAACACCCATTCAAGTTTTGAGTTCTTCAATGCTTCACACTTTTATTATCACAGGGTCAGCCAGCAGCTTTTTTTTTAAATCTCCCTTGGATAGGAAAGGGAAACAAAAAAAATAAAAAAACTCTACTTGCCACCACCACTGGCGTCCTAAGAAAGAAGAGGACTGAACTTCTTCAGGCATTGGCGCCTACCTATGCCTATACCAAAACAACTAAATTATCATTAAAGGGGGTAACAAAGGAAGAGATGGAGCGGTTCTAGGCGCTTCAGTCTGGAAACGCAGGTTCGAATCCTGCCTCGGGCTTGAATGTGTGTTGTCCTTAGATTAGTTCGGTTTAAGTAGTTCTGAGTTCTAGGGGACTGATGACCACAGATGTTAAGTCCCATAGTGCTCAGAGCCATTTGAACCAACCATTTTTGCTCGCTACACTACTTGGATTTCCGCAACAGAGTTAATGAGACAAATGTGTCCGACGTGAGCATTATTATCGTCGGTTTTCCCCGTTTAGGCTTGTAATACTTATTTTATAGTGGCTGTTTCTTCAGACTTGCATGCATGTCACTTTTGAATCATACTGGGGGAACCTACATCTTGTTGGAAGTAGAACTTTTCGTTAACCTGATGCGGACGTAGTCCACAGCTAAGAGAGGAGTCGTGGGTAAGAGTTGCATCGAAAAATAAAACAATATGTCCAATGATCCCTTGAGGCAAAAATCACGGCCAAACCAAAATCCCAGGTTAATTCAGTTATTTTCTGCTACATCGTGTGTTTTCTGTGGCATAGTGCACATCATTATGTCTATTAACAGTGCCTCATGTCTTAAAATTCGCTTCAGCGGACAAAAAAAAAAAAAAAAAAATCAGATGAGATCATCACTTTGCAGTTCTTCATTCAGAAGAATTTGTTCTTGGCTATGTCTCGGAGTTTGGGCGCTGTGTTTGTTTCCCTGTGGTTCTTGGAGTTTCCAGCTTAATTCCAGTAAGTTCAGCCACACTGCGTCTTTGTACAGTGGATGGAAATATGATCGAAAATCTTTCTAGGTTCTCACACAGAACAACACATATATTAAGGTCCATCTGTTTTGATTGCAGGAAACTGTTTAAACCATGTGACAGTCTAAAAACCTGACTAGAACTAGCTACAACCATTCACACCAAGAATGTATATCTGCCAAAAATGAAAATGTATGGCTTGAAGTTTCAGTATCTGGGAATTATTGTATTATGGGTAAAGATTCAATGACGAGAGGAAATAATTCGACAAACAAGGAAACAGCATCTAGCCTTTATACAGACCGGGTCTCACAGAATTCCATAGGCATTGTTCTTCTTCCTTTGGCATGAACCATTAATACTTTATCCTTTTTTTCCCTCTTAGTGGAAACTCTGAAGAATGTGATTATTTTGTGTATGCTCCCTAAAGAGCTCTTGACAGCAGAAACAGTACATGAATTGTTAAGAACTGAATTTAATGAATGGTTAACACAGTGAACATAAATTTCCTGGGGATAGGACTTTTGGAATTTTGCAGCACATCTATTGAACACACCCTTCATACACTCCTGGAAATGGAAAAAAGAACACATTGACACCGGTGTGTCAGACCCACCATACTTGCTCCGGACACTGCGAGAGGGCTGTACAAGCAATGATCACACGCACGGCACAGCGGACACACCAGGAACCGCGGTGTTGGCCGTCGAATGGCGCTAGCTGCGCAGCATTTGTGCACCGCCGCCGTCAGTGTCAGCCAGTTTGCCGTGGCATACGGAGCTCCATCGCAGTCTTTAACACTGGTAGCATGCCGCGACAGCGTGGACGTGAACCGTATGTGCAGTTGACGGACTTTGAGCGAGGGCGTATAGTGGGCATGCGGGAGGCCAGGTGGACGTACCGCCGAATTGCTCAACACGTGGGGCGTGAGGTCTCCACAGTACATCGATGTTGTCGCCAGTGGTCGGCGGAAGGTGCACGTGCCCGTGGACCTGGGACCGGACCGCAGCGACGCACGGATGCACGCCAAGACCGTAGGATCCTACGCAGTGCCGTAGGGGACAACACCGCCACTTCCCAGCAAATTAGGGACACTGTTGCTCCTGGGGTATCGGCGAGGACCATTTGCAACCGTCTCCATGAAGCTGGGCTACGGTCCCGCACACCGTTAGGCCGTCTTCCGCTCACGCCCCAACATCGTGCAGCCCGCCTCCGGTGGTGTCGCGACGGGCGTGAATGGAGGGACGAATGGAGACGTGTCGTCTTCAGCGATGAGAGTCGCTTCTGCCTTGGTGACAATGATGGTCGTATGCGTGTTTGGCGCCGTGCAGGTGAGCGCCACAATCAGGACTGCATACGACCGAGGCACACAGGGCCAACACCCGGCATCATGGTGTGGGGAGCGATCTCCTACACTGGCCGTACACCACTGGTGATCGTCGAGGGGACACTGAATAGTGCACGGTACATCCAAACCGTCATCGAGCCCATCGTTCTACCATTCCTAGACCTGCAAGGGAACTTGCTGTTCCAACAGGACAATGCACGTCCGCATGTATCCCGAGCCACCCAACGTGCTCTAGAAGCTGTAAGTCAACTACCCTGGCCAGCAAGATCTCCGGATCTGTCCCCCATTGAGCATGTTTGGGACTGGATGAAGCGTCGTCTTACGCGGTCTGCACGTCCAGCACGAACGCTGGTCCAACTGAGGCGCCAGGTGGAAATGGCATTGCAAGCCGTTCCACAGGACTACATCCAGCATCTCTACGATCGTCTCCATGGGAGAATAGCAGCCTGCATTGCTGCGAAAGGTGGATATACACTGTACTAGTGCCGACATTGTGCATGCTCTGTTGCCTGTGTCTATGTGCCTGTGGTTCTGTCAGTGTGATCATGTGATGTATCTGACCCCAGGAATGTGTCAATAAAGTTTCCCCTTCCTGGGACAATGAATTCACGGTGTTCTTATTTCAATTTCCAGGAGTGTATTTGCTGCCCCATCAAAACCCAGTGAATGAACATTATTCGGTTTTAATCAAATCACGAAGGTTCTGTTTTATAACATGAGCCAAAGCCGATCCTCGAAAAACATTAACAGGAAAAAATCTGAGGAACTCTTCACGAATTACGAAAACACTCTTGTCTTTATCAACATCGAGCACAAAGCACCAACTATTCTGTCCCACAAATATCAGCAGTTTCATCTGCCAGCATACTGGGGAACTTAGATTTGTTAATTTTTTCAACAAGTTATTTTCATACTCAGCCACCGGCAGCGTAAATAATATCAATCTGAATGCCTTGGATCAGATACGTCGCATTAGCATCTGCACTACCAAGACGGTTACTTCAAATTCGGAATCTTAATAGTGTCCGAAAATTTACCATCATTTCCACTTGCTCCTTCGCCTACTAACAGCTGTCCATAATCTCCGTGTCCTCTCTGTGTTAATCCCTGTCATGACAAAACGTAACAGTATTAACAATAGGGAAATGCTTTGTTCTGTTTTCACTTATTGTTTTTTTCAAATGGGTGTTCAGTTGAATGTTAACACTATTTTTCTTCTTTTCAAACACTAATATCAAATTCTGAGATGAAATGTAGGCTTTCGGGTGATGCCATTTCTTTTCGTGATCTCTGAATTCTTCTTTAGCATTTTTTATTTTGTGAACTTTTCTTTTTTTACTTACGAAATCAACTGAACATGTCAACCTTTCCCCGAGTGTAATATACCTGCAAAAATAACAGGGAATATGCAGAGAGGCCGTGATTTACTTCTGAATAAGCTAAACATTGAAACTCTGACAAAGACTGACGTTGAAATTTCAAATTTCTTTTGCCACAAGCAAATCTGTAATTTACAGGTGGAAGCTAAGTTTTTCCAGTATAGTTATTCATTGCCTGATCATCATCTCGGCAGTTCTGTGAAGGAAAGGTACGTATATCGTGCCGGCTGTACATTTGCCTTGGGTTTGAAGGAGTAATTTGAATATCAGATGTACCCGGCTACGGTTGAGCATGCTGGTAATTCTGGCTTCCACATAGTTTTGTTGTTCCTTACTGCTGCGGGATGTATTCGTCAGCTTGTGAAGTTATGTTCACTACATCTGTAACTTCTGTTGGATTTAAACACTTTCTTTTGTTCACAGACGAAAAGAAATGTCGCTGCGATGTCATGCTAATCGGTATAAGAAGTAAAATCCTTCC
This sequence comes from Schistocerca serialis cubense, assembly GCF_023864345.2. Lineage (NCBI taxonomy): Eukaryota > Metazoa > Arthropoda > Insecta > Orthoptera > Acrididae > Schistocerca > Schistocerca serialis. Next base: position 561,278,862 of record NC_064644.1, read on the forward strand.
AAACGTGTGAAACTGGTAACGGGCTGTTCTTACCGCTTTCAATTCCGTCATGCAGTGAGCCGGCCTTTACTGCCGCACTCACGCACTAAGTTTAGTGTGTAGGTCGACAAAAATCAGTCAAACAAGTGATTAAACAACAATACGTTTATCAACAACGGTTGGACCGAAGTGTGCAAACGCCGCGATCGCGGGACTGCAGTAAATAGCTCAGCCACTGACGCCGGAGTGTGCGCATTCCTCAGTGATCGAGCGCATGGTGTAGTCACGAGGTTGCTGTGAGACAAAGGACGCGTGTCCAGTCGAAAGGGCAAAACACGTCTCGTTTCGAGAGGCGCCGTTTAATTCGCGGACTGCGATGGAACTCCGTTCGGCGCCTGTTCAGGTACGCGTCGGTGGGGATTGCGCGTTGTAATCGACCCACGTGTCGAATCAGCGACCGACGTAAGCGTCCACACGGCACTGAGGTCCAGCACTACAGGCTTCGCTTTTGTCTCTTCCGCGCCCGTGGGCGCTGCACTGTTGCCAATGGTTGACCTAATGGTAAAACCCCGCTCGAATGCGAATACTGGCGATCCGCCGCCCACGCGATTCTGTGGTGCGGTTATCACTCGTGTAAAGCCAGTAAGATTTCAGCGATTCCGCTAATTCATAGCTATATTGTTGACTCACACTGTGTCATTGCTATCCTGATCATTATTAGACCTGTATTCCAGGCTAAAAGATCTTGCACAAAGATCTTTGTCAAAGATTTTGTTAAAATTCATTGACCAAACTGTCACTGGAGTTATTACACAATCGTAACATTTTTCGTCATAGTTGCTTGGGAATGGAAGCCGAACGATCCATCATCTGTACAACAGCATTTAATATGATGCTCATGGCGAGTGCATTGCTTGAAAATGAGGACAAATGTAAACAGTTGGGCGTGAAACCGCAGATAGAGAGCAGAAAAGCTCAAACTGTTCATCACGATCTGCTTCTTGAGGTTGCGAGGTAGTAACTGTTGTGCCTAGGCAAGACAGCCTAGACACAATGAGAGGAAGCCGAAAGGCACGCGCTTAAACTCACGCAGGCTGGCGTGAGGTCTGAAACAGGATACGTAATGAGTGCTATAAAGAAAAGTACGTAGCTTCTGGAATACTTAACTTTAATCCACATTTGTAGAACATCGCTCTTGATGATACATTAATAGAATCGCAATATCAATTGAATACAGCGCCTTGCTAGGTCGTAGCAACTGTAACTGAAGGCTATGCTAACTATCGTCTCGGCAAATGAGAGCGTATTTGTCAGTGATCCCCTTCTGGCAAAATCGTCTGTACAACTAGGGCGAGTGCTAGTACGTCTCTCTAGACCTGCCGTGTGGTGGCACTCGGTCTGCGATCACTGACAGTGGCGACACGCGGGTCCGACGTATACTAGCGGACCGCGGCCGATTTAAAGGCTACCACCTAGCAAGTGTGGTGTCTGGCGGTGACACCACAGTAACTATGAAAATTGCTTGAGAATCGACCATCAAAAATTTCATTTGTCTTTAAGACGGTAGCCCCTCATATCTACAAAGTACTTCAGAAACACTGTTTCTTAATTTCATCCATGACAGTCGATATTTTTGGAAGACCTGCAACTGCGACATTCATGCTCAAATAATGGAGCACTTCGCTAGTTACGCATTTTTGTCACGCAGAAGCTGACGTTTTTCGAGAATTTATTATGATTATCAAGAGAAAATATTTGCATAGGTATTTTATGTATCCTTTTAAAGTGTAATACAGGTCTTATCAGGAAGTACTTAGACGCAACTAAAAATTCATAATATGAAACGCACTTGGGCGAAACTGTAATATCGGTTTGCTATTAGCAGTCAAGGCATCAAGGGTGCAGAATTCACATCCTCTTACGATGAAATTTTCGGCAAATCTTCTGCTTCACGGAAGTCGTAATTAGATTAATAATTCATTCATAAGACAGCCGTCAGTAAAACTCGCGTTAAAGAGCACACAAGAAGTGATGGTAATTCAAAAGTGCATTCAATACGTTCTGAAATTATGTATCTTAATTATCGAAATCTGTTCCGTCGTTTTGGGCGGTCCAAGTAGAAAATAATTTGATTCATTTTTGCTTTCAAAATATATTGTGCGCAAAGAATAGATATTCTTGTTAAAAGTTTATTCTTGCTTTTATTCCAAATTCATTGAAGGGGAAACGTTTTTGGTTTGCTCTTTCAGGAACAGTAGCTGTTCAACAATCTTTTGGTATTAAATATTTTCATTTCTTATTCTACTACGGTTCCGCAAATTCATAAAATGTGTGCGTTAACGTACATTTCGATTTCAGAGCGGGGGGGGGGGGGGGTGTCTGTATATCCCCCTTATCCCATCCCCCTTCTTTTCGTCCGCTACTGAAACTGAAATCTTCGCGCCTCCATACCCCACCCCTCTTCTTTGATGCCTTAGAACGTGTCTTACCAATTGATCACTTCCTTTTTCTCCACAACTCTATTCAGCACGTCCTCATTATCTGCGTGCTCTACCAACCTAATCTTCGACATTCTTCTGTATCACCACTTTTCGAAAGCTTCTATTCTCTTTTCGTCTAAACTATTTATCTTTTATGTTTCACTTCCATACAGGATACACTCGAGACAAATACATTCAGAAGAGACTTCTTAGCACATAAATCTCTATTGAATGTTAACAAATTTCTCTTCTTAAGAAGTGCTTTTGTTGCCATTGCGAGTCTAAATTTTATACCCTCTCTACTTCGACCATCATCAGTTATTTTGCTGTTCAAATAACAAAACTCGTCTACTACTTTAAAGGTCTCGTTTCCTAATCTAATTCCTTAGTATCACCTGACTTAACTCTACTACATTCCATTCTCCTCGCTTGTTTTTGTTGATGTTCATCTTATATCCTCCTTTCTAGACAATGTTCATTCCGTTCAACTGCTCTTCCAAGCCTTTTGCTGTCTCTGACACAATTACATTGTCGTCGGCAAACCCAAAGTTTTTATTTCTTCTCCCTGGATTTTAATTCCTACTCCAAATTTTTTTATTTGTTACTGTTTGCTCATTTTAAAGATTGAATAACATTGGGGATAGGCTACAACCCTGTCTCACTCCCTTGTCAGCTACTGCTGCCCTTTCATGCCCCTCGACTCTTATAACTGTCGTCTGATTTCTGTACAAGTTGTAAATAGCATTTCGCTCCCTGTTTTTTACCCCTACTACCTTCAAGTGGAGTGTCAGGAGCTTGAGCGTGGTAGGGAAACCAGAAAATCTGGAAAAGGAAGTGCAAAGGCTCAATCTAGATATAGTAGGGGTCACTGAAGTGAAGTGGAAAGAAGACAAGGATTTCTGGTCAGAGGAGTGTAGGGTAATATCAACAGCAGCAGAACGGGAGTAGGATTCGTTATGAATAGGAAGGTAAGGCACAGAGTGTGCTACCGTGAACAGTTCAGTGATAGGGTTGTTCTTATCAGAATCGATAGCAAACCAACGCTGACAACTATAGTTCAGGTACACATGCCCTCGTCGAAAGCTGAATATGAAGAGACAGAGAAAGTGTATGAGGGTATACACTACGTAAAGGGATATGAAAACCTAATAGTCATGGGAGACTGGAATGCAGTTGTAGGGGAAGGAGTAGAAGAAAAGGTTACAGGAGAATATAGGCTTGGGACAAGAGAGGAAAAAGACTAATTCAGTTCTGTAACAAGTTTCAGCTAGTAATATCGAATACTCTGTCCAAGGATCTTAAGAGGAGGGGGTATTCTTGGAAATGGCAGGGTGATACCGGAAGATTTCAGTAAGATTACATTGTGGTGAGACAGAGATTCCGAAATCAGATACTGGTTAAATGGCTCTGAGCACTATGGGACTTAACATCTATGGTCATCAGTCCCCTGGAACTTAGAACTACTTAAACCTAACTAACCTAAGGACATCACAAAACACCCAGTCATCACGAGGCAGAGAAAATCCCTGACCCCGCCGGGAATCAAACCCGGGAACCCAGGCGCGGGAAGCGAAAACGCTACCGCACGACCACGAGCTGCGGACTCAGATACTGGATTGTAAGGCGTACCGAGAAGCTGATATAGACTCTGATCAAAATATAGCAGTGATGAAGAGTAGGCTTAAGACATTAGTCAGGGAGTGGAATACGGAAGTACGAAGGAATGAAGAGATACGGCTGAAATTCTCCGAGGCTATAGATACGGCAATAAGGAGTAGCGCAGTAGGCAGTACAGATGAAGAAGAATGGACATCTCTAAAAAGGGCCATCACAGAAGATGGGAAGGAAAACGTAGGTACAAAGAAGGTAACTGAGAAGAAACCATGGGTAATAGAAGAAATAATTCAATTGATCGATGAAACGAGGAAGTACAAAAATGTTCTGGGAAACTTAGGAATACAGAAATACAAGTCGCTGAGGAATGAAATAAATAGGAAGGGCAGGGAAGCTAAGACGAAATGGCTGCAGGAAAAATGTGAAGACATTGAAAAAGAAATGATTGTCTGGAGGAAAGACTCAGCATACAGGAAAGTCAAAACAACCTTCGGTGATATTAAAAGTAAGGGTGATAACATTAAGAGTGCATCGGGAATTCCACTGCAAAGAAGAGAGCGGATATTTGGAAAGAATACATGAAAACCTCTATGAGAGGAGAGGTTTGGCTGATGTGATAGAAGAAGAAACAGGAGTCGATTTAGAAGAGATTGGGCAACCAGTATTAGAATAAGAATTTAAAAGAGCTTTGGAGGACTTAAGATCAAATAAGGCAGAAGGGATAGATAACATTCCATCAGAATTTCTAAAATCATTGGGGGAAGTGGCAACAAAACGACTATTCACGTAGGTGTGTAGAATGTATGAGTCTGGCGACATACCATCTGACTTTCGGAAAATCATCATCCACACAATTCCGAAGACGGCAAGAGCTGACAAGTGCGAGAATTATCGCACGATCAGCTTAACAGCAGACGCGTCCAAGTTGTTTACAAGAACAATATACAGAAGAATGCAAAAGAAAATTGAGGATGCGTCAGGTGACGAGCAATTTGGCTTAGGATAGGTAAAGGCACGAGAGAGGCAATTCTGACATTGCAGTTAATAATGGAAGCAAGGCTAAAGAAAAATTAAGACACGTTCATAGGGTTTGTCGACCTGGAAAAAGCGTTCGACAGTGTAAAATGGTGCAAGATGTTCGAAATTCTGAAAAAAGTAGGGGTAAGCTATAGGGAGAGACGGGCCATATGCAATATGTACAACGGCCAAAAGGGAATAATAAGAGTGGACGACGAAGAAAAAAGTGCTCGTATTAAAAAGGGAGTAAGACAAGGATGTACCCTTTCGCTCCCACTGTTCAATCTGTACATCTTGTAAGCAAGCTTCAGCAGTGGAATTAAAATTCAAAGTGAAACGATATCAATGACACGATTCGCTGATGACGCTGCTATCCTGAGTGAGAGGGAAGAAGATTTTCATGATCTTCCGAACGGAATGGTCTAATGAGTACAGAGTATGGATTGAGAGTAAATCGAAGGAAGACGAAGATAATGAGAAGTAGTAGAATTGAGAACAGCACGAAACTTAACATCAGGATTGATGGTCACGAAGTAGATGATGTTATGGAATTCCGGTACCTAGGCAGTAAAATAACGAGAGACGGACGGGGCAAGGAGGCCATCAAAAGCAGTCTAGCAATGGCAAAAAGGGAATTCGTGGCCACGAGAAGTCTACTAATATCAAATATCGGCCTTAATTTGAGGAAGAAATTTCTGAGAATGTATGTCTGGAGTACTGTGTTGTATGGTAGTGAAACATGGACTGTGGGAAAACCGGAACAGAAGAGAATCGAAGCATCTGAGATGTGGTGTTGCAGACGAATTTTGAAAGTTAGATGGACTGATAAGGTAAGGAACGAGGAAGTTCTTCGCAGAATCGGAGAGGAAAGGAATATGTGGAAAACACTGATAAGGGGAAGGTACAAGATGATAGGACATCTGCTAAGACATGATGGAATGATTTCCATGGTACTAGAGGGCAAAAACTATAGAGAACGTAGGTGGCAAATGCTACTCTGAGATGAAGAGGTTAGCACAGGAGAGGAATTCGTGGCGGGCCGCATCAAACCAGACTGATGACAAAAAATAAACACATAAATAAATAAAACCTTCAAAATTTCTGAGTATTCCAGTCAACATTGTAAAAAGTTTCTTTAAGTGTACAAATGCTATAAACGTATGTTTGCTTTTCCTTAACCTATTTTCTAAGGCAAGACATTGGATCAGTATTGCCTCGCGTGTTTCTACATTCCATCGGAATCCAAAACTCATCATGTCCGAGGTTGGCTTGCACCAGTTTGTCCTGTCTTCTGTAAGGAATTCGTGTTAACATTTTGCAACCATGACTTATTAAACTGATAGTTCGGTAATTTTTACACCAGTCGAAAACTGCTTTCTTAGGAATTGGAGTTATTAAATTGTTCTTAAAGTCTGAGCACACATTGCCAGTATCATGCATCTTGCACGCCAGAGGGGAGAGTTCTGTCGGCTAGCTCTCCCAAGTCTATCAGAAGTTCTGCCGGAATATCGTCTACTCCTGGGGCCTTGTTTCGACTCAGGTCTTTCGGAACGCTGTCAGATTCTTCTCGCAGTATTATATCTCCCATCTCATCTTCCTCTACGTCCACTTCATCTTCTAAAATATTGTCTTCAAGTTAATTTGCCTTATGTGGATACTCTGTTACTCCTTCCACCTTTCAGCCTTCCCCTCTATGGTTAGGACTGGTTTTCCATCTCAGTTCTTGATATTCAAACAGCTGCTTCCCGTTTCCGCAAAGGTCCCTTTAATTTTCTCTTACGCGGTATCTATCTGCTTCCCCTTGGTGAAATATGCTTCTAAATCCTTACATTTCTCCTCTAGTGATTCCTGTTTAGCCATTTTGCACTTCCTGGCAATTAGGGGTTTTAAATGTTTGTATCTCCTTTGGCCTGCTTCGTTGGTTTTTATATTTCTCCTTTCGTAAATATATGGAATGTATTTAAGGGGGGTATGCCTTGGGAAAGAGACGTGACAGGTGTGTTGACACGTTTATTCCACATGCTCACTATTTGAAAGCACTGACTGTGAAAACGTTTTGTATTGACATCCACGGACAAGGTAGCAAAAAGTATGAATTCGGACTTACTTTGAAAATACATAATGGTGAAATGACACGACGCTATAAGCTATCGGCCGTCCTGCTTCCAAACAATGTGTGCACAATCCTGAAACAAAAACCCAAAATATTAAAACTCATAAACCAGGTTAGCACCTGCAATGTTAAAGGATTGTGCAAATGACTACGGGCACATTTATAAGAAAGTTAACCTACTATTCAATAATAATCACAAATTACAGGGAGATATTACATATATCTCTGTTCTCTAAGGAAATGCAAGATGTGAAGTGAACATCAAAAGAGGAAGACCTCGCTATCCTACTTTCGTATTAAAAAGTGGAAATAATCTTTCCTGATTTTCGCTGTACACAATCTGTGAATTAAATCTAGTCTCTTTTGAATAACAGAGTTCTTTTTACGACATACCAGTTATATAGCATGATCATTTCATCACAACAAAGATAATAAAGAAAATTTAATACATGTTTGTATTTACAAGATCCGTTTCATATCGGAGAACAAAATGGTTTTTTGTGTCCACTCTTTCCAATTGAATTCGTTGTGAATGACTTCACATTTCTCACAATAAGTGCCTCGATGAAATATCTCTACAGGTATGGTAAAGGTAAAATTCTGAGGTGCTTGAATTACGGTGAGTAGAAAGTTCTCGAACTGGCAATAAAGATAGCTCGGACTACATTTTCTGCACTACAGGTATTATTTGTGAACGGACACGACTGCCAGAAAACAAGAAGCAGTACTAGATAATAAAGTGAAAGAATGCAAAGTAAATGACTTTTTGGGTTTCTGTATCAGTGACCACGTATAGTGAGAATGATGGGTTTAGAACAGCTATGATCTTATTAAAGTAAAAAATATCAGGCTAAGACGGGTTAACAGGCCCATAAAAGTCACCAAGGACGATTTTGGCCGAGATGAATGAGTAGCATGCAAAGACGGCACCTTAGCTGAAAGTGATAGACAATCATTGAAAGAAGCTTCTCACTTTATGAATGTTTTCAACGTGTTGTCAGTTGGTGACTGACCGCAACTATTGCCAGCACAATTCCCGCCGTTTTCAACTATTGCCAGCATAACTCCCGCCCGTTTTTGAAATATTTTTTTCCAGGCTGGCTTCAACATTTGCTACGTTTGTGCAGTGGATTTCCCAAGATTAAGACGAAACTTCGTATGTAAACACAGCTCTTCCAGCTCAGCCATTGCTCATGTTCTCGGAAATACGACAGTCGATTATGCTCACCAGCATCTCACCAAATAAATCAGCTCACAGGCTATTGCCACATCGATTCGAGGGGAAACATGGGGAGTCATCTAGCGGCAGTTCAGTACATTTCTAATAATTCGTGCATAGATGTCAATTTCGGAAAAAAATTGGAACACTAAGGAGGAGTTACGCGAAAGTTAGTGAGCGCGTTTCTACATCTGAAAGATCACATCTATTGAGATTTCGCTACCAGCGTCACTATGAGGATGTTAATCAGGTCTTCTTTAAATATACACTGAAACCAACGTGAACGTTACCTTTGAGATTGAACTTGGTAAGCTGTTGTTAAGTCAAGAATGACTCCGAGGCTAGAAAGACACCATTATCAACAGCCCAATCAGTCTGAACGAGTAATAGCACTACGAGAAGATGGATGTTCCTTCTGCGACATTGCAGAAAAGCTTGGCAGGAATGCAGTCTCTGTACATGATTTCTGGCAGTGGTGGTAACATGAAGCTACGGACACAAAGAGACCGGACTTCGGACGGCCACATGGCAGTACCAAGAGTGAAGACCATCGTGTTCAGAATATGACTCTGGCTCATCGTACTGCATCTGCAGCAGCAATTTGAGCATCAGTTGGCACCACAGTGACACAACGAACTGTTATAAACCGATTACTTCAAGGACAGCTCCGAGCCAGACTTCCCATAGCGTGTGTTCCTCTAACGCCAAAGAACCGCCATTTGCGACTACAGTGAGGTCAGGCGAGAGTTCATTTGATGGCAGGGTGGAGGTCTGGTTGTGTTTTCTGATGAAAGCTGTTTCTGCCTCGGTGCCAGTGATGGCGTTGTGTTGGTTAGAAGGAGGCCAGTTGAGGATCAGAACCCGACCTGTCTGCATGCCAGACACTGGTTCTAGGAATTATGATTGTGGATGCGAATTTGTATGACGGCAGGAGCACTCTTGTGGTTACCCCATGCCCCCTGACCGTAAATTTGTACGTCAATCTGGTGAGTCGACTTGTTTTGCTGCCATTCGTGACAACATTCCCGGGGGCGTTTTCGAAAAGAATAACACTCGCCCACATACCGCTGTTGTAACCCAACATCCTCTGCAGCAGTGGTCATCAAACTGCAGCCCGTGGGCCGCATGTGGCTTGAATGAAGTATTGGCGCAGCTGAAAGATCTATTATATTTTATAATCGCATTGCGCTGGTATCCATTTGACAATTGTCCGCTACAAACGAAAATGAAAAATGACCTCTGTTTGTAGTGCAATATCAAAAAATTTCATTTCCTCTTATTCGTGAAAACACCTTTCAATTTTACTAACAGTCGTACTCATAAATATGCATAATGTGGGAATGTGTAAGTACAGTCACTATGCCAACTCCTCTTCATAGCTCTATAGACGACTGTTGTTTTTGCCTACAGCCATTTGCGCTTCACAGTTGAAAACAGTCACAAGCGCTGCCAGGTGTCACGGATGTCCTTAACATGGTTCGCCTGTAGGACATCTTAGCAGTAAAGAATAATTAAATTAAAATTTTATGCATGATGCAGCATTTTTTCACACACCTGTGCGTTGATGATGTTACATCTCTTGAACTACCTGTCGTACAATGACCTAATTCGCAATTACTCTCTCATGGAGCCCTGAAACCACGGCAGATTCTGGTGGGTCACACTCCCATTCAGCAGTCATACCATGGATCAATTTGACTGACTTGTATGGCAGTGCACACAAGAAGATCAGATGTAAGGGTAGCAGACCTGATAGAAATAAGATTGTCCTTGGCACAGTGAGTTCTCCGACATGACTGAGGTCAAAAACAGTCGATACAACTAAAACTTCACCACAGGCTCCGAAGTCAAGACCAACGCCCCTTGTGAAGTCTCACTCAGGACGTGTGTTCCAAGGGCAACCCACTCATAACAAGTCAAGACCACAATCTCCTCTCCAGACTGGAATCTATCAGAAGCCCCATTTCTCTGCTCATCCCTTTCTATGCAAACACCCCCACAAGGGTTTTGTGCGAATCACAAGACTCCACGTGCGCCATGTCTCCCCTCTATCTCATCTACTGTACTTTCCAGCGAATCTTAACCAAAGATAATAATATTGTTCTCCCCGCATGAGAAGCAGCCAATCTCTCACTCATAAATTTCCACACAGGAGAAGAAGACTTTACACTCCCGAATTGTTTCCCACAGCCACTTTAGGCAGTGTCTTTTGCGCTTTTGATTAGGCCTGAAGTGATCAACACATTTCTCACAGAGATCATTATCTCGATGGACCAAACATTACGGAATGTTCGACCATTGGTTTCGGCTAAACCGGAATAAGTGCTTTTGTGTTCCAACACAGACCATTTCAGAGCCGCCGTATATGTTGTGTTCCATAGCAAAATTCTTCTGAGAGCCTGAGGCTTCCCAAAAAACTCGGTAAGCAGAGGGGTGACACCACCTGATGCTTCCAACTACGGCGTCTGATCCAAGGTGAACATTTTTAAAAAGGGTGGAGCCCCTTCACACTCTCACCGGCATGATCACCAACACGAAAGGTCTATTACTATCTCTGATATTGGTTAATTTTCGCTAAGTGAGGTGTCACAGGATGTTGGGTACTGCGATGTTTGCATATGTCTGATTATGATTAACCATTAGAAACACGATCATCTGGAGATAGACGGGGTCGAAAGTTAAAGGAAGAGCAGAGGTTTCAAGGGCAGAGGAAGAAAAGTGTCAAGGAAAGAGCCAGGTGAAAAAGCCTCTACCGTAGTTGCGTCAGGTTGTCAGAGCTGCAGCTGTTTTCTTGCTGTCTCTGTACGGGTAGGCTTTGTTAGTAGTGGGTATCATGCAGGTGAATACCTTTGATGTTATGGAGCTATGTTACTCGGCAGTTGCTGCTGGCTACTGGTGCTAACTTCCCGGTCAGCACCAGAATACCTGTAATAGTTAGGTTCATTATCGTTTAGTGTCTGATAGGTCATATATCGGAAACACAGTGTTGGGTAGTGTTGGCGGTTTGTTTGTGCAAGGTTGTTGGCTTCCCTGATGTAGGTTGTTGGCCGGCTTTAATTGCAGTTAGTATATCCTGTCAATACTGCTGATTTACAGAGGTTTGCCTATGTTGTCGCTCACCATAGGTGGTTGTCCCCTAGCTAGTAGCGTCATTGGCCGCTTATGCTTCAACCTATGGTAGTAGGAACATGGAAAGCTGCAGACTTTTATGGATGCCAGATCTTTACACAGTGGGCGTTTACTATTGCAACACCTTGGTCACACAACCCACGTGTATTGTGTATACCTGTCCCAACTTTTGCCATAAACGCCTAATAAGTAGATCCAGGTAGGCAGTTTTTCACTTCTACTGCCAAAAGCATTGTCTGTACACCAGTTCGAGAAGTTCTTGTGACTGGCATTCTGTCCCCAGCAAGTGATTTGAGATGTTCCTCTCTCTAACAGCTGCACATGGCTTCCGAGCCCCACTGTTCGGAGGAGGAAAATGGTTCAAATGGCTCTGAGCACTATGGAACTTAATTTCTAAGGTCATCAGTCCCCTATAACTTAGAACTACTTAAACCTAACTAACCTAAGGACAGCACACACAGTGGCCGAGCGGTTCTAGGCGCTACAGTCTGGAGCCGCGCGACCGCTACGGTCGCAGATTCGAATCCTGCCTCGGGTATGAATGTGTGTGATGTCCTTAGGTTAGTTAGGTTTAAGTAGTTCTAAGTTCTAGGGGACTGATGACCTCATAAGTTAAGTCCCGTAGTGCTCAGAGCCGTTTTTGAACCTCAGATGTTAAGTATCGTAGTGCTCAGAGCCATTTGAAGGTAGCTCATTTGGGCTGCCTACTCTGACCTAAGTCACCCCATCCTACGAACTCGTGAGGTTTGAATTTTGGTGGGAAGATTGGTCAATTGAGCTACTTATACTAACCCAAGAAAATTGTGGTAAAGAAAGGGCAGTTGGACTACCTCCACTAACCTAAGTCACATCGTCCTAGGAACTGGCCGGAAGTTTGAATTTTGGTGGGGAGATAGGTCAAATGGGCAACCTCTACTAACCTAAGAAAATGGCGGTTAAGAAACGGCACTCGGGCTACCTCCACTAACGTAAGTCACCTCTTCCCAGGAACTGGACATAAGTCTTGATTTGAACTATTACAAGCAGTACCACCATCAATTTTGTTGGCCATCCTCTTGGAAAATTTTGCTGAGCAGAGTTGGTATGGTTTCACCCCCATTAGAGGCTGCTCATTTAATTCGAATATAATTTCAATAAATTTGTTTACATTTCTTTAAATGTCTATAAATTTGTTTAAATTTGTTTAAATTTATTACCTATCTACAGCATTAGTGTTGTGTTACCATCACAAGAAGCTGAGATATCGATAGCTGTATTACACGCGCTGGACGTAAGTCTTTATTTAAGCAATTACAAACAGTACCACCATCAAGTATGTTCGCCATCCTCTTCGAGTTTCGAATAATTTACTCTAAGGCCTTACATTCAATTCCAATATAACTTCTATAAATTTTTCTGTTACCACCACAAGAGGCTGAGATATCGATAGCTGTATTACATGCACTGGACATAAGTCTTTATTTAAACAATTATATGGAATACAACCATCAAGTGTGTTTGCCATCCTCTTCGAATTTCGATTTTTTTTTCTAAGAGCTTACATTCAATTCGAATATAATTTATTGAAATTTATTATCTACATCATTAGTTTCGTGTTACCGTCACAAGAAGCTGCGCTTCGTGTTATGTCACGTTGTCGTGCGCTGATACTACAAACAACAGACGACTAGCCTACTTTCACACCCGCCTATGTCTGCCGCGCACAAAGATTCTCACTTTCTCTAAGAAATCTCTCACCCGCCTCCATCACCCGAAGTCCGGCACCCGCTGACGTCTGTCAAACACACAAACATTCTGTCTTTCTCTCGCCTGCCTACGTCACCTGAAGTCCGGCATCCGCTCACTGCCGGCCGGGGTGGCCGAGCGGTTCTAGGCGCTACAGTCTGGAGCCGCGCGACCGCTACGGTCGCAGGTTCGAATCCTGCCTCGGGCATGGATATGTGTGATGTTCTTAGGTTAGTTAGGTTTAAGTAGTTCTTAGTTCTAGGGGACTGATGACCTCAGCAGTTTAGTCCCATAGTGTTCAGAGCCATTTGAACCTTTTTGAACCCGCTCACCCGAAGTCTGGTAGGGCCCTGAAAACAGGTGTTCTTAATTAGCTCCTTCAATCGATACGCTTAATAACATCGAGAAAACATTTCCAAGTATTGAAAGACTATTAAACACGTACTCCAGGTCTAAAGAGTTCCAAACATATAAGACTTTACATTTCTACATCATCAAGTTAGAATAATTTAGTAAACTTTCAGCGCTCATATAAACTGTCGATAGTGCTATTTTTTTTTTTAAGTTTCATCTTCTCCACTGTACACCTTTCCTAAATACCAAAATTCTCCCTTTTATCATCTGAAGACGAAGCTCGTCACTCCTTACACTTAATATTTCCATACTTAAGAAGACATCTATTAAAGACGTACTCCAGCTCTAAAGAGTTCCAAACATATAACACTACACATTCCTATCATCATGTTATAACAGTTTACTAAACTTTCAACTTTCATATATAATGCGTCGATAGCGCTAATTTTTTTAAATTAATTTTTTTCCGCTGGACACCGTTCCTAAATACTAAAAGTACCTGTTTTATCATCTTAACACTGTCTAAATTTAAGAAAAACTAGTCTTAATACCAGCAGGCTATAATTTCATGTATATAACATTCACCCTTGAAAATCTCAGAATTTGAGCGAGATGCATTAATTGCATTCTCCTCAGCTGAGCTCGTAATGACTGAATTCAATATCATGCAGCGTGTGTTCGAAATATTATTAATTCTTTCGCTTTAAATTATCAGACACCCAGGTCTCTTCGAGGTTTTGAACGCATCTGAGCAGTTCAGCTTCCACGCACGAGCTGTACTAGTGGGCTCACCCCAAGAAGCTCAACTCCCATTAGCTAACGCCTTGATGATGTAGGAGAACGTTCGGGATCCTATTTAAAGCCCAGCTTTCATATGCTCACCATCATTCCGATGCAGCCCGTGTCTCGACCATCAAGAAGCGAGCTTCAGCCAACTTCAGCGGTGAAGGGTTCAAAAATGGTTCAAATGGCTCTGAGCGCTATGGAACTTGATATCTGAGGCCATCAGTCCCCTAGAACTTAGAACTACTTAAACCTAACTAACCTAAGGACATCACACACATCCATGCCAAAGGCAGGATTCGAGCCTGGAACCGTAGCGGTATCGCGGTTCCAGACTGAAGCGCCTAGAAATGCTCGGCCACAACGGCCGGCCATTGGTGAGGGGAAGCGCCCCCGCCTGAACGACGTCCAATGTAAGTTACTACTTTCATATCAACGTTATTTAGCCTGTTAAACACCGTTTAGAAATACAGAACTGCTGTCTTCATGCGTGAAATCGAATTTTCTTTTTTCTCATCATTTCAGCATTCTTCACTGAAGTGTTGGTCGCACTTAACGATTCGCTGGGAAGGGGAATCCAACCCTTTCAACTCAAAAACGTGTTAAATTTATTTTTCTGTTTTCCTAAAATCTGCTGTCTGTCATTATACCGTAATATAACGTACATTTGATTGTTCTTGTTGTAGATGAATCGGATACGGACCAACCGTCTAATTTAGGCAATGCTCTTCACCAGGGGGACGAGCAATCCATCCTGCGTAAGATTCATTTCCATAGATATGTATTTGCTATTCAAACACTTCCTCTAATTTTTTCTTTCTACAAGTGATTTCGATCGGTTCGACCAATTAAATGCATATATTCAGCGGGAAGCATTTATTCAGGCGCAGTTTGAGGCGGATGGTGAATCTGACCCTGACGTCCATCACGAGGGGCTAGCTGCTGTGATTGAGCCGTGGTCTGGGAATGAACAAGGTAAATATCATTATACATTTAATATTCATGCTTCCATATCAGTCTATTTAAGCATGCTCTATATGTCAGTACTTATTAATTTTTTTTTTTTCACAGAGATGAAGCCTCAGATGGCCGTACCACGTGTTGGGGGGGGGGGGGGGGGCGGGTTGTAATTAAAACCCCAGCACGGCGAGCTGAACCGTGCGTAACGCCCATTACAGCGAAGCTACCGGCCGCCCGGGCCTGCTAAGTGTCACCCAGCCAGTCACCGCGAGGCCCGTCCTCCGTCACCTGTGGAGTAGGGGATCGGCAGCGGCACCGGACGACCGCCGACGCCTCGGCCATGGTGACGGCGGCGGGCTGGTTAATCCGCAGTCCTGGGCCAGCGTTATAAACTACGCGCCACCCGCTGCTAGACTGGGATGCTCCCACTGGCCTGACACCTCCGCCTCACCCCCTGGCTCCACCCACCAGCCAGGTACAGCAGGCCGCATCGCCTGCACCATATAGTTCAAATGGTTCAAATGGCTCTGAGCACTGTGGGACTTAACATCTATGCTCATCAGTCCCCTAGAACTTAGGACTACTTAAACCTAACTAACCTAAGGTTGGTTGTTTTGGGGAAGGAGACCCGACAGCGAGGTCATCGGTCTCATCGGATTAGGAAAGGACGGGGAAGGAAGTCGGCCGTGCCCTTTGAAAGGAACCATCCCGGCATTTGCCTGGAGCGATTTAGGGAAATCATGGAAAACCTAAATCAGGATGGACGGACGCGGGATTGAACCGTCGTCCTCGCGAATGCGAGTCCAGTGTCTAACCACTGCACCGCCTCGCTCGGTAAACTAACCTAAGGACATCACACAACACCCAGTCATCACGAGGCAGAGAAAATCCTTGACCCCGCCGGGAATCGAACCCAGGAACCTGGGCGCTGGAAGCGAGAACGCTACCGCACGACCACGAGCTTCAGACCTCGGTATAGTGCCAGTAGTACTAATCATAGTCAACCCATGGCTACTGGCAGTTCCCTCTCCCGTCTGAGCCATATCGCTGGTCGATCATCAGCTGTCGGCTTGTTATCTTTGGCGCGTCCTCGGGCATGAGCATCTTTGCGTTTTCGGCTGGGGTGCGCGGGACGGCGAGAGGCAGTCGGTTTGGGGCAGCCGGTGAGACTGGCGGGGTTGTGGCTCGGGCTTAAGCACATGTGTGATGTCTGTTACGCTGGGGCTGTTTGCGAATCGTGAAACACCTGCGGCGCTTACTGGTGGCCTGGAAGGCATTTTGGTATAAACTGTGCCAAGCCTAGCAGTGAGAGGGGAGTCCGGATTTGGTGTTGGCCTAGATGTTCGTACAAATTGAGGTGCCTGTGTGAGAAGCACGGCGTGGGCCTGTTGCTTGCTCTATAACTCAAGCGGATGTTCGGCCGGAATGTCTACAGTTTGTGGTGAGCATAGTGTGAACAAGTAGGATGTGCTCCCAGCCTGACTCTTAGCCTGTGTTATTTGTGGGTGCCGACCCCTTGTCTGCTTCCGGGTGTCCTGTAAGATTTCACAGCAAAACTGTGTTTTTGTGGCATTCTGTGTTTCTGGCTCAGCCTCCGCCTAGAAAGGTGAAAGACTTTGCCTCAACTGAAAGGGGGGGGGGGGGTTCGATTGGACATCTTTTGAAATTCCTTAATGCTGTAATTTAAACATATATATATATATATATATATATATATATATATATATATATATATATATATATATAAGCGCCTGTTTCTTTAGGACGCTGCGGTTCAAACAGGAATGGCCTAATGTTAATGAGTATTTGTTATTAATCAAATAAAGTGTATGTAATGTCTTGCTGTTTTCTAGGGCACGCACCTGTGTTATTCAACTCATTTTGGAGTGTTCTGTTGGGTGAACGACTGCTCCCCACTTCAGTGTATTCTTTTGAGTAGTATTGTAAGGTTTTTTGGATATTAGTCAGTGGGGTGTATTGATTAAATTTTGTTTTTCTCTTTCTTTCGAATTATGGTGAATTGTTTAGTTTATCTGGTTATTGGCTTAACTTTCGCTTCACGCATTAAATCAGCTGTTTTTGAAATTGTTTTTTTTTATTTCCTGTTTAATGTCAGACAGATTCAAATGTAACTTCATTTATTTTATTAGAAATAAATGTGTTGGATTGACCTTAATGAATTATGTGCAGTCGAAGTAAGGGACCCAGTCCTCCATTAGTGCTTAACAGTGGCGTGTGGTTCGGGTTGTGAGCCCCGGGCTCGTACCACCGCCCTTCTTTGAAAGGCATCATGACAGTGATACCATACAGCAGGTGGGAGCACTCGGTGATTGTCGACGCCTTTGAGGAGCGAATCTCGTTCAGCAGGATCGAGAACCCGGCAAGAGGGTATCGCGACCCTGTTGGTTTTCTAAGGGCGTGCCTTCCTGTCGTGCAAACGGAACACCTCAAGGTAGTCAATGATCCGCGGAACCCCCCATTAAATGCAGTGCGGTGCTTTGCATCGAATTATCGCATCCTCCCAAAGTTGAGTCAGACGTTTGAAGAGACAACTTCATTATCTTTGGGGGACGGGGGGGGGGGGGGGATGTCGTGATAGCGGGGAGCACATCAATGGCCGACTGGTTTCGTAAATCCACCTTGAGTGCTATATTGGGTCGCTATTCCGAGATGGAGGTGAAAGGCTCAGCTAAAGCACTCAGCAGAACTCTACACCTGGACAATCCATACACTTGTCTACGATCCGGTGAATGGATGGTCAAGCTTGAGCCGTTTGCGGTTTCCGTCGATGCCGCTCATAGCCTGGCATCTTGTAATAGCGATAGTGGCGTCTCGTTTTCTTAATGTGCTCACTGACACCACTACGTTTGCTCGCCTTGACTGTCCGTGAGTGGCAGCAGCAGTGCTTATCGATAGCGCGTACTGTGGCAACGTCTTTGGAGTGGCCTCTGGTATTTCCGGGTCGTCGTGTGTCGGGTGAGTAGAGTTGGGAGGGAGTAGCAGTGAGGTTCGGACAGTCAGTAGTCGCCCGACCGCTGCTGACACACAAGGCACAGTCCGACGCAAGGATGTGGTTGCGAGAGTGCACGACCACATCAAGGACCGGATTCAGCAAGTTTTAGTTGAACGTACCGTGATATTCGAGTAGTGCAACTTTCACTCGTGTGTGTATGTGTGTGTGTCCGCCCGTCGAAGTGACCTCATGGCAATAAGTTGCGAGTCGATGATTTATTTATACTGGGATCTTTCCCGCGCCTGACTTGAGTGTGGAAGACCATTGGTTGGTCGTTCGGTCGGTCGTCGCAGCGGATGACGTGCATTTGGTATTCCGACCCCTTCTTGCTTTTATGTGTTTGTGCCGACTTATAATTCGTCTGTGTTGTTTCACAGTGACTGGTTTTAGTATTGTGAGCTGTCGGTGGAATTGTTGTCCCGCATTCGTGTGTACCTTGTGGTTTTGAACGAGCAGTTATTTTAACGCAGTCTGCGTACTGGGTTTGGTGAGGAGTTGCGAACGGACGTCAGTTCGGTTGGGCTGCAGCAGCGAGCAGGTCCGTGCAGAGCGGGGGCAAGCCGGGGCCACTGGCGGCGTGTTGCCACTGCCGGATCGAAGCGGGGTAGCTGCGAGAGCGTTGACTTAGTTGCACACCGAAGCCTGGACGTTTAAGTTGAGTGAAGAGTTAACTGCTATTGCAACCTCGACTATTCTGAGATCTCGCCTTTTGTCGGCAGGTGGTTGCTCCCAGGGTCGCTGAGCCTGGCGGCAACGAGTGAAGTGTTTGGAGGCGGTGAAATATTGCAGCCGTCTTTATTTGTTATTCATCATTGAATTTAGTATTATTCTTATTTGTGAAGTGCAACCAGCTGTATTTTCTGCAATGTGGCCGCTAACACCCTAGTTACCCGCACCGGAGGTTAGCGTACTTTTCTGGCAGTGTACTTTTCCTCGTCGTGTTGATTCTGTCCGACACAGCGTGTAGTTCGACAGCCTCTTGCATTGTACTGTGCATATTTTTTGGGAGGTCTACCTTGGTTCCAGTGTTTCCTTCGGCCTTGTGTGTTTTCTGAAGACGTAGTGCTGTCTGTCTCTTCGCCCTTGCCTTAGAATATTCCACCGTTGTACCGGTGATCGGACGTTAGGCGGATTGGTTAGTCGGTCGGTCGGCGCTTAAGCTGCCCCTAGTTTGGGTTGCCATCCTGTTACGTGAGTACAACTCTTGGTTGCCTGTCTCACCTTACCTTATGTATGAATTACCTTCCCAGGCCGACCCTTGGAACACTTGATGAGAACAGCTTCTCCTGATTCCTTACATTGTGATGATTGTTTTAAGGACATTTGTAATTTTCTAATTATTGTTGGTGTGGCCTTCAGCCGAGCAATAATTTCACTTCTTTCGTGATAAGGCCTTCAGCCTTGTTACAGTAAGTTTTTTTTTTTAAGCAAACGTTTGCTGAAAGCTAGGTATTTATTTTAAAGGTGCTATTTCGAATTGTTCTTCTGACTTCTAATTCAGGCCTTCAGCCATTTGTGATTTGATGTTGTGTGTGGCCTTTAGCCGAGCAATAATCTCACTTCTTCCATAAAAAGGCCTTCAACCGTATTATAATAAGTTTTTTTTAAGCAAACTTGTTTTAAAAGCATGGTATTTATTGAGATGTGTGCTATTTGGAATTGTTTTCCTGACTTCTAATTCAGGCCTTCAGCCGTTTGTTATCTGAAATTGTTTGCGGCCTTCAGCCAACTAATAATTTCACTTCTTTTATAATAAGGCCTTCAGCTGTGTTACAGTTTGTTTTAAAACGAGGTATTTATCTTAATATGTGCTATTTGGAATTGTTCTTCTGATTTCTAATTCAGGCCTTCAGCCGTTTGTTGTTTGAGGCTATTGTTGGTGGCCTTTGGCCCCAAAATTGTAGAATTTTTCCTGTGATAAAGTCTTTGGTGGCCATACAGTCAATTGTGATTTTTTTAAAGATTGTTTTAAAATTTTGATTTCTTTAAATGAAGTTTACGTATTTGTTGTGCAACCGAGAGTAATACTGATTACGGCCCCGTCCACAATCGTAACCTTATCCTGCCCCATCCTGAGAAACCAACTCTCAAAGCTATATCAAGCTTCAGACAGATATAGCTAATAAGCAGGCATGCATTGATGTCGAAAATAGAAACGATCAGGCTTGTTTTGCATGGTCAATCCTGGCTTGCGAAAGAAAGTACAATGACGGAAATCATTCTGAGCGTTCCGGTACATACCATGTAGGTGATAACATTCGTGGGTGTTATAACTTTGATGGTATAGAGTTCTCCATCAAGATCTAGGACATACCTAAATTTGACGCACAGAATATCCGAATATCGATTTATGTTTATGGCCTGGATAATAAAAGCAAGTCAGATGAGCAAGACAAGCATATTGTCGTCGGCCCCCTCTATTTCTCAAAATCTGCAGTTGAACTTGAATTGCATGTAAGCATGCTGCTCTTCTCTGAAGGTGAAATTATCTCTATGTCTGGATCAAAGATATGTCCTGACTCCTATTCTCTCAACAGAATAAATACAGATCTAAAAAGCATATTTGCTTGAGGTGCCTGAATTATTGCTTCTCAGACAAGTTATTAGCAGCGCATCTAGTAGACTGTGCATCGAAGGACCCGATACGTGTTATTATTATACCTACTGAGGACAACAAATTCATAAAGTTGAAGAATGCTAACCACCAGGAGCGATGCCTGTTTGTAGTGTGCGCCGAGTTTGAATGCCTCCTCGCCCACGTGACCCTACAGCCTCACACACCACCTTTACAGAGAAACACATACGATATGCGGCAGCGTACCAAATTGTATCGTTATGTGCTTCCAGTCTTATCGGCTACAAATCTTTTGTCAGGGACAGCCCTGCGATTTGGATGCTCACTGAGCTCGAAAAATTTTTACAGGAGGTTAATAAGTTTTACAGCAGCAATGTATCCATGACCAAATCGAAGGAGAATGAAGATTTGTATCATAACGCGACTGATTGTCATACTTGTGGGCCGCCGTTAGACAGAAAAGCGGAAACTCCTCGTAGGGACCACTGCTATCTTACAGGAAAGTTCCGTGGCACAGCACACAACGCATGCAGTTTGAAGTACCAGCTACCAAGACACATACCCATTTTTTTCTCCACGATTTAAGAGGGTATGACGCTCACTTTCTTGTTGAGCACTTGGCTGTTTTCGGTTTGGAGAGAGATCAGGTCAGTGTCCTACCTGAGAGCCTGGAGAAGTACATTTCATTCTCGAAACGAATGGCGCCAAGAATTACGCTCCAATTCGTTGATATGCTACGTTTTATGCAGGCGCCATTTCAGAAACTGGTTGAAACTCTACCTCGGGGGGAAATGCATATCACTCGAGCTGCATTTTCTGATGAGGAAAAGTTCCAACTTGTCACTAGGAAGGGGGTTTTTCCATATGAAGATGTGGATAGTATGGCGAAACTCAACGAAACCAGGCTACGTGACATAACTGTATTCTCCAGCAACCTTGCAGGCGATGCCATAATGGATGCAGAGTATGACCATGCCGAGAATGTCTCGCGGGAATTCAGTATTTCCACATTAGGAGAGTATGCACGGCTTTACATGGACACAGACGTGCGCTTGCTCGCAGACGTATTCGAGAAATTTCGGAGTCTATGCATGACCACATAGTTTCTGGATCCCGACTTTTATTACACGGCGCCTGGGTTGTCTTGGGATGCAATGCTCAAGAAAACGAACAGCAGCATTGAATTTTTGACCGATGCTGACATGCTTCTTTTCTTTGAGCCAGGGATCTGGGAGGGACTTTGCCAATGTGTCCATAGGCACACAAAGGCAAATAACCCACAGATGGGTGACAGGTTCAACTCATACCTTGATTCGAGCTATATCATGTACCTCAACGTGAATAACTTATACAGGCACGCGATGCAGTAATCACTGCCAATTAGTGAGTTTCAGTGGGTGCCCGAAGACGAATGCAAGGGATTAGGTGGAAGAATCATAGAGGGTATGGCAACTGATTCTGATGCAGGGTATGTGGTAGAGGGAGAACTCTCATACCCAAATAGCTTGCATGACGTGCACAGTGATTTGCCGCTGTGTCCAGAGCAACTAGTTCCGTTAGGAGGCTCCATGCCAAAACTGATCACAACGCTGGGGGATAAGCGGAAATATATTATTCATTATTGTAACCTCCAGCAGTGCCTCAGCTTGGGTATGGAGCTGGTTAGAATCACCCGGGCTATCTCCTTCAAACAGTTCCCCTGGTTGAAGGTGTATATTGATCTGAATACGAAACAGAGAGCTTCCACGACGTGTAACTTTCAGAAAGATTTTTATAAATTAATGAATAATTCAAGCTTTGGTAAAACAATGGAGAATTTGAGGGCACGACGAGAAATTTTGATTAGAACCGAATGGGATGGGCGTTATGGCGTAAGAAAATGCATTGCCAGACCAAATTTTAAGCGGGTCACTATATTCAATAAGAGCTTTGTTGCTGTGGAGATGGTGAGACTGCAGCAGAGTTTACGAAGACTATTTATGTGTGGCTATGCATACTAGACCTATCTAAACTCCACATGTACCGATTTCATTATGAGTTTGCGAAAACTCATTTCGCAGGTCCTAAATTACGTTATATGGACACAGATAGCTTCATCTATTGGGTGAAGAACTGCGAACTGTATGAAGTAATGAGATGCCACGGTAATGAATTCGACACGTTTTGATACAGGGCCGATAATCCTTATGGTATTATTCCCCAGAATATGGAGGTTACAGGTCTTATGAAGGACGAGGCGAATAGATTGGCGATTGTGGAGTTTATAGGTCTACGCTCGAAACTGTATGCGTATCACACATTGGAAGGTGCCCCCACAGGCGGGCTAAGGATGTGCGTCGTATGGCATCGAGAACCCTCTGTATCGAAGAATATTTGCAGTGCCTGTGCCGTGTGTCAGAACGCGTTCGCCGTGCTGAACCGCAGCCAGCGCATACGGTAAGCAGACCAGTAGTCGACCGAGAGGACACGAGGTGTACACTATGCTGCAATCTAAAATCGGTCTGTCGCCTCGTGACGATAAAAGGGGCATTTGTGAGGATGGGGTTGAAACTATCCCGCACTCACATCACTCACTTGTAGCGAGAGAAGGGGTGGGGCACTCTGAGTGAGAGGGAGAATGAGAGAGAGAGAGAGAGAGTGTGTGTGTCTGCAGTGTAGTAGTATGCCCCTTTTATCATAGTGTAAGTAAGTCTGTGTGTGTGCAAATATTATGTTGCGTACAATGTACGAGTGTATGTTTGAACAAAAATTATATTTATATATGCACACCATGTGTATGTGAAAGAAGAAAAAAGCATAAAAAAATAAAAAAATAAAGACCAAAAATGCTTGTATATTTATTTAATTTGTTCACATGCATCGAATGTGTAGCATATATATATATATATATATATATATATATATGTATATATATATATATATATATATATATATATATATATATATGCACCATGTACAAGTTGTAAATAGAATAGCTTTTCACCTGCCACTAGCCATCCAAATCGTAATAGTTTTTAAGTGTATATAGAGATCACAGTCCTTCAGAATTGTTATTCTAAAAACCTTTGCTATTGTGGACTGTTGAAATTGTATTCTAAACGTGGACAGTCCATCAGAATTATTGTAAAAGCTATGCTACTGGAGCTGTGGAATTTAGTTGTAGTAAGGAATGTATCTCTGCATTAGTTTTTAGCTCAGATTTGTAACAAAAAATATTCCTACCAGTGTTACTGTTGTAGTGTGTAAGTTAAAAGTATTTCTGCACTGGAAAAGCAATTTGTACCTCAAGAACACTACATTATATCTCAAAAACTATACTGTATTTGTGTGTGAATTGAACAAACCAAAAAAATGTTTATTGTCATTTAAAAAACACCTATCCCATATCTCATATTGCATTATTAGTTTTGGTGGAGTGCTATTAAGAATGTGAAGTTTAAAATGGCAGATGAAAATATACATATATAAAATAATTGCATGCAAACAGGCGGTACATGATCATGTCTGCTTCAAAAGACACAGCTGAATTATCTCTCCTTGAACAAAGCTACATGCTATCTAAGTAGGAACTATATAGAAAAAAAAAAACACAGAATTTGAGTTAAAAATTCATTTATTTTGATTAATTCAACTTAAAAGTAATTTTACATGTTTATAAGCAGATACTAGATTATTGTCATACGTCTTCTTGAGCTGATGAATAGCAGGGGATCCATAGGATTCCAGGTCTTGAATAGACGCAAACTTGAAGATTCGCGGCATCCATGCGATCTTCTCCTTGCCCTTGACGTAGACGACGGTCTGAGGACGATCGAATATTCGAAGTGACGTCATCTTTTCTTTATAATGTATACCAGGATCGTCCCAATGGAGTCCACTTTTCACTTCTTGTTTTAACGCACTTCACATCCTTGAAAGGTTTTGCCGATGCGATGCTTGCTGCGAATGTTTCTATTATTCCATCACTCTCTGTGAAGGCTACTATTGTACAGTCTTTAGTTACGAATTGTCTGCGTTCGTTGTAATAGAACCCTTTAACATGAGCTACAATCCTTACACCCTGCAGTAACATCGTGAACTGTGTTGGAGCTAGCAGAGCATGTATTAATTTATACAACTCGCTGTACAACACCTGTGAGTGGGCAGTAGTTAACAACACAATCATGCAGAACTGGAGCATACGCCACCGTGTGATCTGGGAAGTTTGCCGAAGATTCAAAATCAATCCATGCATCTACCAGTCCTGATTTAATTATCTCATTCTGTTTTGAGCAGTCAGTCACGATTATTGGTGCCAACTTCTTGAAATTCTGTGGACTGAGTAGACATCCCTCATTTTCAACTCGTTCGTAGTAAGATACAAGGAATCTCGCATAATGTTAAATGCTATACTGTATACATTGCTGTCCCACTGTAGATGTAAATTCTCGTATGGTTAGTACTCCGAATTGAAATAGACTGTTGCGTTAGTTAACCTGCAGTGGTCAAATTCACTTGTGTCTTTTGATACGTTCCCCCGCCTTTGAAATGCAAGTATGATGAATCGAGGTGCTTCCAACTGAACTAATGTTTTAATAGCCCAAGTATGTGTTGATCCTTTAGGTAAGACAGGGTATTCAAAAAGCTCCCATGACTGGAACGTTAGCGGCAGATAAGTGCCGGCATTCAGAACTTTTAAAAATTTCAAGCGTTCCTCGCCAGAAACACTGATGTGTGGCATTTTCCGTACTATGCTATTAATCTTGATTTCGACGTCCTCTGCTGCTGTCTGAGTGTATGAATTGGCGTCACTTGCAGTCCACAGCAAAATAAGTTCCTGTTTGGCGTTCATAATAATTCGTTGCATGTCCTCAAAGTAACCCGTAAGCATTTTTAGAGGCACGCACGCAGTAAATCGAGTGTATTCGACATCTGGTGCGTCTATAAAGCAGCCCGCATTTTCCAAGCTGTTCGAATCGGAGGTTGAAACTGAAACCTATGTCTTAAGGGTTGATGCCAGACCAACATTACGTGTGAGATAGATTTCTAATTCATTAAGTTCATAACGGATTATCTTGAAACAGGAATGCTACAGCATTACGGGGCAGCTTCGAGAGTGTTACGGCAGCACCATCAGTTTTCTTAAAAGTACAGTCCAGATGTAAGAAACTCTTGCAAGGTAGAATTAAAGCGTTGTGTTGAATAACAATCCTAATTTCATCATTTTTGTTAAACGTGCTTGAAGCGTAGGGCTTATGTGAGTGGAATTCATGACGTATAATTCGATCATCATACTCCACTGACTGCGTTACGTTGAGTGACATTATCGCATGGTTTGAGACCAATTGAAATAAGGAACTCGTAATTAATGTGTGTTATCACCTAGCACTTCTGTGGTACATTGACTGACTGTGAGCTCTGTGTGTTAGCTTTATACCTTACCCCAATCTTGTCTTAGATGCAGACGTACAATATTAATTCGTCAGTCCAGCTGTTTTCTGATGAAGGAAATCCCAGCCATTTAACTAGTGCTCTATACCCACGACGTCTTATTACATGTTCGACGAGGACTACATCTGGTACAGAGCTCTTCTGCAATTCCTCTATGTAAAAGCATCCTGCAATTTCTTCAACGTTGCAATCCTTTAAGATATATGTTCGGGGGTTCGTTCTCTGCACTTTGGAGACTGTGAATATTTCAGCTGACCAGTTTTGTAAGTACGATTTCTCAAATGCAGTCACCTATGTTTCGTTTATCCAGCACTTTCATGCGGAAATATACCGACGCCATGAGTGAATTGTCACGAACATCAGTCAGTATCATTTTTATTGTACTGTGTTTGGTTCGATTATAGCGTGCTATTATCCGGGTAGCATATCCGTCCACTTGTACGACCTGCGAAGATTAAACCGCTTCCACATTTGAGCTTTCACTGTTCTGTTCAGACGCTCGACAATACTCGCTTTCAGGTGGCTATCGTTGAGTAGTGGTGTATTCCGTACATCTCCATTATAGTCTTTAAACGTTCTTTGTGAAACTCTCCACCATGATTGGTTTGAAGGTTATCCGGACATCGATCCGCTCCTGTTTGTAGCAAATGCTCGAGCACAGCAGAAACATCTCTCCCTGTGCTTGTTTTCACGGGTAATGCCCATGCGAATTTAGAGTATGTATCAATGACCATTAAAATATACTTGAAACCTTTATTCTCACGGCTGTACAGATCCCTATCCACAAGATGGGTAATGCCCATGCGAATTTAGAGTATGTATCAATGACCATTAAAATATACTTGAAACCTTTATTCTCACGGCTGTACAGATCCCTATCCACAAGATCTGCCTGCCATAAGTCATCCAGTCCTTTAATCATGACTTGTCTGAGAGAGTATGTTCTGCGTACGGACTTGTTCAGCTCGTGAAATTACTGTTTCCATACTTGCTATTAATCGTTGATTCCTCTTTCTCTAAGTTCTGAACTTATTGAGACAACCTTATTCAAGTGTGCTGTATTACCTGCTGAAGCTAAAGCCATCAACAGTCGAAGTCTATATCTATTTTTTCTACCTCATCGAAATATATATACTGCATGGGTTGATTGCTCACTCGTTTATGTTGAATGTCAAGACCTTCACCAATGCTTTGGGGTTTCTCATTCAGTAAAATTTGTATAATGCTAGTGTATTTAGATTTTGTGGGCTTTTCAGTGTTCCGTCTGCATTCTTATATACTTCAGTCAACTGTAGTATTTTGCCTTCACTGGCAGAGTATTTTAAGTTTTTGACACTCTTAGGAAGATGAGTTTCATTAAGCCAGTTGTTCTCTTAAACTCTTTATCCCCAGTCCGTATTGTGTTATGGGTTAAACTTATAGATTGCGAGCCAAGTATGTACGGTCTCTCCTTGTTGACACCGAATGTTCTATCTATCCTTATCATGTACTGGTTAGTGATGTCAGCAATTGGATCGTTCTCAACGTTGTCATCATCTCGGTAACGGGTTTAGATGTCTCTCTTAGTGTTTGCTCCCGCTCCATATGCCCCACCCTCAACAATTGTAATGTCTCTCGAACAGCTTTACTCGCTTGAATGACTTTATGCTTAGTCAACATCTTGACGCATACTACCTGGGCTCTGTATATCGCGAGCTTTATATATGCTTTGTTCTTCTTCTTCTTTCCCGGATCCTCATCCCCTTCCTCCTCACTAATAAGAGCCTCAGTTTCTATTTCCGTCTCATTTGCATTAATTCTTTTCTCCAACCGGTGTTGGTCATGGGCAAAGATTGTCCTTTAATTCCATTACAGCCTTACGGAGTATGTTGAGTCTACCGTCAAGACTTTGAAATTCCATATCAGTATAGATGGGAGCATTTTGTCTATGTAAACTTAACCTCTTAGGCTGAGCGCCCGACATGCGTGCGAACTCGTGCATGGTATACAGTATACAGATGAACTCACCTGTTTTGTATGATTATATATGGAGAAACTCCTGGAAGTTTCGACTGTACCTACCAACACTCAGTTTTCGAGTTTTATCAATAACGAGAAACCCATACTGTGAGTGTTCCAGCAATCTGCACATATCTTTATAAATTCATTGTACGACATGTCTGTCCCGACATGAGCCTGTCAAATGTATTTTAAATTGAGATTGTCTTGTTTGAATGCTATAATGAGGTTGGCGTTATCCCTGACTAATTGTTTTGGGATCTGAAATATGTCTGACTCAGATAAAATACGTGAACACCCGTATGACGACCAAAGCAGAAATACGAGGTGTGGCTAGAAAAAAACCGGACTAGTACTGGTGAAACAATAAAACGAATGCAATAAGGCTGAAAGTCGCGTGGCCTGTCACGTGACTCTCGCTCCGCCTACTGCTCGAGTTTCATTTGACTCCTGCACTCAGTCTGCCCGTGGCGTCTGTTTTAAGTAGTTGACGTTTTGTCTGTGCGTCGGAAAATGTTGAGTGTACAGAAAGAACAGCGTGTTAACATCAAATTTTGTTTCAAACTAGTAAAATCTGCAAGTGAAACGTTTGTAATGTTACAACAAGTGTACGGCGATGATTGTTTATCGCGAACACAAGTGTTTGACTGGTTTAAACGATTTAAAGATGGCCGCGAAGACACCAGTGATGACACTCGCACTGGCAGACCATTGTCAGCAAAAACTGATGCAAACATTGAAAAAATCGGTAAACTTGTTCGACAAGATCGCCGTTTAACAATCAGAGCAGTGTCTGAGTTAACAGGAGTTGACAAGGAAAGTGTTAGGCAGATTCTTCATGAAAGTTTCAACATGAACAAAGTGTGTTCAAAAATGGTTCCAAAGTGTCTCACAATTGAACAGAAGGAACGCCGAAGAATGATTTGTTCTGACATCCTGGAAAACATTGAAAGTGATCCCACCTTCTTACAAAATGTTATTACTTGCGATGAATCGTGGTTTTTTACTTACGATCCCGAAACTAAACGCCAATCGATGCATTGGAAAACTCCTGGTTCTCCACGACAAAAAAAAGCACGAATGTCAAAATTGAAATTCAATGCAATGATGATTGTTTTTTTGACATCAAAGGGATTGTGCATATTGATTGGGTACCAGAGGGACAAACAGTGAATCAGCATTACTACATTAGCGTCCTGGCTACCCTACGAGAGCGAGTACGGAGAAAACGGAACGATTTGTGGAGAAAAAAGTCATGGATCCTTCACCAAGACAATGCCCCAGCTCACAGTGCGTTGTCAGTGAAGACGTTTTTGGCAAAACACAACATTCCCATCTTAGATCATCCACCCTACTCACCTGATTTGGCCCCCTGTGACTTTTTTCTTTTCCCTAAAGTCAAGTCAGCTTTGAGAGGAACTAGATTTGAGACTGTTGAAGCAGTAAAAGAAAAAGCGACGGAAGTAATGTATGGACTTACCGAAAATGATCTGCAGCATTGCTATGAACAGTGGAAAATTCGTATGGAGCGGTGTAGAGACCGAAGAGGAGAGTACATTGAAGGAGATAACATGAAATTGTAAATAATTGTAAATAAATATTTTTTCCAGCATCAGTCCGGTTTTTTTCTAGCCGCACCTCGTATCTACGGATCTGGTCTTGCTTTTCAACAGCTACGTCGTCAAATATGAAGACCGTGTTCGACTTTCCTTCTTCAGTTGGAGGGATGTCTTCACTTTCACTGAATGCCCTGTACGTTACACCATCTACGCCATCTAATATTTTCTGCAGTAACTTATATTTGGGTTGAAATAGTGTTTTGGAGAATATGTACACATGCTCGAAGCGAACTCCATCAATGTCTGTTTGTAGAGCGATGAGATTTGTTTTGACACAGTTGGATGGACCTACAATTATAGCTAGTATGCTGTCGGGTAGGAGCACTCCATTCTTCTTAGTCTTCTTCTCTGTATCTTCATCGTCCCCGAACCAGTCACCTACAACAAAGTCCTTGTGGCGAGGGTGCTTCACCCAGCCTGTCATGATACCTACTGTATTAGGTCCTGGCGTGCAATAGGCTTTTATATAAAAAAAGAAGAGTGTAATGACTTGTGACATTATAGGCAGGGTCAGTTTGTCTAGAGAAATAACAAAAAGATAAATTTGATATGATGAATATATTCTTTATTCACTAGCTAAAGTCACATATATAGCATTATGAAAAAATGGGAATTTAAGGAGATGGGACCTGGACAAACTGACTAAACCAGAGGTTGTACAGAGTTTCAGGGAGAGCATAAGGGAACAATTGACAGGAATGGGGGAAAGAAATACAGTAGAAGAAGAATGGGTAGCTCTGAGGGATGAAGTAGTGAAGGCAGCAGAGGATCAAGTAGGTAAAGAGATGAGGGCTAGTAGAAATCCTTGGGTAACAGAAGAAATATTGAATCTAATTGATGAAAGGAGAAAATATAAAAACGCAGTAAATGAAGCAGGCAAAAGGGAATACAAACGTCTCAAAAATGAGATCGACAGGAAGTGCAAAATGGCTAAGCATGGATGGCTAGAGGACAAATTTACGGATGTAGAGCCTTATCTCACTAGGGGTAAGATACATACTGCGTACAGGAAAATTAAAGAGACCTTTGGAGAAAAGAGAGACACTTGTATGAATATCAAGAGCTCAGATGGAAACCCAGTTCTAAGCAAAGAAGGGAAAGCAGAAAGGTGAAAGGAGTATATAGAGGGTCTATACAAGGGTGATGTACTTGAGGACAATATCATGGAAATGGAAGAGGATGTAGATGAAGATGAAATGGGAGATAAGATACTGCGTGAAGAGTTTGACAGAGCACTGAAAGACCTGAGTCGAAACAAGGCCCCGCGAGTAGACAACATTCCATTGGAACTACTGACGGCCTTGGGAGAGCCAGTCCTGACAAAACTCTACCATCTGGTGAGCAATATGTATGAGACAGGCGAAATACCCTCATACTTCAAGAAGAATATAATAATTCCAATCCCAAAGAAAGCAGGT
This sequence comes from Schistocerca serialis cubense, assembly GCF_023864345.2. Lineage (NCBI taxonomy): Eukaryota > Metazoa > Arthropoda > Insecta > Orthoptera > Acrididae > Schistocerca > Schistocerca serialis. The sequence goes on from NC_064644.1 coordinate 561,310,288, forward strand.
GTTGACAGATGTGAAAATTACCGAACTATCGGTTTAATAAGTCACAGCTGCAAAATACTAACGCGAATTCTTTACAGACGAATGGAAAAACTGGTAGAAACCGACCTCGGCGAAGATCAGTTTGGATTCCGCAGAAATGTTGGAACACGTGAGGCAATACTGACCCTACGACTTATCTTAGAAAAAAGATTAAGGAATGGCAAACCTACATTTCTAGCATTTGTAGACTTAGAGAAAGCTTTTGACAATGTTGACTGGAATACTCTCTTTCAAATTCTAAAGGTGTCAGGGGTAAAATACAGGGAGCGAAAGGTTATTTACAATTTGTACGGAAAGCAGATGGCAGTTATAAGGGTCGAGAGACATGAAAGGGAAGCAGTGGTTGCGAAGGGAGTGAGACAGGTTTGTAGCCTCTCCCCGATGTTATTCAATCCGTATATTGAGCAAGCAGTAAAGGAAACAAAAGAAAAATTCGGAGTAGGTGTTAAAGTCCATGGAGAAGAAATAAAAATGTTGAGGTTCGCCGATGACATTGTAATTCTGTCAGAGACAGCAAAGGACTTGAAAGAGCAGTTGAACGGAATGGACAGTGTCTTGAAAGGAGGATATAAGATGAACATTAACAAAAGCAAAACGAGGATAATTGAATGTAGTCGAATTAAGTTGGGTGATGCTGAGTGAATTAGATTAGGAAATGAGACACTTAAAGGAGTAAAGGAGTTTTGTTATTTGGGGAGCAAAATAACTGATGATGGTCGAAGTAGAGAGGATGTAAAACGTAGACTCCCAATGGCAAGGAAAGCGTTTCTGAAGAAGAGAAATTTGTTAACTTCGAGAATAGATTTAAGTGTCAGGAAGTCGTTTCTGAAAGTATTTATATGGATTGTAGCCATGTATGGAAGTGAAACATGGACGATAAATAGTTTGGACAAGAAGAGAATAGAAGCTTTCGAAATGTGGTGTTACAGAAGAATGCTGAAGATTAGATGGGTAGATCACATAACTAATGAAGAGGTATTGAATAGAACTGGGGAGAAGAGGAGTTTGTGGCACGACTAGAAGAAGGGACCGGTTGGTAGGACATGTTCTGAGGCATCAAGGGATCACAAATTTAGCATTGGAGGGCAGCGTGAAGGGTAAAAATCGCAGAGGGAGACCAAGAGATGAATACACTAAGCAGATTGAGAAGGATGTAGGTTGCAGTAAGTACTGGGAGATGAAGAAGCTTACACAGGATAGAGTAGCATGGAGAGCTGCATCAAAACAATCTCAGGACTGAAGACAAAAACACATGAAAAATAAAATCAATTGCTTCTTTTTAATCGGTGCAGCACCAGTACAGTATTTGGAAAATAGCTGCTTGTTATGTCCCTCAGATTCTGCACATATATCTCGCAAAGTTATCAGTGCATTGCAATAGTCTGGTATTCCATCAGTAAATTTAATTTTAACATTTTCCACACCTATTCGACGAGTAGCACAAGATTTAGGCATTGCACTTATACAGTCAGGTACTAAAACAGTGACCTATATCTTCTATGTGAATGCTGCATGTGTGAAGCCAGATAATTATATCACTAGATACAGCTTGAACATATGGGAGCCATCCATTTAGCCTGTCCATCGCATTAGTTATAGCAGAGTCTAGATTGAAAAAGTTATCAACAGTCCCCGGGTCCCGGGTTCGATTCCCGACGGGGTCAGGGATTTTCTCTGCCTCATGATGGCTGGGTGTTGTGTGATGTCCTTAGGTTAGTTAGGTTTAAGTAGTTCTAAGTTCTAGGGGACTGATGACCATAGATGTTAAGTCCCATAGTGCTCAGAGCCATTTGAACCTTTTTTTTTTGTCAACAGTCGAGTACTGCATGTAGATAGTCTGACTTCAGCACTTTTAACTCTTAGCGTAGCACCATCACACATTGACAATATACTCCCTGTTAGACCTCCACAGTAGATGTTTGCCGGCCGGTGTGGCCGAGCGGTTCTAGGCGCTTCAGTCTGCAACCGAGCGACCGCCACGATCGGTGGTTCGAATCCTGCGTCAGGCATGGATGTGTATGATGTCCTTAGGTTTAAGTAGTTCTAAGTTCTAGGGGACTGATGACGTCAGATGTTGAGTCCCATAGTGCTCAGAGCCATTTGAACTATTTGATCTAGATGTCCTGGTAGGACTTGGACGGAACATATTCTGTAGTCATATGCTTCTTAGCGTATATTTTTGCGCGACAGAGTTCATCCCACTCGTAGACTGAAAATCGCACTTTAATATTTTTCGGCACATTTTCGAGCACTAACACAGATGACGAGCTACCGTCATGTGAAACTTCAATTCCTAGAGGAAGACGTTTTGAACCACTAGCCGTTAACAGATTGTGCCATGCGCTCCTGCGATTTGATTGTTCCGGTGTAGTGTGTTCGATCTCTTCGATTCGCTTTGTGGTGCGCGGGTTGTTGTGCCCTCTGGGATTCCGTTCGGGAAGCCGAAAGGGAGTCTCGGGCAGAGAGAGAGAGAGAGAGAGAGAGGGAGAGAGAGGGAGACGAGCGGGCCTGGGCGGAGCGACGCCGGAAGATCGCGGAGGTCGCGTCGGCAAGTGGTGCGAGTGTGGCAGCTGCACTGGGGCCGGCCGAGCAGCTAAACTGGAGGTGGTGCAGTGACTCGCTGTCGATCGTTCTGTTTACGAGTTCAACCTTCCTCACGCTGTGGCTACGGGCTGCTGTTATTCTGGCTATTACCTTATTAGTGGCATTTGGAATAATATTGTTAAAGGTGAGCTGTTAGTTTGGTGCATCTTCATCTGGTGGAGCTACAGCGAGACTTCTTTCCGTCGTATTCTGGCTTGCGCTGCTGAGCAGTGAGTGTTCCCACGTCACGCGTCGAAATACTGACTTATGTCCTGGTTGATTTACGTATGAGCTGGAGTGCCTATGGACCGCTACGGTCGCATGTTCTAATCCTGCCTCGGGCATGCTTGTGTGTGATGTCCTTAGGCTAGTTAGATTTAAGTAGTTCTAAGTTCTAGGGGACAGATGACCTCAGTAGTTAAGTCCCATAGTGCTCAGAGCCATTTGAACCTTTTTTTTCTTTTTTTGAAGTGCCTTTGTGGGCGTGTTTGCTTAAATTGTTGATGAAGTGTTTCACAATACCCTTACTTGAGTGTCTTTAAACTGCATTTCAGTTTGTTACTGAAATTATGTCAGTTAAGGGACGCCCTAATTGTCACGCTAGTGAAGTAAGGTTTAAGTCTACTGTGACACCACTGTTTACCTGTTGGATTAAAATTAATTCAATCTTAACCTCAGCTAGGAATAATTCAAGGCTAATTGTAAGCGCCGTGTGTGTTTGTTTTGTAATTCTTTCTCTTACTCACTACTGTTGAGTGTTAAACTGTTTTGGAAACCCCTTTGACGTCGTTCCGCGGTGTGGTTTTAGAAAGACGTCTGTGATATAATCTCCTGGAATCCATTGTGCCCATTAGGTTATGTAAGGCTTAAATACAGTGACCAGTTTGGTAATTTTCCGTGTTTCGTAATAACATTTTACAAGCACTAAAATTTTGGGAAAGGTTTAAATCTCATACTTGCCGATTGTTTGAAGTTAGATAACTTGTTGATGATTCATGTTAAATCAGTTGATGTACATTTAAATTGAACAAGTTATATGTCAATATGTTGTTACCAGTACCTTGCATGAATTTTCTTGCGTAATAAATTAAATTTTATACTCTATCCACAATTTGTTGCTCAGCCTTCCATTCCAGCAGCCCCTGTATCGTGCTCTCAACCATATCACACATAGCATGAAGCGGATAGTAAAGGTGGCAGTGAAGTGGAGGTTGGTCTCTTCTCATCCACACCAACGCGGTTAACTACACATAGCATGAGGCGAATAGTAAAGGTGGCAGTGAAGTGGACGTTGGTATCTTCTCATCCACAACATCCACACCAACGCGGTTAGCCATCTGTTCTTGCACTGATGCTGGCCCAATGGACGGTGCATACGATGGAGTCCAGTACAATGTTACACCCTCGACAGTATCGAGCGGCACAGTCTCATTATCCTGATCCAACACGCCGATAAGCTGCGTTAGAGGATCCGCCTATGGTAAGGATGTGGATCCCTGTGGTTGGAACGTGCCGCCGCCACCGTCACGGGTACTGCTGCTACCAACGAGGGGAGCTCTATGGATACATCTGGTGGACAGAGAGTGAAGAATAATCATCAGCATTATATGCTGCTGCTAAAGAAATATTAATAGTTATAATAATAATAATAATAATAATAATAATAATAATATAGCACTGTAGATACTTACTTTTCTGCTGCTTCCTCCTCCTGCTGGTGCTTCAGCATCCTGGCTGAGTGACGACGATAGATTTTGAGCAGCTGCTGGGCCCCTCTTATATACACCATGCCTGCGTCATCATGATGCTGTGCCCCTATTGGTTGAACTGCACGCTGGATCAGACGCAGCTGTATAACGTCACGCCCGCCATTTTTGGATAACGGTTCTCGCATCATCATCAGCGATGATGACGTCCGCCATTTTGGATAACGGTAGTCGAGTCATCAGCTGAAGAAACGGCAGCCGTCTTGGATTTGGGGTGACGCCGCCCCTGGAATGACCTATTTTGGGGTGGCGTCCCTGTTGCTTCTCTACTAGGAGTCACTCACTCACTCAAAGCTGAATGCTTGCAAGACGAAACTATGAACATACATAAATATAGTATGATTCACGCGGGCCCTAAGGTCGTTGCTACAGCACAGGCTTCAGATGAACAATTACTTAGCGATTAAAAGGTCTTGCAGTAGTACTTTTACTCTCTCATACGATTTCTGACGCCAGATACAACCGTCATCCCTAATCATATTACAGTTCTGTGGAGTTCGAACTGTTCTCTCCCTCAGTTGTTTACCCCTGCTCAGTCATCCACCAGGTTTCAGCAATCCATAATACGTAAATGGACAATAATTACAGTTTAAGAAACACACTAATTCTCAAAATCTAAACAAGCAAGTAACATGTCATCTCATGTTTTCATTTCACAGGGCAGTGTAATATTGCCTGTACTACCTACAAGACACTTTTCCAATACCATTTATATAAGTTCTTGACAAATTATCGTCACAAGAGTAGCTGTACCAAAAATTAAATGCATTTCGCAAGAAAATTTGCAGAATTACATGAAATTAAGAGTTATACGAAACATCCAACCACTCCTTCCGCAAGAGTCCCTGGTGGGGACGATTTACAAAAACGGCTCTGAGCACTATGGGACTTAACAGCTATGGTCATCAGTCCCCTGGAACTTAGAACTACTTAAACCTAACTAACCTAAGGACATCACACAACACCCAGTCATCACGAGGCAGAGAAAATCCCTGACTCCGGCGGGAATCGAACCCAGGAACCCGGGCGTGGGAAGCGCGAGGACGATTTACAGTTACAATGCCACACACATATAACATGGCACTAAACACACACACATTGTCTCTTATCTGGATGCAGCTCCAGATGCAGCAAGGTTGCGCCAGTGTAAGGGTTGCTTGATCTAGGAGCAGTAGCGGATGGCACTGGTCCCCCATCTTGTCCATGACAGCATCAGGAAGGCAGCTGGTCTCTTCGCATCATCTCGACCTGGCAGCACTTGGCAGTCTGCCGCCCTACCAGGTGTTACAGACATGACATTTGGTGGGAGGAAATGAGATACCAGTGTTGGTGGAAAATGCCCAAATGGTTCAAATGGCTCTGAGCACTATTTGACAACTTCTGAGGTCATCAGTCCCCTAGAACGTAGAACTAACCTAAGGACATCACACATACCCATGCCCGAGACAGGATTCGAACCAGCTACCGTAGAGGTTACGCCACTCCGGCCGGCGGGCAGTGGCCAACATCTTCAGATTGGGCAGTGATGTATCTGCGCTTGTCTTGACTCTTGACCTGATAGCTGAAGGAGTGCAGTCTTCCCTTGGATTATGTGGCAAGACAGCGTTGCATGTTGTGCACAACCTGTCTCCTAGTGATGGCTTCTTGTCCCTCAGTGTACCAGTGGGGTAGCGTGTGATGTCTCCACAATCAGAAGTGCTCGTCTGCATCGTAGCGCATGACTGCAGGACAAACTCGTCTAGATCATGGCCATCAGACTGTGCACGCCGTCTGTAAAGGGGTGTATCGGCCTGGAGGATTCCTCCACGACTTGTTGGGGCGCAGGTTGTTCAAGGGTGTGGCGTGACATCAGGGATGAGCCTCCTATCCAGCAGGTTCTTCAGTGTGGCATGAGATCAGGGGTGAGCCTCCTATCCTGAAGGTCGCATGCACAACTGCTCGGTGGGTGGTTGCTGTCGGCTGTCAGTTACTCGGTGCCAGTCCATCCACTAGGCTCGCGAGGGAGTGGGTTGACATCAATAGCGGACCGCCCTTGTCCGGCAGGCCAAATCCGCTCTTAGCCACCTGGGGTAGGCTGGTTTCTGACAGCCGCAGCGAGTGGCTCAGTTCCACCTCAGATTTCACTCTAGTTTGGCTGCGAAGACCGCTGGCTGGCACCCAGCTGTCCTGGCATTCATTCAGCACTGCCGACTGTGCCTCTGGCCGGCCGGTGTGGCCGAGCGGTTCAAGGCGCTTCAGTCCGGAACCGCGCGACCGCTACGATCGCAGGTCCGAATGCTGCCTCGGGCATGGGTGTGTGTGATGTCCTTAGGTTAGTTAGGTTTAAGTAGTTCTAAGTTCTAGGCGACTGACGACCTCAGATGTTAAGTCCCATAGTGCTCAGAGCCATTTGAACCAGTTTTTGTGCCTCTGCTCGGCAGCTTTCTGGACAACCATCGCCTCAGGGGTTTTCCTTCAAGCTGCCTCGTGGTCATCGTAGCCGGCCACAGGGTGATTGCCCTACAGAATGCATCGATATCATGTTTGACAGCTCCGAAGATCTGCACAGTCCTCATAGTATGCTTCAGTGCCGTGTCTTTACATAGATTTTTACAAATAGTATCTTATGAATAAAACAACAACACAAAAATAAGCTCTTTGAATAAATACAGTATGAACCCATAGATGATTATTTAAGTGATTGTAATAAAATGAAAAGAGGAAAAATGTCATGGTATTGTCTAAATATGACTTCCGTAACTGATACAATTGTCTAACAAATATAGTGTGAAGTATTTGTGGTCTGTGGGTGAGAATTGTGTTAGTACCGTTTCCCGTCATATATACCCCTATGACAGGCCGGCACTGCATCCACTCATCACTCAAACGTGCTTAATCCACACAATGCTCAGTATTAACTTCTTGTCTTCGCCAAATACATGTCAACTGCACCTCGAAGCTCTCTCTACTCTTAGATTAAGACTATGCTACATATACTCCTACTGTCCTTTGTACTTCGGCGGCGTTGTCAGCCAATGCCGAAGTCGTCTGAAACCACTCTTCCATTCATCTACATAGATGCGCTGTCTCATGACAACTGCTCCTGCAACTGCACATCTGAAACTTATAAATATCATTACTTTCCGCTTATGCGTTGCTTTACAAGCTACAAAAAATGCCTCCAGCCTCCTTACTGTCGCATCGCCGCTTTAATAACATACAAGAAAGGGAAATTAGTACTCCGATGTAGACTGATCCTCGTCCTCACCAGTGGCCCCTTTCCTTCTACTGCTTTGCTTTTCCTGAGCCTGAGATACGCCACACCAGCGTGACTCGCACCATACTTGCTCACGCCTCACGATACACATTTCGCCCACGGCACTCTCAGGGAGTCGGCGGAATACAGAGACGTCGAGAAAGGCTTCATCACATGACTGCTGATGGCCCCGCATCCCAGCGGAATTAGCGTCTCCACACGCCTAATGTATGGCCGGCTAAAATAATACACCGGAAAATTGAGACAAAAGTGCGAGTGGCATGGTCGCGATCTCGTCGTCGCTAAACAGTAGAGAGCAACGCACCCTCGCCCCTTGGGCAGTGCGTAAGACATCGCAGAAAAGGACAGAAACGATCTAGATTACAATACACAACATCACGTAGAATTTGGTTATCCATTGACACCTGTTCCACAAATCTTGTGTCTTATATTAACATGTTGATGTTGCTCATTTCTATAGTTTCTGCGGTCTGTTTAGAGCTGTGTCCGCAGCAACAGAGCGTCGGTTTCTATTTACACTTTTGCTACATTTCCCCTACGATGGGTTGGTTCGCCTAATTTGGATATTATGTGCTTGTTGGTTATTTTTCTGTCACGGAATGTTGTTCTCCCAGTTGTTTCTCTGTAGCTGCATGCAGCTGAAAATGGTTTGGATTTCGTAGTTCCCTCTAGTTGCCGTTTTGCCGTTCGTTCTACATCTACATCTACATCCATACTCCGCAAGCCACCTGACGGTGTGTGGTGGAGGGTACCTTGAGTACCTCTATCGGTTCTCCCTTCTATGCCAGTCTCGTATCGTTCGTGGAAAGTGAGGTGTCACCGCCAGACACCACACTTGCTAGGTGGTAGCCTTTAAATCGGAGGCGGTCCGCTAGTATACGTCGGACCCGCGTGTCGCCACTATCAGTGATTGCAGACCGAGCGCCGCCACACGGCAGGTCTAGAGAGACTTCCTAGCACTCTCCCCAGTTGTACAGCCGACTTTGCTAGCGATGGTTCACTGACAAATTACGCTCTCATTTGCCGAGACGATAGTTAGCATAGCCTTCAGCTACGTCATTTGCTACGACCTAGCAAGGCGCCATTATCATTTGCTATTTATCTTGTGATGCATGTACCGTCAGACCGATGTTCACCAATTAGGGATTAAAGTTAAGTATTCCAACAGATACGTACTATTTTTGCTAGTCTCATATCCCTGACCCGTTCCAGACCTCACGCCAGCCTGCGTGAGCTTAAACGCGTGCCTTTCGGCTTCATCTCATAGTGACTTGGCTGTCTTGCCAAGTCACAACAGAAAGAAGGATTGTCGGTATGCTTTTGTGTGGGCTCTAATCTGTCTGATTTTATCCTCATGGTCTCTTCGCGAGATGTAAGATATACTTAGGAGGGAGCAATATACTGCTTGACTCTTCGGTGAAGGTATGATCTCGAAACTTCAACAAAAGCCCGTACCGAGCTACTGAGCGTCTCTCCTGCAGAGTCTTCCACTGGAGTTTATCTATCATCTTCGTAACGCTTTCGCGATTACTAAATGATCCTGTAACGAAGCGCGCTGCTCTCCGTTGGATCTCTTCTATCAACCCTATCTGGTACGGATCCCACACTGGTGAGCAGTATTCAAGCAGTTGGCGACCAAGTATACTGTAACCTACTTCCTTTGTTTTCGGATTGCATTTCCTTAGGTTTCTTCCAATGAATCTCAGTCTGGCATCTGCTTTACCGACGATCAACTTTATATGATCATTCCATTTTAAATCACTCCTAATGCGTACTCCCAGATAATTTATGGAATTAACTGCTTCCAGTTGCTCACCTGCTATATTGCAGCTAAATGATAAGGGATCTATCTTTCTATGCATTCGCAGCACATTACACTTGTCTACATTGAGATTCAATTGCCATTCCCTGCACCATGCGTCAATTCGCTGCAGACCTCTCGATATACTACAGCATCATATACTACAGCATCATCCGCAAAAAGCCTCAGTGAACTTGCGATGTCATCCACAAGGTTGTGACTATTGTTGTAATTTCCTCGTCTATCTCTGTTCTCCCACGGTGACCGGTTATTCCCTCTATAGTTCGAAGTGTTGTTTCCCTATGATCGATAATTTTTCCCCATTTTGTCTGCCGTCGTTCCTTCCTGACAAGCCGAGCTAATTGCGGCCATTGTTTCTGTTCCGGTCCGTTGCGTTTTGTATTATGTTTTCATTGCCTAATTCGCTTACAGCGCTCTTGAATGATTCACTGGGATCGTTACACCGTCCTATAAGGAGTTGTTGGCAGTGCGGAGATGTTGGCAGTGCTGGTGGTACACTTACATGTGGCACCCGAATATTGCAGTGACACTAGTGTAAACTAAAATGAAACTATTATATTGTAAACGAAGTATGTCTCTGATGAGCTCTGTAAAGCGGACCGCTGACTTGGCACGACCGCAGAGCCGAAGATACTGCTTCTGGTCTGAGATTGCAGTGTTGGAGCAAGAGCGCCCTTGGCGCTGAGCAGTGAGTTTGTATCAGTCTGTGAATGAAAGAGGATGCAGTAGGCAGTTTTTGTGGCGTGCTCTGTAAAGCCACCATGTGTTAGATTACAATGTAGGAATTTTCTTATACAAATATTTTGTGTTACGCCGTACGTAAAATAAGTAGTTAATAATGGTGACTGATTTTATAATGGAATGTAAAGTGGAATGATGAAATGTAAATTTAATTGTGATAAGAAAGGATTACTGGATTTATATTACAAAGAAGTTTTTCGAGTACATGTATTATTGGAAATATAAATGTGGAATCAGAAGTCTTCTCGCAGTTAAGGTAAAGAATTTAATTTTTTAGTACTTTCCTTTTGCCAGCGCGTTAGTGTAAATGAGTTGGCTGATGACTGTTAACAGTGAGTTCTATGTTGAGGAACCCTAGAACGTGCGAAACAGATTTGATGTATAGGCTAGTTAGATATTTCCTTTCTGTAATGTTTCGAAGATTTGTTAACTCTGGTATACGTTATTTATTTTTTTTGGAGATGTTAGATAATTTCAGTACAAATCTCATTGTTTGTGACTACGTCAGCAAAGAAAGGTTTTCATTTAGTAAAAAGTATATATTTTTTCTGTTTAATGTAATTTCAATTGTCAGCTGTTTTCAGAAGCCAAATTTAACTTCGAATTCAACTTCACTATTGAAAAAGTCGGTGTCACTAATTCACACAAATCAGAACGACCTCCCTGTCTAGGTCATAGTTTTTTAAATACATTCAATTATTCTTGAATATTTTCATTTATCAGCGAAAAGAATTTCACCTATATTTCAAAGTATTACGACCAGCATTGCACACTGCTGAGCCTGTAGCTGGCATATTTTATTCTTCTTCATGAGAGAGCAGAGTAGAACGCAATCCACCGTTGCTGCTTTAGAGGCAAGGCAATTTTATTTATTTGTTGTGTGCAAAGGGACCAAAGCTATCAGTTTTGAACAGGGCCAGAGGATTCAGTACCTATGGGGCTGAATGTACTCGTATTTTTCACTGACTGTGATTCTTTATCGGCATTGGAATTTTTTTTTTTAATTTTATGGGACTTAACTGCTTAGGTCATCAGTCCCTAAGCTTACACACTACTTACCCTAAATTATCCTTAGGACAAACACACATACCCATGCCCGAGGGAGGACTCGAACCTCCGCCGGAACCAGCCGCACAGTCCATGACTGCAGCGCCCGAGACCGTTCGGCTAATCCCGCGCGGCTATTGGGAGTTGAATTTCCCAATCAGTTGGGGCTCTGAGCACTATGCGACTTGACTTCTGAGGTCGTCAGTCGTCTAGAACTTTGAACTAATTAAACATAACTAACCTAAGGACATCACACACATCCATGCCCGAGGCAGCATTCGTACCTGCGGCCGGCCCCAATCAGTTCGTATAAAGTTTTGCTAAGAGTAACACAGATCAAGTACACCACTTGCAGTTACAAAACGCTGCACGATAACTCCAGGTTTGTATGCATTCCAATTACAGGCATTCATTTAAGTATTTTAGTAATTTTAAAGATCGTTACACAGTGCCTCATAATTATCTTGGGAGTGTACGGCTTGTCCAAAAACCGGTTCTTGTTAACTAGCGACTCAAAGAATTTCCCCTGACTACGGAGGCCTGGCGCTTCTGCGTCTTGGCCCAGCATAATCTCTTGCTTGGTTCCTTCTGGCGTGTCCTGCGACTAGTATCTGTTGAGGAACGCGTCCCTGAACTCCTTGTATGACAGCACTCAGCAGCACTGCCCATATGTTCCACGATCGACCCCTCTAAAAACCCTCAGATAAATACAAGCTTGTATTTCAGTGGCCGCGATTCCAGTAGCGCTTTATCGCTCTGAGCTATCCAACTTTTTGCTTGTAATGTATTGTTATTCTCTTTGTGCATTATGGATTTTTGAATAGATAAGAAATACTTGTGATCAAATGGTTCGACATTCCCTGTGAACGAATTTTCCCTCGTTTCTGCAGCGGCCGGCCGCTGTGGCCGAGCGGTTCTAGGTACTTAAGTCCGGAACTGAACGACTGCTACTGTCGCAGGTTCGTATCCTGCCTCGGGCATGGATGTGTGTGATGTCCTTAAGTTAGTTAAGTTTAAGTAGTTCGAAGTTCTAGGGGACTGATGACCTCAGGTGTTAAGTCCCATAGTGCTCAGAGACATTTGAACCATTTTTTTCCGCAGCAAGCGTCTCGACAAATCAGTGTACAAACGATCCTTGTGCACTGTTAAGGCATTCTGTAGTGTCGTCAGATTCATGGAGTTATGTTTCCGTATACCCAAGAAGTATACACTGTGTTTTGGTTCGTTTTCTGCTACACTTTGCGTCACCGACGGCGTACGCTCTGTTGTGCACCCGGTAGTGGATGGTGTTAAAATGTAGACTTTCACGGCCGGAAATGTCATGCCCATTATGATTATCCGGGCTGTTATGCCGTAGTCTGTTGATTAATTCTGTGTTAATTCCCATCGTTTCGTCCCCGTCTGCGGGAGACATCTTCAAGGGGGTCTGTAGCTCGATGGAACGTCCAACACACCCACTGGCTCGCTACTGACTGCCGCTAAATTCCGTGTCCGCGCGCTCCCGCGCCGTGGCGTGACGTCACGTGTTTTGAAAACGTCAGTGCGATTGGCCGCTGTCCGCTGCCGTCTATCGCCGTTCTCATCACCCACCATATTCGTTTCGAGGAGACCCAAGTACTAGCGGCCACAAGCGGATATTACGAAAGGCTCTACAGGGAGGCAATCGAAATCGCTAAACACCCCAATAATTTCAGTCGAAAGGAGGAGGGCGTGAAATTAAACGGTATATGGACGCCGGTGTTAAAGAAGATGTGTATCACCAGTCCACTACTGGGTGATGGCAACGGCAATCGACGACAGCGGACAGAGGCCAATTGCACTGACGTTTCCAAAACACGTGACGTCACGCCGCGGCGCAGGAGCGCGCGGACACGGAATTTAGTGGCAGTCAGTAGCGAGCCAGCGGGTGTGTTGGACCTTCCATCGAGCTACGGACCCACTTGAAGATGTCTCCGGAAGACGGGGACTAAACGTTGGGAATTGACACAGAATTTATCAACCGAACACGGCATAACAGCCCGGATAATCATAATGGACATGGTGGAGGGTGTGTTCTCCTGCCGCATTCGCCTTTGTGCGAGTGATGTAGCCCCGTATCGCGTAACGAAATGTCGTAATACGTGCTCTCCTCTACTACCACGATCATGAGGGAGCGCTGCCGTACCAGACCGTGATTCTAATTGTGCAGCCCACTGACGTGCTTGCTGGACGTCTTTTGCTAGCGTGGTGATCTGGGTCTGCTCTTCTTTAACATCTGATACTTCCGCCTGTTTGTTCTTGATCTGTTCGCTGTGCAGTACGTGCTCGCTAACTTTTTATTGCGTTTGCTGGACGATCCTTCTATCCCCTTTTTGGAGGGGTGCAAGAATCTTTTCGGCACTGCACATTTTGGCTAACAAAGCGTCCTTGTATGCACCTTGGGCTGCAAAGGTTGCTGCCCTGGTATCGTGTTTTTCCTCGTTCGCGACCTCTCGCATCTCTGTTAATGTTGCTTGATGCTTTCTACCTCTTCTGTAACACCTGCGACTTTCTCCTTAACTTTTTCTATGCTTTTAACAAGCTGTTCACCTACCATCCATATCTCCTTCCTCTCCTTAGTGATTAACTCCCTAACCTCCTTATGGCTACTTTCTCTCTCTCGTTCCTCTCTGCTTCTTGCATCTTCTTATCCGCTACCTGTCTCTTCCGCTCCACTTCCTGCAGGAATCGCATGAGGCGTCAAATCGAGATCCTCCGTCAAAAAGTCCAGGACTAAGCGAACGCCATTAAATCGCTCTGTCCGCGAGTCTGCTCTGCGACACTCGCCAACGGTACGCCATGCCTGCAGATTCTACATGGCGTTCTGCTGCGGTTTCACCTTCGCTCTCGTTGTCTTAATTACCTCGTGATAATCAGAATTTCCTGCGTTCGACATATCTGCATGATTAGCTACTAATTTCGAATGAAAATTCCCCGCAATTTCCTTTTGATCAATGCTCCCTGTCTGACACTGATCCATTAGTGACGAGATTCGAATATTCTCACTACTTTGGAGCAAACGTGGTTTGCTTCTAGTAAGCATGCATTCAGGTTCCACCTCCCAAGAAGTTTCAATTGCTCCTCATCGCAATGACACTCAATTATACCCTGAAATTTGCTCTAGCGAGCCATTGATTCTAAATCCGTGCCAACGCATATCAAATAAAAACAATCCTAATATAGGTAACATACACGACCCTGAAATAATCTACCATCCCGAATGTTAACATAACGCCGCCCTCCGTCGGGAACAATCAATAAGTGACACAGATGTCAAAACAACAAATGAATTAAAATACAAAAGCCGCGCGGGATTATCCGAGCGGTCTGAGGCGCTGCAGTCATGGACTGTGCGACTGGTCCCGGCGGAGGTTCGAGTCCTCTCTCGGGCATGGATGTGTTTGTCCTTAGGATAATTTAGGTTAAGTAGTGTGTAAGCTTAGGGATTGATGACCTTAGCAGTTAAGTCCCATAAGATTTCACACACATTTGAACATTTGAACAAAATACAAAAAACAACACACAAAAATTTACAAATCATCAACGTATTTAGAGCCGGCAATTCTTGTGGTTACGCGAATCTAATTTACCTCAATGCACAAAATCGATTTCGAAATGGAAAAATAGAAACATTGTAGCGGAAATCGTTTCTGATGGTCACAGAAGGTGCCATCAATTGAGGATCCTAGACAACAGTTGGCAAATTTAAAGACCACACTGGTTTTGCGGTTTGATTTGAAAGACTGCAGCCGATTGTAGGTTTACACCCTGACTACAGAAAATTTAACTTAAAAGCCTTCCATTTGTCTACCTGGCCATGCAACTGCTAAATTGGTTCTGTGCTCTGTCAGTGGTTGCTGATCTAGCCTGCATTGGACGTTATCATTTTTATCAGAATCTTAAATAAAACTTGTATACTGAAGTAATTTAGTGAAATGGTGGCCCTGTCATTATTTTTGTCTGTTAATATATCAAAATGGGATTAATCTTTTATAAAAAATGACAAGAGTTCATTAATCATAAAATGGGACCAACAACAGAAGTTAAGCGACATGACAAACAACACATACAAGGTGGTTCGATGAACCCTCTGCCAGGCACTAAAATGTGATTTGCAGAGTATCCGTGTAGATGTAGATGTAGATCGACCAAGTGCAACAGCCATGGATCTCCATCGTACAAACTGACATCTGCCACCTGTACAGCAGAATGCATACAGTTATTAATGAACCAGCATTTCACATATTCAGTGGCTCATCTCGTGCTTACATTAACCTGTAGCCTTGCAATGATAATTGCTTAAGTATGTTACCTAGACAAATGTATTCACCGCGTTTCATCACTCTCCATTTATTAATTTTTGATGTTGCGATTTTTTCCGTCAGTGTACGTGTATGAATGCATACTGTTCATAGCATATAAAGCCTGCCGGGTCCACAATTATTACTTGAACACCTAAATCTATGTATGTAGTAACTTACAATTATGTTTCATTGTTGAGTAAGGGTTAGCATCATTGTAAAAATAGCTACGGGTGTACTGACGACTAAGGACGAGAACAAGTAACAAATATTCTGATCTTTTATGAACATGAAAGCGGCATTAATGAGGCCAACGTAAAGCTGTGCTGAACCCCACCACCAATGAGCTGCAGACTGCTTGAGAGAGAATATCAGACGAGGCCTCTACAGCCTCTTGTAACGCTGCATTCTGCTTCTGTGGAGGTGTGCGTAACTGAAAGCCACGGCAGAATGCAGAAGCTATCTGTTGACTTCATTCATTTGGCACACATTTCATAACGTTGACAATGTGTTTGCATTTCCTCCCTGCAATCTCAAAAAAGAGACACTGGCTTTTGCAGTTCGGCATTGTGTGCAGAAGCTGAATTACCGACGTACTACAGATTTACAGAAATGCACAGACAATAAATGCATTGTATCCGGAATAAAAGCCGAATGGGATTTGATTCATCCCTTGCAGAGACGTATAGAATACGAATTTCCTGAACTTCACTGAATGGGATAGTATTTTCATATCAACGTAAAGCTTGCGTACGCCTCATTAAAAGAACGACATGAAGAGAATTCATTGGGAATAATTTAAATGAGTTTTTTTTTACATGTACGTTATTGTACGTTACTTCATCCACGCTGGATCTCTCTGAACTCATGGACCAGTGAACATTTTAACAACTCCCATAAAAGAAAGTGAACATACATCAAATAACATATTTTTATTATTTAATTTCCTATGATATCTTACCGCTCGACTTACATATTGCTGGATATTAATACACTCCTGGAAATTGAAATAAGAACACCGTGAATTCATTGTCCCAGGAAGGGGAAACTTTATTGACACATTCCTGGGGTCAGATACATCACATGATCACACTGACAGAACCACAGGCACATAGACACAGGCAACAGAGCATGCACAATGTCGGCACTAGTACAGTGTATATCCACCTTTCGCAGCAATGCAGGCTGCTATTCTCCCATGGAGACGATCGTAGAGATGCTGGATGTAGTCCTGTGGAACGGCTTGCCATGCCATTTCCACCTGGCGCCTCAGTTGGACCAGCGTTCGCGCTGGACGTGCAGACCGCGTGAGACGACGCTTCATCCAGTCCCAAACATGCTCAATGGGGGACAGATCCGGAGATCTTGCTGGCCAGGGTAGTTGACTTACACCTTCTAGAGCACGTTGGGTGGCACGGGATACATGCGGACGTGCATTGTCCTGTTGGAACAGCAAGTTCCCTTGCCGGTCTAGGAATGGTAGAACGATGGGTTCGATGACGGTTTGGATGTACCGTGCACTATTCAGTGTCCCCTCGACGATCACCAGTTGTGTACGGCCAGTGTAGGAGATCGCTCCCCACACCATGATGCTGGGTGTTGGCCCTGTGCGCCTCGGTCGTATGCAGTCCTGATTGTGGCGCTCACCTGCACGGCGCCAAACACGCATACGACCATCATTGGCACCAAGGGAGAAGCGACTCTCATCGCTGAAGACGACACGTCTCCATTCGTCCCTCCATTCACGCCTGTCGCGACACCACTGGAGGCGGGCAGCACGATGTTGGGGCGAGAGCGGAAGACGGCCTAGCGGTGTGCGGGACCGTAGCCCAGCTTCATGGAGACGGTTGCGAATGGTCCTCGCCGATACCCCAGGAGCAACAGTGTCCCTAATTTGCTGGGAAGTGGCGGTGCGGTCCCCTACGGCACTGCGTAGGATCCTACGGTCTTGGCGTGCATCCGTGCGTCGCTGCGGTCCGGTCCCAGGTCGACGGGCACGTGCACCTTCCACCGACCACTGGCGACAACATCGATGTACTGTGGAGACCTCACGCCCCACGTGTTGAGCAATTCGGCGGTACGTCCACCCGGCCTCCCGCATGCCCACTATACGCCCTCGCTCAAAGTCCGTCAACTGCACATACGGTTCACGTCCACGCAGTCGCGGCATGCTACCAGTGTTAAAGACTGCGATGGAGCTCCGTATGCCACGGCAAACTGGCTGACACTGACGGCGGCGGTGCACAAATGCTGCGCAGCTAGCGCCATTCGACGGCCAACACCGCGGTTCCTGGTGTGTCCGCTGTGCCGTGCGTGTGATCATTGCTTGTACAGCCCTCTCTCAGTGTCCGGAGCAAGTATGGTGGGTCTGACACACCGGTGTCAATGTGTTCTTTTTTCCATTTCCAGGAGTGTACATTGTTTGTTCTCTATTAAAATCTTTCATTTGCTAACTATGCCTATCAGTAGTTAGCGCCTTCCGTAGTTTGAATCTTTGATTTAGCTGGCAGTAGTGGCGCTCGCTGTATTGCAGTAGTTCGAGTAACGAAGATTTTTGTGAGGTAAGTGATTTGTGAAAGGTATAGGTTAATGTTAGTCAGGGCCATTCTTTTGTAGGGATTTTTGAAAGTCAGATTGCGTTGCGCTAAAAATATTGTGTGTCAGTTTAAGCACAGTCATGTATAATTGTTCTAAGGGGACGTTTCATATGTCGACCCTTAGCCGAGGATACCTCACTGGAATCTTCTGATTTTGTTCTTGTAGTTTGTGTAATTAGTGTAGCTATTTTTTATTGCTAGCGCGTAATCATAAAGACAATTTCCTTTGTAGTTGCAGTTTTCATTCTTGTACAGTAAAACAGTTGTGGCATGCATGTAGATTTGCACCAAGTATTTCGCAGCTGCACTTGCAACTAACGACATATTATTTTCAATGCTATGTTTTCTTATTTTGCTCTTCAAATTGTGCTTTTCTGTGTTGTTGTGTTAAATATTGTGACAATAATGGCGTGTGAAAAACATTATACTAGTCTCCAAATTAAACTGAGAAATGACAGTGAAGACGAATGCAGTGTGTTAGCGCCACCGTGTAACGAATTAACTAATGTTCAAAGTAGTAATTTGGTAACTGTACATAGGGAAATGGAGCGGGCTGCAAATAATGGTGTAGGCAGTGAAACAATTAGTGAACAGGGAAGCATTATCGATCGATCGATCGGTCGGCAACAGCTTGCCTCAGGAATCCGAAATGACAGGACACAATCTTGCAAATACTGTTGATTCACGTTTTGCGTCCTCGCCGTTTTCTCAAATAAGTCAAGACACATTTTCTGCTTTTCAAAATGGGAATATTGCCGGTTCAAATGCATTGCCGAATAGCACTGAGGAACATGTTTCAGACACCAGTGCATTGTTATTACAATTAATGCAACAAATGGGACAAAAGCTTCAAAAGTTAGACACAATGGAACAAAATCTTCGGAAGTTAGACACCACGCTTGAACAAACACGTGAAGATTTAACTACTGAGTTACATAACATTGAATCGAAATGTCAAAAAGTCTGTAATGACGTAAAAACACAAATTTGCGAGCATTTTCAACCTATTTTTTCGCGGCATGAAAATGCATTACAGAAGCACGAAGCAGCCATAAAAGAACTGCAAACCATTGTTCATGAAAATGATGAGACCTTGTGGGCTAAAATTGATTCAGTTGCATGTACAGATTAGGTTACGCTACTTGCAAAAACTCAGGATAACTTAAAGAACACAGTAGATACGATTTCAACACAAATGGACACTCTGAAACTTGGTTCAGAAAAACTCACTGAGGAAATAAGTACACTATCGGAGAAAGTAGCCGAACTTTCGGATCAGTTCACTAACTTATCTGCAAAGGTAGATGATGATCTGAATGACACAAGACCTGTAGCCATCACTGACACAGAAGAGTATGAACAAATTAAGAAATTCAAACAAAATCAGAATCACATTAATACGCAATACAAAAGAGAAATCCGGGAAGTACAAGATCAGTTGGCACAAGTAATACAAAAATTACGTATTTCAGAGGACACTCGCGCTCCAACACGGGAAGAGGAACTTAGAAATACGGAAAAGCCACAAAATAATAACACAGGGGATTTCGGAAATTATGAAAGAAATTGGCAAGGTGCACCGAATTTTGAGATGGAACCGCCGAAACGACGTAACAATGACCGACATGCGACTCGCCGACATGATGATTTTGACTATAAGCTGTTCATTACTACACGTAAATTTAAAACATTTAAGAATTCTGGCAACAACATTCATCCACAAGTGTGGCTCCATCAATTCTCTCATTGTTTTCCTCCCATCTGGTCATTAGAGCACAGATTAGAATTTATGTGTGGTTACGTGGAGAATGAACCAGCTGAAAGAATGCGATCGGTCATTCACGATTGTCACAGTGAAGGAGAATTTTATCATGCCTTCCTCTCAGCATATTGGTCTCAAGCTACACAAGACCGAGTAAAACGTAGCATCATAATGATGAAACATTTCGAACAATCTGAATCTTCCAGTCTTGTGAAATATTTTGAAGACATGTTGCACAACAATCAGTACCTGTCAAACCCATACAGCCCCTCAGAACTCATCCACATTTGCTTAATCAAACTACCTGAACATTTACGACGTATTATTTTGGCAGGACGTTGCAAAGATCACACTGAAGCTTTTCAGGGACTGTTACAAGAATTGGAAATTGACGCTGACAATCGTGGAACGCGAAAACAGGAACACAACAATTACAGGTCACATCCGTCACAATTCCGTGATGAAAGAAATAATAACTGGACACGACAAGGTTATTCTCACAACACAAATCGCGACCAAAACAGACACCACCCATATGACAACCGTTGGCAGAGTAGTAATAATTACAGGGAAAGATCACCTCTCCACGGTAGTGACTATCACGGAGACAATCAGAGAAACAGACTATATGGGAACCAAAATAATTATTATCAAGGGAGACAGAATAACTTTAGATGCAATGGCAGCGCACAGTTACGATTCAGGGAGAAATTCTCCACCACATGACCGACAAGAAAGGAACTATGGAATCTACCGACAAACGATATAATCATAACGACAGACCTGAATTTTATCAGAACTGGCGGGATTCAAACAGAGCAGGGCACTCTCGACAAGGTGAATTTGTAGAAGCTAGGTCTCCTAATCCCAGTAACGACGCGTGCCAACAAAGAGACAGACAATGACTCGCACTGCAGGCAGCCACGTGCGCCGGCTGGCTCAGTGAAAAATTACATAGACGCTAACCTTGAGAAAAATTCCAGTATTCTTTACCGACGCATACCACATGATAATTGCGTCGAAGTTGAAACACTGCGTACTAGGAAGAGCAAAGGTTTACACCACATTTCACATGTAAAACCGTTTATTTAGAGATAATCTGCTTTTTATCTTTGCCATATAACTTTTCACTTTACATTACCAGAATGCTTTGTCAGACTTAGAATCTGTTAACATGCAACAATGTTTGAAGTTAAATATCCAGTGAAGAACCAAGAGAACTTATTTAAACAGAAATTATGGATGCATTGTTATTGTGAACAGACGACATAGTGTTATTGTGTGTGTACATTCTTGCTTGTTAGTTGCACGATTACGTAATGTCTATAAGGCTCACATACTTAGAACATATACTGGTACTGCTAATGAGATTTTAGTGCAACGTTATGTTTACTTGAAAATACATTCTGGATTTAAAGTACTTTCTGTGAGATACCAGATGACACAGTAGTTAGTATATGTGACAACTACATGGTTTTATCACGACGCTACTAATGAGTGACAATTTACAATGTTGCTTTTGCGGTTTTTCTGTTTTATATCTGCACAGTTTTTCTGAATTATTCTGGAAAGTAAAACATGTTTTAGTAGTAACTTTTGTGGTATAGCTACAATGAGACAGCCTTTCCGTAGCACAACAATACGTTACAGCACAGTACTTTCTCCATCACGGCAATAAGCGTAATAACTAAGATATCTATACGCAAAGCGTTTCACTTTTATCATGAGGTAATTACATTGACTTCTGCAGAACTTAGCTTTCGGAGGACGATAACTACGACACTTCCACAGAGATTATGCTGCAACAAGACGCACAGTTTAGCGCTACAGTACTCGTATTTGAGTGATTAATTTTGTACTTAAAACATTTATTTTTAAAGATTTTTGAATTACAATGATACAAAGGTTTTCCCTGATACATTTCATTCCACGGCTGCAATCTGTAACACCTGAGGGTATAAGTACATTAATCCTCAGGGGGGTACACGCTTACTTTGTGTACCACGTGTTTGGCAAACACAAGGAGCCCTAGCTAATATGGTATTTGCTTATACAACTTTACACATCGGTACCATATTTCTCTAACACACAAATTACACAGCTATTTGATCATTTAACTGAGAGATAAACACTTTTTTTACCACATCAGTGAAACATGTTTACGCAGTTACACAGTTGGGTAACTTCACACTTATGAAATTGTATTTTGTCTGTACTTTGTGACCTGTTCATATTTTTTCGGAACCATTGTGATACTATGAGAGCTTTGAATGTCGTATGTGGTATGGGATCATGATTTTAAAGTACGTTTGAGGTAGATGACACTCTTGAAATGAGCAGAGAATTTTTTTTAGGTTTTAACATTATTGCAGAAAGCTACAGCGTTTTTGAGATTTGACTGAGGTGTTATGATGTTATTTTTACGACGACGATGTGTATTATGCTGTTGAGGTATGTTTATGATCAATAAGATGATGCTACCATATATGAGGAATTTGATTATGCTACTTATTTATTATCATGAAATATTGAAGAAGTGTCGACAAATACGTATATGAATAATGAGTAGTGGTTAGGGACTCTGATTTGTGGAAAAGGATGTTGGAAACCAAGAATCGTACTTTAAGAGTTATGAAATGTGTGTAAATGTGTGAATGTATTCACAATGCCGGCGAAAATTTTTTGGACACTGTTATATTCATAGGATTTTGTTTCTACACATTTGCAACGCAAATTCTCGACTTGTGAAATTTTTAATATGAGATTCTCACTGTAGTGCAAACTGGTGTTGTAAATATTTTGGTAAGAAAGTTAAGTGCCCTTTACATAATGCGTCGTGGGCACCCAGCTGCGCAACAGTCGCCTGGAGAAAAGGCATTGGCGTGTGCCTTTCAGATGCACAGGTGGAGAAAAAAAAAAAGGGAGGCCACTATCCTCGCCATTGACATTCCTTTGTAGAAAGCATTGAAAATATGACACGCTCAAACTTGAAAACATACAGGGTGTCCAGAAAAGGACTCCCTGATTTCAAAATGAAATATCTCGAAAACAAAGATTGATAGAGGAATGCAGTAAACGGTATGTTTATTGTGAAAGCTGTAAGAAGTTTATACAGCAGTTTGAAATAATAGTTACGAGATCTGCTAACAGATGGCGCTGTAATCGCCATACGTAATGCCTAGTATAAATAGTGATCCGAAGCCCAGAGCGATCAGTTCCACTATTGAAACGTGAAAGGAGGTTAGCGTACCGATGGAAGAGATTAAATCCATGTACTCGATTGAACAACTCGTTTTTCTGGTGCTAGAGTACCACAGGTCAGAAGACAGTCCTACGGCAACTAGGCGAAGTTTTCAAGCACGATTTAATGTTGCAAAAGGACCCGATGCGAAAACCATTCGTACGCTCTTTGCAAAATTTCAACGAACAGGCAGTGTAACTGATGATCTAGTGGGGCATGTTGGCTGCAAGCAAACCGCAGTTACGCCTGAAAATATCGCGACAGTTTCTGGAATTATTGAGCGAAATCGAATGTCATCCGTCCATAGAATTGCATCTGAGACTGGTTTTAAGCGTTCCAGCACGCAGAAAATACTGAGAAAGAGCTTACACATGTTTCCATTCAAAATTCAAATGCACCAGGCCATACCCGTACGAGCTGTGCAACAAAGGGTCGCCTTTGCTAATCAGATGCTCACAATGATTGATAGTGAAGGATTTGATGTTGGCTGCATCTGGTTTACAGATGAAGCACACTTCCACCTGAATGGATACGTGAATAAGCAGAACTGGCGATTTTGGGGTTCCGAAAAGCCATATTGGTGTGAAGCGAAACCCCTGTATTCTCCTAAAGTTACTGTCTGGGCTGCAGTATGCAGCAGAGGAATTATTGGCCCTTTTTTCATTCGAGAAACGCTCACTGGTGCAAGTTACGTTGCAATTTTGGCTCAAATGGCTCTGAGCACTAAGGGACTCAACATCTGAGGTCATCAGTCCCCTAGAACATAGAACTACTTAAACCTAACTAACCTAAGGACATCACACACATCCATGCCAGAAGCAGGATTCGAACCTGCGACCGTAGCAGTCATACGGTTCCGGACGGAAGTGCCTAGAACCGCATGGCCACCGCGACCGGCGTTGCAATTTTGGAACAATTTGTCGCCACACAGCAAGCTTTAGAGGATCGACCACGTACTGTATGGTTTATGCAAGATGGAGCCCGACCACATTGACCCAAACAAGTGTTTCGCTTTCTTGAGGAATACTTCGTGAATCGAGTCATTGCTTTGGAATAGCCCAAGTTTACTGGTGCAGGCATGGATTGGCCTCCATATTCGGCGGATTTGACTCCCTGTGACTTTTTTTGTGGGGCACAGTGAAAGACATGGTCTACCCGAAGCATCCCGCCATGCTGGACGATCTTGAATCGTCGATCTCTGTGGCATGTGAATCCATTTCGGTTGAGACACTACGAAATGTGATGGCGAATTTCATTCTTCGTATGTGCCACCTCTGTAGTACAAACGGTGAACATTTTGAAAACATTGTGATGTGATTGCTTGCAAAGATTGTTTTCATACGATTATTTCACTTATGTATGCTGATATGAGCTGTACAGTGAACAGCGCCATCTGTTAGCAGCTTTTGTAACTATTATTTCAAACTGCTGTATAAACTTCTTACAGCTTTCACAATAAACATCCCGTTTACTGCATTCCTCTATCGATCTTTGTTTTCGAGATATTTAATTTTGAAATCAGGGAGCCCTTTTCTGGACACCCTGTATGATTACACTGTGGAGCTCTTAATTTATGATATTTACTGAAATGCCTAATGAAATGACGAGAAATATTCTTATGTCTATACACCTGATTATGACTATTGTCTTTCTAGTTGAGATTTTTTTTACTACCTTCTGAAATGGCATATGGCTAATGAATGATGTTTCATGCCTTCCTTTGTACATATTGGCTCATTTTCTTTAATATCTAGTTTCTAGCTGCACTGCAGCATTGGTTATTATAAAATTTAATAGATGTACTAATATCACTATTTTCTATCTACAGGCCCAGTAAAGAATACGTTTATGATGTACTTTCTTAGAAAAGAGAGCACATATAGACATTTGCCTTCGCAGGAATTGCATTAATAATTTTTTTAATGACTTGGTAACTTTCTTGCAGAGTAAGTTTTTGTGATGCATCACTCTAGTGTTAAGATGTGACATAGGTATTAAAAATGGCCATTTTTACTGTAATATTCTTTCTGCTTGAGCTTTGTCATGTTTAGATATAAGTTACTGCATTTGCTGCTGCCGTTTGCCAGGCATAGTGCTACTAAATGTCACTTTGTATTACTCTGTTAAGCCAGTTTTACTACTGATATATTTTTCTTGTTGCTGCACATTGGCTCATATTAGTTGTAGTGTTGCATTTGCTTGGTAATTTAGATTTACTGTAGCTTGCTTTGACAATTTCCATTTTTTTCATTGCTGTTTGTATTAATTGTTTTGTGCTGCTGCATTGCCACATCCCTTAGTTTATGCATCTGAACTCAGTAGATTTAAGTTAGCTTAAGATGGGGTAGGCTATATAAGAGAATGAGTTATGACGAATTGGAAGAAATGCATTGAGAAGCTATAAGAAAATGGTTTGGCCAAAAAAGTAGTGTACAGTGGAGAAAAACTATTTTTGAAAGAGGATATGAACAAAAAAGTAGGGTTTAGTGACAACAGGTTTAGGTAATAATGAGATAAGAAATATGTGAACATATAAATACAGAAAGCATGCTTGGATAGGATTTTTTTGGTGGAAACAAATGTTGAAATAAGAGGAAAGATCTATGGAATGGAGTTTTGGGTTGGACTGCAGTATCAAATTTAACACTGAAAACAAACCCTGTCCTCTCCTCCTGTGTTATTCTGCCATGTGTATTTGTGTATTTGTGTTTTTCCTATCTTTATGTGTTCAGCTAATATGATTTAGGTTGTAGAATTTTTCTGGTACTAAGCCACATTCACTATGACGAGGAATACTGTTATCCTCAAATATAATTTGCATTTATAATATGTCATTTTCTTTGTAAAGATGTTTACACATTATTAATTCTGTTCTGTTTCAATTCTCATGTGTGAAATTAATGTTTCGAAAACTATTATCATTATTTTATTTATTTATGTATGTCATAATTCTTGTAACACTGATGTATATGTTTATTTCTATTCTTTTGTAAAGTCTGTTTTACTACAAATGTTATCTGTACTGTTATGTTTTTAATGATGTATTTTGTACCATTATTATTGTATTCTTATGTTATAAAATTGTAATTGACACCAGTTCATCAAATTAAGTAACTTGTAAGTTACATTTCACTGCACACGTTTCTGTTGGTCATAGTATATGGACAATATGTGAGAAGTAGGGACTGATAATGTTTGCACGTGTGTTAATAATTCAGCAAGGGACTGGTTAACAGCATTGCTGGTTCTAAGGACAATTAGAAAAAAAAAACTTTGTGAGTGCACAAGTGGTGGTTTATGGACTTGCTATATTCTATGCAAGACTCTTCGATGGTGATTGTGCACCTGCACAGTCGCAGCAGATGGCTGCTGGCCATCTCTACAAGGACTACAGTGGGTCTACACCTTTGCTGACTCACCAATACCATTATTTCTACAAGGACTGCAGTGGGCCTGCACCTCTGGTGGCCCACCAATACCGTAATCTCTACCAGGACTACAGTGGGTCTACTCTGTGATGACCTACCTACCAATATTCTTCAAAACTTCGAATGACACTGCTGTGGGTTTGCTCTGTTGTGGCCAATTACCTGTCTGCAAGTCGAGAGTCAGCACTGTCTTTCTGTTGGAAGGACAACACTACTTCTTCAAGACTGCATGGAAATCCACTACTTCCGTGTGCATTTTCTTTTACTGCTCGGACTTTGAGAAAAACACTGCAATTTTACTGTGATTAATGATCAGGACTGTCTTTATGGACTGAGAGAAAATTTTAGCTTTTGACCAACATTCTATCAATAAGTGTGTGTATTTGATATCTTTGTTATTGTAATTATGAAAAATTTTAGCAAATCATTATTGGCCACTGCCCAAAACAATTTGTAAAATTTTTTGTGGGGAGCATGGGGGCTACGTAAGTAGGCTGTTTAGCTTTTCTTATTGGTAACGCCACGTAGCGCTCTGTATGAAAAATCACTGGCTGTGCTGTGTGCAGTCTGTGGCTAGTTTGCATTGTTGTCTGCCATTGTAGTGTTGGGCAGATGAATGTGAACAGCGAGTAGCGTTGAGCAGTTGGAGGTGAGCCGCCAGCAGTGGTGGATGTGGGGAGAGAAATGGCGGAGTTTTGAAATTTGTAAGACTGGATGTCATGAACTGCTATATATATTATGACTATTAAGGTAAATACATCATTTGTTCTCTATTAAAATCTTTCATTTGCTAACTATGCCTATCAGTAGTTAGTGCCTTCCGTAGTTTGAATCTTTGATTTAGCTGGCAGTAGTGGCGCTCGCTGTATTGCAGTAGTTCGAGTAACGAAGATTTTTGTGAGGTAACTGATTTGTGAAAGGTATAGGTTAATATTAGTCAGGGCCATTCTTTTGTAGGGATTTTCGAAAGTCAGATTGCGTTGCGCTAAAAATATTGTGTGTCAGTTTAAGCACAATCATGTACAATTTTTCTAAGGGGACGTTTCAGTATGAACTGCTGGAAACTTACACTACCCATTCAGAAATTAAATTTTATGATGTGTCGCTCAACAGAAGTCTGATGTCCTATTATCTCAACAACACCAACAAAGGAACAAAACAGAAGAGAGCTAACCATACTATGACGTAGGTGTTGTGTGTGCTGTTCCTCTTTTTAGGCTTAATCTGATGGTATGAGTTCAAAACATGTAAGAATAATGTTAAAATCCAGCTCTGGTAGACGAATTACATATGTCAGACTTTAAGACTTCAACAGGTGTAAAACAAAGCTCGATAAGCAATATTTTAAGAGCATATATCTATAACGGAGTGTCAGAATGATCACAAAACAGGCAATTGTGTAACACCATTTTATATTAATAACAATAGCTTCCCTTTTAGGAAGAACACCTATGGTTCCAAGTTTGGACCCAGACAATCTTTCCCAGAAATGGCTGCTCTTAAACGTTCATCTGGTTCCATTACACATGTGGACTGACCGCAAAGCAATCTATTACCATCCACAAAATTAACCGCTACTCGAAGATTTACTTGAGATGGGTCAGTATTAGACACGGGAAACAGTATGTTATCAATTTCATTTTACATCGATTTAAATAATCATTCGCTGTCGTCAGTTCCTCTAACCAACAAGTGACGACAGCGTAC
Organism: Schistocerca serialis cubense; assembly: GCF_023864345.2. Classification (NCBI taxonomy): domain Eukaryota; kingdom Metazoa; phylum Arthropoda; class Insecta; order Orthoptera; family Acrididae; genus Schistocerca; species Schistocerca serialis. The sequence continues at coordinate 561,338,596 of NC_064644.1, forward strand.
TAAAACAGTTCAGTGTGGCTAAATTGCAGCTGAATCAGCAAACGCCAACTTACCTGATCAAAGCACTATCTTTCTCGGCACATGATAATCACATTATCTTGCGGGTCACACCATAATATCCAGTATGGAACACGTCAGAAATAGCGGCCAACACTGCACGCCCAACATCAGCGAGCCACACGTTTCACAACTCCGACTTCCACCGCAGTCAACAACCCAGAAACTCGGCTCACAGCGAACTGCGTGCCACGGCTCGGAGCCACGAGGTAGCTGTGTTTTGCCACAGGGAGCATCGCCATCTGCGCCCAGCGACTCATATAACCAGGCTGGAGCCAATATTGTTACCAAAATGAAAATCGTGCAACTTTGGCACAAGTTTTTCTGCAGTTTCAATTTACACACGTTTCCAAACACTGAGTTTCTACGGGTTATCGCTATTGTCTGGGAGATGTGTCTCTGGTACCGACACCACAACGGAATTGTTCGATCGCCTAGGCACCTTAGGAAGCCAGCCAATGACGTGCTGCGCTTGAACAGGCAGCACGAACTACGTCTTACGTGCAACGGTGAGTTTCTAGCGTGTAAGTGGAGCTACCATTTCGGTTTGTTTAACTAAAGTCTAGTTCTTACTTTTATATCGTTTTTGATGTTTTCAGTATTTGCTCAGTTCTATATTATATCAAACCTTGTTCACTGCGACGAGTGGTGCAAGCGAAACGTGCGAAGTGAAACGGAAGGAGAGAACCGTGCTACGCAGCTAGCATCGGGAATTCGTGTTTTCGATGAGGAATTACTTTCGAAAACAACAGAGGGCACATATTTCTCCTTGTGCTATATTTACGGCATCATATTTTCGTGCCTAAATGGTATCCTTGCCGGTAGATATTAAGAGCGGACGGAGATAGAGATGTTTTTGATGTGTGTTGTCAATCACATCTTGCGTGGCCATTGCATTGGTTGCTAATGTGACCATAACGTAGGAATCTGAAAAAGTGGCTCACATCTATTAATATGATTACCGCGAATAGCAGCCAGCTGCACTGCTCTTTATTTTGTAAATTATTCACGATAAGCCCATTTCGGCATTTGGTCGCCATCAGGTGTGAAATGCCCCCGAAACCCGCAGGTTCAAAATGGCTCTGAGCGCTATAGGACTTAACATCTGAGGTCATCAGTTCCCTAGAACTTAGAACTACTTAAACCTAACTAACCTAAGGACATCACACACAACCGTGCCCGAGGCAGGATTCGAAACTGACTGAAACGCGTTGAACCGCTCGGCCACACCGTCTGGCAAACCCGCAGGGCAGAACAGGTGATTAGGATTGTGGAAAGGGCCAAATAAGGTGTAGGTCAGATTCACTCAAAATTGTAATTTATTATAATTTAATAACACATTTAAACCAAAACGACACATAGCCGAACCGTTAGAACTACGAGTTTCAAAAGGCAATTATTTCACGGCTGAGGGCCTCCCAACAAGATGTATTAAAAGTCATCAAAATTAAAATGAAGTTAAAGTAGCAAACAATAATTAAAATACACTTCTGGAAATTGAAATAAGAACACCGAGAATTCATTGTCCCAGGAAGGGGAAACTTTATTGACACATTCCTGGGGTCAGATACATCACATGATCACACTGACAGAACCACAGGCACATAGACACAGGCAACAGAGCATGCACAATGTCGGCACTAGTACAGTGTATATCCACCTTTCGCAGCAATGCAGGCTGCTATTCTCCAATGGAGACGATCGTAGAGATGCTGGATGTAGTCCTGTGGAACGGCTTGCCATGCCATTTCCACCTGGCGCCTCAGTTGGACCAGCGTTCGTGCTGGACGTGCAGACCGCGTGAGACGACGCTTCATCCAGTCCCAAACATGCTCAATGGGGGACAGATCCGGAGATCTTGCTGGCCAGGGTAGTTGACTTACACCTTCTAGAGCACGTTGGGTGGCACAGGATACATGCGGACGTGCATTGTCCTGCTGGAACAGCAAGTTCCCTTGCCGGTCTAGGAATGGTAGAACGATGGGTTCGATGACGGTTTGGCTGTACCGTGCACTATTCAGTGTCCCATCGACGATCACCAGTGGGGTACGGCCAGTGTAGGAGATCGCTCCCCACACCATGATGCCGGGTGTTGGCCCTGTGTGCCTCGGTCGTATGCAGTCCTGATTGTGGCGCTCACCTGCACGGCGCCAAACACGCATACGACCATCATTGGCACCAAGGCAGAAGCGACTCTCATCGCTGAAGACGACACGTCTCCATTCGTCCCTCCATTCACGCCTGTCGCGACACCACTGGAGGCGGGCTGCACGATGTTGGGGCGTGAGCGGAAGACGGCCTAACGGTGTGCGGGACCGTAGCCCAGCTTCATGGAGACGGTTGCGAATGGTCCTCGCCGATACCCCAGGAGCAACAGTGTCCCCAATTTGCTGGGAAGTAGCGGTGCGGTCCCCTACGGCACTGCGTAGGATCCTACGGTCTTGGCGTGCATCCGTGCGTCGCTGCGGTCCGGTCCCAGGTCGACGGGCACGTGCACCTTCCGCCGACCACTGGCGACAACATCGATGTACTGTGGAGACCTCACGCCCCACGTGTTGAGCAATTCGGCGGTACGTCCACCCGGCCTCCCGCATGCCCACTATACGCCCTCGCTCAAAGTCCGTCAACTGCACATACGGTTCACGTCCACGCTGTCGCGGCATGCTACCAGTGTTAAAGACTGCGATGGAGCTCCGTATGCCACGGCAAACTGGCTGACACTGACGGCGGCGGTGCACAAATGCTGCGCAGCTAGCGCCATTCGACGGCCAACACCGCGGTTCCTGGTGTGTCCGCTGTGCCGTGCGAGTGATCATTGCTTGTACAGCCCTTTCGCAGTGTCCGGAGCAAGTATGGTGGGTCTGACACACCGGTGTCAATGTGTTCTTTTTTCCATTTCCAGGAGTGTATATATGGTATCACAGCTAGGCTGGATAGCCTCAGCCGGCCGGCGTGGCCGTGCAGTTCTAAGCGCTTCAGTTTGGAACCGCGTGACCGCTACGGTCGCAGGTTCGAATCCTGCCTCGGGCATGGATGTGTGTGATGTCTTCAGGTTAGTTAGGTTTAAGTAGTTGTATGTTCTAGGGGACTGATGACCACAGATGTTAAGTTCCATAGTGCTCAGAGCCATTTGGATAGCCTCAAGGCAAAAGTAGACAGAAGAAATATATGCAAGGTGCAATAGAGGCGGCTGAGGGCCACAATTAAATTTGAAATTTTTAAAATATATTACCATATTCTTTTAAGGTAGAAGGCCGCAATGTTTTTGATTAAAGGGTAATTTCAAGAATAATGTTTTACGCGGCCTAAAGCCCGTAATTGATTTTCCAAAATTCAAAAAATTGATAAAGTCTAGTAACAACAAGAAATTTTAAATCACTCGCTATGATAGATTATAAACAGACAATAGAACACCAGTGAGATGGACAATAAAGAAAACGGGACTCAAGAAGCCTCCAGGAAACCTCGGTCTGCCCTTGTTCAGTTAGGTGAGACAGATGGTGAGCCCAACTACACTTGACCCGACGGAACCCAACCAGGGGACAGCCGCGGACCGACCGACACAACGACTTGCTTGCCACCAAACAGTACCTAAGAACTGAAACACAAAGGGTTACGAACGTGATTATCCACAATGAAATATGTATTAGCTGTCAAAATTACACACCGTGTTGGACAGCAACAACAGGTGAGAAAAGGACACTGCCTGAAATTACGTTAGTGGCCACGGCAGGTAACCGGAACACTAACGGCCACAAGGCAAGAAACTCCGATGGTACACTTGACTTTGAAATACGGTAATGTAGTTGACTTTACCCAAAAGGAAAACTGCCTGAATTTACGTCAGTGGACAGGCCAGGTAACCAGAACACTAACGGCCACAAGGCAGAAAATTCCACTGGTGCACTCGAATTGTGGTCAACAAATATTGTTAATTGATCCATATGGCGGCTGACTTTCAGCAATAGAAACACTCGGTGTTGCTCACAGGGGAACCTCCCCAACAGCGAACCACCGAAACGAACCACACAACATGAATGGACGTGGCTTGGGTAGTTGAAACCACTACTCAACTTTTACATCCTGGCTCGATGAACCACGAAGCTCGTAGCGACCGGACAGCTCCACACACGCTCCGACACTGCACAGGGACTGTCAGCGGACCCAGCTGACTGCACCGCACGGAGGTAACTTCCCTGGTCCGCAGCAACCGACCAACTGCACTCAGAATGACGACAACATCTAAAATCGTCGTCCGTGGAAATATCCCCAACTACACACACAACCTGACAAACACTTGCAAGAAGACCTGAACGATACCCAATAGTAACTAAGCACGCACGAAGACAAATCGGGAGTCGATGCATACACACACAGCCGACTCATGAATGGTCGGCGAGCCAAAACGCGTCGTCCGGTAGGACGACCGACCATCGATCCACCAAGATCGTGGCCTGGCTTAAGTGATGCGTGGCGGCAACGGTCGGGCGAGCCATGTCGACGCAGACCTCACAGCTCCAACCCGACTGCACTAGTGCCGCATTGTAACTCCGAACTGCGCTCCATACGCGTTCGAACTGACTGGCAGCCCAAACTGGCGACCCGAACCCCTTACTACAGACAACGACCGGGAAGTAATAGTAGTCGAGCAAAGATATTACGAGAGGGGATATATCGATACGCGCTGCTAGCGCCGCTCATAGTCAGGCAAAGCAGCAACTCAGTGACAGCAGTAATTTAAATTAACGTAGTGAGGTGTAAAATACATGATGGCGGGAACACGAGCCACGCACGGCTCAAGGTGCTCTGTAATTACATTAGTAGACATAAAACCTATAAACGAAGTACTAAAAATCCTCTATATGACGCAGAAGGGAGCATTCATGTACGTCCTTGAGGAAACAGTAATATATTAACACCCATACATCAACCCTACAAGTTTGTTGAACGAACAAACCGACCTGAAACACAGAAAGTCACATTATAATCAAGGAGACGGGCAAAGTAACAAATCAGAGACGCTAAGTAACACACAGAGTAAAAAAAAAAACAAAAACATAGGACCAACATAAATCACAGACAATAACAAAATTGTGATGAAAAAGTGAAAATATAAAATAAAAATGTCAAATAAGAGTAAAAAATTTCCAGACGAAAACATTTTTAGAACCAAAACAACCGAATTTCCATACATCAATTATTAATAATAATAACTATGTCAACATGTAAATCGCTGATCCACTGTCATCCAAGCTGACAAGAGAAAAATAGCATAAATAAAAACCAACTAAAATCAGATACACATCTCCAGTGTACATCTAAGGAGAAACATATAATTCCAAAGCAGGCTAAATATGGCAGCAACGATATTATATACAAGATAAAAACACCTAACCATGTATTATAATTTTTCTGATCATAGTTACAGACCACTATAATAAGACCATCGCTTACTTACTTATTTACAGAGCACCTAATGATGGCAATATGCCGAAATGGACTCATCGTGAAAAATTTATAAAATAAAAACCGTTTAAAGAGCAGTGTAGCTGGCTCATATTCGTAATAATTATGTCATTAGAAGACATATTTTGCAGTGTGGATCCCAGAGAACAAAAGTACTGACTCACATGTTCTATAGAACATCTTATTCCACGAATATAAACAAATGCTAGCCAATTTTGTGCATCAAGTGTGAATAAACAAGTTTGATGTTTGCATGGGTTTTAATGTCTGTTCTGCGTAACTCGGTTCGAATACCTGTGTACCTTTGTAACTTTACATTCACTGACAGCTACGTCCAGTGGTGTGTTACTGGCACCATCAGGTGTGTTGCAATTTGACTCACAGCTACGCGACCGCTCGTGGGAGCAAGGTTGCTTGGGAGAACTGTTGCGTGTCTGTATTGTGGACTTACAGACAGCTCTTTTCAGTAACAGGCAGTAATTCTGTTCTTACCTGGAGTCTGACCCACTAAATCCTGGTTCCCTTCGGATCTAGCTGGTATTTGTGGTCGTTCCTCAGACATTCTGTCGTGAGCGAAGACACTTATTCGTTTATTTCTACCACCTCCTGTTTAGCAGGTTACTGGACACGTATTCACGATTTGTGGCGAATGCGGATTGTGGTTTGGATTTTGATTTCTAGTCGCCATCTGCGTAGTGTGGCTTGGTTGGTCGTGTACACAAGACCGTGCTTACTGTTAAATATTTCTGTAAACTTCTTGTTCTGGAATCGTATCTATTGAGTGTTTGTCAGATTTGTTTTATTTATCGGTGTTTTGTATTTTATTTGAATAGTTATTAATGCTGCTTGTGTGTGTGTGTGTGTGTGTGTGTGTGTGTGTGTGTGTGTGTGTGTGCGTGCGTGCGCTTGAGTGTGCGTGTGCTTGCGTTCATGCTTGCGTGCGTGCGTGCGTGTACAGGACAGATTAGCCATTATTTAATAACTTATTTATTGAATTCAAGACCGAACCCAGGAATAGGCTTGGTCTTGTGGCTTCCACCAGATTATTTTTTCGTAATCAAAATTCCTCGCACATCTGTGGAAAAGCTACCAATTTGTGTAAAACACCTGGCCATCTGATCCTAGTAACTCCGGATTACATATTATCAGCTGTTTGCGAAACTAGCCAGCTGTGTAATAATTATATTGTGGTTTGTTTATCTGCGGTTTCTCCACGCTGGGCTTAGCTAATTGTGTATATTTGATCATCTACTGTAATTGATCACTTTCCTGTAATCCTTGAGACTACGAGTTGCCATAATTTTGCGGCCTGTTTTTCAATTATATATGACAACGACCAGAGGGGCTTTATATATGTAATTTGTTTACGTAAGATTGGTTAGTAGCGCTGTGAGGTGGTCTTTAGGGACGAGGCAACTTGGTCCATAATGAAATTTGTATGTAAAATTTAATTACTTTGAAGCGCTTTGCCGTGGTACGCATTTATCACTGGGTCTTTAACCATTTTTGCAGTTGCTAAGTGTTTGATCAGTTGAAATTCTTGACTCGTAATTGTCTGTTAACGAACAGCGCCGTATGGTAATTAATAATTCTTTCTGCAACTTCTTCGTATATTAAATTATTACTTTTTATTTTGATAATAAAAGGAAGGAGATTTTATTTTAGGTCCGCCTATGTGCGGTGAACATTTATTATTATTATTATAACCTTGCACGCAATCATTTTATTGACGTTAGTTGATCTGCCTTATTTACTAGTCATCAATGCACGCACCATTAAATTGTGGATTTTACTGATTGTAAGGTATTTAGTTGCTTTTTTGGTAATAAACTACTGTTTAAGCATATATATAGTATTGTCAATCCAGCACCTTACCACTCCGAACCAGCTCCACACTGCTTCAGCCTCCTCTTCACTTATCGAGATGTCAAATCCCTGATTATATCTTGTTTGTTCACGTTCAACGTACGCGTGGGAGTACACACATCCCAATTATTTTGGTTCAAATGGCTCTGAGCACTATGGGACTCAACTGCTGAGGTCATTAGTCCCCTAGAACTTAGAACTAGTTAAACCTAACTAACCTAAGGACATCACAAACATCCATGCCCGAGGCAGGATTCGAACCTGCGACCGTAGCGGTCTTGCGGTTCCAGACTGCAGCGCCTTTAACCGCACGGCCACTTCGGCCGGCCCCAATTATTTTGTTAGATCTTTTCGGTTGATTACTTTTTTGCTGCCTCATGTTTCGTAACTCTGCTTTGACATAGTTCTTACGAACAGCAGACACATTCACAACATCAGTCTTTATACACTCCTGGAAATTGAAATAAGAACACCGTGAATTCATTGTCCCAGGAAGGGGAAACTTTATTGACACATTCCTGGGGTCAGATACATCACATGATCACACTGACAGAACCACAGGCACATAGACACAGGCAACAGAGCATGCACAATGTCGGCACTAGTACAGTGTATATCCACCTTTCGCAGCAATGCAGGCTGCTATTCTCCCATGGAGACGATCGTAGAGATGCTGGATGTAGTCCTGTGGAACGGCTTGCCATGCCATTTCCACCTGGCGCCTCAGTTGGACCAGCGTTCGTGCTGGACGTGCAGACCGCGTGAGACGACGCTTCATCCAGTCCCAAACATGCTCAATGGGGGACAGATCCGGAGATCTTGCTGGCCAGGGTAGTTGACTTACACCTTCTAGAGCACGTTGGGTGGCACGGGATACATGCGGACGTGCATTGTCCTGTTGGAACAGCAAGTTCCCTTGCCGGTCTAGGAATGGTAGAACGATGGGTTCGATGACGGTTTGGATATACCGTGCACTATTCAGTGTCCCCTCGACGATCACCAGTGGTGTACGGCCAGTGTAGGAGATCGCTCCCCACACCATGATGCCGGGTGTTGGCCCTGTGTGCCTCGGTCGTATGCAGTCCTGATTGTGGCGCTCACCTGCACGGCGCCAAACACGCATACGACCATCATTGGCACCAAGGCAGAAGCGACTCTCATCGCTGAAGACGACACGTCTCCATTCGTCCCTCCATTCACGCCTGTCGCGACACCACTGGAGGCGGGCTGCACGATGTTGGGGCGTGAGCGGAAGACGGCCTAACGGTGTGCGGGACCGTAGCCCAGCTTCATGGAGACGGTTGCGAATGGTCCTCGCCGATACCCCAGGAGCAACAGTGTCCCTAATTTGCTGGGAAGTGGCGGTGCGGTCCCCTACGGCACTGCGTAGGATCCTACGGTCTTGGCGTGCATCCGTGCGTCGCTGTGGTCCGGTCCCAGGTCGACGGGCACGTGCACCTTCCGCCGACCACTGGCGACAACATCGATGTACTGTGGAGACCTCACGCCCCACGTGTTGAGCAATTCGGCGGTACGTCCACCCGGCCTCCCGCATGCCCACTGTACGCCATCGCTCAAAGTCCGTCAACTGCACATACGGTTCACGTCCGCGCTGTCGCGGCATGCTACCAGTGTTAAAGACTACGATGGAGCTCCGTATGCCACGGCAAACTGGCTGACACTGACGGCGGCGGTGCACAAATGCTGCGCAGCTAGCGCCATTCAACGGCCAACACCGCGGTTCCTGGTGTGTCCGCTGTGCCGTGCGTGTGATCATTGCTTGTACAGCCCTCTCGCAGTGTCCGGAGCAAGTATGGTGGGTCTGACACACCGGTGTCAATGTGTTCTTTTTTCCATTTCCAGGAGTGTAGTTTTGAATTAATTTGTTTATCCATCCCCAATGGACGGAGTTTACCAACATTTCTGTCAGATTTTCGACGTATACCTCATATCGGTCTAAACCTGTCTTCTTGTATCTGTTTTCAGATGTTCGTCGTTCTGTCAAAGTCAGCTATGACATATTCTGCGTCTTCTCCTTGAAGTCCCTTGTGATCGGTTGTGGAGACTTCCCTGTATCTTCTCAAGTCCTGCCCAGAATTTTCAATACATTGGGTACTTCAGCAGATCTTTTATTCTTAGTTATTTTGTCAGTATCTAGGTCCACCACTTAATTGCCAGCCACCTCTTGAGAATTTATCCCGGTTGTAGTGTTTGTCATAGTGTCTGAAACGGAGCGTAATGGCTCTTCTGATACCTCTCAACTGTGCTGTACATAGGCTTGCACTGATTTCCCGCTTCGACACTTCCTTAACACTAACCTTCACCGTAATATACACGAAACATGATGCAAATCTGAGGGATTAGTAATTCCAAAAACAGTAAACTCACTGCTTCACTCGTTCAAAAATTTTAGTCGTAGACATACGACATGGGAAATGTCGCGAGTATGGTAAGGCAAACGCAGTGCACGCTAAAACGCTTAGCAGCGAACCACGTGGACACTTAATTATGACTTATTGGAACAGGTTGATAGCATGCGAAATAGTATAGGCAAGTCTTTTTCTTTCATGCAACTAATTTTATATAATCCTGTTACTTTTGTCTTACACCTACTAAAGGCGTCTGTCTTGGTTTGAGCATGGACTCCATCACATACTGATACAGGCAGGTTTCATTTGTCCTCATCGACGTCTGGAATGACAAGAGAAGCTGAGGTTGTCGCAGATGATAAAGGTGCTTAAATGTGCTGCTAATCGATCGAAGAAAAAAGAAATGTTGAAGGAAATAACACAAACGCTACCGTGAGATATGCAGCTATACAAATTATGTTATGTCGGTACTGGAGGGAGATTTATTGTTACTCTGGGCAGCAAAATTGACAGGTTGATTAACACATGTTATGTAACGCTGGATGCTATGTAACTGTCATTCTTATCACTGAGCTGTACACCTTACCCATTTCAATTATGGCAGTGTTTCCGATCCGTAAGTGCATGATTGCACAGTCAAGTGATTAATTGATCTGTGTTTGCGACATTGAAACTCTTGGTAAACATTCACCAAAATCTGATGGATTTCAGCTGGTAATAAACCATCGCAATCCAAGAATTTCATGATGCATACTTACTCTAGTGCCCGATTGAATGAAACCCGCACAACAGCCGGCCGCTGTGGCCGAGCGGTTCTAGGCGCTTCAGTCCGGAACCGCGCTGCTGCTACGGTCGCAGGTTCGAATCCTGCCTCGGGCATGGATGTGTGTAATGTCCTTAGGTTAGTTAGGTTTAAGTAGTTCAAAATCTAAGGGACTGATGACCTCAGATGTTAAGTCCCTTAGTGCTCAAGTACTCAGAGCCATTTGAACCATTTTGCACCCACACAACACAGCTGTTCTAAAGAGCAATGCAAAGAAAATATTTCTTGATCTTGATGACACCTGAGTAATGCTACTGCGCAATAAGCAACAATATAATACCGCGTTTAACTTGTATACTCACATTTAACTTGTATACTTGTCGATGAGGACACCGCAGGAAGTGGTAACATTTTCCGGGGTATTCAATGGGGCACATGCCACAGAAAGTGAAGATAACAAGACAGCAACCACATATGAGAATGAGGATCTTAACGACGTGACCCGGATAAAGAATGAATCAATATCAACAGACGTACAATGATATATGCAGCTGTGACTTATCACGCAGAGAGAATAAACAGTGTCCAAAAATCAAAGTTATGTACAAGCTTTCTGGACCTAAAGGATATTTTAACTGATCTTCGAAGAACGCCAACGTACCTAATTCCGATTACCAGCATAACGAAATAAGTGACGAAGCAGTGCAGTGAGTTAAAACCTGCGTTTGTCACAATTTACAGGAGTATTTCAAGATATGCAGGGCATAACGAAGTTCCTTTTCCGGATTTTGAGGACAGTTTACTTACACCAAAACAAGAAAAGAAGTCTAGTGAACATGAACTCTAAAATACATAACTTATGAGTTATGGGCAAGCGTTCATCTGCGATACCGCGAAACACGTCTCTTCTACTACAAACTGTTTGCTTTCCATATTGTGGGAGGAGATAGTGTGGACCAAACAAGAAAAAAATGTTCAGTAAATCTGCGCTGTAAAATGCATACCTTAAGAGCTATGAGCACTTGTTCAATAGAAGAGAAGTCTTTCGTAGTAGCGAAGGTAAGCCAGTGCTCATAGCTATTAAAGTACACATTTTACAGCCCACGTACGCTGGATTTTTTTTCTTGTTTTCGTTTAAGGAATCTATCCTCAGAGTCTGTGAAAGAAATTTATTTACATCTTGTATACCAACGACTCCAAAACGTCGGATAACGGCAAAGTGTTTTGCACGTTCCTGTGTCCAACCAGAGGGTCAACGAATTGATTTCGATACCCAGTGAAACTTATACACTCCTGGAAATTGAAATAAGAACACCGTGAATTCATTGTCCCAGGAAGGGGAAACTTTATTGACACATTCCTGGGGTCAGATACATCACATGATCACACTGACAGAACCACAGGCACATAGACACAGGCAACAGAGCATGCACAATGTCGGCACTAGTACAGTGTATATCCACCTTTCGCAGCAATGCAGGCTGCTATTCTCCCATGGAGACGATCGTAGAGATGCTGGATGTAGTCCTGTGGAACGGCTTGCCATGCCATTTCCACCTGGCGCCTCAGTTGGACCAGCGTTCGTGCTGGACGTGCAGACCGCGTGAGACGACGCTTCATCCAGTCCCAAACATGCTCAATGGGGGACAGATCCGGAGATCTTGCTGGCCAGGGTAGTTGACTTACACCTTCTAGAGCACGTTGGGTGGCACGGGATACATGCGGACGTGCATTGTCCTGTTGGAACAGCAAGTTCCCTTGCCGGTCTAGGAATGGTAGAACGATGGGTTCGATGACGGTTTGGATGTACCGTGCACTATTCAGTGTCCCCTCGACGATCACCAGTGGTGTACGGCCAGTGTAGGAGATCGCTCCCCACACCATGATGCCGGGTGTTGGCCCTGTGTGCCTCGGTCGTATGCAGTCCTGATTGTGGCGCTCACCTGCACGGCGCCAAACACGCATACGACCATCATTGGCACCAAGGCAGAAGCGACTCTCATCGCTGAAGACGACACGTCTCCATTCGTCCCTCCATTCACGCCTGTCGCGACACCACTGGAGGCGGGCTGCACGATGTTGGGGCGTGAGCGGAAGACGGCCTAACGGTGTGCGGGACCGTAGCCCAGCTTCATGGAGACGGTTGCGAATGGTCCTCGCCGATACCCCAGGAGCAACAGTGTCCCTAATTTGCTGGGAAGTGGCGGTGCGGTCCCCTACGGCACTGCGTAGGATCCTACGGTCTTGGCGTGCATCCGTGCGTCGCTGCGGTCCGGTCCCAGGTCGACGGGCACGTGCACCTTCCGCCGACCACTGGCGACAACATCGATGTACTGTGGAGACCTCACGCCCCACGTGTTGAGCAATTCGGCGGTACGTCCACCCGGCCTCCCGCATGCCCACTATACGCCCTCGCTCAAAGTCCGTCAACTGCACGTACGGTTCACGTCCGCGCTGTCGCGGCATGCTACCAGTGTTAAAGACTGCGATGGAGCTCCGTATGCCACGGCAAACTGGCTGACACTGGCGGCGGCGGTGCACAAATGCTGCGCAGCTAGCGCCATTCGACGGCCAACACCGCGGTTCCTGGTGTGTCCGCTGTGCCGTGCGTGTGATCATTGCTTGTACAGCCCTCTCGCAGTGTCCGGAGCAAGTATGGTGGGTCTGACACACCGGTGTCAATGTGTTCTGTTTTCCATTTCCAGGAGTGTAGTTTTTCTGTAGAATTCATAGCTATACTTCCAGCTTTACATTACTTGCAGAATCTCAGAACAAAACAAATTTTGATTTAATGAGCTGTAGAAGCTTGCTTCAAAATATGCAGCCAATAGCCCTTCTCGAGGAAACCAATCCATTGGTAACGGATTTTATTTATTTACTATCGTATCAGAAGTGTATAGTATATAACCGGCAGAAGGAAATCGATAAAGTGTATAACAAGCAGAAGGAAATCGACCGTTGACATCAGTTTATAAACTGGGTGCACAGAAATTGACCACGTCTACTGCATTCTGTGTCGCCCTCAGCATGTCTCTGGTGGTGAATATGCCTGGAGATATAGAACACTAGCATATGCTTCTTAGAATGGACATTATGAAAGCTAACGAGAAAAACGAAAATCTCGGTAGGATGGTAAAATTTATACTGATCGAAGGACACGTTAACATTAAATATAAAGGAAGAGTCGCTGGCTTACCGAAAAGTATCGCTCAAAACGGCACTTTTATTAACGTCTTATTACAGGCATCACACCTGAAAACTACACTACACAGGAGAAGGCCCGAATGAGAAGACGAATATCAATCATAGATACACAGTGAAGGGAAACATTATGTAGAAATGATGCGTAACATCTCCTCAAAGCCGTGGTTTCATACAATTGATCCGATTAAAAGGCTTGTAAGTTTCGTCATTCGCGTGGGAGTTAATGATGTGTCATTCTTAGCCTTATTCGCCGAACACATGTTCAACATAGTCGTTACTGTGAATATGATGGAGTAATGGTACGAGACACTGATCACATTATTTAAGAGATGTTAAGTATATGCAGTCCAACAAATTGATTTCATTCAACAGTTAATCAGCTCTCATCAACCATTACCAACTAATGTACTTCTTTCCTTCACCAATATAATGTAATAATTTTGAAACAAATTATGAAATTTGAAACGAATTTTACCTTATCCTATGCTGTCTTAGAAAATTCCAAAACACAGAGAGGGCTATATGGCTTGTAATACTGGCCAGGGTGAGAATGGGATTTCGGCTTTTCATCAAACCCGTCTGCGCGAAGGCGGAACTGGTTCCCAACATACCCCCCAGAAACACGACAAACAAACAGTTAAAACAGCAATGCACAAAGAATAAAGTTTATACAGTGTTCAGGCATATGGTAGTTGCGATGTTTCTCCATTAACATAGCTGAAGTGGCGACTAGACATTTTTTTTTAAAGAAACAAAAAAAACAAAAAAAGCTAAATCATGCCTGCATACCAATAGTGGAGCACGCCGTGGAGCTACCAGCGTTGCGCCAACTGCAGAATATTGATAATGCAGCACGTTGAGGACTGTCTCAAAAAATATTCCTAACTTCCTTAACTCCCTGAGGCTGTTTGCCGATGGTTATCACTGTAGTCGTAACGCTAGAACATTGTACTCTACTGCAGGAAGACCGGTAGAGATTGGCGCTTGACGCGGGGGCTGGCAGTTGATGATCCTCGACGTAAACAAATGTAACAAACCGTGGATCAATGCGTCTTTACGCACCAGTACTTGATTACACGATTGGCGAATAAACACTGCCGCGCGGGATTAGCCGAGCGGTAAAAAAAAAAAAAAAAAAAAAAAAAAGCGGTCTAGGCGCTGCAGTCATGAACTGTGCGGCTGGTCCCGACGGAGGTTCGAGGTTCCATTCCTCCCTGGGGCATGGGTGTGGGTGTTTGTCCTTAGGATAATTTAGGTTAAGTAGTGTGTAAGCTTAGGTACTGATGACCTCAGCAGTTCAGTCCCATAAGATTTCACACATTTGACGACTTTTTTTAATAGTCACTGTCAGCAATCACATCCATTACATATCTGGGAGTAAGCGCATGAAGCGAGTTAATGGGAGTTTGCAGGGCGTATGTGTGCAATGTTAAGGTAGCCAAGTTTATGTACCTCTATCTCTGTAATCAATGAAGGTAACAATCTAGGACTTTTACAGGTAACTTACCCGTGTTAATTGTGTCTACTGAGGCAGAATTAAGACATCAGATACAAAAGAACCAGAGATATAACTTTTTTTTATTTTAAGCCAATTTTATTGTGAATATTTGTACATGTAATCCCCTAGATTCATACCTACTCAAACCACTACCATGACTGTGCTTCATTAGGTACAGTATGTTACAGTAAAACAGGTCGCAAGGTTTCATGCAGCGATCACAAGTAGTTTTTGATCTACAGGACATAAAGTATAAAAAAAGTCATTTTGAGGGAATCGCATTTATGGTTTTAAACGATTGTATTAGTTTTAAACGATTGTATTAGGGCTCAAAAGAAGCCAGCAGCTCATCCTCCAAAATCTTTCTCCAGGACTTGACTTTGCTTCTTTGGTGGCGAACTCGGTTGCACGTTGTGCCTTAGCATGTTTCGACTTGTTTAATAATTTCAGCTTCTGTACAGTATGATAATCGGGGGTGATGTTAAGGTGCACTGGAACACTTATTCTCCCCATGCCGCCATCATTAAATGTTAATACAGCATCACTGACTCTCCATTTCTGTCTATTTAACCCTACAAACACATATTTGGACACTTCTGTCCACATAATATTATTGAAAAATTGACTCTAATTCTGAGTCCGCCAATGTATACACTTTCTCAATAGGTCTGGGTGAGCTAGATTCCAATAAATTCGCTTGATGGCTTCCATAACAGCTTCAGGAACAGAGATATTGTTGTACTAAAAAACACTCCTGAAATTTTAGCCTTCCAAAATTTACACCATGATTCAGTTCCAGGAGAGCAAAGTGAGTGTATCCGTTTTCTGACGGTTGAGATTCAGTGGAATACTGAGGCCAAGACAGCTTTCTTTAAATTCTCTACATCATTCCTATTATTCCTGATGACCATTTCACAAAGCTGCTGAGCTGATCCGTTGTTTTATCAATCAGTCAACCCCTCAGTGGGTTGCCACTAACAAAGTCATGGTGCAAAGAGTTCGTTTTACTTTTCTGAGTCGCGTGTCCATTCTATTGTGTATACGTCCGATACATTTCAGTTTCTTTACCTCTATACTTTCATATGTGTTTCATTCAACTACACTCTTGCAGTCTTTACAATTTCGTATGAAGACGTCGATGCGGAAATTAGGTAATTTCGCAGATATCATGGAATACAATAAAGTTAAAAATAAGATATTTCTAAAAGTCAGGTAAATATTAGTTGTATACCATTTTGTGCGGGAAAGAGAGGAGAATGTTATGTATTTTTTTTTGTAAAATGTCAAAATTTTTATTGCTTTGCCTCCAAACGCCCCTTTACGATCACATAAAACTAACCTTAGGAAATGCAGATTCCAGACTGAAGTTAGTTCAATGAAAGAAGGTTAGAGAGTTTCGGGAAAGATAAAAAATGGCTATAGTTTCAAAGTCTGCAAGTCAAACACAGAACGATGGTAGACCTAGGAACCATATTATATTAGTAAACTGTCGAATTGTGTTCGGAAAGAAAAAGAACTCAAGACACTAATAGAAAGCTCTGAAGTTCAGTCGTTATAGGTACTGAAAGCTGTCTAAAGCCGAAATTTTTAAAGGGATCTAATGGTGTTCAGAAAGGACAGATCAAGTACAGTTGGTGGTGGCGTGTTTGTTGCTGCTCGAAGTAATTTATCTCGTAGCGAAATTGAAGCAGACACTTCCCGTGACAGTGCGGGTGGAGGCTGTACTTTACAACCGGAATAAATTAATAATTGGATCCTTTCACCGCCCCCCTGACTCAGATGATATAGTTGCCGAAACGTTCATTGAAAACTTGAGTACCACCTCAAACAGGTACCCCACCCATAGTGTTACAGTTAGTGGTGACCTCAATCTACCATCGTTATATTGGCGAAAATATATGTTCAAAGCCGGTGGTAGGTACAAGGGATAGTCCGAAGGTGTATTAAATACTTTCTCTGAAAATTATTTTGAACAATTATTTCATGACCCCACTCTCGAAGGTAAATGGTTGGGAAAACGTACTTGATCACTTAGCAACAAATAATCCTGATCAGTTGGGGAGCTTCATGATGGATGCAGAGAAGAGTGATCACAAGGTCACTGAACCAAGTCTAAATACAGCAACATCCAAACCGACCACAAATAAGAGCAAAATGTATCTAGCGAAAAATGATAAAAACTCGCTTGGCACCTTCCTAAATGACGGTCTTCACTCCTTACGAACTAACTATGTAAGTGTAGACCATATTCGGCTTCAGTTCAAAGAAAGAGTGTCAACAGCATTTGAGAGATTTGTACGAAATAATTAACTGATTCCTCGTGATACACAAAACAGGTGAGAACACCGTTACAGAAACAAAGGAAAAAGCAATGCAAATTTATAAAAGAATGCAAAATTTCCAGGACAGGTGTAATTTTATAGAAGATTGAAATTTAGCGCGGACTTCAACGAAACTCTGTCTCGAAACCTGGTAAAGAGTCCGAAGACATTCTGGTGGTATGTTACGTATACCAGCGACAAGACTCAGTCAATACCTCCACTGCTCGATAGTGACGGCAATGTTACCGATGACAGTGCCACTGAAGTGTAGTTACTAAATACGATTTTCTGAAATTTCTTTACCAAAGAAGACGAAGTAAATATTCCAGAATTCGAACGAAGGACTACTGCCAACATGAGTAACTTAGAAGTAGTTACCCTCACTGCAGTGAAGATTCCTTTCAGAATGTGCTATTATACAGTGAAGCGCCGAAGAAACTGCTATAAGCATGCGTATTCAAATACAGAGATATCCAAACAGACAGAATACGGCACTGCGGTCGGCAATGCCTATATAAGACAACAAGTGTCTGGTGGAGTTGTTAGATCGGTTCCTGCTGCTGCTACAATGGCACGTTATCAAGATTTAAGTGAATTTGAACCTGGTATTATAGTGGGCACACGAGCGATGGGACACAGCATCACCGAGGTAGCGACGAACTGGGAATTTTCCCTTACGACCATTTCCGGTAAAACATCAAATCTCCGACATCGCTACGGCCGGAAAAAGATCCTGCAAGAACGGGATCAATGACGACTGAAAGAGAATCGTTCAACGTGACAGAAGTGCAGCCCTTGCGCAAATTGCTGCAGATTTCAATGCTGGGCCGCCAAGAAGTGTCAGCGTGCGAACCATTCAACGAAACTCATCGATATGGGCTTTCGGAGCCAACGGCCCACTCGTGTACCTTGATGACTGCACAACACAAAGCTGCAAGAAACAAAGTTTTACTCCTCGGCTGGACCCGTCAACACCGACACTGGACTGTTGATGACTGGAAACATGTTGGTAGGACGAGTCTCGTTTCAAATTGTATCGAGCGGATGGACGCGTATGGATATGGAGACAACGTCGTGAACCATGGACCCTGTATGTCAGCAAGGGACTGTTCAAGCTGGTGGAGGCTCTGTAATGGTGTGGGGCGTGTGCTGTTCGAGTGATACGGGACCGCTGACATGTCTAGATACGACTCTGACCTGTGACACGTACGCAAGCAACCTGTCTGATCACCTGTATCCATTCATGTCCATTGTGTATTCCGACGGACTTGGGCAATTCCAGCAGGACAATGCGACACCCCACACGTCCAGAATTACTGTTTCCTTTGCTTCTGTTCCACGAACACTCCTCCTAGTTCAAACACTTCAGCTGGCCACCAAACTCCCCAGACATGAACATTATTGAGAATATCTGGGTTGCTTGCAACATGCGGTTCAGAAGTGATCCCCCCCCCATCCAGCATATCCCCCCCCCCGCGTACTCTTAGAGATTTATGGACAGCCCAGGATTCACGGTGTCAATTCCCTCCAGAACTACTTCAGATATTAGTCGAGTCCATGCCACATCGTGTTGCAGGAATTGTGCGTGCTCGAGTGGGCCCTACACGACCTTAGACAGGTGTACCAGTTTCTTTAGCTCTTCATTATAATATCCCCATGCTTAGCAGGATTTTGGAACATGTTTTGCGTTCTAACATTATGAATTACCTCGAAAAAAAGAAACGATCAATATGGATTGAGAGACTATCGTTCTCTTGAAAAACCACTAGCTGTTTACTCTCATGAAGTGATGAATGCTATCGACAGGGGATCTTGAATTAATTCCATATTTCTGGATATGGAGAACGCTTCTGGTACTGTTTGTCACAAGTAGCTTCCAATAAAACTGCGTGCCTCTCGAGCGTCGTCTCAGTTGTGCCACTGGATTTGTCATTTCCTGTCCTAAACGTCACAGTTCATAGTAACTGATGGAAAAGTGATGGAGGAAAACGGAAGTGATGCCTGACGTTACCAAGCAACTATTGTAGGGCCTCTGCTTTTCCTACTTTATACAAACGATTTAGCAAACAGTTTAAGCAGCGGTTATAATATAATTGAGGATGATGCCGTCATTACACGTCTCGTAAGCTCATCAGAACACCAAGAACAACTGCAGAATGACTTCCACAAGATGTGTGTAAGGTGCGAAGTGTGACAGTGGACCCTAAATAATGAAAAGTATGAAATCATCCACATATGTACGAAAAGAAATCCGTCAGTTTCTGTTACATCACACAAGTCTTAAGGATGTTAGTACCAGGAAATATCTAAGGATTGCAGCTGCGAACATCTAAAATGGATACCATCTCATAGATAATATTCTGTGGAAGGAGAGCTAAAGACTGCGTTTTATTCGCGGAACACCTAGAAGATGCGACAGATCCACAGAAGAGGCTGCCTACGCTTCGCTTGTCAGTCTTGCACTAGTTTACTGCTGTGCGGTACGGGACCCGTACCAGATTGAAATGAGGGAGGACATCGAAAAAGTTCAAAGAAGGGCAGCTCTCTTTGCACTATTGCGAATAGGGAAGAGAGGTTACGGACATGATAAGCGAGTTGGGATGGCAGTCAGAACACAAAAGCGAATTTCGACGTGGCGAGATCATTTCACAAAATTTAAATCTCTAACATTCTCCTTCGAGTGTGAAAACGTTTTACTGTCGCTCACCTACATAGGGAGAAATGATAAAGTTAATAAATTAAGACAAATCAGAGCTCGCATGGAAATATTGAAGTTTTCGATTATCTTGCGCGCTTCTAGAAATAGTGTAAAAGTGGTTCGATGAACCCTCTGGCAAGCACTTAAGTGTGAAATGCAAAGTTGCCACGTTGATAAAGAAGTAAATATAGAAGGAGGTAGCTTCTAAAAAAAAAAAAAAAAAAAAAAAAAAACCCTTCATTCGACCAGTACTTAAGCACTGCTTCTCAGACTGGGACCTAATCGGGAAGGTTCGATAGAGAAAGAAGGTAGCGTCAAAAGACGACCAGCACATTTTGTCACTTGTTCGTTTAGTAATTGAGTAGCGTTACTGAGATGATCATACCATTCCAGCCGCTGGAGCTACGCGTTAGGCATTGCCAAAAACGGTCTGGTTTGCTGTGAAATGGCGAGAACGTACGTTGCTGGAACCGTCAACCAATATAACACTTAGTCCTTTGCACGTTTAGCGAAAAGACCACGATGGTAAAATAAGTGTGTTTCGAGCCCGCACTTACCAATAGTGGTTCTTCCCACGCACCATTCGCGGCTGGGTCAGAACAGGGGCGGTCGGAGGAGTGACTGGGGAGAGGGGGGGGGGGGGGTGGAAGTGGCACGATGGTGCGGAAGTTAGTTTACTGGGTATAGGTGCAGATGCAGACGTTGAAAATATCGTCACACCACTCACTTAGGCTATACTCACATTGATTCCGGAGCGTGGAAACCTCTAAAGCAAAGAACAGCGAGCACGTCCGAAATGTTAAGATGGTTGTTTTAATGCTTCAGGTGTTTACATATTCTCTTCCCCCCTACCCACTTGAATACAACGCATAAAACGTTTATATAACGACGAGAAACTCAGAAAAGCCCTTCTTTGGCATGTTGTTAAAGTCGCTCGTGGCTTTGGCTGGTCCCTCGGCAACGTCGTTTAAGCGTTGACCATTCATGTAAATTTCTGCACTCTTTCGTTTTGTGGTAGGTTCGTATTGGTAACGACAAGTTCCACCGCCGATGATGACTTGTTTGCAGAAAAGAATTTTCGGCGTTTTGCATATCAGTCAAGTCGCGGCAGGTGTCCACTCGTGTTTGTTTTTGTTCGGCAGTTCAGATGTCCGGGATAAACTTTCCACAGTCTCCTCTCTCCTTCAAAATATTCTAGAGAATGTCTTGAAGCCTTAATTTAGGGATGTCACTCAACTGCGATTTGTGACACAACGTCGACCCATTACGGCCGCTCGTACACTGCTTAACACTCACTGTCCACGCCTCATTGGTCAATGCGTGTCTGTTGTTCACATCTGTCAGTTCAAGCTCCTGCGGTACTTACTACGCCAACGTTGCTTATACGCCAGAAATAAAATCAGTATTGGAACTTTTTGGATGGAAAGTACATTACTAACGAAATCACAACAATATCTTCACTTTTCAGTTGCATAAACATTAGATCGCTGTACTGTTTTTTCAGTCAGATGATACTATTTACAAATGCGCGCTACTCAGCTGATGAAAGCCATTAGTCACACGTCAGTGTACCCGCCATTTTTTAACCATCTGAAAGCTTGCAGCAGTCACTACTGCAGAAAATGGGGGGAGGGGAGAGGGGAGGGGGGAGGGGGGAGGGGGGGAGGGGGGGAGGCAACTGACTTCAATGTGTGATTAATATGGTGAACCATCTCAGTCCGTGAGAGGAAGTCGAAATCTTCCGACATTTTTCTACTTACACAACTTTTCAGGATGTACAGTAGGGGAGAAAAATATTCAACCGAAGATTTCATGCTATAAGGCTCTCAGGGAGCAATACATTACAGACAGTACAATAATTCAAATTCCTGCAGCAGTCAAGCTGTTTTCGTTTCACCATCATCATCAACGACTACAACAGGGCTTAAAGACAACGCATTACGTTAACAAGTTGCGTGCATCTGTGTAGCGCACCTATCTGAGTCAACGCTGACAAGCGGGCGATTAACTCCCGATCAAAATCCGTACTGCCCACAGTCCGGGGACACCAGAAAGTGCGGTCACAGGACGTAGAACGACTGAATACAGGCGGACTATCGAGACCTCACCCACGTTATTTCGGTAGAGGGACTGGGATTACATTTGTCGATTTCCAAAAAGCATAAGAACTTAGGAATTCGATTTCTGTGGTGTGCATACTGTAAGACCTTCGGTACACACACCATCAGATTATTTGACTTGTCGCTTTAACGAAGTAGGCGAGTGTCAGCAATATGTCTCGTGGTCTTATTGTGGCGTGTTTATCTTCTGCCTTTAGGTCAGACGATAGAAATGCCACTTGCACGCTTAGAGTAGCAGATTGACGGTGACCAACTTTAAACAGAACTTGATTAATTTTCACACACATTTATTAAAATAATAAAAAGCATAGAAATTACTTAACTTGATTCTGGATGCTGTTTACAACTGACAATCTGAAGTTCCTTTGGTCTTGGTACGTTAATCTTATTCTCACATATCTCTGATACTTGGCAAAGTGTCTATACATTTCTCTTCATGGCTATGTACCGGAATATGGTAATCTTATTAGGCGCAGACTGAAACTTGACTACAGACTAATGCAGACTAATGCAGACTGTACAGACTGGTGCAGACTGAGTGATCGGATGTCTGTACATTCGTTATAATACCTCGCGCGTTCAGGTATCACTGCGCGAGTGTGATCCGCGAGGAGAAAAGGTTCTACGTTAGCAAGAAACTCATTGGCTGCGTTACATATTAATATGCGGATCGGTGGAAGCAGAATTTGGTCCGTCTCTAAGACAGCGCCATCTCGTAGTGCAGACACGGACGAGCACTGCGCCTGCGCTGTTGTGCTTAGCGGGGCGCGCTCTAGTGGGAAAGTTGTGTACGCGCTGACTACGCGGAACTGTGTACACAACAATTTCCTTGAAAGATCGATGGATAAAATGGGTTTTCATAGAAAATTCTGCAAGATCATGTATGTATGTGTATGCAGCGTGTACACTCGAATCTAGATTAATGATTCTCTTTCGCTACAGATACAGTTAAAGAGGACCCACCGTCAGGGATTCGCTTAGTCGGCTTTCCACTATGAGACACGATGGAACGTCCATTTCAGAAACTGCAGATCATTCATGCTAGATGCTTTGCCTCTAAGGTGTAGATCACAATAAACGTGTACGCCGATGACCTCAGTCTAATTGGCAGTGATCAGCGTAATGAGGTAAGCGCATCTGATATAGACAATCATTATCAAAGATCCTGTCTAGGAGTTCCTCTCCAGGCGATAACCGTGACTGCATGCAATGAATTAAAACTTCATTTCCTTCATTTACGCATGGTAATAGCTTAGAATCACACGAACACATTAGAACACAGTTAGAAGGAAAGACAGTATCAACGAAAGCGACTGAGTCGTGAGTGGCTCGTGTTCCCGCCATCATGTATTTTACACCCTGTTTTTAACGTACTTACACCTCACTACGTTAATTTAAATTACTACTGTCACTGAGTTGCTGCTTTGCCTGACCGTGAGCGGCGTTAGCAGCGCGT
The DNA here is from genome assembly GCF_023864345.2 of Schistocerca serialis cubense. NCBI lineage: Eukaryota > Metazoa > Arthropoda > Insecta > Orthoptera > Acrididae > Schistocerca > Schistocerca serialis. The sequence continues at coordinate 561,362,414 of NC_064644.1, forward strand.
ATCGATATATCCCCTCTCGTAGTATCTTTGCTCGACTGCTATTACTTCCCGCTAGTTGTCTATTGTTAGTTGGTCGCTGATCGGGTTGCGAATTCGGGTCTGCCAGTCAGTGCCAACGTGTCTGGAGCGCAGTCCAGACCTACCAGTCGGGAAGTTGCATTGCACCACTAGTGCAATCGGATTGGAGCAGGAGTGAGCTCTGCGTCGACATGGCTCACCCGACCATTGCGGCCACGTGTCACTTGAGCCGGGCCACGGTCTTGGTGGATCGCCGATTGTTCATGAGTCGGCTGTGAATGTGTGCATCGACTCCCGATTTGTCTTCGTGCGTGCTTAGTTACTGTTGGGTAACGTCCAGTTCTTCGTCCAAGTGTTTCTCAGATTTTGTGTGTAATTGGCGTGATTTCCTTGGACAAGTTATTTTAAATTATTTTAAATGTTGTCGGCGTACTGCCTCTGGGAGGTCGGTCGTCTCATCGGGCGACGTGTAACTGGTTCTCTGAGCGCTTCTGGGCCCCACCAATTACCATCTTGTGGAACTTGGGTCGGCCCTTTCCTGGTGCAAGCATGTCGTTTAGCCAGTGGGCGTGTTTCCTCTGCATGGTTGGGTCCGAGCCAGTATTTCCGCCGTCGTGTGTCTGGAAGTGAGTGGGAGACGCACCAGCAGTGCAGTCGCGACGGAGCAGCAGTCGCGGATGGAGCAGCGGGCAGTCGGTCTGTTGATGCGGTCCAGGGAGGTCATTTCCGTGCGGTGCAGTCGCCTGTATCCCCTGCCGGGCCCTGCGCAGTGTCGCAGCGTGTATCGAGCTCTCCGATCGCTACGAGCTTCGTGGTTCACCGACCCAGGACGTCAAAGTGGCGTGTAGTTTTCACAGCTAATACATATTTCATTGTGGATAACTACGTTCGTAATCTTTTGTGTTTGAGAACTCATGTACCGATTGGTGGCAAGCAAGTCGTTGTGTCGGTCGGTCCGTGGCTGTCCCCTGGTTGGGTTCCGACGGATGAAGTGTAGCTGTGTTCATCACCTGTCTCGCCTAAGTGAACGAGGGAAGACCGATCTCCCGGGAGGTTTAACTATCTGTTGTCAATTACTTTAAATTTAAGGCTTATGGTTATTTGCTTTTATTTTCTTAAAAATTTTGCAAAATTAATTTTTAAACTTATCTTTCAAGTTTAAACATTGCAGCCTTCTGCCTTTAAAGATTATGGTAATATATTTTAAAATTTTGAAGTTTAATTGTGGCCGTCAGCCATTGGTATTGCACCTTGCGTATGTTGCTTCTTTAAATTATTTTATTGCTATCTTAAATCGATTTTATCTTGTTGATTTTTAAGATCTCTTGTTGTTAAACATGCTGGCCTTCTGCCTTTAAAGATCTATGGTAATGTATTCTGAAGTTTTGAAATTTAATTGTGGCCCTCAGCCATTTGTGTTGCACCTTGCATAAGTTCTTTTCGGGGATTAAATTATTTTATTGCTACCTTACTTGAATTTTAATATTTGTAAGGTTTCTTGTTGGCCTTCTGCCCTTAAAGGTCTGTGGTAATATATTCTAAAATTTTGGAATTTAATTGTGGCCCTCAGCCATTTGTATTGCACTTCGCGTATGTTGTTTTTTTTAATTATTTTATTGCTATCTTAATTGGATTTTTATCTTGTTAAGATTTCCAGTTGGAGACCTCCAACCGTGAAAAAGTTGCATTCGGTTATGTGTCGCTTTGGTTACAAAGGTTATTAAATTACAATAAATGACAATTAGAGGCAGAATCTGACCTCAACTCTTGGCCATTTCCACAATCCTATTACCTGTTCTGCCCAGCGGGTTTAGCGGGCGTATCAACGACCTTAAGGTACCAGAGCGTAGATAACTGTAAATGATAGATGACATTAATATGTATGTATTTCCCAGGCTGAATCATGTATCTTCGGCCCTACCTACACCTACAAAGCCCTTGTGGCATCTCTACAGGATATTTTTTTTTTTCGATACAGACACCTTGAATTGAGGTTGCAAAATCCGTACCAACACTGCATGGCGATATTCCTAAAAGAAGATATAAAAAAATAACAAAACGCTCATGAGATGGTACAGTTAGACCTTCCAAATGTATTATTGAACATTGGGAAAGAATGTACTATTTATTGATATGTCCGCAATCCACTACACAGTCCAACAAAAGTGGGGGTCCTCCACGGGGGCTTAGGAACATTTAATCCAACAGGCTCCAACACAACCTAACAACGCGTAATACAAGCCCTTCCCCCCCCCCCCCCTCCTCCTCCTCACCCCCAGCCCGACATAAACTGATCACAAGTTTGGAGGAACGTCCAGCTGAGGATTTTCTCCACAAACGTTAGAACCATTAGGCTAGAAATATTTATGTTAAGCTATCAGACCCTTGTTAAGAAATGTAAATATGAATTGAGTGGAATGTGTAATGAAGAAGCGATTGTGGCACATGTTGAGTGGTTAAATTAAATTGAAGCTACTCGCGGAGGTCCAGTGTTGACTGTAATTACCGTATAGCAGCGAAATTTGGTAGATACGTGATGCGTTAATGTGGAACCGATCTACTCTGAAAAAAAAAGTCCAATTTTGGCCACTAGGTACAAATCTGGAGCTGTACAGCACCTCGTCGACGTGTCCGGTGCTCATGCTGAGCAGATTGTTTAAGCGGCGTTTGTTAATAAAATGAACATTATGACTGCCTCACTTGTTTACGCCACACTCATAACCAATTAGATGTGGAAACAATTATAAACCCGTTTCTTGCAATCAGAACCCCAGATTTGCACCTGGTGGCCAAACTTAGAAATAATTTTTTCCCATCGTAAATCGGTTTCGCATTAACGCATTACAACGTCTACAAACTTTCGCTGCCATACGATAATTACACCCTACACTGGATCTCTGAGAGTGGCTCACCTTTAATTCTAACCACAATTATCATTTAGAGCTGCGTCAGGAAAACGACTGTGTCCCTTTGAGATCCGTCATAAATCGGAGAACCATCATGGGCGTTTCATTTTCTAATCGAAATTTAGTCCCCTAACGTAAATACAATACTCTTGCCTGTCCTACAAGAGGACCATGTGGGAACCGCATTTTTTGTAAATTTTTGTATGTATGATACGAGAAGTTCAGAACTCAAATATGTCTCTCCCCAACAGTCCGATGCAACTCTCAAAAATACTCGAAAAAATCAACTTTGAAGATTCCTTACCATTTTTAATATGGTAAAAATGTTAGTGTTCTTCTGACAAGCGGTGTGGCTATGTGGTAGAGTGCTCGTCTGATTGGTGGGAGACACGGGTTCGAATCACGGCGGAATTACATTTTCAAATAAAGGTGCATGTTCTATGAGAATTTATGTGGCTATGTGGTAGAATGCTTACCTGATCGTTGGGGGGTATGAGTTCGAATCATGGAGGAATTAAATTTTCAAGCAAAGGTGCATGTTCTGCGAACATTTACGTGAAGCACAAAACGCAAAATAATACAAAGAATGAATTAGTAATTTTTAAATTATACACCCTTGCTTTGATTTAAAAGTGGATTTTTGTGTCCAGTATACAATCAGAAATAAGAAATCTTGCATTTTTTATAAAAATGACAGTTATATGTGTTAATTATCCCATATTTGATTAATTCTGTTTAAATGACGCAGGTGTTACAACGGAACGGAAAAAATAATGACCGAAGCGAGGCTCGATCTAGCGATTACTAGTCTCTTACGCTTTATGCATTCTACGTTTCACGGAAATTCGCGTAAAACACTCACGTTTTCTTAAAAAAATACTTCCACCTCATTTTAGCATATTAACTGTGGTGTCACCGCCAGACACCACAATTGCTAGGTGGTAGCCTTTAAATCGGCCGCGGTCCGTTAGTATACGTCGGACCCGCGTGTCGCCACTGTCAGTGATTGCAGACCGAGTGCCGCCACACGGCAGGTCTACAGAGACGTCCTAGCACTCGCCCCAGTTGTACAGCCCACTTTGCTAGCGATGGTTCACTGACAAATTACGCTCTCATTTGCCGAGACGATAGTTAGCATAGCCTTCAGCTACGTCATTTGCTACGACCTAGCAAGGCGCCATTATCAATTGCTATTTATCATGTGGTACATGTACCGTGAGACCGATGTTCACCAATTATGAATTAAAGTTAAGTATTCCCGTAGTTACTTACGTTCTTTGCTACTATAAATTCCCTTACCTGTTCCAGATCTCACGCCAGCCTGCGTGCCCTTAAACGCGTGCCTTTCGGCTACCCGTCACTGTGGATTGGCTGTCTTGCCAGTCCACAACATTAATCATGGTTGACAAACTTCAAAGCGTTTTTTTTTCCCTTGAGACTTTTTTCGAGTTACATCGAACCGCTTTGGAAGAGGTAATTTGAGTTCTATGATTCAAGTACCATAAATATAAATTATTACAAAAATCCTATCGCCATGTGGTGCACTGATATTTATTTTCGCTGTATTCAAGAGCTGTTACACCAGGAATTAATGTACTTTTTGTCGTTACAACATTAGATTTCTGCGCAACAGAGTAACTCCAAGTGTGATTAAACAAGCGTTCCATTTCATTCGTCAAAACTTGGTAGGTGGCGGTTGAACATGACGGGCAGAGGAGATAACGGCATCACAGCTCGATCCGTTTCATTCATTAAACCGAGAGAGCGTCGAGGATGACTTCATCCCTCCAAATTTTTGAACAATATGGAACCTCTGAGTCATTTTCTTTAATCGTCACTACAACTTCACAGTTTAAGGAAGACTTTCCTTTAGTGTTTGCGACATGGGTCCAAAGAAAACAACGCACCGATGCATAGAACTGGATAGACATGAGAGCTCCTAACATTTCTAAACTTGTCTGGTTATCAACTTACGTTTACTAGGACAGCACCTCTTCTATTTCTTCTCATACGAGAATGTTTTTTTTTTTTTAAATTGTTTATTTTATATGTTCTATCAAATTAGATTATGGAAACCTCTTAACGTCAAAAACATTTAACTCCGAGAACACCTTTACCTTTCGTAAGACACTTCTGACGATTTGAATTTAATCAGGATTCGGGTAAGTGGATATCATGATCCCAAGATGACTTGCTTGTTGGAAAACATTTCTTTGGACGAATTTTCTGAGAAGAACTTGTGCCCATTTAAGTGGACTGTGAGATCAAGATGGAGGTAAAAAAAAAAAGTGGTCAAGCAATGAACACGGTAAGAGCAAAGCTCCCTGCTCCTTTCCAGAGTGAAACATGGAGTCACGAAACGTCGCTCTAGGCTAAGCAATTTTTCTATATTACCCATATGGTACTGTAAGGCAAACAAGAGAGCTTGTGTGAAATTTGGAGAAGTTGGGTAGAGTTACTGGCAGAAATGAAACTACAGGGAGGCTATCTTTCTGCCCGTGAAATTTGAGTTCAAACATCGTCGTCTGCGACAGAAAGGTTCGCCTCTTTAGGCGTCCAGCAAAAAGTGTTTCTTCCATTATGTGTGGCGGCAGGAGTACTCTTGAGTTGCCTAACATGAAGCCATTACGCAGCAGAACCCTAACATGAAGTGTGCTCTTTCGTCACTTGGCGTGAAGTGTCCCCCTTTAGGACACTCTGCTACTTGGCTACTTTTTTCCACAGCAGGAACTCTCCGGCCAACAGTGACAAAGTTTGCGAGTTCTGTCCAGTCAAATTTAAGTAAAGTAAGTTATCCCCTAACGTTGCAGATTTCGCTATTTTCAACCAATAGCTCTCTGAAGTAGGTAGGAACTCAGAAAAAATCTATCCCACTACGTGACATGTTTGAATTGACTTATAAGTGAGTAGACATCCTAGAACAACGGAGAGGTTGAGTATTATACGAAAAATAACTGTAAGAAACAACCAGAACGGTAGATTCTGTACGGTTCGAGCGAACGTTATTTCGAGGCATCGTAACGAAAATTCACACGGTCCTCTGGGAAGCGACACATGGTTAGAGATCTATCGTGCTCAAAGGCACAGAAAACGGCCGTCGCACGTTCAACATGGGAAGCGAGGAGTGAGAAGAACTTAATGCTCGTACACAACCTGTGGCTACGACATTGCCTCGGATTTGGAACATCTTTAGGGCAGCCAGCTCCTCTTAAAAGGATCCTTATCTTTCGTTAGGCAGCCTGTAGGCGTCGGACTGAGCAATCCCGCCACCACACTAAAATAGACAAGTAAATAGAAAGCAATAAAAGGAATAGTCGCTGGATGTACTGAATCTCGATTGGAACTGTTGTATGCATCGTCAGTAACCGATAATTCTGTCGAGAGAAGCGAGCATAAATTATTCTCAGTTTCAGAGAAGACTGGACACATAATATGTTTCTAAACGCGTGCTGAATGCACGCCATCAAACTGGGCCAACCTCCAACCGCGTAAGCCGCACGCTGGCGAGCCGATGCCCCTTATAAAGCCGACCACCTCACATCCACGGACGGAGCCAGCACGCGAACCGGCCGTTCTTCCCTCTGTCTGACAATGTGCTGCTTGGACCTTGTGCGGATGAAGCTTTTTTCACAAGTGTCTGTCACCATTCAGTGAACTTTCGAAGACTTCAGGCCCAGCTCATAGGGAGAAACAAAATGCAGATGAACCCCCGAAGTTACCACTATCTATTTTACCTCTAACAAGTCCATGGTCCTCAAGAAGTTCTCCATAAACAAATTCCGTGAGTAAAGACGTTGAAATATCTTCGCGTGAGACATGACACCACGCTTACCTTTAAGGACCACGTCCCAGATAACATAAAAAGGACCATGGGCATGGCGAAGTCCTAACTACTCTTCTTCCTAACCCGTGGGCTCGGAACGTGCACAGAAGTACGACTGTACAAGGGCGTGGTACTTTCTTCAATTCTCTATGGTAGCTCCTCCTGGGGCCTGCCAGCTATTACAAACTAGGGCAGATATAGGCGGTGCTGAAATAGAGCTTTCCGATGGAATGTCAACAAACCCATGTCTACAAGAAAAGTCGATATTTAAGGGCAACTGAACATGAGCGCCTTACAAGACAAAACAGAGATTGTTCAAATGGTTCAAATGGCTCTGAGCACTATGGGACTTAACATCTGAGTTCATCAGTCCCCTAGAACTTAGAACTACTTAAACCAAACTAACCTAAGAACATCACACACATCCATGCCCGAGGCAGGATTCGAACCTGTGACCGTAGCAGCAGTGCAGTTCCAGACTGAAGTGCCTACAACCGCTCGGCCACCGCGGCTGGCAAACAGTGAATGCAAGGCAAATAATAAGACAGGTCAGAGATGTAGGTACAACACAACCCCAAACAATAAATGGCTTTAAGTTAGCGAGATCCCTAACTGAATGAATCATAAATTCACGAGCCGCTAACTAATAGCGGAAAAATTAAGGTACCTTAAATAATTTAAAAATTACACTATTGGGCGAGGCAGAAGAATCTTAGTCGGCATCTGTCGAAAACCCTTCCTAGGATAAAAGTATAGATATCCGCAAATGAATCAAATACAGAAGAAGTATGACTGCAAGAAACTCAGTGATGTGACTGAAAAGCCGGCCGCGGTGGCCGTGCGGTTCTGGCGCTGCAGTCCGGAACCGCGGGACTGCTACGGTCGCAGGTTCGAATCCTGTCTCGGGCATGGGTGTGTGTGATGTCCTTAGGTTAGTTCGGTTTAAGTAGTTCTAAGTTCTAGGGGACTTCTGACCTAAGATGTTGAGTCCCATAGAGCTCAGAGCCATTTGAACTATTTTGTGACTGAAAACCAACACGAAAAAATTGTGATCAAGGTGGCAGACACTGGAACTAGTCATTGGGACAGTTCTGGCACGAAGGACTGAACTCTTAGACAATCGGTTCGCACACTACCTTACTCAGAAGGAACTCCCTTACGAAACTAATTGGCAATGGGTCGCTTGGGAGTCACTTCCTCAATGCTGCACATTGCACTACGAGTTAGAGACCAGTTTGTAACCAGTTCCTGGGGATTCACCACGCCAGTCACCAGCGACTGCAGTTCTGAGAAATTATCTGCGTTTCTCTGATGTCAAATGAACAAATTTTTCTGGTTGATGAATCAAATCTTCCTCTGGGCACGGATCTTCAATGAAGCGGTACTCGAGCGCAGTACCCTCTGACCTCCTTTCCCGCACGCTTTTTGTTGCAGGATCCGTCGCTTCAGCGTAGAGCAGTGGGCGGAACTGCGTTGGTATAAAGCAGTCTGTAAGCAGGCGGTCAGATATCACCGATTAGTTTCGTATAAGTGGGGCAGCTCGTCTGCGTGGATGGCCTTAGGACGATTGTAGCCGCCCCGCTTGTAATGTTATGTGAGCCTCAATGCCCTTTTTTTAAACTAATTTGTGTGTGATATTATTCTGAGAAGCTCAGTAATGTATGTAAATACCGCAAATGTAAATGTGATTAAAAAAGTACTTGAAGTGAAGTGAAGTGAAGCGCAACTGGACAGCAACAAATTCTTTAGGGTGCAATCCCCGCAACGACAGTAGTTGTGAATCTTTGAGAATGGAATAAAAAAAAGAAAAAAAAAACAATTGATTTATTAAAAAAAAGAGAACTGTTAATCTGTATCTTGTGGAAAGAGGACGTGTTGCTAGGCCGTCGCTCAGAACGTATTGTTACATTTAATGAAAATTGATATTTTAGTGATAAAACCGAGTAAAGTATGTGTAAGAATTGCCAAACATTTATGTTCACAAATTTCCTGGAAGTGAAGAATAGTAATACCTTTTTTTTGGAAAAGGAGGTGAGCTTCATTGTCGTCGCCGTCTATCAATCGACAGAATTGTAAGGGTACAAAGTTCACTAAAATACAGGAAAAGAAATGCATTCTCTATAGCTTTCATTCAATAAGTAACAACCTCTCACAATCTCTTAATTACAGTAATGGGATTATGTTCTTGTACAATAGTATGGTGCTGAACTCCACTGACCAATTTTGATGTAGCAGGACGTGTAGTTTGAAGGAAGTTTGTGTGCCAAGCAATCTCCTTTTCTCACGAAAAGCAGATTGTTGTTTGATCTTATTTACTTACAACAGCGGTCCCTTAGATATGAAAAGCTACGGAAACTTGGGCTCAAATCTATCCACAATACGGCCAATTAAATAACAGAGTCGTATTTTAAAACTTAAAGAACAATAACTTCCTCCAAATTGTAATACGCCACCAACTGGTTCAGAAGCTGATCATTCAAGGGGGCAGCAAGCAAAATTCAGGAACCAGTTACGACTTAAAGTAAAAATCTCAATCAAAAATCGATCTCTCTCTCTCTCTTTCTCTCCCTCTCTCTCCAAACACATATATAAATATTCATATCATTATTTAAAAATAAGTCATTTTATACGATGCCTCGTCATTTCTCAAAAAATGCTCAAATATTTGTGAATTCCTAAGGGGCCAAACTGCTTAGGTCATAGATCCCTAGACTTAGACACTACTTAAACTAACTTAAACTAACATATGCTAAGAACAACACACACACACACACACACACACACACACATGCCTGAGGGAGGGCTCGAACCTCCTGCGGGAGATGTCGCGCAGTCCGTGACATCGTCATTTCTCAGTTTGTGAGAGCTACCTCCGAGAGCCGGCTGTGCGGAACTCTGTGTCTCGCAACGGCTAAATTTATCAACAAGTGTGTCAGCTGAGCCTGTGTGGAATGTAATAGCCGGACGTCACCCTCCGCTAAGCTCTGTCCCCCACCGCATCCTCGCCGATGTGCAACCAGAAATGGGAATTTTTCAAATAATTTTTCAAATAAATACGTTATCCGAAAAAATTATTTGCGATTAAATTATTCATACATAACGTGATTATTCCTCTGTGTGATTACAAATAGCTATTTGTTATTTATTATTCATAGCTTAAATAAAGAATACCGAAAAATACCACCGCATTTGCTTTGCTTGCTTCTGAAACATAACTTTGTCACGTATCGCTAGTATTCGTTTATTTTACTGTTGAAAGGAATACTCTCTTTCAAATTCTGAAGGTGGCAGGGGTAAAATACAGGGAGCGAAAGGCTATTTACAATTTGTACAGAAACCAGATGGCAGTTATAAGAGTTGAGGGACATGAAGGGAAGCAGTGGTTGGGAAGGGAGTGAGAAACGGTTGTAGCCTCTCCCCGATGTTATTCAATCTGTATATTGAGCAAGCAGTGAAGGAAACAAAAGAAAAATTCGGAGTAGGATCCATGGAGAAGAAATAAAAAGAGGTTCGCCGATGACATTGTAATTCTGTCATAGACAGCAAACGACTTGGAAGAGCAGTTGAACGGAATGGATAGTGTCTTGAAAGGAGGATATAAGATGAACACCAACAAAAGCAAAACAAGGATAATGGAATGTAGTCGAATTAAGTCGGGTGATGCCGAGGAAATTAGATTAGGAAATGAGACACTTAAAGTAGTAAAGGAGTTTTGCTATTTGGGGAGCAAAATAACCGATGATGGTCGAAGCAGAGAGGATGTAAAATGTAGACTGGCAATGGCAAGGAAAGCGTTTCTGAAGAAGAGAAATTTGTTAACATCGAGTATAGATTTAAGTATCAGGAAGTCGTTTCTGAAAGTATTTGTATGGAGTGTAGCCATGTATGGAAGTGAAACATGATCAATAACTAGTATGGACAAGAAGAGAATAGAAGCTTTCGAAATGTGGTGCTACAGAAGAATGCTGAAGATTAGATGGGTAGATCATATAACTAATGAGGAGGTATTGAATAGGATTGGGGAGAAGAGAAGTTTGTGGCACAACTTGAGTAGAAGAAGGGATCGGTTGGTAGGACATGTTCTGAGGCATCAAGGGATCCCCAATTTAGTATTGGAGGCAGCGTGGAGGGTAAAAATCGTAGAGGGAGACCAAGAGATGAATACTCTAAGCAGATTCAGAAGGATGTAGCTTGCAGTAGGTACTCCCTGCCGTTGTTGGATTAGCAGCTGCAGCAGCAAGTCGTATACTCCTAGCTCACTCATTTGTTACATAGTTTATACTTAATTTCTTTGCGTGTTTTTGGTACTTGCATTGTTTAATTCATAAATTTCGGGCGTATTATAGTATTTGAGAGTTGTAGCATCGCGTTTTAGTACCTGAATAGTGTAAATTCGCGTAGCCGTTTGTCTTCTGTTTTTGTTTTGAACGGCCAGTGGCGGTTGGTCACAGTCAGTGTGCTCCCTGCCGTCGTTGGATAAACAGCTGCAGCAGCAAGTCGTATACTCCTAGCTCACTCATTTGCTACATAGTTTAATTCTTAATTTCTTTGCGTGTTTTTGGTACTTGCATTGTTTAATTCATAAATTTCGGGTCTATTATAGTATTATAGTATCTTAGGAGAAAGGTTTATTGAAAAAGGAAGAGACCTATATATGTGCTTCATCGATTTAGAAAAGGCATTTGACAATGTGGTTTGGGACAAGCTGCGACTATTATGAGGGAAAAGAGAGTGGACTGGAAAACCAGAAGACTTATAAACTCATTGTACCTTAATCAAAAAGTTTCAGTTAAAGTGAGAGGAGAAAGTACAAACTGGATCAGACTAGGGAAAGGAGTAAGACAAGGATGCTGTTTATCACCTACTCTTTTCAACCTGTACTTGGAAAATATGATTGACCAATGCTCATTAGATGACAAAGGAGTAGATATTGGAGGAAGAAGAGTAGGGTGCTTGAGATTTGCTGATGACATGGTCCTTCTAGCCACAGGGGAAAAAGAATTACAGGATTTGGTGGACACCATTGCAACTAACGGAAAAAATATGGAATGAAAATTAACACAAATAAAACAAAAGTATTGGCAATAGGAGGAAATAAGGAACTAAAAATTGTGCTGAATGGAGAAAAACTAGAACAGGTGCAAAATTTTAATTATCTTGGAAGCAGGATAGACACCGACTGGAAGTGCACCACAGAAATTAAAACAAGGATAGCAATGGCAAAAGAGGCGTTTTATAAGAAAAGGAGAATCTTCTGCAGCGGTATGGACAGAGAACTCAGAAAGAGACTCATAAAATGTCTTGTATGGAGTGTTCTTCTATATGGCGCTGAAACATGGACTATGAGGAAAAAAGACAGAGAAAGGCTGGAGGCTTTTGAGATCTGGACATGGCGGAAGATGGAAGGAATAAGTTGGATGGACAGAGTAAAAAATGAAGAGGTACTGAGAAGAGTGGGAGAGAAAAGGCAGTTACTAGATGTAATAAAGAGAAGAAAAAGAAATTGGATTGGGCATATATTAAGAAAAAATGACGGACTGATAAAAACAGTTTTAGAAGGTTATGTAGAAGGGAAAAGGAAGCGAGGAAGGAAGAGATTCCAGATACTGGATGACATGATGGATGGTACAACATACAGCAGCCTTAAGAAGGAAGCAATGGATCGCAGAAAATGGAGAGGCAAAGGACCTGCTAATATAGCAGATAACTGATGATGATGATGATATAGTATTTGAGAGTTGTAGCATCACGTTTTAGTACCTGAATAGTGCAAAATCGCGTAGTCTCCTTCCGCCACCGAGCAGTGTGTCAGCAGTGCGCAAGTAGCAGCATTACTGCATTTACTAGGCAATCTTGTATTTTAATAACCGTTTAAATTTTGTGTCGATTTGTTTGCGCTCTCTGTAGATTAGTTCAAATGGTTCAAATGGCTCTAAGCACTATGGGACTCAACTGCTAAGGTCATTAGTCCCCTAGAACTTAGAACTAGTTAAACCTAACTAACCTAAGGACACCACAAATATCCATGCCCGAGGCAGGATTCGAACCTGCGACCATAGCGGTCTTGCGGTTCCAGGCTGCAGCGCCTTTAACCGCACGGCCACTTCGGCCGGCCTGTAGATTAGTTCAGACGTTCTTTGCACAACAGTTTTTAACATGGATAAGGACTGCAACTGCTGTGTTCGGATGCAGGTTGAGTTGGCATCCCTTCACTCCCAGCTTCAGGCAGTGTTGGCTTCGGTCACACAGCTTGAGGCTGTTGCCAATGGGCATCTCTGTGGGGTTCCGGATGGGGGTTTGTCGGGGACGGCCAGCTCGTCCCACGCATCCCCCGATCGGACTACGACTGTGGTTGCCCGGGATACTGCCCGCATTGAGGCTGATCCCTCACCTGTGGTAGAGTGGGAGGTCGTCTCAAGGTGTGGCAGGGGGCGAAAGACATTCCGGAGGGCTGAACGGAAGGCCTCTCCAGTTTGTCTGACGAACCAGTTTCAGGCTCTGTCTCAGGCTGATACCGATCTTCGGCCTGACATGGCTGCTTGTCCTGTTCCAGAGGTTGCCCCTCAGTCTGCAAGATCCGGGCGGTCGCAGAGGGTGGGCTTACTGGTAGTTGGGAGCTCCAACGTCAGGCGCGTAATGGGGCCCCTTAGGGATATGGCAGCAATAGAGGGGAAGGAAACCAATGTGCACTCGGTGTGCATACCGGGGGGAGTCATTCCAGATGTGGAAAGGGTCCTTCCGAATGCCATGAAGGGTACAGGATGCACCCATCTGCAGGTGGTCGCTCATGTCGGCACCAATGATGTGTGTCGCCATGGATCCGAGGAAATCCTCTCTGGCTTCCGGCGGCTATCTGATTTGGTGAAGACTGCCAGTCTCGTTAGCGGGATGAAAGCAGAGCTGAGCATCTGCAGCATCGTCGACAGGACTGACTGCAGAACTTTGGTACAGAGCCGAGTGGAGGGTCTGAATCGGAGGCTGAGACAGTTCTGCGACCGTGTGGGCTGCAGATTCCTCGACTTGCGCCATAGGGTGGTGGGGTTTCGGGTTTCACTGGATAGGTCAGGAGTCCACCACACGCAACAAGCAGCTACACGGGTAGCAGGTGTTGTGTGGCGTGGGCTGGGCGGTTTTTTAGGTTAGATGGCCTTAGGCAAGTATAGAAAGGGCAACAGCCTCAACGGGTGCAGGGCAAAGTCAGGACATGCGGGTACCAAGCAGCAATCGGTATTATAATTGTAAACTGTCGAAGCTGCGTTGGTAAAGTACCGGAACTTCAAGCGCTGATAGAAAGCACCGAAGCCGAAATAGTTATAGGTGCAGAAAGCTGGTTGAAGCTAGAGATAAATTCAGCCGAAATTTTTACAAAGGTACAGACGGTGTTTAGAAAGGATAGACTGCATACAACCGGTGGTGGAGTGTTCGTCGCTGTTAGTAGTAGTTTATCCTGTAGTGAAATAGAAGTGGATAGTTCCTGTGAATTATTATGGGTGGAGGTTACACTCAACAACCGAGCTAGGTTAATAATTGGCTCCTTTTACCGACCTCCCGACTCAGCAGCATTAGTGGCAGAACAACTGAGAGAAAATTTGGAATACATTTCACATAAATTTTCTCAGCATGTTATAGTCTTAGGTGGGGATTTCAATTTACCAGATATAGACTGGGACACTCAGATGTTTAGGACGGGTGGTAGGGACAGAGCATCGAGTGACATTATACTGAGTGCACTATCCGAAAATTACCTCGAGCAATTAAACAGAGAACCGACTCGTGGAGATAACATCTTGGACCTACTGATAACAAACAGACCCGAACTTTTCGACTCTGTATGTACAGAACAGGGAATCAGTGATCATAAGGCCGTTGCAGCATCCCTGAATATGGAAGTCAGTAGGAATATAAAAAAAAGGGAGGAAGGTTTATCCGTTTAGCAAGAGTAATAGAAGGCAGATTTCAGACTACCTAACAGATCAAAACGAAAATTTCTGTTCCGACACTGCCAATGTTGAGTGTTTATGGAAAAAGTTCAAGGCAATCGTAAAATGCGTTTTAGACAGGTACGTGCCGAGTAAAACTGTGAGGGACTGGAAAAACCCACCGTGGTACAACAACAAAGTTAGGAAACTACTGCGAAAGCAAAGAGAGCTTCACTGCAAGTTTAAACGCAGCCAAAACCTCTCAGACAAACAGAAGCTAAACGATGTCAAAGTTAGCGTAAGGAGGGCTATGCGTGAAGCGTTCAGTGAATTCGAAAGTAAAATTCTATGTACCGACTTGACAGAAAATCCTAGGAAGTTCTGGTCTTACGTTAAATCAGTAAGTGGCTCGAAACAGCATATCCACACTCTCCGGGATGATGATGGCATTGAAACAGAGGATGACACGCGTAAAGCTGAAATACTAAACACCTTTTTCCAATGCTGTTTCACAGAGGAAGACCGCACTGCAGTTCCTTCTCTAAATCCTCGCACAAACGAAAAAATGACTGATATCGAAATAAGCGTCCAAGGATTAGAAAAGCAACTGGAATCACTCAACAGAGGGACGTCCACTGGACCTGACGGGATACCAATTCGATTCTACACAGAGTACGCGAAAGAACTTGCCCCCCTTCTAACAGCCGTGTACAGCAAGTCTCTAGAGGAACGGAAGGTTCCAAATGATTGAAAAATAGCACAGGTAGTCCCAGTCTTCAAGAAGGGTCGTCGAGCAGATGCGCAAAACTATCGACCTATATCTCTGACGTCGATCTGATGTAGAATTTTAGAACATGTTTTTTGCTCGAGTATCACGTCGTTTTTGGAAACTCAGAATCTACTATGTAGGAATCAACATGAATTCCGGAAACAGCGATCGTGTGAGACCCAACTCGCTTTATTTGTTCATGAGACCCAGAAAATATTAGATACAGGCTCCCAGGTAGATGCTATTTTTCTTGACTTCCGGAAGGCGTTCGATACAGTTCCGCACTGTCGCCTGATAAACAAAGAGCCTACGGAATATCAGACCAGCTGTGTGGTTGGATTGAAGAGCTTTTAGCAAACAGAACACAGCATATTGTTATCAATGGAGAGACGTCTACAGACGTTAAAGTAACCTCTGGCGTGCCACAGGGGAGTGGTATGGGACCATTGCTTTTCACAATATATATAAATGACCTAGTAGATAGTGTCGGAAGTCCCATGCGGCTTTTCACGGATGATGCTGTAGTATACAGAGAAGTTGCAGCACTAGAAAATTGTGGCGAAATGCAGGAAGATCTGCAACGGATAGGCACTTGGTGCAGGGAGTGGCAACTGACCCTTAACATAGACAAATGTAATGTATTGCGAATACATAGAAAGAAGGATCCTTTATTGTATGATTATATGATAGCGGAACAAACACTGGTAGCAGTTACTTCTGTAAAATATCTGGGAGTATGCTTGCGGAACGATTTGAAGTGGAATGAGCATATAAAATTAATTGTTGGTAAGGCCGGTAGCAGGTTGAGATTCATTGGGAGAGTGCTTAGAGAATGTAGTACATCAACAAAGGAGGTGGCTTACAAAACACTCGTTCGACCTATACTTGAGTATTGCTCATCAGTGTGGGATCCGTACCAGATCGGGTTGACGGAGGAGATAGAGAAGATCCAAAGAAGAGCGGCGCGTTTCGTCACAGGGTTATTTGGTAACCGTGATAGCGTTACGGAGATGTTTAACGAACTCAAGTGGCAGACTGCAAGAGAGGCGCTCTGCATCGCGGTGTAGCTTGCACGGCAGGTTTCGAGAGGGTGCGTTTCTGGATGAGGTATCGAATATATTGCTTCCCCCTACTTATACCTCCCGAGGAGATCACGAATGTAAAATTAGAGAGATTAGAGCGCGCACGGAGGCTTTCAGACAGTCGTTCTTTCCGCGAACCATACGCGACTGGTACAGGAAAGGGAGGTAATGACAGTGGCACGTAAAGTGCCCTCCGCCACACACCGTTGGGGGCTTGAGGAGTATAAATGTAGATGTAGATGTAGAAGAAAGTTGCACAGGATAGAGTAGCATGGAGAGCTCCATCAAACCAGTCTCAGGACTGAAGACCACAACAACAACAACAACTGCTACTACAACTGCAGCTCAACACAGTTTCCGTTTGATAAGTAATGTATCAATGCTTTATAGCTATGTATGCCTCTCTGGGTCAGAGGGCTAGGTGAACACTGAAAAGTTAATGATCCGTAGACCGATCCCCGGTTGGCCAAGTTACATCAGGTTTCGTAGCAAATGTCACAGTACACTGGCTGGTCATCGCGGTTAAGTTTGAAGCAAAAGTCATTACTGAAGAGGATTTTACTCCAGTCAAATTTTGAAATTTGTTGTTAGGTGTTAGGGCACCAAATTGCTGAGGTCATCGTTCCCTAAGCTTATGCACTACTTAATCTAACTCACACTAAGGACAACACACACACACCCGTGCCCGAGGAAGGACTCGAACCTCCGACTGGGGGAGCCACCTGGACCGTGACAAGACGCCCTAGACCGCGCGGCTACTCCAGTCAATTAGATTGCAGGCCTAATACGTCTCTACGACGCTCCAAATAGCAGTGGGATACCAACGTGAATGTCGCCTGCAATACAGCCCGAAAACCACAAATGATAGTCTGAGCCGTCGTTTCTTTTTATATCAGGGGCTCTTTGGTCGTCATACGCGGTACCCTCACAACACAGTGGTGCTACGACGATATTCTACTTCCCGTTTTGCCCTTCATGGTTAGCCATCCTGGGCTCAAATGTCAGCGAGATAATGCTTGTCTTTGAGCTGGCCAAATCCTGCCTTGGCCAGCGAGGTCGCCGGATCTACCCCCAACTGAGAACATTTGGAGAATTATGGGCAGGGCCCTCCAACCATATCCGTATTTTGACGATCTAACACACCAGTTGGACAGAATATGGCTCAATATCTCTCAGGAGGACATCTAGTATTTCTATCAATCAGTGACAAATGCTTGCAAAAGCGCCATAGGCGGACCAACGCGTTATTGACTTCATCAGTTTGGTAATCTCTTTCTTTTCCTCTTGATTAAATAATGCTATTTTTCTGAAATTATAATCTTTTGTTTTTCTGTAAATATAGAGCAATTCTACAGATTTCTGTCCCATTTGGATAATCGTGGTGCGTCGTTTTTTATTTCTTAGGGTACTGAGCTGTGTTGAGCTCATGTTATGCGTTGGTTTAAACCTTGGTTCCTATTCTGTGTTTGGTTTCCCGCGGTTATCGCGATTATGGTATTGTTCGCTTTCTCTGTGAGAGGCAGGTTTGGGGTTGTTTGGGGAAGGAGACCAGACAGCGAGGTCATCAGTCTCATCGGATTAGGGAAGGATGGGGAAGAAAGTCGGCCGTGCCCTTTCAGAGGAACCATCCCGGCATTTGCCTGGAGTGATTGAGGGAAATCACGGGAAATCTAAATCAGGATGGCCGGACGTCCTCCCGAATGCGAGTCCAGTGTGTAACGACTGCGCCACCTCGCTCGGTCTGTGAGAGGCAGCAGTGGTGTGTATCGATATTTGCACCTTGTAATATCTTCAGTCTGGTGTTTATAGTTTCCGGCTGTGCTGTGTGCGAGCAGTCGGTCGGTTGGCGTGACGCAGCGAGGAAATCTCGGCGGGGCGTAGTTTGGCCGGGGCCCGCTGGCGGCCTCTACGCAGTGTCGGAGTGTCCCATTGCTGCGAGGTCCGTGGGTTACCCACCCTGAACACGAAAATTGAGTTTGGATTTAATTTATCTGCAAGACTGTTCACACTGTGCCGTGTGGTTCTCGTTGTTGGCTGCTGGGACATTCCTGCGAGCAGCAACGTGTGTGTTCGAGCTGGCGAAGGTTTAGCCACCGTCCGGTGGAGTCTAACTGTATTTGGTTATTTGCAATTGATGTGTACCAGCGGAATTTTCTGCCTTGTGGCCTTTAACGTTCCGGTTACCTACCCTGGCCGTTGACGTAAATTTAGCCAGTGTCCTTTTCTCACCGTGTTGTCGCTGTCCACCACGGTGTGTAGTTCGATAGCTTATGTATGCTTGGTTGTGGGTGTCCATGCCTTTTACGAAAAAATGGTTCAAATGGCTCTGAGCGCTATGGGATTTAACTTCTGAGGTCATCAGTCCCCTAGAACTTAGAACTAATTAAACCTAACCAACCTAAGGACATCACCCACATCCATGCCCTAGGCAGAATTGGAACCTGCGACCATAGCGCCGGCCGAAGTGGCCGTGCGGTTAAAGGCGCTGCTGTCTGGAACCGCAGGACCGCTACGGTCGCAGGTTCGAATCCTGCCTCGGGCATGGATGTTTGTGATGTCCTTAGGTTTAACTAGTTCTAAGTTCTAGGGGACTAATGACCTCAGAAGTTGAGTCCCATAGTGCTCAGAGCCATTTGAACCATTTTTTTGCGACCATAGCAGTCGCACGGTTCCAGGCTGTAGCGCCTAGAACCGCTTGGTCACCCTGGCTGGCCATGCCTTTTACGTTTGCATTGAATTCCCAGGTCGAGTGGAGCGCAAGTTACCTTGTCGGTGGGTCGTGGACTGTGTGTTGGTTGGGTTGTCGTCGGATCGAGAATGGTTGGGCCGACTGCCTGTCTCACCTAAGTGATCGTTAGTATTTCAAATGCTGGCCGACCCCCGAAACTTCTCTTTTCTTATTTTCTGTTGTGTGTATTTGTATGGCTCATAGCCTATGGTTTTGAATTAAAGTTGAATTATTTTAGTTGTGTTTTCAGTCATGGGCCTTCAGCCGTTTCAAAATTAAAAGTTTCTTGCTTGTTAGGTGTTAGATTGTTTAGGCCTTCAGCCTGATTAATATACTGTTTAAAGATAAAGCCTTGGGCCTTCTGCCTACTAAAAATTATTTTAGTCCTGTTTTAAGTCATGGGCCTTCAGCTGTTTTAAAATTAAGGATCTTTTTCTTTCGAGCATCAGACTTTTTGTGGCCTTCAACTAATTGAAGATAAGGGTTTCTGCCTTGTGTTTTTTTAAATTTAATTTGACCTTGAGTATTAAATCATGGGCCTTCAGGCGTCTTTAAATTAAGGTTGTTGCTTTTCATGTGTTAGATTCTTGGGCCTTCAGCCAAATTATAGAAGTTACTTAACGTGAGGTCTTCTGCCTTCTAAATTTCTCTTTAGCATCTTAATTTTGAGTTAAGGGCTTTTAGCCTTTTTTTAAAAAAAATTACGGTGGTTGTGTCCTTAAGGCATTCGATAATGTGGCGTATTCAGCCGATAACTAATTTCAAGATTTTGTACTGTAATGTTTTGTCAAATGAATAAAGTTATATGTGTTCGAGTGTAACTGACTGTCGCTCATTTTGGCCCCTTTCCACAATTCCAACTACCTGTCCTGTCCTGCGGGGTTAGCAGGGCGTTTCAAGTATAATAAGGTCCGGCGGTTTTCGTTGATTGCACTGTATACGTAAACATTTCTCACGGTTTAGGCCTTAGACTTGCTCCGACTGCTGCCTGCAAAGCAGTACGAGGAGCGACCTATAGCCGCGAAAAAAGTGATCAGTATTTCGCCAACTGAGCCCGATGACCAGTGAAGAAATGTCTGAAGATGCCTTGCACAGGCCGGCCGGAGTGGCCGAGCGGTTCTAGACGCTACGGTCGCAGATTCGAATCCTGCCTTGGGCACAGATGTGTGTGATGTCCTTAGCTTAGTTAGGTTTAAGTAGTTCTAAGTCGTAGAGGACTGATTACCTTAGAAGTTAAGTCCCATAGTGCTCAGAGCCATTTGAACCATGCCTTGCACACTGGTGGGATACCAAGCTGACTGTGCCCCGCCATGCAGCTCTCCAAAAAGGAGTGATAGCTTGTGGTGCCACTTCCTTTTATAGCAAGGTCCCTTTGATTATCATCCGCATCACCCTTAGAGCACAGCGTTACATCGACGATATCCTATGCTCCGTTTTGTTGCTCTCCATAGCAAGCCATCCTGGACTTACATTTCAACGACAATTTCTACTGCTTACCTTCGTGCTTTCCAAACCCTACCTAATCCAGCAAGGTCACTGGATCTAGCCCAATTGAGAACGTCGGGAGTATTATGAGTATGGACCTCCAACCATCTCGATCCTGTTTGCATAAGGGCCAGAAGTAGAGCGAGATGTTATTGGCTTGCTGAATTTGTGAAGCTCTTTCTCTTCAATAAAGTATCGAGTTTTTATGAAATTGTAATTACTTGTTTGTCTGTACATTTATATCACATCTACTGATTCTCTTCCCACGCGGACAGTTCCTTCATGGTCCATCGCTTTTTTTAATTTCTTTTAATTAGAGTATAAATTATGAATAATAATTCTTGTATAACACTCTCTGTGGGTACGCACTAAGTTATTTTTACGTCTGTACATTTCTCACCAATTTCACCTATAATACTGCCTTTGAGAACGCCAGAATTTATTTTTGCATCTGGACATTAAAAAAATCGCGTTGTTTTGTAATGTTTGCTAGAAACTCTTAAGTCCAATCACATAGTTGATTTGATGACGCTATTATTTTCTCAGTCGGTAATGCAGAACTCTGTTCGGAGCCTTCAACACTCTGAACATCAGCCTGGACACCGGTGTAAGAATCAATTTTGGGTCTCTTGGACGAGCAGGCCGATCTGGGTTTCGCACGGTCGTTGTTTTCGCGACCTGTAGCCATTACTACGGAGGTCATTTTCGGTCTCCAGAAACGCCATAAGACGCGAGCATGAAGCATGTTGCAAAATTGTACGTAGTGTCCGCAGAGATATAGGCCTATAGATTTGTGCGTTAAGAAAAGTAGGTCCAGTATATGTGTATGCTTTGGAGTAACAGTACAAATATTTAATTTCACGTAAACCAAGTCTGTATGAAGTCCATTTTTTGTTCTTGACTCATCGCCCCAATATAAAACTGAGAGGGTTATCTATAAAACAGAAGTGAATATACTATACAGATCCACAGAGAATTTCATCTTTAGAAAATACATGAACAATGCTGATCATATGGAAGAGGTCTAATCAAATTATTTCCACATTTAGCCTTCACTGAGATACCTAAACATGCTCAGTCTTATTATGTACATTGAAGGTGGCTGGGGGAGAAAGGAAAGGAAAGCAAGGAACTAATGACACCAGCTGCAGGGGGAATTCATGCGGAATGAACATGGACGTGTGAAAATGTTTGCTGGACTGGGGCTAGAGCCTGTGATTTCCTGCTTACTGGAGAGCTGCGTTAACCGCTGCGCCAACCAGACATGGTGTTCGACGCAACCCGGAACATGTACTGCGTTCACATAATTTTTTTTTCCCTCGACGGGCAACGAATTCACAACCTTTAGTACGGATGCACATTTACGGTCGACCTCCAACAGGAATCTAAAATTAGCTAGCAGGGTCTGTGGATAGCTGGAACATGGCGGGAGCGTGGGTCTACTGGCGAACGTACGAAGATAGGCCGCGCATTTGCGATTAACATTATGTCCTTGTGGTGCAGTGATTAACGCAAATGCCTACTAATCCGGAGATCATGAGCTCGAACGACGGTCTCGCACGCAATTTCACTCATCGCCGCTGATTCTGCCTTAAGCCTCCATGCAGCTGATATCATTAGTTCCTTTCCTTTCTTCCCTCTCCGCCTTCGATTTATATAAGCTGTATCACAACTGCTGATTCCGTGAGGTTTCTGTTCTTTTGGACATGTTAAAAACAGCAGACACCACAAATGGTTCAAATGGCTCTGAACACTGTGGGACTTAACATCTGAGGTCATCAGTCCCCTAGCTTGTGGAACATACCTAAACCTAAAAGACAAACGGAAACATCTTCATCTTTTGTAATACATATTGTAGAAGTCAGTGAGTAAAATTGGTCGCTAGAATAGAATGCTGTCCAGAGGAAATGATTTCAGTTTAAACTTAAAATTTGTTTTGCTGCTTTCAAGACATTTGATATTACTAAGCAAATGCCAGGTTTTTGTAGTCTCGCTGTGAATACATAAATGAATTACCTATAGCTACAGTGAATGTGAAGAATGTAATTGTTTTACTTCTTTCTTATTTTTATATGAGGTGATGATGGCCATTGATCCTTACTTTTAGTGCAGATGTGCAACAGCCATAGTATCTTATAGGAATCATGAATTTGGAACTAAGGGGTTCATGGGCTGGTAATGCTACGTTAGTCGTGTGTAACAGTCTTAGAATTTCGGTCGGAAGGGAAGCGAAATCCGATGGCCTAGATGGTCAAGGATACTGCTCATGTTAAGTCGGAAATATGGGGTCGAGCCCCAGTCCAGCACAAACTTTCACATGTTACCATCGATACATTTCAATGTCCATATGTGGTTAATGTCAATGAGATCTCTGAACCATTTCCTTCTGATGTTGTAGCTGTCGACGGTCCTGCTCATTTGAAATAGTGGAGGATTTATTGTGCCCAATTTCTTTACTGAGTATAGTAATATATTTTTTACTGTTATTAACTCAATGGCAGGAGCTTTATAAGTTGACACCACGTGTTGATATCATTGATGACTGATTGCTCAGTTCTTTCTTTCTATGAAGCTAATAATACCAGCAGTGTAGTGGAGAGCTAAAATACTCTAAGACGTTGATGGTTGTCTGGAAGTAGCAATTACGTATAGAGGAGGAGTTGTCAGGTCTAGCTTTTTGAGACGATCAGTGAAATGTTTCTTTGCTTTGAAATTTTCGCTACTTTGTTCACTTCAAAATTTTGACTATCCATCACCATTCAATAATCCCTATCCAACAACTACTTTTCTGTTTGATTTTCCTTTATTTGTTGTTAAAAAAATTGTATAATTTCTTAAAATCAATCGAAAGTCTATATACAGGGATCTATCTAAGAATTATTTGCAAAACATAATTAGCAAAGTCTTCTATTGATGTTTCTCTAAGAGGGTGAAGTAGAGCAGTTGTCATGTGGTAAAATTACAAACTCTGCTTGTGTGTCAGAGAAATGTAATTTTTACTATCGAGTTACAGGAGTGAGTCCGAAATTGATCGTGATGGAACTCTACATTTGATGTCTCCCAAGGATTAAAATTTTCTTACATCCCACATAAATAATTAACCTCCAGTTTTTTCGCGTTTTTGTTGCCATATGTCTTATTAAAACAAATTGTTTTTAATCAACAATTTTACACAGTGTAAGTATTTGCTAGAGACTATGATGACTTGCACTATCGATTTCTTTGAACACAACACAAAAGTAGTAACAAGTTTTACTGTTCAATGCTTGCAAAATTTTCTTAATAAATGTGTTAATGACGATATTAGCTAATGAACGATTATCAAATGCAAACTTTAGTTTATTAAAGAAACTGTTTCATGTTGTAGACATAATTTTTTTCATATATTTAGCAAAATTATGCTAAGACGAAAACTGGACAGTAATAATGACATAATATTTTCAGAAACCTTTCATGTAAGAAGTTTATCAGTGCACTTTATTCTTTCTACAGATTCTGTGTGAGGGTGTTAACTTACTTTTATCAGGCTTCTTAAAATAAAACAATTCTCTTTAAGATTCTGTTAACTTAATTTTGGTTGTTCTATTTTAGAAGCTTTTTTATGTCATCAGTATCAGGAAAGGATGTCATTGTTTGCTTTTTGTTGTTAAATAGTAATTTCAGTTATCCATGTGACTGTTTCATATGATCTTCTCAACAACATTTAGAAAATAACTACTGTAAAATACTTGTCACTTTGCATTTTCAGATGTAATGTAGTCATTAACTTTAATTATTATACTGTCTATAAGACTCATTGTCTTACATCTCATTTCACTGCAACCACAATAGTTTTAATGCTTTTGTGAGTATTAATATTTAGAAATTTATAAAGCTATTGTTAACTTTTATAATACACTGCAAAAAACCTATGTTGGATGAAATAAAACACAAACTTTTTGAACTCACCTAGTGGTTGATTCTGAGGCATAATGATTGCCTTGCAATAACATTATACAGGCTCATACTACTACATAAATACTACAGGTGATCCAGAATGAGATTTTCACTCTGCAGCGGAGTGTGTGCTGATATGAAACTTCCTAGCAGATTAAAACTGTGTGCCCGACCGAGACTCGAACTCGGGACCTTTGCCTTTCGCGGGCAAGTGCTCTACCAACTGAGCTACCGAAGCACGACTCACGCCCGGTACTCACAGCTTCACGTCTGCCAGTATCTCGTCTCCTACATTCCAAACTTTACAGAAGCTCTCCTGCGAACCTTACAGAACTAGCACTCCCGAAAGAAAGGATACTGCGGAGACATGGCTTAGCCACAGCCACATTCTGGAACCATCCCCCAGGCTGTGGCTAAGCCATGTCTCCGCAGTATCCTTTCTTTCAGGAGTGCTAGTTCTGCAAGGTTCGCAGGAGAGCTTCTGTAAAGTTTGGAAGGTAGGAGACGAGATACTGGCAGACGTGAAGCTGTGAGTACCGGGCGTGAGTCGTGCTTCGGTAGCTCAGTTGGTAGAGCACTTGCCCACGAAAGCCAAACGTCCCGAGTTCGAGTTTCGGTCGGGCACACAGTTTTAATCTGCCAGGAAGTTTCATATCAGCGCACACTCCGCTGCAGAGTGAAAATCTCATTCTGGAAACATCCCCCAGGCTGTGGCTAAGCCATGTCTCCGCAGTATCCTTTCTTTCAGGAGTGCTAGTTCTGGTAGATTCGCAGGAGAGCTTCTGTAAAGTTTGGAAGGTAGGAGACGAGATACTGGCAGAAGTGAAGCTGTGAGTACCGGCCGTGAGTCGTGCTTCGGTAGCTCAGTTAGTAGAGCACTTGCCCGCGAAAGGCAAAGGTCCCGAGTTCGAGTCTCGGTCGGGCACACAGTTTTAATCTGCCAGGAAGTTTCACTACAAGTGATAGTCATGGATACGTGAATAGTTCTGTTCACCACATTTTTTATCAATTATATTAATGTGTTTGATAAATGGAATTTACAAGATTTTTTTTAATATAGCTAATTTCATGTAATGACACAAAATTCTTAACATATACATATAACTTCGCCATTATAAACCTTCTCTCATGGCACCTCTTAAAAATTGTTCTTAAAATATTGTAACTTGATGTCATAAATAAATCTCATTGATTTGTGTGTAGCCAACCAGGGTGGCCATGCTTATCTAGGCGCTACAGTCTGGAACCGCGTGACCGCTACGGTCGCAGGATCGAATCCTGCCTCGGGCATGGATGTGTGTGATGTCCTTAGGTTAGTTAGGTTTAAGTAGTTCTAGGTTCTAGGGGACTGATGACCTTAGAAGTTAAGTCCCATAGTGTTCAGAGCCATTTGAACCATTGATGTGTACATTCTAGGAGCAGGGCATTATTAACTTGTTCATTTTCGCTAGTTGCCTTGCATGGTGGCAAGATAGTGAGATATATATTAATTTAATCTATAAACATTGATTTGAGTACTGTTAATGTTTAAAAATAGATGACTAGAATTTTTGTTACCTCTTGTATTCACATAAGTAGTTACAGTTGTGTGTAAATGGCATAAAATAGGCTAATAATAATTATTTGTCGAATGGAATATACGAAATGCACACAAAAAAGTAACTAATGTGTCATTCTCTAATGAACAACAAATCTCTGTAGAAAACTTCGTTTGTTAGACTGTTAAAAATAATGCAGAATACCATAAGAAAATTGAGACCTTGTGTACCTAAGAATTAGAAGTTTTAGTGACACAATCAATGTTTCTTTTTTCGCTGAAACTACATGGCAAATATTAAATTGACAAAGAGTGGAAACTGCTTTTACAGTAACCGATAAAATATCGCAAATCCGTCATAA
Organism: Schistocerca serialis cubense; assembly: GCF_023864345.2. Classification (NCBI taxonomy): domain Eukaryota; kingdom Metazoa; phylum Arthropoda; class Insecta; order Orthoptera; family Acrididae; genus Schistocerca; species Schistocerca serialis. The sequence goes on from NC_064644.1 coordinate 561,388,979, forward strand.
TAATAACAACTGGTTATAAGTGTAACAAAACATGAAATTTCTGTTTTTATGGTGTTTCTGTTTTTGTTGCAAACTAAGTATTAGTAATAACACAAACTGCGGCAGAAGTTTAAGTGCCTGCCTGAATTGCCTTGCCCATTATCATGTCGATTGTGGGATTCTGGGAGGTGTGTCGGCCCTGAATCGAATCTTCCTGGAAGATTAGCGATGAGGGCCAGTGTGCTGGCCAGCCTGCATACGATTTTTAGGTGGTTTCCCATATCTGAATAGGTAAATATTGTGATGGGACACACTTCCCGCCTCAGGTGCACACTTCACATGGGATAACACTAGATGCAGACAAATGAGGTACACAAATTGGGTCTGGCGGAAAGGGGAAGGGAGGGAGAGGGGAAGATGGGGTGGCGATAGAAAGGGCATCTGGCCATCCTCTACCATTAACATTGCCACATCCAAATTGATGTGCTGACCCAGTGAAGAGATGGGATAAGGCTCGGAATAATATAAAAGAGGAAGAAAGAGGCATAAGTGGAACTGATGTTTCTCTTGAATTTCGGTATGATCCATTGAACTAAATTACAATGATACTGTCAGTGAAACATAAACTGGTGATAACACAAACGCAAAAACTAAAAGTAAATCTTTACGCTATTCTTTATGTAAATTTATGCTACTTGATAGTATCAGTGTGTTCCACACTTATGCTGGAGAAGGGTTATTGGTTGAAACGCCTGCTACCGCTATTGGTTGGTCGTCATCAGTGACTAGATTCGAAACGGACAGAGCAAGAGAGGGGGAATGTTTACACAAGATATTACTGTCCGCCGAGGTGACTTGCAGCGCGTTGTTTATGCCGCTCACACACCGCAACCGCGTATTTACTTCCTTGATGGCGGGGAGCCACGAGGGCGGAAGCCTATAGCCGTCCTCTCTATTGAAATTAGAGGCATTCTTAGAAATTTCAACCGCTTCTCGGACCTTTCTTCTATAAATGTTTGTTTCTTTAGCCAGTACACTTACGTTATTAAAATCGATGTCAGAGTCACAGTTCTCGTGATGTTCCGCTACTGCAGATTTTGCAGTTTGTTTTAGCCGCATGTGCCGTTCGCGTTCCTTACGCGTTCTTTAACGGTTGTTCCCGTTTCGCCTATATACACTTTGCCGCAGCCACATGACACTTGATAGACGCCTGCATTGTGGAGGTAATCAGGTGCATCCGTTTTCCGTCGGAAAAAGTCTTTTATTTTGTTTTGACTAAAGAAAGATGTCTGAATACCATTTTCCTTTAAAATTCTGCTTATGCGGTCAGTGACCCCAGAAGCGAACGGTAACCTGCCGGAGTGAGAAGGCGGTTCCTCGTCATTCTTATTAGCGCTATAAATATTCCGCCTATTAGCCCTGTCGATTGAATAACTATCATACCCATTTGCTTTCTATGTCCACTTTAAAAAATTCAACTCCGATTCCAAGTTGTCGTCATCGCTGATACGGAAGGCACGTGAAGACAGTGTGTTGAGTACTGCTTGCCTCTGGGCTGGGTGGTGGTGCGAAGTGGCATCTAAATACCTGTTTGTGTTAGTCGGCTTTCTGTATGTGACCAAGAGTGATATCAGATGTATGCCAACAAATCTAGGAACAGGAGACCGACCTCACTCTCAACCTCTAAGGTGAGCTTCATTTTGGGGTGAATTCAATTTAAGAAATTGTGGAATGAAGTTCTTCTTCGCCGTGTGGCCATATAACAAATGTATCGTCCACATAGCGGAGCCAACAAGAAGGCTTCAAAGGAGCACTGCTTAGCACCTGTTGCTCAAAATGTTCCATAAAAACGTCAGCTGCAACTGGCGAAATGGGTGAGCCCATAGCAAGGCCGCCAACCTGTTCATAGAATTCACCATTGTATTTAAAATAGCTCGAACGAAGTCATAATTCAATTAAGTCACAAACATCTGGAGCAACATTCTCTGATTATGATCTCCTTTGTATCTGATACTGGGACGTTAGTAAATAACGATGTCACATCGAAGCTAACAAGAATGTCACCTGCAGATATCCTCAGTGTGCGTATAATTTCTAAAAAATGTTTCGCAGATATCCTCAGTGTGCGTATAATTTCTAAAAAATGTTTCGAATCTTTTGTAAAAGTATTTGTTTTACCAACTAGATTTCTCAGTTTGGCAGATAAATGACGTGCTAAAAAATAAGTCGGCCAGTTAATCTCACTGACTATAGGCCTCAAAGGAACCGATTCTTTATGTATTTTCGGTAGTCCGTACATTCTGGGTGAGACAGGTATTCGTGGTATTAGATTCTTTGTAATAGAGCTGTCCAGTCTGGAGTCTGATATCAGGTTTTTCATTTTCCGAACGATTCTGTTCGTCGAATCGCTTTTTAACTTCCGATACACAGGATCAGCTAGTAGTTGTTCCATCTTCCTGTGATAATCCACAGCGTCCAAAACAACAGTAGCATTCCCCTTATCCGATTTTGTTACAACGATGCTTTCGTTTCTCATGAGTTCAAGAAGAGATTTCCTTTCCTGCGCCGATATGTTGCTTATCGGAGGTTTCGATTTCCGTAGAACTCTCGACACATCTTGTCTAACTTCTTCGACCTGTACCTTCGGAAGACGAAACAAGGATGCTTCGACGGCACTTACGAATTCTTCAACAGGTATTCTCTTCGGTGTAGCGGGCATGGGTGTGTGTGATGTCCTTAGGTTAGTTAGGTTTAAGTAGTTCCAAGTTCTAGGGGACTGATGACCACAGATGTTAAGTCCCATAGTGCTCAGAGCCATTTGAACCATCTTCGGTGTAGTTGCGAAATTCAGACCTTTGCCCAGAACTGAAACAGCTGCTTCATCGAGTACTTCTGACGAGAGATTCACTACTACTCGCTGCGGATCCACGGAAGCGTCTTCCTTCTGAACTGTAACCGCTAGCTTCTCGACCTTCTCTTTTTGTTTCATAGCATTGAAATCCGAAAACCTTGTTGAATGATCAAACGTTATTCTGTCCACTTTATCCCAGTCCTGGAATGAGAGAGTTGCCGCCAGTGAAAGTGCACATCAATTAAAACGGAGCTAACATAATTCAAGTCTGTGCGTAGTTGTTGGATTCTTTCAGGGAGAATGTTGTGGATTGGCAAGACAGCCAACCCACTATGAGAGGAAGCCGAAAGCCACGCGTTTTAGCTCACGCAGACTGGCGTGAGGTCTGGAACAGGTCAACGAAATGAGACTAACAAAAAACGTACGTAGCTGCTGGAATACTTAACTTTAATCCATAATTGGTGAACATCGCTCTTGACGGTACATGTTTTACAGCATCAATAATAACTGGTAATGGCGCCTTGCTAGGTCGTAGCAAATGACGTAGCTGAAGGCTATGCTAACTATCTTCTCGGCAAATGAGAGCGTATTTTGTCAGTGAACCATCGCTAGCAAAGTCGGCTGTACAACTGGGGCGAGTGCTAGGAAGTCTCTCTAGACCTGCCGTGTGGCGGCGCTCGGTCTGCAATCACTGGTAGTGGCGACACGCGGGTCCGACGTATACTAACGGACCGCGGCCGATTTAAAGGCTACCACCTAGCAAGTGTGGTGTCTGGCGGTGAGTGCTTCGCTGGCCCGTTGGTAGATTCTCCTGCTTTTCGCTGTCTGCACATAGTGGCTAATTCTCGCGAATGTGGGAATAACGTCCTTATCACGGCACCGGGATAGAAAGGCCAAATCGCATAGTAATTTACCTCTTCTTCTGTCAAGGATCTTCAGGCTTCTGATGGTGGTATAAACCTCTTACCCATACAAGCGTTTTATGTAAGTCTGCAGGCTTTCGTGGCCGTTGTCATTGAAGTTAAAATCTTCTGGGTTATTAGGCCGCGTCATGTTCCTTCTCAAATGTTCTGCATCAGAGCGGGAATAGTAGCCTGTGACTATTGCCCACCAATGGTATCCATATGAATTTTAACCAATACTACCACTTCTCCAGCACGAACTCCACAAAACTCCCCCCTTTATAAGTGGACGTCACACTCGTCTCTGACAGTGTTCTAGCAGTAGTGGACACCAAAAGATCCTGAGGAAGATCCCAGCAGAGGGGTTGAAACGTCGAACGTTTTAGAAGAAACATGACGCGGTCTAATAACCCAGAGGATTTTAACTTCAATGACAATGGCCATGAAAGCCTGCAGACGTACATTAACTATATGCTCTCCCTCAACTCACAGTCATTATTTTCTTCACATTACTCTTATTTACATATGCTTTCACACCTAACTAGGTCTCACAACATCAACTAGAAGCTACAAGAATGTCATAACCGAAAATGTCTACAAGATTCAAATGTTTCATTATCAGACTCAGTAAACATATTGTTGTTGTATGCACCTGGAACTGTACGTCAGCAGCTCAAAGCGACTGCTCTCAACACCTAAAGTCTGACAGTAGAGCTTTGTATTCCACTTACAGCAGTACATACACACGGATGTATTTCTAGTGGATTTAGCAACATCCGGATTCAGTCATGTATGGAAAAAGAAATGGCGTCTTCACATATAATCGCACTGCGCCTTGAAAGCTAGCGTACTACTTGCTAGCCTTTTAACATAAGGCATAACTAAAATATCTCCAGTACAAATGCCCTGAAAATACTTTCCTTTCCCCCCCCCCCCCCTTTTTCCTTCTTTGCTCCTTGAATAAACAACAGTACGATCTGAGTTCTGTAATTTAAATGTTAGGTAATGAGGATGCTTTTACAGTGCAACACAATGTATGAAGGTGTCTTCTAACTTGTGTGAGAGTAACGCAAAATTACAACCAAAAATACTCAGTCATTCTAATACAACCTGTTACTGTAAGTAAGTCTTCTCTTATAGAGTAAACGCTCACGATACAGTTGTAGACTGGACATACAAAGAAGAAAGGCTATCTACTGAAAGTAGTTATTCGTTATATAAATTCAGCGGAAGATAGATGGTTTTCATTGATCTTTAATTGCATCAGCTACGAATGTGAAGAAAGGATAAATAATCACATATAAACTCAGCACAAATGTCAGAAAGTTTAGAAATATTTATGGGAGGGACTTGAAATGATTCACGTTGTGCCGGCCGCGTTGGCCGGAGCGGTTCTAGGTGCTTCAGTCCGGAACCACGCTGCTGCTACTGTCGCAGTTTCGAATCTTGCCTCGGGCATGGATGTGTGTGATGCCCTTAGGTTGGTCAAGTTTAAGTAGTTCTAACTTCTAGGAGACTGATGACCTCAGATGTTAAGTCCCATAGTGCTCAGAGCCATTTGAACCATTCACGTTGTTATTCAAGAAGTAAGCATGGAAGCTGACAAACAAGACATACTTATCTCTTCTATTGACTTACTTGGTAATCCAATATGACATATTCCTAAAACAGAAAAGTAACCTTATGCATTCTGAAACCTGCAATATTATTAAATGAGTGGGAAAGTAATGTGAAACACAAAATACGTTCGCGGATGACATAATGAAAAACCGATATCGATCCTTGTACTGCAGACAAGGCCTGTGCCGGAAGGAAGAGATCTAATTTCGCGCGGAAAGAAAATACATCAGCAAAGCTGAAACTGATGCAATATAGAATAACGCCATCGCAACGCTCTCACAATCAGTCCTAGATACTGCAGCTTAGAAATTTCTATCTCAGTAATGCACAAGACGCAGTCGTCGACCACTTGAAGAACAGCGGCATGGGCAAGCACGAGTGTCTAGCGTCAGAAACAGCGAACCAGCAAATACTCAATACTCGAACAATGCTAATCAGCACGGGATCCGTACCAGATGGGACTGACAGAGGAAACAGAGAAGATCCAAAGGAGACCAGTAATTTTAGTTACATGTTCATTTAGTAAGCACGAAAGCGTCACGGAGATGCTGAGCCAATTCCACTGGCAGACACTGCAAGAGAGGCGTTCTGAATCAAGGAATGGTCTGCTGTTAAAGGCAAGAGAGTGTACGTTCCTAGAAGGTCAACCAATATGTTGCTTCTCCTACTTATATCTTGCGAAAAGGTCCTGAAGACAAAACTAGAGAGATTCGACCGAACACAGAGCCTTAGCAGCAACCATTCTTCCCGCTACTGGAACAGAAAGTACCCCGCACCACACATCGTACGGTGGGTTGGTAAATATAGCAGTAGATGTAGATATCTAGCCGCTTCGCCACTTGATTAGAAAGCCGGATTGTGCCTTCGAAGTACAGCATGCAGCTACACAAGTGAAAGGAAATAAGGGGAACGTGACTTTAGGCGCTTACCTTAGTCCACCAAGCAATAATTAAGTACTGTGTGTATCGCCAAACTATAACTTTATGTTTAAAAAATTAAGTACGCAACGAAAAATCATTACATTCTTGATCCTTTACCTAAAAAGAACTCAAATGTCCGCCGACCGGTGTGGCCGAGCGATTCTAGGCGCTACAGTCTGGAACCGCGCGACCACTACGGTCGCAGGTTCGAAACCTGTGTCGGGCATGGGTGTGTGTGACGTTCTTAGGTTAGTTAGGTTTAAGTAGTTCTAAGTTCTAGGGGACTGATGACCTCAGAAGTTAAGTCCCATAGTGCTTAGAACCATTTGAACTCAAATGTCCCACAGGTGCAAAAGAAAAAATGGAAATAATCATTCTTCCCGTCATCCTGGGCGATTTTCACTGGATTTTGAAAGCTTCAATAACGTGAATGCCGTCCATGACCGGTAATCACTGCCCGACACGTACGTGGCATGCTCCATATAAGTCTACAGCAGAATCCGATCCCATTCTTCATCGAGAACCCATTAGAGTTCTTGGAGAGTGTGTGATTGAAATATGACGACCATGAATAGGCCTGTCAAGCATTTCCCACATATGCACGATGCGGTTTAGGTCGGGGTTCACCGCCGACCATTCCATTAGTTCAATGTCCAGGCTTTGCAAGACATCACTGATGGCACCCGTCATGTAGGTCCTGGTATTAGAAGGAACTGGGGGCCACTACCGTATGCAGCAGCCACCACATAGTCCAACATGGTCTACTTGATGTACTGCCTGGAGGTATGGCGACCAAGGCCAACGACAAGATCTGTACAGTAGTCAACACTGAGGCCTCCCCACGACAACATAGAAGCTTGTAAATCTGTCTATATGCTGGACAACATTTGGCACATACCACTCACCACGGGTCACCGCACACGAACATCACCATCACCTTGCATCAGAGGATATGTGGACTCGCGAAGTTGACAGTTCCACGGGAATGGCAGAACTGAAGGCGAGCTGCAAGATACTGTCATATCAAGCGGAGTGCTCGAACAGGGGGTTTGGATTGTAAAGTTCTTTCTCATAAACTCTTCATTACTCCCTGGTCGGACACAGCGGCTCCAGTGGCCGTTCTGGGACAGTCTTGCAGTGCTCTGGCGGTATTCGTAGGACGCCGCAAAGCAGAGATGGCCAGATATCGGTCTTCACGTGCGGTTGTAATGCGTCGGCGACGTTTCCCAGCTCACCTTACGTACTGACCTGTCTCCCTGTAGCGTGACCACAACAGATGTCGAATCGAAAAGACATTGGCATATGTTGTGGATCCGTTTGCAGCTCGCACTGCATTCAGATGACCCATTGGAAGTGCTTGGTTGACTGCAACGTTCACAAATGACAAATGCCATGTGTGTATCTCACAAGAAAACAGTGGGACACCTGTAGCCACTTCCTTCTGACACCGTAATGGATAACACAGCCAATTGATCGCGAATTATTTTAATTGTTGCCCACATTGAAAGCGAAGACGTCGGCCCGTATAATAAGGCCACAGGTACCGCCACTATCAAAACAGATTTAATAAATCGGACGTTGATACAAGTGTTCTCCTGAGCCATGGTTCACTACACAGCTAGAGGTGTAAGTTCTCTAGCAGACGAAACTATTGACTCACGTTGTGGTAAATGAAACGAAAGACAGTCCCAATCTTAGAGAGTGTTTTTCAATGTACATTCAGACTACCTAACACATCAAAACGAAAATTTTTTTTCCGACACTGACAATGTTGAGTGTTTATGGAAAAAGTTCAAGGTAATCGTAAAATGCATTTTAGACAGGTACGTGCCGAGTAAAACTGTGAGGGACTGGAAAAACCCACCGTGGTTCAACAACAACATTAGGAAACTACTGCGAAAGCAAAGAGAGCTTCACTGCAAGTTTAAACGCAGCCAAAACCTCTCAGACAAACAGAAGCTAAACGATGTCAAAGTTAGCGTAAGGAGGGCTATGCGTGAAGCGTTCAGTGAATTCGAAAGTAAAATTCTATGTAACGACTTGACAAAATCCTAAGAAGTTCTGGTCTCACGTTAAATCAGTAAGTGGCTCGAAACAGCATATCCAGACACTCCGGGATGTTGATGGCATTGGAACAGAGCATGACACTCGTAAAGCTGAAATACTAAACACCTTTTTCCTAAGCTGTTTCACAGTGGAAGACCGCACTGCAATTCCTTCTCTAAATCCTCGCACGAACGAAAAAATGGCTGACATCGAAATAAGTGTCCAAGGAATAGAAAAGCAACTGGAATCATTCAACAGAGGAAAGTCCACTGGACCTGACGGGATACCAGTTCGATTCTACACAGAGTACGCGAAAGAGCTTGCCCCATTTCTAACAGCCGTGTACCGCAAGTCTCTAGAGGAACGAAAGGTTCCAAATGATTGGAAAAGAGCACAGGTAGTCCCAGTCTTCAAGAAGGGTCATCGAGCAGATGCGCAAAACTATAGACCTATATCTCTGACGTCGATCTGTTGTAGAATTTTAGAACACGTTTTTTGCTCGCGTATCATGTCGTTTCTGGAAGCCCAGAATCTACTCTGTAGGAATCAACATGGATTCCGGAAACAGCGATCGTGTGAGACCCAACTCGCTTTATTTGTTCATGAGACCCAGAAAATATTAGATACAGGCACCCAAGTAGATGCCATTTTCCTTGACTTCCGGAAGGCGTTCGATACAGTTCTACACTGTTGCCTGATAAACAAAGTAAGAGCCTACGGAATATCAGACCAGCTGTGTGGCTGGTTGAAGAGTTTTTAGCAAACAGAACACAGCATATTGTTCAGAATGGAGAGACGTCTACAGACGTTAAAGTAACCTCTGGCGTGCCACAGGGGAGTGTTATGGGACCATTGCTTTTCACAATATGTATAAATGACCTAGTAGATAGCGTCGGAAGTTCCATGCGGCTTTTCGCGGATGATGCTGTAGTACACAGAGAAGTTGCAGCATTAGAAAATTGCAGCGAAATGCAGGAAGATCTGTAGCGGATAGGCACTTGGTGCAGGGAGTGGCAACTGACCCTTAGACAAATTTAATGTATTGCGAATACATAGAAAGAAGGGTCCTTTATTGTATGATTATATGATAGCGGAACAAACCCTGGTAGCAGTTACTTCTGTAAAATATCTGGGAGTATGCGTACGGAATGATTTGAAGTGGAATTATCGTATAAAATTAATTGTTGGCAAGGCGGGTACCAGGTTGAGATTCATTGGGAGAGTCCTTAGAAAATGTAGTCCATCAACAAAGGAGGTGGCTTACAAAGCACTCATTCGACCTATACTTGAGTATTCCTCATCAGTGTGGGATCCGTACCAGATCGGTTTGACGGAGGAGATAGAGAAGATCCAAAGAAGAGCGGCGCGTTTCGTCACAGGGTTATTTGGTAAGCGTGATAGCGGTATGGAGATGTTTAGCAAACTCAAGTGGCAGACTCTGCAAGAGAGGCGCTCTGCAAAGCGGTGTAGCTTGCTGTCCAGGTTTCGAGAGGGTGCGTTTCTGGATGAGGTATCGAATATATTGCTTCCCCCTACTTATACCTCCCGAGGAGATCACGAATGTAAAATTAGAGAGATTCGAACGCGCACGGAGGCTTTCCGGCAGTCGATCTTCCCGCGAACCATACGCGTCTGGAACAGGAAAGGGAGGTAATGACAGTAGCACGTTAAGTGCCCTCCGCACATACCGTTGTGTGGCTTGCGGAGCATAAATGTAGATGTAGATGTAGATTTGTCTGAACGGCAAGCGGATGCTAGTAAATTCAAAGGGACATCGAGGAAAGAGAGTAGATTGGTGGCGCTTTCCTCATGGCGTGGAAAGACATTTTGTTGGAAATGCAGTTGGAGACTCCAATCTTTGTTGCTCACAGAAGAATGCTCTTAGCTTGAAGGTGTGGAGTGAAGATATTGTTACTGTGGTGTAGTCGAAAGGCAGAGCGCTGGCGGCTGCTATCGACACCACAGAGTTGACCCTTGCTGTCGGTGAATCACTGGTGACACCAATGAGACGGAAGTAGCAAGAAACACGCACAGAAGTTCTCTTCGTCGGTGTCCTGTCGTGAAATAGGCCGACACGCGGACACCAGGTCCGTTCTACACCAGGCTACGTTCCGCCGGCGACAACGGTTAGACTCTTCAAGTTAATCCGCTAGTCCTTGCACAGGTTTGTGAACTTTGTCTCTGAACAGTGCTACGATATAAGAGTTTTATTAAATGGATACATTTATGAGGCAGAGTTTCTATTTAAGAGAGCTTCGAATTGTATTACCAACACCAATCTGTTTCATCAGAAATGTTGGTTGGTTGGTTTGGGGGAGGGGATCAAATATCTTCGGTGCCATGGGACTAGGAGAGGACAGGGATGGAAATTGGATGTGCCCTTACAACAGAACCGTCCTGGCGTTTGTCTGGTTCTGTCAATGTACGAGGGTTATTCCAAAAGTAAGGTCCGATCGGTCGCGAAATGGAAACGACTATGAAAATCCGATAAAGCTTTGCACAGATGTGTTGGGTAGTGTCTCTAGTATAACCCCAGTTAGCATCACGTCGCTCTTCTCATTTCTGAGATCGCAGTGAGTGCGTAAAGATGTCTAGAAAATAGTGTCTGCCGCCAAGTACGAGGGCCTGGTGAGAAATTTCGCCTGAAGCTATGCAGCCAACATTACATAACTGTCGTGCTGTTTCGTCTTCACGACAATTCTCAGCCGCATTCTGCAGGGGCAATGAAGATGCTCCTGCATCGTTTTCAAATGGAAATGTTAGATTACCCACAATACAGTCCGCAATTGTCTCCCCCTGAGTTTCATCTCTGGTCACATGAACCGCTGTCTTTGAAGACAACATTTTGACACAGACAACGAGGTGTAGGCCAGCGTGAAGAATTGGCGGAAAGCACTGGCGGCTGCCTTCTATGATGAGGCTATTGAAAAGTTGGTACAACGCTATGACAAAAGTCTAAGTCAGAACGGCGACTACGTAGAGAAGTAGCTGAAAGGCGTAGCTAATTGTTACAAGTAAAACATTTCTGATGTTCACTGTGGTTTCAATTTGGCAATCAATCGGACCTTACTTTTGGAATAACCCTCGTATATACACTCCTGGAAATTGAAATAAGAACACCGTGAATTCATTGTCCCAGGAAGGGGAAACTTTATTGACACATTCCTGGGGTCAGATACATCACATGATCACACTGACAGAACCACAGGCACATAGACACAGGCAACAGAGCATGCACAATGTCGGCACTAGTACAGTGTATATCCACCTTTCGCAGCAATGCAGGCTGCTATTCTCCCATGGAGACGATCGTAGAGATGCTGGATGTAGTCCTGTGGAACGGCTTGCCATGCCATTTCCACCTGGCGCCTCAGTTCGACCAGCGTTCGTGCTGGACGTGCAGACCGCGTGAGACGACGCTTCATCCAGTCCCAAACATGCTCAATGGGGGACAGATCCGGAGATCTTGCTGGCCGGGGTAGTTGACTTACACCTTCTAGAGCACGTTGGGTGGCACGGGATACATGCGGACGTGCATTGTCCTGTTGGAACAGCAAGTTCCCTTGCCGGTCTAGGAATGGTAGAACGATGGGTTCGATGACGGTTTGGATGTACCGTGCACTGTTCAGTGTCCCCTCGAGGATCACCAGTGGTGTACGGCCAGTGTAGGAGATCGCTCCCCACACCAGGGTGTTGGCCCTGTGTGCCTCGGTCGTATGCAGTCCTGATTGTGGCGCTCACCTGCACGGCGCCAAACACGCATACGACCATCATTGGCACCAAGGCAGAAGCGACTCTCATCGCTGAAGACGACACGTCTCCATTCGTCCCTCCATTCACGCCTGTCGCGACACCACTGGAGGCGGGCTGCACGATGTTGGGGCGTGAGCGGAAGACGGCCTTAACGGTGTGCGGGACCGTAGCCCAGCTTCATGGAGACGGTTGCGAATGGTCCTCGCCGATACCCCAGGAGCAACAGTGTCCCTAATTTGCTGGGAAGTGGCGGTGCGGTCCCCTACGGCACTGCGTAGGATCCTACGGTCTTGGCGTGCATCCGTGCGTCGCTGCGGTCCGGTCCCAGGTCGACGGGCACGTGCACCTTCCGCCGACCACTGGCGACAACATCGATGTACTGTGGAGACCTCACGCCCCACGTGTTGAGCAATTCGGCGGTACGTCCACCCGGCCTCCGCATGCCCACTATACGCCCTCGCTCGAAGTCCGTCAACTGCACATACGGTTCACGTCCACGCTGTCGCGGCATGCTACCAGTGTTAAAGACTGCGATGGAGCTCCGTATGCCACGGCAAACTGGCTGACACTGATGGCGGCGGTGCACAATCCTGGTGTGTCCGCTGTGCCGTGCGTATGATCATTGCTTGTACAGCCCTCTCGCAGTGTCCGGAGCAAGTATGGTGGGTCTGACACACCGGTGTCAATGTGTTCTTTTTTCCATTTCCAGGAGTGTATTATTAAATAAACCCTGACTTACAGTCACAGCGAAGAAAACTTTGTATAACAAAACTGTTCATTTTGACTGTAAATGTATTTCAGTTATTACAATTTACACGTGCAGAAATCATGTCATTTATCACCTGTTTAGAACCCAATTCATGTTTGAAAACCCGCCACAACAGTAACGAGACATGTCAAAACTGAGAGGAGCATTCAGTCTAGAACTCCTCGCCGAGTGAGATATCAGTCGCGGACTCTGAGCTGCACTGGTGGATTAACTTCTCGTAGGTGAAGCTACGCACTGCATGAATTCGCAAAGTGAAGCCTGCATGCCAGGTTCCAGTAGGGGCTGCTCTGGAGAGACGATCTGCAGACCGCTGGCCACGACCAAGAAGTCGTACAGCTCTCCCACCCACAGTAGTTTCTTGAAGACGGGAACGTAAGTCAATAGGACTCTTGAACCCTTGCATCCCTGGCAAGTGCGTTTAAGGATGGTGGTTCCCATTCCCATACTAATTATTTGTTACGCAAAAATTATTAACGCAGTTACCTTTACCTTTACAATTATCTTAATTCGACTTCCTGATTATTTTACGATTAAACTTTGCCTCTTTCTGCAACTCTGCCACCATATTACTGTGTGTATGGCGTGCAGACAAGAAAGTGATACTATCTGAGCAGAGTGAAGGGTACATCGAATTCGAGCAAATTCTGCCAGGTAACAGCAAGCCGGAGACGAATCGCTGTGGAACAACGATCAAGACGATAGCCCAGTGCCGGCGAGCGCACGGGAATGTGTGCATTTAACCCAGCTCCACCTCGTTGCGACTTTCCTGTGATACTTATTGGATAAAGTTTTGTTATTAAACCAGTTACGCTAGAGGTAGCATATCCTTAATTTAAGATAAGCAGCACTATAGAAAAAACGCAGCAGTAAGGTAATCAACTTCTGGTACTGAAGGTGCAATGACTTAGTACTGAAATCTGAAGGTCACATGTTTTCATTCTCAATAACCTACGAAAATTTCTCACGCTTTGCGGAGTCTCAAAAATTCTCGCCTTCTTAATACGCGGGCACTGACTTCTCAGCACTCATTGCTGATCGGTCTTGGCTGTGACTCCATACAGTAGTATTTGTGGCGTATGGTTAGCTGTCAAATTTTGCTGCATTTGATGTCCACAATCCCAATCTGACATTATCCAATTTTCTGCAGTCTGTATATCCTCTAACAATTTCAATAAACGTAAACGTTTATACACAGCTGTATTTTTGTGCCATGCACCTGTCTCTCGTAGTATATTTAGAGTTGGCAAAAATATTGAAGAATAGACCATACAAACAATGTCACCCATGGAAAAAACCATTTTCTAATATCTTTCCAGAGGATCAAAGTCTAAAACTTTCTTCGCTTACGAATGGTCCGAGCCTCCTTCGTGAAAGGTATCTTTCTGTACGTCTCCACATTTACAGATAATCACCAGGGATTCCCTTTGGGCGTTACGTTTTACATAGTGCTTCTCTTGAATGACCGAATCCTTTACTGACTGTTTAAGATAGCAGCTAACATTATCCTTATCTCATTCGTTTGTATCTGTAACCCTGATTGCCGTAACAAATTTCTATGCAATATATTCGAAATTTGAATTCAATGGAATGACCAAATTTTATGTTGTACGTGTAAACTGTTTTTATAATTGTATGGTTTCTAACAGTTCCAGTGGAATTCTTTTTTTTCCTTGAATGGTCTTTATTGTCTTCTACGTGTACAATTAGTAAGGTGTGTATTAGTAGTACCTAGTCGAAGGCGACTATGTATTTTTGTAGAATAATAGTCAGCGCCTTGTATGTAGAAAGGGAACTTCAGGGAACACCTTGCGTAGGAAAGGAATGATGGATTTCCTCACACATATGGACGTGCAAAAAAATAAAAATAAAAAAAAATAAAAAATAAAATAAAATAAAAAAAAGAAAGAAAATTAAAATTAAGATATATGAATCTGCTAATGCGACGACGGCCGGATGGTCGGTTCCAAAGTAGAGAAGGATATAAAAAATTTCTCTATACTTTCGAAATAAATTTGTATGTGACATTAAGAACTATGTAGCAAGTTATTTGTTTGATTTGGAAGGAGTAGTGATGCTGTGCACATAGTCAACCCGGACGTGGTTAACATGCTTCACATCTTATCGAAGGAATTAATATAAATTATTTCTGTTTTCTGTAGATTTCCGATCTGAAATTGAAAGAAGTCATTAATATGAAGAGTAATTCAAGGGAGACTATTAAATAATTTGGAAAAGAATAAATTTGAAATTTTATGTACCTGGTACCTTCGGATTTCATACCATTGGAGTTTTCGAAACGTTATGACTGTAATCGGCAACTTTGTCGCTACCGTGTTACAGCACACGTCCAGTTTAGTTAATGAGCCACCATTTGGTTGTGACACACTAGAACTCGCGGAGTGGTCTCAGTTCTTTGTCGCTGGCCGATCGTCCGTTTAATACGCTGCCCTACTGACCCGAATTCGGAGAACAACGTATTACGATAGACTTTGACCTAACTCCGCTGATGCTGCGCTTATAGTTGCGCCTTCACCTACGCAAACAAAAAAGCAATTTGCGTGTAATCGCGATGCATATAAACCAAGGCTACTCTGAAGCTATGCAGCCCACTGTGGTCTGCTATTGTCCGTCGGAGCTCATATTATGAGTTTTGTTATGCAGCCGTTTGAGTACTAAATGTGCCCTAGTCCCTTTAAAAAATTATATCATAATAGCAGGTTACGATGGGGCTATTTTGAATCAACAGTTTCATTGTGCCTTTACCAATAAATTCACAAAACATTCCCAAGTTTGCTTCTAGTAGAGAATAGAGAGAGTACTGATAACAACACTGTTATGCCGTCGTTGCTGATGTACGCCTACAAATATTTTGTATTTCTTTCAAAGCCGTTTCACTGATGCCAATTACATTTCTTAGCTACATTATTTGTATGTAGGTATGAAGCGGCACGTATTTCTAACTTCACATAATATTTTTTCGTTATATTATTATGTATAATGACATTCGTACCCCTCTCCTGTTTGTCACTAGTTTACTCATAGAGAATTACTGTAATTATTTCACTCATTGTTTTCATTACGGTACTTAACGTAACATACGATTCGTTTTTATACTGAAACGAATCGAAAATGAGATTAGTGTATTCACAACGCTTATCTTCGCCTATTTGAAACACTGTTATGAATAGCACATTTTAATTGAAACAGGTGACCATCAGTTTGCCATTATTGAAAGTTATATTTGCGTAAACTACCATGAGACAAATTTTAATGCAAAGTTTCTATGAAATGTGAGAGCCACATCGACTGTAATATAGTTGGCGAGGTGGTAAAGGTTTGTCACTAAATCTCCTACCTGTAATATCACTAATTCTTTACAACAAATAAAAATAAGTTGAAATAAAGCAGGCAGTAATAATAGTAGCAGATGAAAACTTCACTAATTAAAAGCTGAATTAATCAAAAAATGAATTTTACCGTAACAGAACATAAGAGTTTTCTGGCAGTAGCAAGGTGATGACTTTAGGTAAAAGTAACACTATTAACATTTAGGTGGAATCAGAATTCTTATTTAGGGAGAGCACCTCAAATGAGAGTTCACATGAAAGACGATCCAACAGTGCTGCAGCTAACTGAGTAACAGCAGTGGCCATACATTTTACAGCACCGTAGTCCTAAGGTATAAAAAAAATGTGGAAACTGATATTCGACGACCGGGAGCTGCACTGCTGGAAGTGATACTGAAAATATTCTGATCAACTGTGGATGTCACATACAGCCACAGACAAATCTCTGAATTAACGTACAAATACTGAAAATCATGACTGTCGTGAAAGATAAACCTTATAAAACAGAGATCTTTCTACATGCTAAAATCACTGAATTATTCAGCCTGCTGTATTTTATTCCCAATAGTAATCTGTACTTATTAGACTGTCCATTCCATTCATAAGATCAGGTAATTCTTTTTCACTTTCACTGAGGATAGCAATGTCATCAGCGAATCTCGTCATTAATACCCCTTCACCTTGAATTTTATTTCCATTCCTGAACCTTTCTTTTATTCCCATCATAGCTTCTTCAATATACTGATGGAACAGTAGGGGCAGAAGACTACATCCCCATTTTACAACATTTTTAATCTGAGCACTTTGTTCTTTGTCTTCCTCTCTTATTATTCTCTCTTGGGTCTTGTACATGTTGCATACTATCTGTCTCGCCCTATAGCTTACCCCTCTTTTCTTCAGAATTTCCTCTAATTTTATTTTCAGTTTTTACTTTATTTTTTCGTTACTCTGCTTGTTTAGCTTATTTCCAAAAATTTCCATTTACTAATTCGGATTTTCATTAAACTTGTAACTATCTAACATTAATTTTTTAAACAAATATACACCAATGGCCACAAATTACTTCATTTAAATATTGTATTCGTTGTCTATTGTAGTAAAACTTATCTGAGCCAAGATATTCAACTTATTCGTCAGGAATATTTCCTCCAAATGAATCAAACACGATTTTTTATTCTTATAATGACAGATCCAATGTGAGCCACATTATCAGAGGTATCTACATTAATCAGTCCAGATTTATATTTTCTAGGATGATAAGGTAATTCATCAATCATAAAACACCATGCAAGTATTTGATTTTTAATTGCTTAGGAAGTTTTTCTATATCAAAATTACTTAATGAAATAGGATATATATATGAATAATATTTGCAATTCTTGTAATTCCAGAGCCAGCTTCCTTCTTCACTGTTAAATTACACCATTTTTGTTCTTCTAATTATTTATCATCGTTTTTCTTGTCCATTACTGATTTGCAGTACTATCTGCTCCACCACAAACCAATAGTTGCTAGCTCTGGTAATGCTGCCAATAATAAAGGAAGTACCCCTCCTTCATATTTTGTTAGTCCTGAACCATCTTTTTCTTAGGTATTCGATAATAAATCCAGAACATATGTAGCTAATGTCATAAGTAAACTACCACTATGTGACTTTTTTATCATTTAATTTTTGTCATATTAATTTTGGTTCCTACTGGCATCAGCAATCCAGAGAAGATTTTGACAGTCTCCACCCTGTATATGCATAATTTTATAAATCAATGGCCTCGAATTTCTCAACTGTATCATTAATAGCAATCTGTTCTTTAGTTAACATATTCATTGATCCCTTTATGCTTTCATATTTTTTCCCACCAATAGTTAATTTCTCTCCTTCAAATTTGCTAACATATTCAAACATACATATTGCTAACATATTCAAACATACCAACAGATTTCGAACCAAAAACTTCATCTTCACTATGATTAGTACACTTTAACATTGTTCTATTTATATTTGTTTTTCTACAGTCACCTTCAGCTTCATCTATTTTTTTTCTATTTTTGATCTCTCCTTCATGTTTACTCAACACATTCTGTATATCTGATTCAAAAAAAGTATACTTGTACTTATTAGTATAATCATCAGACCATTCAGACATTGGACTTAACAAATCCTGGAACATCTCTAATTACTTCAAAATGTTTATGACGATATGGAACCATTTGTTTATCAAACTATTTTCTTCAACAGCTTTCAGTACATTAACAAATAAGCCTTTGATTCCTTCTTTAACTATTTCGATTACATCAGTAACAGGTTGATCTTCTTTTTAAGATTTATCATGCTCTGTTCTTGGTTGTTTCATCCAAAATCTGAATTCTTTCTTCCTTTCTTTTCTGTTTTGTTTAGCTTCTTTAACAACCTCTGGGTCATATTTAGAAATCACTTACTAAGGATGAAAACATTAATTAAATTTATTTTTATGCATGGATTTATAAAAACTAATAGCATAATGCATACTGCTTTTACACTTATGAAAAAAATTGCCACCACATACATCTGGTCCACATTTAGCTTCTTTGCTAGCCCATGAACAGTTAGTATAACAGTGACAATTTGTTTCTAATTTGTTCATAAACTATTATATAGTGAAGGGATCCTTTCAATTATTTTCGTGTTTATGTAATATACGATCAGTATGATTTTATAATAGACATGCAATGTCACTTTGTAAACATTTAGTAAACATTTCTTTAAAAATCATCAAATATTATATAACCTTCAACAAACTCATGATAAATATAATTTAAATTTGTATTAACTTGTCTGAAAATATTTAAAAATTTAGATTACCACATACTAATTCTTTTGGTGTTTTTGAATATATATGAGTTAAATAAATAAAAACAATATGTTCCCTTATGTCTCCCTCTAATAAAATCTTCTCTAACGACATCTTCATTTCAAATGATGAAATAATCGAATACAAGTGAATTATTCTGGCATTAATCTAGCAGTATAATTTCATTTTTGTTTTTTATAAATGTAGTAATTTTCAAATAATTTTTGTTTTCAACTCTCTTATACATTTTTATAAATTCTTTATATTTTGGTTGACTTAAACTTTTTGAATAAGCATATTAACGATTTATCTTATTTCATTTTAAGCATTCTGGAGTTAGAATATAAAAGACATCCAATAATCTTGTTTTTCCACATCCACTTGGTTCTATTATTGCACTCTGAATAGAATTTGGTGGAAGCCGACTTTGTTCATGTTTTGATCTCCTTTCTGGAATTCTTTTTTGTTCCCAGTCAGTTTTCATATAATTAATAAATTTTTATTAATATTAAATGAACTGCCTGTAGCTCATTTGAAGTTGAATGACATACTATAAGAAGACAGGGAAAACATTAAAAAAATAATAAAGCCATTGGAAACTATTTTATTTTTATTAAATTTTAGCAGAAAAGTACTTCATAAACAAAGTTAACTTGCAAAAGTCGCATATGTAAATGTCATCTTCACTTCCTGCACGCAAAGAGCGACTCGACTCTTGACACAATACATACTTAATCCACAATTCTTCCTGGACGTTTCAGGGAATTGATTTGATATCGGTATTGTGGAAACATTTACACAATGCCATCTTTTGAATGCTTCCACTTTTCCTACACATTGGTCGTTTTAAATTTCGGTAGTTTAAATTATGAAACTATTCATTTAGATTTGATAAAGGACTGTCAAAATATTCCATTTACATTCCTTCATGAGTGTTGTTGTTGTTTTGGTCTTTGGTCCAGAGATTGGTTTATTGCAGCCTTCCATGTTACTCTATCCTGCGCAAGCTTCTTCATCTCCAAGTAACTACTGCAACCCCCATCCTTCTGAATCTGCTGAGTGTATTCATCTCTTGGTCTTCCTCTACGGATTTTACCCTCCATGCTGCCCTCCATTACTAAATTCGTGATCCCTTGATGCCTCAGAACATGTCCTGCCAACCGATACGTTCTTCTAGTCAATATGTACTACAAGTTGCTCCTCTCCCCAATTCTATTCAGTACCTCCCAATTTGTTACGTGATCTACCCATCTACTCCTCAGCATTTTTCTGTAGCATTACATTCGAAAGCTTCTATTCTCTTCTTGTCTAGGCTAGTTATTGTCCATGTATCACTTCCATACATGGTTCCACTCATACAATACTTTCAGAAATGACTTTCTGACAGTTAAATCTATACCCGATGTTAACAAATTTCTCTTCTTCAGAAACACTTTCCCTGCCATTGCCAGTCTACATTTTATATCCTCTCTACTTCGACCCTCAGCAGTTATTTTTCTTCACAAATAGCAAAACTCATCTGCTATTTTAAGTGTCTCATTTCCCAGTCTAAGTACCTTAGCATCACCTGATTTAATTCGACTACATTCCATTATCCTCGTTTCCCTTTTGTTGATATTCACCTCATATCCTCCTTTCAAGTCACTGGCCATTCCATTCAAGTGCTCCATCAGGTCCTTTGCTGTCTCTGACAGAATTACAATGTCATCAGCACACCACAAAGTTTTTGTTTCTTCTCCATCGATTCTAATTCCTACACCAAATTTTTCTTCTGTTTCCTTTACTGCTTGCTCAATATACAGACTGAATGACATAGGGGATAGGCTACAACCCTGTCTTACTTCCTTCGCAACCACTGCTTCCGTTTTGTGCCCTTCGACTCTTATAACTGCCATCTGGTTTTTGTACAAATTGTAAATAGCCTTTCTCTCTCAGTATTTGAATCCAAAGTGATCCCTCCACCTCCCCCTCCCCCCCCTGAGGTCGGCTTCTACCAGTTTTTCTATTCGACTGTAAACAATTCATGTTAGTATTTTGCAGCCGTGACTTGTTAAACTGATAGTTCGGTAATTTTCACACCTGTCAACACCTGCTTTCTTTGGGATTGGAATTATTAGATTCTTCTGGAAGTCTGAGGGTATTTCGTCTGTTTCATACATCTCGCTCACCAGATGGCAGAGTCTTGTCAAGGCTGACTCTCCCAAAGCTATCAGTAGTTCTAATGGAATGTTGTCTACTCCTGTGGCCTTGTTTCGACTTAGGTCCTTCAGCGCTCTATCAAATTCTTCACGCAGTATCATATATGCCATTTTGTCTTGATCTACATCCTCTTCCATTTACATAATATCGCCCTCAAGTACATCGTCCTCTATTTCCACCTTTCCGCTTTTCCTGCTTTGCTTGGAACTGGTTTTCCATCTGAGCTCTTGATATTCACACAAGTGGTTCTCTTTTCTCCAAAGCTCTCTTTAATTTTCCTGTAGGCAGTGTCTATCTTACCCTGGTGATACATGCCTCTACATTCTTACATTTATAATCTAACCATCCCTGCTTAGCCATTTTGCACTTCCTGTCGATCTCGTTGTTGAGACGTTTGTATTCTTTTTTGCCTTCTTCATTTACTGCATTTTTATATTTTCTCCTTTCATCAGTTAAAATCAATATATCTTCTGTTACTCAAGGATTTCTTCTAGCCCTCTTCTTTTTAGCCACTTCATCCTCCGCTCCCTTTATTATTTCATCTCTCAAAGCTATCCATTCTTCTTCTACTATATTTCTTCCCTCCGTTCTTAACCATCGTTCCCTAATTATCTCTCTGAAACTCTCTATAACGTCTGGTTCTTTCAGATTATCCAGATCCCATCTCGTTAAATTCCCACCTTTTCGCAGTTTCTTCAATCTACAGTTCATAACCAATAGATTGCGATCAGAGTCAACGTCTGCCCCTGTAAATGCCTTACAACTTAAAACCTTGTTCCTAAATCTCTGCCTTACCATTATACAATCAATCTGAAACCTCCCAGTGTCTCCAGGCCTCTTCCACGTATACAGCCTTCTTTCACGATTTTTGAACCAAGTGTTAGCTATGATAATGTTATATGCTCTGTGCAAAATTCTACCAGGCGGCGCCCTCTTTCATTCCTTACCTCCATTCCACGTTCACCTACATCTTTTCCTTCTCTTCCTTTTCCTACTACTTCATGAGTTATCTGACGTAAATGAAGACAACTGTAAGGCAGGTAGGCAGATTTAATACCGAGAACATTCCTCGAAAAAAATTTGAAACATGCGTGAACGTACATTGAATCACTGTCATGGTTTTTGTTGCTCAGCTGATTGCTAGCCATGTATCGTGACAAATAGGAACTACTGCCACAGTTTCTCGCTAACTCTGCTAGAGTGGAGCAGTCTACAGACAGGTACTAGACGTTTCCACATTGGCCACGCACTTCCACATGTACACCACCTCCTCTATATTGAAATCCCCAATCTGTATGTGACTTGATATAACGTACGAATCACCTACAAGTAATAGTTAACCACAGTCATAAAAACGTAGAACAGACACAGAAATCGCAAGTGCAAAAAACAAATGTAAATAACATCCCTTCATAGTGCATCGTTCTGTCGAATAATTCCAGCACAGTGTGTTGCTTCAGATTTGGAGAGGCAACAGTAGACTCGGTGCTAAATGTATCTTCTTGATCGTTAATCTGAAAGTGTACCATATTAAGTGTAAGTGCATTAATATTCACTATGTGTAAAATCAAAAGCTAACTAAATTGAAAAGTTACAGTTATTACGCCATCAGTTAAAGCTTCATGTTTGACGCCATATTTGCTGATGCTGGTATCTGAACTAAATAAATTGTTTGAGCTCTTCTCCAGCACAATAGTACCAGTGTCACTATTGCTAACTTTCGTATCAGTTGTGTTTGATCTTTGTAGTTGCAACTACGCAGAGTGGCATTTACTCTTCAAATGTGCTTCTAGATTCGTTGTGTTTTAGTTGCAACTACACACAGTGGTATTTACTCTTCAAATGTGCTTCTAGATTCGTTGTGTTTCCGCTAGTTTTATACTTCTTTCCAAGTAAATTACAAGAAAAACTTCTCATGTCCATCTTCTTGAAAAAATTCCACACAAAGGACGAGTGCGCTTCAGATGATATGACTACACTTCAGAATGAAATTACGTGAATGGGAAACGATGCACGTTCACGCTTGGCGATAATCACTTTGCTAACAATGGTAAATGCATGTCATGGCACAGTAGAAGGTGTCCGATAGCTCCTTCTTTCGGTTTCGTCGCATGTCGGATTTGTCGGGAACACCTTTCATCGACTGTCGTGTTTTTCCATTGCTACAAACGCCAGCAAGTTGAAATTAAACGTTGCAGTTCGTTGGTGGCGCCGAGCGCCGATTGCGGTAGCATTCCCCAAATAGTCCAAATGGCTCTGAGCACTATGGGACTTAACATCTGAGGTCATCAGTCCCCTAGAATTTAGAACTACTTAAACCTAACCTAGCGACCTGGGGACACACCCATGCCCGAGGCAGGATTCGAACCTAAGACCGTAGCGGTCGCGCGGTTCCTGACTGAAGCGCCTAGAACCGCTCGGCCACACCGGCCGGCTAGCATTCCCCCTCACACGTCTCCGCAAACGGCAAAGACCAATCTTGTCATTTAGATTTTTGTACATTCAACAACTGATTTTGAAGAATGCCGATGTGAATAAATACCGGTTCTCATCAGATCATCGAAATTAAGCGCTGTCGGTCTGGGCTAGAGGTCGGGTGGGTGACCAGCCAGTATACCGAGCGCTGTTGGCAAGCAGGGTGCACTCAGCCCTTGTGAGGCAAACCTAGGAGCTACCTGACTGTGAAGTAGCAGCTCCGGTCTCGTAGACTGCCATACGGCAGGGAGGGGTTGCTGACCACGTACACCTCCGTATTTGCATCCACTGACGCCGGTGTTCTGAGGACGACACGGCGGCCGGTCGTTACCGTTGGGCCTTCGTGGCCTGTTCGGGCGGACTTTCCTTTAGTTTGGATGTGAATAAATAGTGAACTAGTTACGAAAAAAATTATTTTTTAACGTAAACAGTTTGATGGTTGTTCACATCGGAAATTTTGTTCTTCCGTTCACATCGCCACCTCCCAGTGCAATCAGACTTCTTCTTTTGTCCCACATATATTTGCTTCACACAATAAGAGAGAAATAGTGGACGTGATGGAGGCTCAAAAAGTAGTAACACTCCTTTACACAGTGAAAGTAAAATTTTGTTCTACCATGGTTTCGAAACAGTTTCAAATATTACCGGAAATAGCGAAAAAAATATAAAATAAAAATACGGGCACTTGATAAAACAGATAAAAAAATTTCACCGATATGTCGACATTTTCTGGAGAAATATCGATAAGTCGATAAAGAAGGTGCGCTATGTGTTGCCATCCCCTGCCAAATCAGGGCACCCTGCACTAAACAATAGAAGAATGGGACCTCTCTCCCCAAGTCGCCAGCATATTTGCCGATAGTGGTCATCAAGGATGGTGCAGAATGGCGGCGGAGCACAAGGTGAAGCATTCGTCAGCAGTTAATGTTTCCCAGTCACGGCACGGCTCCGGACGCAGCCGTTTGGAATGTGGTGTTAACAGCAACCCACGCATGGGACGGTAAACCGCTCATGTGGCTGCTGCTGATCTCTGACCAATGGCGTGGAATGACGCAAAATGCTGTAGTGTCCATTCCTTGTTCTCGGATGGCAGACGCGGATGTCAAGGCGTTGTGATGAGCTCGGTGCGCAGCGGGGTGATCCGCGCTTGCGATGGTCAGACGTGGTAAACCTCAACCCTATGACGAGTACACCTGGCCTCACATTTCCTTGCAGTCCAGCACTGGGCCACTGTCACATGCGTTACACGGGTTGGCAAGACAGCCAAATGGAGAAATACTGTGAGCAACTTTTCAAACTCTGTCAGGTGCCGATAGCGCGGTTTCAAAAGAGTATGTGGTATTTAAATGTCATTCACAGTGATCACTCAATAAGTGACCCTGTACAGTCCCCGCACATATTCTATCAAGTCTGGTAAAACCACAGACCACGAACCACACTAACGCATTTTGTTGGCCGTTCTAGCTGCCACATAGTACTGAAACTCTAACCATTTACATATCTGCCGATGTCGTGTACATGTACGAAGTTAGCTTGACGACTGACTATGTCTTATGCGTGGTTAAATTTTTCGTATATATACAGGGCTATTACAAATGATTGAAGCGATTTCATAAATTCACTGTAGCTCCATTCATTGACATATGGTCACGACACACTACAGATACGTAGAGAAACTCATAAAGTTTTGTTCGACTGAAGCCGCACTTCAGGTTTCCGCCGCCAGAGCGCTCGAGAGCGCAGTGAGACAAAATGGCGACAGGAGCCGAGAAAGCGTATGTCGTGCTTGAAATGCACTCTCATCAGTCAGTCATAATAGTGCAACGACACTTCAAGACGAAGTTCAACAAAGATCCACCAACTGCTAACTCCATTCGGCGATGGTATGCGCAGTTTAAAGCTTCTGGTGAAGAAACGGTTGAACGCTTGCGGGCAAGTTTCACGCGTAGCCCGCGGAAGTCGACGAATAAAGCAAGCAGGGAGCTAAACGTACCACAGCCGACGGTTTGGAAAATCTTACGGAAAAGGCTAAAGCAGAAGCCTTACCGTTTACAATTGCTACAAGCCCTGACACCCGATGACAAAGTCAAACGCTTTGAATTTTCGGCGCGGTTGCAACAGCTCATGGAAGAGGATGCGTTCAGTGCGAAACTTGTTTTCAGTGATGAAGCAACATTTGTTCTTAATGGTGAAGTGAACAGACACAATGTGCGAATCTGGGCGGTAGAGAATCCTCACGCATTCGTGCAGCAAATTCGCAATTCACCAAAAGTTAATGTGTTTTGTGCAATCTTACGGTTTAAAGTTTACGGCCCCTTTTTCTTCTGTGAAAAAAAAAAACGTTACAGGACACGTGTATCTGGACATGCTGGAAAACTGGCTCATGCCACAACTGGAAACCGACAGCGCCGACTTCATCTTTCAGCAGGATGGTGCTCCACCGCACTTCCATCATGATGTTCGGCGTTTCTTAAACAGGAGATTGGAAAACCGATGCATCGGTCGTGGTGGAGATCATGATCAGTAATTCATGTCAAGGCCTCCACGCTCTCCCGACTTAACCCCATGCGATTTCTTTCTGTGGGGTTATGTGAAAGATTCAGTGTTTAAACCTCCTCTACCAGGAAACGTGCCAGAACTGCGTGCTTTCGAACTCATTGATGGGGACATGCTGCGCCGAGTGTGGGAGGAACTTGATTATCGGCTTGATGTCTGCCGAATCACTAAAGGGGCACATATCGAATATTTGTGAATGCCTAAAAAAACGTTTTGAGTTTTTGTATGTGTGTGCAAAGCATTGTGAAAATATCTCAAATAATAAAGTTATTGTAGAGCTGTGAAATCGCTTCAATCATTTGTAACAACCCTGTATATATATATATATATATATATATATATATATATATATATATACATGTATATATTAGTGCCTAGCAGCAGTCAGATTGGGCAATTTCCGTCCCATGTGTGGGCTTCTGTTGACACCACAACGCATTATCGATGGTGGTGCGATGGGGAAGCATGGACTCCTGCTGAATGGTGCCGCATTGTGTTCACCGACATTTCACGGTTTTTTGCTAATCTGGATTACGATTGTCGGCGAATATGGTGTCAGTCTTGGAGAGGTCCCATGTCTACAATAATGTGGAGAGGCACAGCGGTATTACTTCTGACTTCTTCGTACAGCGAGCTATTGGCTATGACTTCAGGTCACAGCTGATAGAGATGGAAATATTCCTGACGGCACAGAAGTACGTCACGGACGTACTGCATCTTCATGTGCTGCCTCTCCTGAAATTCAGTCGTGATGCCATTTTCAACAAGACAAGCCTCGGGCACATACATCACACCCACGCTGCCTCTGTCAAATTGAGGTAATCTCGTTGGCAGCAAGATCCATAGACTTGCCTTGACACAACATGTTGATTCCGTTCAGACATCAACTTCGTCCTAGTGACAGTATACAGTGATGGTCTAGCTTGCCTTAGCAGAGGATACAACTTCTTTATGACACGCTTACGAACGGAAACACTGTGTTCATCTAGGCTAGAAAAAGTGTAACGTCATACTGATAAATGGACTCTTACTGCTGAGTTCTCTGTATATTTGACTCCATTTTACCATCACTGAAATAACATCACAACCGCTCTCAACCTATAAAGTTTCATCTTTTTCCTCCTGCCCTTTCGGAAATTCTACATTTTCTGTCAAGTAGGATTACAGGACGATCCAAAAATCATGTCCTCTAGGACAAACTCTGCATCGGTGGTTCGATGGTATTCGTCCATAGGACAAAGTCGTATTCAAGGATATTACAAGAACGATAATTCGAAGCAAAAAAGTCTAGAAAACATCGGCATATCTTTAGAACTATAAGCACTTGCTGAGCAGATGTTTTCACAGTAGTGAAGTTGATAAAGTGCTCATAGCTGCCGCGTGTGGTAGCCGCGCGGTCTGAGGCTCCTTGTCACGGTCCGTACGGTTCCCCCCCGTCGGAGGTTCGAGTCCTCCCTCGGGCATGGGTCTGTGTGTTGTCCATAGCGTAAGTTAGTTTAAGTTAGATGAACCAGTGTGTAGGCTTAGGGACCGATGACCTCAGCAGTTTGGTCCCATAAGACCTTACCACAAATTTCCAATTTTTTTGCTCATTGCTCTTAAGGTATGCACATTAGAGCCCTTATTTACCGGACATTATTTTCTTGCTTTGGTCCATGTTACAACTTGTAAGACTATGGAAAGCCACTCTTAAAACTTATTAAATAAAACAAACGTAATTAACATTCCACATCTTTATTCTTCATTTCTATATGCTTATTCCTCAACGTAGTCACCCTGCTGACGAAGACATTTCTCCCAACGGTAGACCAGTTTGTTAAAACCGTTACTGTATAATTTTTGACTCTGGTGACGGAATAACAATCTCACCCATGCTTGCACCGCTTCATCATTATCAAAGTGAGGTCCTCGAAGGTGTTCTTCAACTTTCTGAAACACATGAAAATCGGATGGAGCCAAGTCCCGACTTGGCTGTGTGGACTATGATCAATGACAGTGAACCCAGAGCGCCGGATTGTTACAGATGTCGCAGCGGTCGTGTGAGGTCTGGCATTAACATGCTGAAAGAGAAGGTGCTCTTTCCAATTCGAAACTCGATTGCAACACGCTGTTTCTTACAGACTGACGTTGCCATGTTACACACTACCTCAGAGCCCTGCACATATGTTGGCCTGAGAATAAAGATTCAGACTTTTACTTAAAAGTAAGAGTTTTCATACAAATTCGGAGGGATTACTTCATGCAATGAAAACTAAGTACCTCTAGTATCTTACACTTTCCAAATGTTATGTGCAGAAAAAATTCTGCTCCGTCCTTATTTCTCTGGATCCATTGCAATACAAGCTCATAAAAATACTTCAACTTCTGTCGTTTCTGTACCAGTCTGATACGGCTTTCATGTTATAAACTGCTTGTACCAGTATGAGATTTTCACTCTGCAGCGGAGTGTGCGCTGATATGAAGGAAGCTTGGAAGGTAGGAGACGAGGTAAAGCTGTGAGGACTGGGCATCAGTCGTGCTTGGGTAGCTCAGTTGGTAGAGCACTTGCCCGCGAAAGGCAAAGGTCCCGAGCTCGAGTCCCGGCCCGGTACACAGTTTTAATCTGCCAGGAAGTTTCATGCTCTTACCAGTGTTGTTAATGATGGATTTATTCTTATGGCTTGGCAGCTACGCTACTGTAGTCACTCTAAATTTTTGTTTTAGTTCTGTATCAGATCAGCTTGTAAAACAGGGTCAGCATGGTTCGAGTGTTTGACCTCGTAACAGGGCACAACAATTTTGTAAGATGGGTGAGCGGGCAGTGGTCGGCCGCTGAGGAGCCCTCAAGAGGTACCATACGCCGCCACTGCTGGAAGACTACGTACGTCAGAGCGCAGTACCACGCTCGCCCTCCGTGATAACCGACTATGAGAGTAGCAGCGTCATAGCTCAGATCCTGCAACGGTAGTATTATTAGTCAGAACAGTGGACCGAAGGTTAAAGTTACGCGTACATTGATATGTCACTGCCATTAACTACCATTCAAGTTATGAAGAGTTATTCTTGCGTTCAAAAATGTTCAAATGTGTGTGAAATCTTATGGGACTTAACTGCTAGCGTCATCAGTCCCAAAGCTTACGCACTACTTAACCTAAATTATCTTCAAACACACACATCCATTCCCGAGGGAGGACTCGAACCTCCGCCGGGACCAGCCGCATAGTCCATGACTGCAGCGCCCTAGACCGCTCGGCTAATCCCGCGCGGCTCTTGCGTTCAGCGAAAGTGATAAATATATATATCGTCATTCAAGTGGACATGGATTACATCCAGTTTAAGTATTCGATATTAAAGCTTTTTACTAAAGTTCACTAATATTTTATGAGTGTCCTAGCAACCAACACGACTGCCTCTTGAAGTAAATACGCTTGCTATTATACAAAATAACGGAGAAGCGCTTATAAATGTAAACCAAGTTGCCTTTATATTGGAACATTGAGGAAACAGCGCACTTGCAATTTTTTTTTTGCATCTAGTGTGTTAATGAATGGATGCACCTAGTTTTTGGCACTTGTGAAATGAACGTTACGCGATCTTCCATTCTCAATTACGCCAGAATCAAAAACAGTACTGTTGAACATTGAGGAATTTAAGATGAACACAAAATACATATTCAGAACTTCAGAACTCAATACTTTTTCATTTGTACATATGAACACAATACCAATAGAACGTCTAAATTAGGCCATAAAACATATTGATCTTTAATCTTCTTTGGTATTCGAAAAATATTACATCGTTGTTTTCCCTTGTTTGCCGCTTCTTTACGACAACTGCCAGCTTGTGACGCTTTTTGAAATTACGACTCCCGTATAAAACACTGTGAATCAATCCAGACGTCTAAACGAAGGACCAGTAAATATCTACCTACAGACAGTAACCATAAATACCCAAAAATCTCACAAGCCAGAACGTTTTGAAAGGTACATTCGAATTGCACGCTTCAATGTACGTACTGATAAGTCACATCGTAGATACAAAATTGCTTTTGAGTAGTGTAATTGTTTTCCATGTTTCTTCAACCAATATCATCGTTACACTCCCTAGCAGATTACAACTGTGTGACGGACCGAGACTCGAACTCGGGACCTCTGCATTCGTTGTCAAGCGCTCTATAATGTGAGCTACCCAAGCACGACTCTCGACCCCTCCCTACAGCTTTAATTGCTCCAGTACCTCGTCTCCTACTTTCCAAACTTCACACAACCCCTCCTGCAGATCTAGCAATCCTGGAAGAAAGGATATTGCGGAGATATGGCTTAGCTGCAGCCTGCGGGATGTTTCCAGAATGAAATTTTTGCTCTACAGCGGACTGTGCGCTGATATGAAACTTTTTGGCAGATTAAAACTGTGTACCGGACAGAGACTCGAACTCGGGATCTTTGCCTTTCGTGGGCAAGTACTCTACCATCAGAGCTACCCAAGCACCAATCATGACTCGTCCCACAGCATTAATTCTCCCAGTACCTCGTCTCCTACTTTCCAAGCTACACAGAAGCTCTCCTGCAGAGGAAGGTAGGAGACGAGGTACTGGCAGAAGTTAAGCTGTGAGGACTGGGCATGAGTCGTGCTTGGGTAGCTCAGGTGGTAGAGCACTTTCCAGAAAAAGGCAAAGGTCCCGAGTTCGAGTCTCGGTCAGGCATACAGTTTTAATATGCCAGGAAGTTTCATATCAGTGTCAGCGCACAATCCGCTGCAGAGTGAAAATTTCATTCTGCGCTCTCCCATTATACTTGTCACAAATTTCGATAACATCTCTCTCTCTCTCTCTATTTCTACACCACGAAGATGACGTGCTACAGACGCGAAATTTAACCGACAGGAAGAAGATGCTCTGATATGCAAATAATTACCTTTTCAGAGCATTCACACAAGGTTGTCGCCGGTGGCGACACCTACATCGTGTCTGACATGAGGAAAGTTTCCAACCGATTTGTCATACACAAGCAGCAGTTGACCGGCGTTGCCTGGTGAAACTTTGTTGTGATGCCTCGTGTAAGGAGGAGAAATGCGTACCATCACGTTTCCGACATTGGCAAATGTCGGATTGTAGCCTATCACGATTGCGGTTTATCGTATCACGACATTGCTGCTCGCGTTGGTCGAGATCCAATGACTGTTAGCAGAATATGGAATCGATGGGTTCAGGAGGGTAATACGGAACGCCGTGCTGGATCCCAACGGCCTCGTTTCACTAGCAGTCGAGATGACAGGCATCTTATCCGCATGGCTGTAACGGATCGTGCAGCCACGTCTCGATCCCCGAGTCAACAGATGGGGACGTTTGCACCGCAGCATGGACTATCAGCCCAGAGACCATGGCTGCGGTTACCCTTGACGCTGCATCACAGACAGAAGCGCCTGCGATGGTGTACTTAACGACGAACCTGGGTGCACTAATGGCAAAACGTCATTTTTCGGATGAATCCAGGTTCTGTTTACAGCATCATGATGGTCGCATCCGTGTTTGCCGACATCGCGGTGAACGCACATTGGAAGTGTGTATTCGTCATCGCGGTACTGGCGTATCACCCGGCGTGATGGTATGGGGTGCCATTGGTTACACGTTTCGGTCACCTCTTGTTCGCATTGACGGCACTTTGAACAGTCGACGTTACATTTCAGATGGTTACGACCCGTGGCCCTACCCTTCATTCGATCCCTGCGAAATCCTACATTTCAGCAGGATAATGCACGACCGCATGTTGCAGGTCCTGTACGGGCCTTTCT
The DNA here is from genome assembly GCF_023864345.2 of Schistocerca serialis cubense. NCBI lineage: Eukaryota > Metazoa > Arthropoda > Insecta > Orthoptera > Acrididae > Schistocerca > Schistocerca serialis. The sequence goes on from NC_064644.1 coordinate 561,420,993, forward strand.
GGATACAGAAAATGTTCGACTGCTGCCCTGGCCAGCACATTCTCCAGATATCTCACCAATTGAAAACTTCTGGTCAATGGTGGCCGAGTAACTGGCTCGTCACAATACGCCAGTCAGTACCCTTGATGAACTGTGGTATCGTGTTGAATATGCATGGGCAGCTTTACATGTACACGCCATCCAAGCTCTGTTTGACTCAATGCCCAGGAGTATCAAGGCCGTTATTACGGCCAGAGGTGGTTGTTCTGGATACTGATTTGCAAGAATCTATGCACCCAAATTGCGTGAATATGTAATCACATGTCATTTCTAGTATAATATATTTGTCCAATGAATATCCGTTTATCATCTGCATTTCTTCTTGGTGTAGCAATTTTAATATCCAGTAATATATATATATATATATATATATATATATATATATATATATATATATATATATGTGTGTGTGTGTGTGTGTGTGTGTGTGTGTTTGTGTTGATGGGTCACAGGTGGCGGATAGTGAATGTTCCATCAGATATGGTGGACAGCTGCGAATACAAAATAAGCAGCCTCGGACCAAGGCAAAACAAAACAATACCAAATCCACTTTGCGTTTGTCTTTTAGCAAGCGACAAAGTGGTCAGTGCCTGTTCACCACTGGTGCGGCTTATATTCTTAATCTGGAACCAACCCTTCCAGTCTTAACATTCTGAGTTCACTCAATGAGCCTACTCAACCCCACTTGATTGCAGGTACAATCATCATGGAGGGTTTTGATGACCACAGTATTACCTCAGGTGGTCAATCTATCGCTACCATTGCTGGCGCAACTAGTCTTTCGAATTCTGGGGCTGCCAAGTTAAAATGCGGTGTGATTCAGCAGAGTAAGTCGGAGTCCTCTGGCCAACTTAAAACCAAAACAAATACAAGTTTTGTAACCCTTAACACACAAACACTTTTGCTACCAGGTAAATTTCATAAATTGGGATATACATTAAAAGAACAGAAGGTTCAAATTTTGGCTCTTCAGGAAACACAAATGACCGACAATAACACAATGGATTTCGGCAGTTATCGTTTTTTTTTTTCAAAGTAAAAATGATAAAAGAATACTTCATAATGCACCACATCTGTAGTCTCCAAAAATATTTTAAACTCAATAACGGAGGTAAAACCCATTAATAATAGACTAACGACAATTTCTCTTAAATGCGCAAATAAAGCTTACACTTTAATTAATGCCCATATACCACTCAGTGTGGATAACCATAAAAAGCCTGATGAAGTTAATCTAGCTTGGGAAACATTAGAAAGCTTCATCTCGAAAATTCCCTCAAATCGTGCTAAAATTGAAATGTGTGATTTTAATGCTCAATTGGGTAAAGAGAAAAAATATAAGAAACCGTTGGGTGGATTTCCTGCTCATAAGTAGACAAACCAAAATGTTCAAAGACTTGTTGAACCATGCAAAATTATTAACCTTAAAATCATGTTAACACATTTTTAAAGAACCCTACATTTATTGGGTGAATTCCAGTCAACCATGCAGCAATTTCACGCCATAACTGCAAAGAAATTTTAAATGTCCATGTTATGAAAGGCACTGTTATTGATTCTGACTATTATTTAACGTGAATAAAAGTAAAACTTGAGCCTCAGAAACTCTTCAAAAGAAAAAATACTACCCCAAAATTTGACACTGCTGAAATAACCCCAAGTCTAACAAGTGAACTTGACAAAAACAGTCCAACCATTGGCAAAACCTATAAGGATATTTCATCAAAACAGCACAAAATTTAATTCCGCTTCGAATGAAACAAAAACACTCTTGGTGGAACGCGGATTGTGAAATAGCAGTTAAGTCTAAGCATAGGCATTCGAAATTTGGTATAGTAACAAAACTGAAAAACAGCACACCACCTTCGTAACAGTGGAAAACAAACACCTAAATTAATCCGACAGACTAAAAGAAACTATGAAAATGCACAACTTTCGGAAATCGAAAAAGGTTTCAAAAAGAACAATACAAGAAACGTTTATAAAGCATTCAAAACAAAACTAACCCGTTACCAACCTCAAAGCATTTGCTTCAAAAATGGAAATGGCAGTTTGGCTCTTAACAACAACAAAAATTGCAAGGTACTTGCTAATTATTTTGAAAAACTATTGAACTATCCAGAACCAGCAAATAAATTCCAACCACAGCAAACTAATAACACCAATCTAAACTCTAAAGCACCTGACGAAATCGAAGTAACTAAACAAATTAAGAGACTTAAAAACAATAAAGCATCTGGAGAAGACGACATAATCTCAGAATTACTAAAATCATCTGGCCATAACACTATAAAAGAGGTAATTCAACTAATAGGACATATCTGGCAAAAAAATACCAGAAGACTGATAGACTGCCCTAATTCATCCGTTGCATAGAAAAGGGGATAGAACCGATGATAATAATTACTGAGGAATCTTTCTCTCAGTCATATACAAACTTCTTTCGCAGTGTTTATCGATCTCAAGAACATCTAGAACCTAAAATTGGTGAATACCAATCAGGCTTTAGATGAAACAGACCCTGTCTGGAACAAATTCTTGCTTTAAAACTAATCCACAGACAACAGAGGATTTGTAGTAACAATATTGCATGTACTTTTGTGGATTTAAAAAAAAGTTTATAGCTCTGTTGATAGTGAATCTCTTTTCCAAATTTTAAAGGAACAAGGGCTATATAATAAAACTTTAACACAGATTAAGGAAACATTAACTGACACTAGATCTAAAGTTAAATTCATGGGAGAGATTTCTGAAATGTTTCAAATAAATACTGGTGTTAGACAGGGAGATGAACTCTCTCCATTAATGATTGACTGTGTTTTGGAAAGGTAATTACAGAATGGCGAGAGTCGTTTCAAAATATAGACCAATCAATCAGGTAGAACTGATATTATATTAGATTGCCTCGCCTTTGCAGATCATCTGGGAATTGTAACTACAGATGTTACCACAGCTCAAAAACAAATTGAAATTCTGAAAGAAGTCTCGGAAAAGGTAGGACTACAGATATCATTCGAATAAACGGAATACATGACATGCAAGAAACAGGCAGCAAAGTTTTTGAACACGAAATATAGAAAAGTAAAAAGGTATCTCAGATTAAATACTTCGGGAAAATCATACAAGAAAACAGGCTGGAAAAAGCTGCAAATGAAGTTCGCTGTTAAAAGATGGCAACTGCATTCAGATTAACACAGAATATTTATAATAAAAAATCACTTTCTAGAGTTAGCAAACTTAGACATTACAGCACTGTAATCAAACCTGAATGTCTTTATAGAGCAGAAATTTTAATTTCAAATGGGAAGAGGGATATTGAAGAAATTCAAAAGAAAGAAAGAAAGATTATTAGGAAAGTAATAGGCCCCTAAATTACTGGTGGAGAAACTTGAAGGCTGAGAAGTAGTAATGAAAAAGAAGAACACTCAGACACGAGAAAATGAAGACTTAAATTTTATGGGCAGATTAAAAGAATGGCATCCACTAGGTTGACAAAACAAACAGTAGAATTCTACGAAAACATAAGTAAGGCCAAAACTGAGGCAATGAAATGGATTGCTGCAATTAAGGAGGGTATTAGAGCAGCCGGTATAACTCAGGCAGACCTTACAGATAGAAAAACATTAAGACAAAATATTTTTCATAGGAAAGTTGGTCAAAGGGAAATTAGATAACGGACTGGAACGCCGTGGTCTGATGAAAGAAAGAAACTTCTTCCTGAAAGGATGAAACAAATTTAGGCGCAAAGAAAGGCCAACCATCCAACATGACACTGATGGATTGTACCTAGCGTGGTCCTACTGGGCCCATACGTCAATAATGGCAGCTTTGGCGTCCGGTGCAGGCCCGTAACGTCTTTTAGGCGGCTTGCTTGTCGGTGGTGATGAAACGATGAGGAAAAGACAACATCCATTCCCTGAGTCGAGAAATTCCCCGACACGGCGGGAAATCGAACCCAGGCTTTTTCAGATGGCATCCAGCCAGGCTGACACTGCAGCTGTCAAGGAGGAAATGTAGATGTAAAAATGACTGTTGTGATTTGACAGAACGTTCTTGAGTACATTTTTCATTTCCAACCTTCACATAAAAAGATTTGTTTCTCCTTCTTTCAGGATAATGGTTACTGTAACGATAAACAAATAAATATTGAAAATTTCCACATTCATAATGAATCTTTTGTTAGAATTACGTGGGAATAAAACAAAAGACGTTCGAGTATGAGCAGCGAGATTAGATCCAGAGACCTCGCAGTAATGAAACTAACTGCTTGCTCGCCCGCCTATGGACTTCTTGAATACTATCGACGAAGGATATAACCACGTCCACAGTTTTTAAACTCGATTTTCTCGAAAACGGTTGAGAATTGCGTATTCCTGCTTACATATGTTGACGTTCTGCTCGTCCCCTACACAACTTGTCAATACGAATCAAATCGGCGTGGGGAGCCTTCGTACGGTCCTCTCGTTAGCTCAGGATGGAACAGCAGGAGGTGCCCAGTGGCAACAGAGCGGTCTGGCCACACGCGTGGCATCAGTGAAACAGCTAAGTGAGCGGACAGTGTCACGCCCGCACACCACAGCAGCAGACTGTGACGTATCGTGGCCACGTCGTTTGGCAGCCAACAGCCGGAGGTGTGCCCGGTGCGGGAGGCACCAGAGTGCTGGCAGCAAGCACAGCACCGCCTGGCAGACGCCCTTGAGCCATCTGGAATCAGTCAGCAGTTGGCCTCCAGTATTTGAAGGCACGAGTCCGGCTCTGGTCAGCTTCATCACTAGGCACAGTGCATATTCTGGTAGTAGTGATGCGCAAGGTGCAATTGTTCACACACACCGTATTAGGTGCTCTGAAATGGACGGAGGAACTTTGACACTCCAAACAAATTACTGGCACACACATAAACACTTCGTTGGGCTTAACTTCACTAAAGGTGTACAGCAACTTGTTGGATGCACTTGTGGATAGATACAACTCAGCAGTGGCCTGTGAAGGCGTGCATTACTGAATACATTGTCAACAAGACTATGTCCGACCTGAACGCCGCACTGTCAATCACTCTTGTAAACACTCGTCCCTATGCAAAGGCTGTAGGCTCCATTTGTAGAGTAAGTCCCACAGGCTGAGCCCCACTACGAACTGCAGCTAAGAATATCAAACCTTGCAACCCCATACTAATACTGTAGTACGCAAACGCCATTGCTGCCTGCGCCTGCCACTTATCACGATGCAGCAAAAGCCCATCTCATTGGTGGCGTCGTGGAGATTGCCGATTGGGCCGCGCTCGTGGTTGGCGGCGAACTTCAGAGATCGGACAGTGGCGCCGGTCGGAAACTGTCTCAATCCGCCACCTCTGGTTGCCTCCATTGATAAGGACACAACAAGTAGTTAGACAGGGCAGCCCACATCAGATCGACGACGGGCGTGCAGTACATCCCAGTGCTGGCTGTGGACAATGTGAGGGACTGCCTAGTTGCAGTGGGCGGTGTTTATGGCCGCTATACCCGACCCTGTTCTGACAAGGAACTACTTTTTATTGCGTAGAGCACGGGTCAGCAACCAAGGGCATGCAGGCTAGATCCGGCCTGGGATTGGTTTCAATCCAGTATGCGGAAGAAATTCAGGAGTGAGCGGGCGATGTGCTGTCATTCTACTGTGCCTGGAAACCATTTTGCGATATAGCTGATGACATTTGATTCGCCTTGGGTTTGCAGCTCACGACGCAGACCACTGGAAGTTTTCTTAATCAGCGCAAGCACAATGCTGTTTCGCTGCAGATGCATGCGTTTCCAATCTGAGTGCGAAGTTGTCGTCATGTGTGTGTGTGTGTGTGTGTGTGGAGAGTGGCAGCAACGGCTCACTACCTCGAAAGAGATGCGGGGAGAATAATTTGCGCCTCTGAATCAGTGCTGACGACATACACATACCTTACTTCTTACTGCCTACGTCTGTGCTTTACACCGGTAGCTCAGGATAGTAGCAACAAGGGGGCGAAAATTATTGACTAGTGGCGTAATGTGCCGATTTGAACCGGAGAAAACTAGTTATTTTTTGTCAGTTCGTATGTTTAGCTCTATACTAGTTGCTCATTAATTTTGAGCAAGTGTTTCCATGCACCTAGCATTAAAAGAGAATAGTGGATGTCGCTAATTCCAGCAGAAAAGGATGGAGCATTATTTATAATTTATAAAAAGAAACTTGGTTTGCTTGTTGTGTAGTGAAACACTGTATGTTGTGAAGAAAAGTAATAGGAAAAGGCACTTTTCTACAAAGGACATTACTAAACAGCAGCTTACAGTAAAATTGTAAAAAGACAAATTTAAACATTAATTTCAGACAAGCAACAGCATATGTTTGCCAAAGAGAGGGCACAGTGTGACAACTGGAATAGTAGTAAGTGGGTACGTTCTGTGCAGTAGGGGTATAAACAATGCTTGTACCATCCTTTTCTCTCAAATGAGGAAACTATTACACATTTATGAAGACGGCAAATAACAGGCGGCAGACAACTGTAAGTAAGACCAAGAGCACTAAAAACATATCGATAAAATTTAATTTAAATGAAAAACGTAGTATCATGAAATTCATTATCGTTATTTTCAAGTTTCTTCATTCCTTCATATCTCAGTTTAATGCTTCTATGTTCAAAAAATTGAAATTCCCAATCAGTAATTAATTTACAAAACCTGTTCGGAAAAATAATTTTAAATTGCTGACTGAGCTCCATTCAAATTTTCTCTCCATATTTAGTTTCCAAATATTCAGATCCTATAATATGTTTCATTTACTTCCAGGTCACTAATCTTTTATGAACAAACTCAAATAGTAAGAGTTGTTGAGCTTCTTGGGTAGGACCTCCATTTATATAGATCAAAAATTCAATAAGATAACAGTAAATGAATTCTAAGAAATTGTGAAACACTTCAGTGCCCTTTGAAGGAAACCTGTTGGGGATTTTTCTGATGGTATTCTCTTTATTCGATTTCTCCCCAGCAGTGTCTTTTTTTTCTGCTAAACATCGTTTCTGGTCTTCAACTTGGCTGCTAATCGTCATCCACCCACTTCTTCTTCTGGCTGCGTCTTGGAGCAGCAGGATGGATAAATTGGAGTAACATCAATCATTTGTATGTTTACCCTAAAAGTTTAGATCAACAGAAGCATCAAAAATTTACTAAAAGGTATAAAAAGTTGAAGACAAAAGCAATGAGAAGTTTACTATAACTGTTGAAAATAACGTTGATATTGTACCACTAGATCACTACCAACACAATCCACTTGTAGCATTTGATGATTTCATTGTTGAAAATAAGAATATAGTTAGAGAATATTTTACTAGAGGTAATGATTGTCTTTATTTAGCTCAGACCTATTCTCAAATACCTAAACTATTAGAGATGATCTAAATTTTTAGAAATATTTTTAGACAGGATGAGAAGCGTTACATGGATTTAATTTTATCTAAAGTCAACGTCGCAAAAATCATAGGAAGCATAAAAATGTGCAGTTATCTATTTGTTTATTGTAAATAACTTCTAATCTAAATGACTTACTGTTGTGTACATAGTTTTGTGTAGCCAGCGCGTACACAACCTTCCCAATAGAGCCTCGCCCCGCTAAGCACAAAAGCACAGGCGCAGCGCTCGTCCATCTCCGCACTACGAGATGGCGCTGTCTTAGAGACGGACCAAATTCTGCTTCTGCTGATCCGCGTATTAATATGTCACGCAGCCAATGAGATTGCTGCTAATGTAGAACCTTTTCTCCTCACGGATCACACTCGTGCAGTGATACCTGAATGTTCGAGGTATTATAAAGAGTGTACAGACCTCCGATTAGTCAGTCTGCATTTGTCTGCATTAGTCTGCATTAGTCTGCATTTGTCTGTACCAGTCTATAGTCAAGTTTCAGTCTGCGCCTAATAAGATTATCATATTCCTGTACATAGCCATGAAGAGAAATTTATAGACCCTTTGTCAAGTATCAGAGATATGTGAGAATAAGATTAACGTACCAAGACCAAAGGAACTTCAGATTGTCAATTGTAAACAGCATCCAGAACCAGATTAAGTAATTTCTATGCTTTTTATTATTTTAATGAATGTGTGTGAAAATTAATCAAGTTCTGTTTAAATTTGGTCACCGTAAATCTGCTACTCTAAGCATGCAAGTGGCATTTCTATCGTCTGAGCTAACGGCAGAAGATAAATACGCCACGATAAGACCATGAGATATATTGCTGACACTCACCTACTTCGTTAGAGCGAAAAGTCAAATAATCTGATGGTGTGTGTACCGAAGGTCTCAAGTACGCACACCACACTTACATCAATTAATTTTGTGAAATGTAGTCATCTTTTCATAAGTAACATTTCAAAGATATAGCGGCAGTCAGCCTGTGGCTGATAGCGATCGATTATGTCACTTATTTTTGTTTTAGAAAATAAGTGAAGGGCGCTGCTGGCCATTTCTCTCTCTGTTGTTTCTTAGCTTTTCTGCTGATAGCACACGTTACATCTGTGTTCCTTGTGGACTAGTAAGTATTCTTTCTTTTTGTATATAGATCAGATGTAGGTGTACCTTTAGAAACGTCTGTAATTAAATTAATGAAAATTAATTAAGTCTCATGAGTTCTCATTTTAAGAGTTGTCCTAAAAGATATAAGATATGTGAAATGTTTTATTCTGACAGCCAACGACCAGTACGAGCTTAAAGATCGTGGCATGGAGGCGCAATGGCCGAATCAGTTAGTTTTCAGCCATTTATTCATTTGAAACTTACTACAGCGTACCTAAGATTAACTGCCGATAATCACAAAGCGTTTTGCCAACTAGAATGCAAGTGTGGGAGCTTAAATGATCTGGCCACAGCCTCCAAGCTGCGATTCCATTCTGCCTGTAATTAACATATACCGGCCCCTTCAAACTGCTGGTGCTATTATAAGATGTAATCTTCTCGAAATTTTACAGCATTTTTCTAGAATCAGTTTGGTCACAAACAGAAATGCATCCACCATCAACAATGGGTGTCTGCTCCAGTTAATTTTAACAGATTTCTTCCCAGTGATCAAATTCAATTTCTACTTAAAAACAAAATTTTAGTTCTCTTGCTTGAACAGACAGATAACACAAATTTAAATCGACCAATGGAAAATCCAGGATGGAATGTAACAACATTATGAACAGGAAAATTGCCACTCTGCACATAGCGGAGATGCTTTGGGCCAGTAAGGCCTTCCTCAAAAATAGACGACGCGCACACACACACACACACACACACACACACACACACATACACACACACACACACACACACACATCCACCCACACAGACACACACACACACACACACACACACACACACACACACACACACAAAGAGGCGCTCGCGCACGCACGCTCATGCACAAACACAACTCGTACGCATGACTGCAGTCTTAGGCAACTGAAACCACACTGCGAACAGCAGCACCAGTGCATGATGGGAGTGGCGACTGGGTGGTGGTAAAGAGAAGGCTGTAGTGGGGAGGGGGAGATATAGTAGGGTAGGGGTGGTGGACAGTGAAGTCCTTCAGGTTAAACAGAGAGCAGTGGAGGGATAGGGAGGGGGGTAGTGGAGAAGGAGAGAACTAAAAAGACTGAGTGTGATGATGGAATGAGGACTGTGTAATGCTGGAATGGAATCAGGGAAGGGGCTGGATGGGTGAGGACAGTGACTAACGAAGACTGAGGCTAGAAGAGTTACAGGACCATAGGATGTATTCTCCACACTTGTGCATTTCAGAAAAGCTGGTGTTGGTGGGAAGGATCCAAATGGCACAGGCTGATCAGCAGTCACTGAAATGAAGGATGTCACGTTTGGCAGCATACTCAGCAACAGGGTGGTCCGCTTGTTTCTTGGCCACAGATTGTCGGTGACCATTCATGCCGACAGACAGCTTGTTGCCTGTCATGCCCACATAGAATGCAGCACAGTGGTTGCAGCTTAGCATGTAGCTCACATGACTGGTCTCACAGGTAGCCTTACCTTTGATGGGATACTTGATGTTTGTGACCAGACTTGAGTAGGTGGTTGTGGGAGGATGTAGGAGAGTCTTGCATCTAGGTCTATTACAGGGATATGAGCAGTCAAGTGAGGGATTGGGAGAGGGGCTCTGTAGGGATGGATGACATTTTGTTGAGCCTGCCTGCGACTCAGCATCTCCGTTACATGGTGTGTAGAAACCTTCCCTTTCATAATATTGTCACAAATTTAAATCACAATTACCATGACTTTGTTGGTGGTGATTTAAGTTTTGATAATTTTAAGGAATATTGTAGAACACATTAGAATGATCAGTTCAGATTTTTTATAATAGACATGACAAGGAAGCAAAAGGAAGGTAGGTGTAGATTTTGAACAAAAGATTTTTTCACATGTGTTATAAATGTTTTATTAATATTTTTATGTATATTAAACGTCTGCCAAGCAAGACCCAAGGCTTTTTGAGAAAGCTAAACGAAACTGAAAGAAAAAGGAAGAATTAAAAGAAGAATTTAAAAATTATAAGAAAAAGAAAGTAGGAATAACAAGAATATTAACAAATAAATTTAGTGACTTCATCAACAACAATAAGGAATTCCAAACTTGATTAGGTTTTTGAATAACTTACCACACACATTTCGTAAAAGTGAAAAATATGGAAAAGTCAATTGGGCTTTAAATTATTTATCATTACCAGATATGCATTTTCCACGATATGTGAACAACTCCTGGTAGTGGCCATGTTCTTAAACACTGCCAGGCCTAGACCTCGGACGAGATTTCACGCCCCAACAAGGCACTGGCACAATCAAAAGTATCTCCCCTAATCACAAAGACACTCCAATGACTCTCAAACACAGAAACACTCGGCAGAACCTTTGACTCCGTATATGGGTAAGTGTGTAAAGAAACACTACTGACAAAATCGGAGCATTGACCTTAAGTATTTTACACATGGGCAACTGTATTAATAGAGTGCAGGCTTTGAAAACGCTAACAGAAAATCATTTGATTACAAGAAACACAGAGCACTAGCAAAACTTCTAAGAAAACTTTCAAATAACGGCCACCATTTAAATAGGCCAACTGAACTCTTCCACACCATCTTAAAGATCGACTATAAAAGTCTCTTCATAACAATAAAATTTAAATGCCTCTGAGTGCGTCGGTTAACAAAACATAATTACGACCACTTATTTAATATCATGTAAACAACACGAAGGAGCGGATTCCACAGTTTCAGCGCTTCACTTCAAATTCTGTTCCCAGCGAAGTCACAGAACTTTTATCTTCAAGCTGGCCATGTCAACAAAACGCCCGCCGAATTTCACAGTACAACGTATAATGGTCATCACGCTCGTTCGGCAGCCGTTGACACTCGTCTCCCAGCGAATGTCACGAGATCTCGAGAGTGTGGCTTCCGGCATTCCTTCTCAGCCAACGACGGGCTCCTTAACCTTACCAGTCTTCTTCACCTCCAACTTGACTCCCATCGCTCCGCTATCTTTGTTTCCATTGACCTCCAGAACGCCTACGACCGTGTCTGGCATCCCGGGCTCCTCTTCAAACTCCATATTAATTTCGTCCGTCTCGTTGCTTCCTTACTCTCCCATCGCTCCTCCTATGTCACTATGCGCAATTCCAACTCCTGTACCTTCTATCCCTCCGCCGGCGTGTCCCAAGGCTCCGTCCTTTCTCCTCTATCTCCTATACACTGCTGATATGCCCAAATCTCCCCCACCTGTTCATCCCCAAACCCACCTTGACCAGTTCATCAATTGGTGCAACCAGTTGTTCCTTTGTATCAACCTCTCGAAGACCCAGGCGATCATCATAGGCCGCACCACCTTCTGTCTCCATGATTTCTACTTAACCGTTTTTGGACATCCTATCCATTTCACTCCTACCCTCAAATACCTTGGCCTCACCCTCGACCGCCACCTCACCTGGACTCCCCATCTCCTTACCATCCAACACAAGGCCCACAACAGACTCCACCACCTGAGACTCCTGTCCGGATGGACATGGGAACTGCATCCTTCCACCATCCTTCACACCTACAAATCCTTGATCCGCCCCATCCTTTGTTATGCCAGCACTGCTTGGATTTCCACCCCTCCCAAGTTCTTTAATGCCCTCCAAATCCTCCAACGCCATGCACTCTGCCTCACCTTCCATATCCAGCTTCCGTCCCCCATGCACATTCTCTACGACCTCATCCCCTTCTCCCATCATTTTTCTTGAACAGATCTGCTCCCTGTATATTGCCCGCCGCTGACTCAATCCCCCCCACCCCCTGGTGTCCTCCCTCCTCTCCACCCTGAGCCCATTGCTGCCTCTTTACCATTATGTCCTGTGTCCCGTCCTCTCTCCATCTCCACACCCTTGACCTCCTTTCCCAATGCAACTTCCAGCACCTACCCCTCCTGGATGACGAGCTTCGCCCTGATGTCCAGCCCTCCTACCAACTCTAACCCCACCTTGCTCCTGCCTCCTCCTCAGGGCTCTCTCTCCTCCCCCTCCCTTCTTCTGAGTGGCTTTCCCCTACACTCCCTTCCTCTCCCATGCTCCCCTTCAACGTCTCTGCACTCTTTCCTAGCCTGTGTTTCCTCTTCCTCTCCCACCCTTCCTGTCTCCTGCATCTTGGGGCGCCCCCTGCCACCCTCCCCCATTTTCCTCTTCCTCCTGTCTCCCCATCCCCTCTCCCCTCCTTTTCCGTCCTCTCCAACCTCCAGTTGCAGGTCCCTACCACTGGTTTTTTTAATCTTTGTTAGTGTTTCGTTGTTTCCAGTGGTTTTATCTTTTAAGTGTCTCCCTCTATGTGAATCTTAAACTGTGGTCGACTTTTACCTTGTGTTTGACTCCAGTGATTTTAAGTATTCAACGAATTGCCAACTGTGTTCTTTTAACTTTATGTCGACTTTTTCATTGTCTCCATATTAGTGTATATTTTAACTCCCATCATCTCCATTTACTGTATATTTATGTCCCCCTTTATGCCTCCATTTTTATATAAGAGTTCCCCATGTATTTTTGTTAAAGCCATTTGGAGAAAGCAGTGGACTGTGGCGCTGCCTGCCCATATAGGGCAGAGGAATTACATTACAATAAAGGAAAAACAGCGTTTTCGCCTGTATCACCTGAAGATGGCCAGAAGACTCTGCACCGAAATATTGTGGCAGGAAGTTACAAACATCCGACAGTTCTCCCAAAATTTTGGGAACTATATGTGTGCCAGGAAAGTTTTAAATCTCACACATTAAAAGTAGTTTGTGTGGATGTGCTTACACATTCCAAGCAATTGCGACAGTTTTGGAAGAGAGGTCTTATTTGTTAGACACTGCTCAGTTAGCAGTTTCTATTTCTGGTGTGGATGTGGAGTTCAGCGTAGCAGCAGGATTATTACCATTACAGCCGTTAAAATGAACAGTTTCTTTACTAATGAAATTTCAGAATTTTGCAACAGAATATTTAAGGTGGCTGTGATAGAACGTTATAAGTAATAAACACTGTTCATCACGCGTGAGAAGTGCAACAGTCCGAAAATGGGGCGAGCAAAAGAAGGATGTATTCTCAAAAACGTATGTTGTGAGGTATACTTAGTTGATGTAACGTTGCTGCGAAAGGTGTGCCATTCATATGGGTGCTTTATTTCATAAATATTATCGTCACAGACGCTATAGTTGTCCGTGTCTGGCATAGACCAAGGAAGTGGCCAAGTGCCGAGCCCAGACGAGGTGTAGTACAGATCACCACCGCTACGGTCTGAGCTTTGTACTATGCTAAGTTCATAATGCTCCAACCGTGGAAACAGGCAGGCAGCTGAGCTGGACGTTTGGCAAACCAAACTTGCTTCATTGCTTCCATCATGTCATCTCAGACTCTCTACATCTTCTGGCAGAGGAAAATGGTAACAGCCTTGTGCTTACTTGGCTGCAGAAACGATCGCCAGGAAGTAACGTAAGATCCAGAAGAATTTTGTCCATCAGATCGCAGACTGTTACCACTTCTAAAAACCGCACATCTTATATTTTCTACTTTTTGGCTGCTGTTTCTCTTACGCCGACCCAATCCAAAATACAATGTTCAATGCCCGGGATGCTTAACAAATTATTTGCTAAGGCTGTCCCAGTTTCTCGGTGCATGGTGTACAGACAGTGTAGGAGCGAGGGTAGTTTTCTGCCACAGGCAGTTGTAGTGTGCAAACATGAGAGCCAAATTTAGGTGAGAACCATTTCATCACAGTACGCGACAATCGACGTGTTCTCTTTCCAGAGAAACAGGCATATCTGAGACCAGAGTGGAATAGATTTTGCTCAATCCAAAATACAATGTTCAATGGCCGGGATGCTTAACAAATTATTTGCTAAGGCTGTCCCAGTTTCTCGGTACATGGTGTACAGACAGTGTAGGAGCGAGGGTAGTTTTCTGCCACAGGCAGTTGTGGTGTGCAAACATGAGAGTCAAATTTAGGTGAGAACCATTTCATCACAGTACGCGACAATCGACGTGTTCTCTTTCCAGAGAAACAGGCATATCTCAGACCAGAGTGGAATAGATTTTGCTCAAACACCTCATTTCCATGCATGTAAAGTACAACTCCCGCAGGCTTTGCGACCAGAATATAGGTTTAAGGGTGCTAAGTTTTCTAGGAACATGCTGGAACCAATCGACGCAAACCACGACTATTTCAGTGAAGTATGTTTCCGCAACGAAGCGATTTTTCAGGTCTCCGGAAAACTAAAGGGCAGTAATGTTCCTATCTTCAGAATCGATGATAATCAAGGCGGAGGAAAACACTCGTTTCACCTATGATGTTTTATTTACGATGAGGCTAGTTTCTGCGTAATCGACTGGTAAATAAGCAGAACAGCAAGTACTGGTTAAATTTCAACCCTAACTAGATGGATTCATCAATGGTACTTGGTTCATGGGAAGTGATGATTCGTTGTGGAATATGGGGTACTCGTATTGTTGCGCCTTACTCTATTTAGGCTACACAAACAATACTCCTTATATGCAGGTTTTGGACGAATATGTGCTGCCTTCGCATTCTTATGAACACGAGACATATCCAAAATTTTTTCTTGCGCACCACCTCGTTACTGGCTAGCTGTCCAGGCATACCAGCATATCCAGCGTCTCCAGAGATGGATACGTCGTAGACGTCCGGTGGAGTGAGCATTTTTGAAGTGTAGAAGCAATTCCATATGCAGTAAAGATGAGAAACCTTGCAAACCTCAGGGAGTGGATTGTTGGTCCCTGTGCTATCATTCCCGTACATGAATTGGGTGAAATACATGAGGAATGGGTGAAGCGGCTAACAACAAACGGAGCTTGACAATACGTCGAGGGCTTTCTACAGCCTTTATCATTACTACTACCTTTGTTCTACACTCTTACTGAATGGTGCCAGAATAATGCCTCATTCCCAGCAGCTTCCGATCGTCCAGTTTTCGTCATCGCACTACGGGTATAGGATGGTTTGTCTAAATAGCTTTGGTTAAAATCCTTTGCGATAACACGTGTGCGCCCTTCTCCTGATGTCAGAACGATTTCAACCCTTTCGGCCTGTGTTCACACCAATAGCTTGCATGCCACCTGTAAGAAAGAAAAATCAGTCATAACTCGAGAATGAATAAAGCTACGCTCGAATGAAAGATATCACTGTTTTTCTTGTGTAATCCCGTATCTCTCTGATGAATCACATGACTTCCTTTCCACTTGGAAATAACGAGTTGCATCCAAGACGGCTCTTTCCAGAGTGGCCCCACCATGTTGGTAACGTACGAGTTGTGTGAGAAAAGTATTGAAACTGATTTCTCATCTACCAAAATTTTTAATTTTTTCAAATAACAATACTGTCCCCTTCATAGTCGTTCGCTTCGGCAGCTGTACACACCTGGAACTGTTGTTCACAGTCTCGGTAGCAGCGCTGAAAGTTTTAGTCTGGTGGGGCCTTTAACATGTCGGTCATATTTGAATTTCTCCAGAGTCCCAAAATGATGTCCTTTTAATACATTTTTTTTTAGTTTTGGGGAAAAGTCACAAGGACTCAGGTTAGGTGACTAGGGAGGCTGTGCAACAACAGGAATGCATTTTCAGGTCAAAAATTCAGTGACTGAAATGGCCAAGTGGCCATATGACATGGGGAATTTTCATGATGCAGCATCAACTTCTCTGCAATGTCCAATCTGACTCGATTCACCCTTTTCCTGAGCGTTTCAAGGGCATCTTTGTTAAACACTTGGTTGAGATTTCGGCCTGAACGATCAGATTCTTTATGCACCCAACTTTCGGTTTTCGAAGTTTGAAGGTCTCTCTGAGTGAGGTTCATCTTGAACGTGTTCTCGGCCCTCGAAGAATGATATGTGCCAGCTAAAATCTTGTGCTCTTGATAAGGGTTGTTCCTCATAGATGTGTTTCAACTTTTCAAAGGTCAGACTCGCGGGTTTACGAAGTTTAACGCAAAACTTGGTGGCATAACCTTGGTCTAAATTTCACTGTTCCATTTTCATAATACACATCAAAAATACAACTTCACTCATGGTGCATCAAAAATCACGTGACGGCTGTACGGAGCCGAAACTCGGACTGATCATCTCAGAGGGACGAACACACCGGTCTACAAAAGTAGAGCAACGCTGAGTTACCAGATCGCTCGCCGTGTTGTCAGACTCGTTACTCCCATATCGTAGGACTTGAGGTTCAGCTTCTGTTTATCCACCTCCCTCACTTTGTCTGAGATGGCAGGTTCCACATATTTGGATCAGTCTGTATATACTAAAAAAAATAGCCCGACTAAAGGTGATCGATCACTCAACCATCCCGAGACAAACTACAAACGGCCGCTGTATGGATGACAGAAGAACAGCTGCAAGTATTGTAGCATGATGGTAACTGTTTCATGTAGTCACAAAAGTCTTAGTCTCGGTTACTCTTATATTGATTTGTTTTATTTGAAATTTTTCAACAGTACGTTACCGCATACAAACTATTTATTCGTGAATCTTTCCAGTAACTGTCATTTCCATACTGGCGCTCGTGATTGACACGATTTGACCTACGCATCGACCCCGGTTAGAGTCCACGCACTTCGTGGCTTACTCATAGCTGTGCGAGAGACCTCGCATGAGTGCTTGTACTTCTGAAGCCGAACTTGTCGCAAGATGAACTCGTTGTACTTAGGAAATGCTTCGTGTCGCTTCGCAAACCTAATTGTGCCACTCGAACCCAAGTTAGAATTTATAACGTCACGGAAGAAGCCAGAAGCACTAACAAAACAAGATGACACACGATTCACAGCGCAGAAAACGAGAAATTAATTAAGAGTGTAGCATTAGCAATTTACATTATGAACTAACTGTTTTGCATGAACATATAAAGGAAACAGTGTCAAACACTTGGGATGGAGCGAATGAGGCTGCGTTTTTTTTAACAGACTAGTTTTGTATTAAGGAAGACGAAGGTTCCAGTCGCCGTTTTGTTTTCCGTCTTTTCCCTAAATTACTTCAGACAAAGTTTTCTCTGTTATAGGGTAACGGCAAACTATGCACACTACCTGACCCGTCCTTGTCAAGCTGGACCTGTAAGTATGTAAATACGAATTACGTTTCTTGTTCTTGAACACTAATAACACGATGCGGCCAGGGTCCTTGGAAAAACGATCCACGGATGAATATACTACTCTTACTACTACTACCACTACTACTACTACTGATACTGGAGGAGGAGGATATTAGTGTTTAACGTCCCGTCGACAACGAAGTCATTAGAGACGGAGCGCAAGCTCGGGTTAGGGAAGGACGGGGAAGGAAATCGGCCGTGCCCTTCCAAAGGAACCATCCCGGCATTTGCCGGAAAGGATTCAGTGAAATCACGGAAAACCTAAATCAGTATGGCCGGAGACGGGATTGAACCGTCGTCCTCCCGAATGACTACTGATACTGATAAAGCCACCACTACCACTATCACACAACTCAGTGGACGTACCTGCTTTATTACATCGCATACATGTATCTGGAGACGAAGGATTTAAAATATACGAGTAGTTCGCTGCTCTATTTACTTGTTCTGTCATGTTTTTAAGCATGTTCAAATGGTTCAAATGGCTCTGAGCACTATGGGACTTAACTACTGAGGTCATCAGTCCCCTAGAACTACTTAAACCTAACTAACCTAAGGACATCACCCACATCTATGCCCGAGGCAGGATTCGAACCTGCGACTGTAGCGGTCGCGCGGTTCAGGACTGTAGCATCTAGAACCGCTCGGCCACTCCGGCCACCCAGCGAGGTGGCGCAGTGGTTAGCACACTGGACTCGCATTCGGGAGGACGACGGTTCAATCCCGCGTCCGGCCATCCTGATTTAGGTTTTCCGTGATTTCCCTAAATCGCTCCAGGCAAATGTCGGGATGGTTCCTTTGAAAGGGCACTGCCGACTTCCTTCCCCGTTCTTCCCTAATCCGATGAGACCGATGACCTCGCTGTTTGGTCTCTTCCCCCAAAACAATCCAAACAATCCAATCCACTCCGGCCAGCTTAAGCATATTGCTTTTATCACAAGAACTGAACAGATATCTTGTTCTCCAGTTTCGTGACGTGTGGAAGTTCTCACTTTACTTTAGGGTACTTCCACTAAGTACTGAAACATGGCACTGAGTAGTCGTGTCGGTCTGAAACTAGATCAATTTGTTCTACTGCACTAGTAGTGATTTGTGGCGGCACTTCCTCCTAATCGATCTTTCTTTCTGATAGTAGTATTTCGTTTGTCTAGCAGCGTATTTTAGTCATTGTTTTATAACTGTTACTGTGATAAAGCTATATACACTTTAACACCCACCCACACAAACACACACACACACACACACACACACACACACACACACACACACACACAGGAAATGATACACCACAATAGAATTATCCAATGGGGTGGAAATAAACAGATGTGATGTACATATAGAAACAAATTACTACAATTTCAATAAGAAGAGCTTCATAAATTGAGCAAGTCCTTATGCAAGTAGTTATTAGACTTGTCATTGATTGATACGTGAGTTGGATATCCTTCTGTGGGATATCGTGTCTAATTCTCTCCAATTGGCGCGTTAGATAGTCCAAATACCGAACTAGTTAGATGGCCCTGTCAATAATGCTCCAAACCTCAGTTGTTCCGTCGGCCTCGCTGGCGAAGGTAAAGTTTGGCAAGCATGAAACCAAGCTGTAGAAACGCTTGCCTTGTGCGGGTAGACATTATCTTACTGTAAGCCCAGGATGGCTTGCCATGAAGGGCAACCAAACGTGGTCATAAAATGTCATTGATGTACCTCTGTGCTGTAAGGGTACTGTAATAGGATGACCAGAGCGGGTGACGTGGTCAGGGTTGTTGGGCGTGGCTGGGTAGAAGAAGGTGGCTGGCTGTTTTTAGCAATCTTCCTCTTTATTGTTGGTTCTTCTAATACATTTTCCGGTAGCTCAAACCCACCACTTGTGTCGTGGTAGAGATGTGCTGATGTAAGAAGCCTAGGGAAAGTGATCCGTGATCGGTCAGCTGCTGCACAGGCAGTAGGAGGTTAGCAGCACGAGGCCCGGCCAAGCTCGCCCCCTGCAGATGCGGCGGCTCGTGACGACGCCGGGAGTTGCCGGTGCAGCAGCAGGCAACGCCCTCAACCGGCCGGTCCTCGGGGACAGCGTCACTGACGACGACGACGTAACAGCGACCGAACGCCCAATCGGTCGAACCCAATGCCGACGCCCACCTCTGATGTCCTTAAATAGCGCAGACTGCTGCTGAAGCCGCCGGTCACGCGGCGCCGTGTTTATTAGAATGTTCTCGATGAGTTGGCTAACGCAACCGCGCCACACGCGGCCCGCGCCTGCGTAATTCTGCTACTGCTGCGTTCTGGCTGTTGGTGGGTGCCGCGCACGAACACACATACCGACACTCGTTGCAAAACTGTGTCACCTGCATAACGCGCCGGCCAGCCTTCGTCTGCCGTCTGCCATGAGGCTGGCGCATTGCGCACTGAAACACACTAAATCACAATATCACATATCCTAAAAATAACCCCTTGTCCTCTACAGTACCGTGGATGACAACCAAAGGGGTCCTGCAATGAAATAAAATGGCACCCCAGACGATGACTCCTTGTTGTCGGGCCGTGTGTCGTGTCACAGTCAGGTTGATATCCTACCGCTGTCTGGGACGTCTCAAGACACACCTTGGACCTGGAATATCACTGAATGGAGTAGAATTGCCTTCAGTAATGTGTCCCGCTCCCCCCCCCTCCCCCCCCCCCCCCCCCATGAACCAAGTACTTTGCCGCTGGTGGGGAGGCTTGCATGCCTCAACGATACAGATAGCCATACCGCAGGTGCAACCACAACGAAGGGATATCTGTTGAGAGGCCAGACAAACGTGTGGTTTCTGAAGAGGGGCAGCAGCCTTTTCAGTATTTGCAGGGGCAACAGTCTGGATGATTGACTGATCTGGCCTTGTAACACTAACCAAAATGGCCTTGCTGTTTTGGTACTGTGAACAGCTGAAAGCAAGGGGAAACTACAGCTGTAATTTTTCCTGAGGGTATGCAGCTTTACTGTATGATTAAATGATGATGGCGTCCTCTTGGGTAAAATATTCCGGAGGTAAAATAGTCCCCCATTCGGATCTCCAGACGGGGACTACTCAAGAGGACGTCTTTATCAAGAGAAAGAAAACTGGCGTTCTACGGATCGGAGCGTGGAATGTCAGATCCCTTAATCGGGTAGGCAGGTTAGAAAATTTAAAAAGGGAAATGGATAGGTTAAAGTTAGATATAGTGGGAATTAGTGAAGTTCGGTGGCAGGAGGAACATCTGGTCAGGTGAATACAGGGTTATAAATACAAAATCAAATAGGGGTAATGCAGGAGTAAGTTTAATAATGAAAAAAAATAGGTGTATGGGTAACCTACTACAAACAGCATAGTGAACGCATTATTGTGGCCAAGATAGACACGAAACCCACACCTACCACAGTAGTACAAGTTTATATGCCAACTAGCTCTGCAGATGACGAAGAAATGCAGGATGAGATAAGAGAAATTATTCAGGTAGTGAAGGGAGACGAAAGTTTAATAGTCATGGGTGACTGGAATCCGTCAGTAGGAAAAGGGAGAGAAGGAAACATAGTAGGTGAATATGGATTGGGGCTAAGAAATGAAAGAGGAAGCCGCCTGGTAGAATTTTGTGCAGAGCATAACTTAATCATAGCTAATACTTGGTTTAAGAATCATGAAAGAAGGTTGTATACATGGAAGAACCCTGGAGATACTAAAAGATATCAGATAGATTATATAATGGTAAGACACATATTTAGGAACCAGGTTTTAAATTGTAAGACATTTCCAGGGGCAGATGTTGACTCTGACCACATTCTATTGGTTATGAGCTGTAGATTAAAACTGAAGAAACTGCAAAAAGGTGGGAATTTAAGGAGATGGGAACTGGATAAACTGAAAGAACCAGAGATTGTACAGAGTTTCAGGGAGAGCATAAGGGAACAATTGACAGGAATGGGGGAAAGAAATACAGTAGAAGAAGAATGGGTAGCTTTGAGGAATGAAATAGTGAAGGCAGCAGTGGATCAAATAGGTAAAAAGACGAGGGCTAGTAGAAACCCTTGGGTAACAGAAGAAACATTGAATTTAGTTGATGAAAGGAGAAAATATAAAACTGCAGTAAATGAAGGAGGCAAAAAGGAATACAAACGTCTCAAAAATGAGATCGACAGGAAGTGCAAAATGGCTAAGCAGGCATGGCCAGAGGACAAATGTAAGGACGTAGAGGCTTATCTCACTAGGGGTAAGATAGATACTGCCTACAGGAAAATTAGAGAGACCTTTGGAGAAAGGAGAACCACTTGCATGAATATCAAGAGCTTTGATGGAAACCCAGTTCTAAGCAAAGAAGGGAAAGCAGAAAGGTGGAAGGAGTATATAGAGGGCCTATACAAGGGTGATGTACTTGAGGACAATATTATGGAAATGGAAGAGGATGTGGATGAAGATGAAATGGGAGATACTATATTGCGTGAAGAGTTTGACAGAGACCTGAGTCGAATCAAGGCCCCCGGAGTGGACAACATTCCATTGGAACTGCTGAGAGCCTTGGGAGAGCCAGTCCTGACAAAACTCTACCATCTGGTGAGCAAGATGTATGAGACAGGCGAAATACCCTTAGACTTCAAGAAGAATATAATAATCCTAATCCCAAAGAAAGCAGGCGTTGACAGATGTGAAAATTACCAAACTATCAGTTTAATAAGTCACAGATGCAAAATACTAACGCGAATTCTTTACAGAGGAATGGAAAAACTGATAGAAGCCGACCTCGGGGAAGATCAGTTTGGATTCCGTAGAAATGTTGGAACACGTGAGGCAGTACTGACCCTATGACTTATGTTAGAAGAAAGATTAAGGAAAGACAAACCTTCGTTTCAAGCATTTGTAGACTTAGAGAAAGCTTTTGACAATGTTGATTGGAATACTATCTATCAAATTCTGATGGTGGCAGGGGTAAAATACAGAGAGCGAAAGGCTATCTACAATTTGTACAGAAAGCAGATGGCTGTTATAAGAGTCGAGGGGTATGAAAGGGAAGCAGTGGTTGGGAAGGGAGTAGAATAGGGTTGTAGCCTATCCCCGATGTTATTCAATCTGTATATTGAGCAAACAGTAAAGGTAACAAAAGAAAAATTTGGAGTTGGAATTAAAATCCATGGAGAAGAAATGAAAACTTTGAGGTTTGCCGATGACATTGTAATTCTGTCAGAGACAGCAAAGGACTTGGAAGAGCAGTTGAACGGAATGGACGGTGTCTTGAAAGGAGGGTATAAGATGAACATCAACAAAAGCAAAACGAGGATAATGGAATGTAGTCGAATTAAGTCGGGTGATGCTGTGGGAATTAGATTAGGAAATGAGACACTTAAAGTAGTAAAGAAGTTTTGCTATTTGGGGAGCAAAATAACTGATGATGGTCGAAGGAGAGAGGATATAAAATGTAGACTGGCAATGGCAAGGAAAGCGTTTCTGAAGAAGAGAAATTTGTTAACATCGAGTATAGATTTAAATGCCAGGAGGTTGTTTCTAAAAGTATTTGTATGAAGTGTAGCCATGTATGGAAGTGAAACGTGGACGATAAATAGACAAGAAGGGAATAGAAGCTTTCGAAATGTGGTGCTACAGAAGAATGCTAAAGATTAGATGGATTGATCACATAACTAATGAGGAGGTATTGAATAGAATTGGGGAGAAGAGGAGCTTGTGGCGCGACTAGAAAAAGGGATCGGTTGGTAGGACATGTTCTGAGACATCGAGGGATCACCAATTTAGTATCGGAGGGCAGCGTGGAGGGTAAAAATCATAGAGGGAGACCAAGAGATGAATACATTAAGCAGATTCAGAAGGATGTAGGTTGCAGTAGGTACTGGGAGATGAAGAAGCTTGCACAGGATAGAGTAGCATGGAGATCTGCATCAAACCAGTCTCAGGACTGAAGACCACAACAACAACAACAACAACAATGAGTCCCGCTTCGGAGTGAGCCCCGATTACCAGATAATACGAGTCCGGAGTCGCTCCGGACAGCCCAGCTGTCGACCGTCATACGGCTTGACAACCAGGAGAGATGAGCGCAAGTGCCACTTCAGTTCATTGCAGGACGCCTTGCGTTGCTATCTGCGGCACTTTTACAGCACAGCGGTACCTCAGTGATATTCTAAGCCCTATTTGTTGCCCTTCTGGGCAAGCCATCATGTTGCGGGCTTTCAAAATAACTACGCACCTCCGACTCAATGCTGTAATATTAAAAGTTTTGGCTGGTTTCCTTGTTGAGCCGTGGTAAAAATTTCTGTTTCGAAGAGCGCGCCGCAGCGCGTAGTGTAAAGCAATCGCCCTCCATTTCTGGCGGTCGCTCCGCTGTGGCTATCGCAGCTTTGGTGTCTCCCTCTGGTGGGAAAGAAGAAAGGTTGCTTGTTCACGTGCATTTAAGGGATGCTATCAGCTCCGCAGTGATCCTGTACACCTCCCGTAAACTTGATCCTCCTCACCCGCTCATGTCCCCGATCCTCTCCCACCCCCGCCCGCTGCCGCACCTGTATTCCCACGTCCCACCCGGTCTCCATCTCTCCACCCTCCTTACCCTCTCCCAAGGTGGCTTCCGCCAGCTCCCCCTCCCTGATGATGTCCTCCTCCCCTGCATCTACCCCTCCTATCAACTTTGATCCTCCCCCCCACCTCCTGTGTCCTTTCCTTCAGGCACCCTCCCTCCCCCCCTTTTCCCTTCCCTTCTCTTTCCTTTCCCCCCCTCCCTCCTACCCTCTCCTCCGGGCTTCCCTCCCCCTTCCTCCCTCCCCCACTCTCCTTTGCCCATGGCATCTCTGCTCTCCCATTTCCCCTTCCTCCTCCTCCACCTCCTCTCTTGGCAGGTCCCCGGACTCGTACACGCTGAGTGGACATTCGCGCGCCGGAGATCATCGCCATCAGTGTCTCGTGAGTGCTGTCACGTTTAGTGTTCAGTGTTCCCGTCATACTCCATCGTTCACCTGTGCCATCGCCATCTTCAGTGTTAGTGCATCGTGACAACAGTTTGTAGTGAATTATCGTCGAGTGTGAACGGCTCCGTGTTTGTCTTTATGTGTCTACTGTTTTATTACCCACCGTTATGTCACATTTGTGTATTCTTTCTGTTCTTTCCTTATCTCCTCTACGGCTGAAGAGCGGCGTACCATGCTGCTGACAGCCTGCCTGTTTGTACGGGTTTGAAAATAACAATAAAGAAAAAAAAAAAAAAAACTCCGCAGTGGGTCAGTCTGTCAGTCTCGGCGAGTCCGCTCAGTTGGTCAGCCGGGTCAGTGTGGGGCAATCAGTGTCTGTCTGTCGTCCGGAGTGCTAGTATGTGTTAGGCCGCCAGTCTGCTCTACTTTGTTCAGGCAATGGGCATTGTCGGTTGGATCGATCGGTTGGTCAGTCGTGCACTCGGACACAAGATGACTTGTCCGTCTTGAGCGTCAGCGCATGTCACAACGTCAGTCCAGTGGCCCGCGGCGTATAGCAAGGGGTAGTGGCTTCGCGGCCGACACGAGAGCAACAGGAGTCGACCCACGACATCGGTCTGGCCGGTGTGAGCTGCGACGCCGTGAGACGGGAGATCGGCGCGCCCTCCTGCGTCCTTTGAAGTGGCTGGCAGCAGACGGTTCGGGAGAGCATTTTGGGCGTGCTGCGCCAGGTCTTCACCAGACATCGCAGTTTATTAAAAGTTAAGTGATTCGTGATATGTTGTTTCATTACTTGCTCGTCTGTCTCTCGTCCGCATTTGTTAGGCAGTTAGTGTCTGTCTGTCTGTCTGTCGGTCTGCCGTACGTTAGTAGCTACCACTGTCATGTTTGTCGGATTCGGTGTTAACGAATTTATTGCTTAAGGTGTAAAGGCCGAATTCCTGAAATATGTTTTTATCTTGCCTATCATCTTGAGAGGTGGTATATGTGTAATGTAGAGCATGTTTATACATTTTATGTAAGACTGCATTTCATGGGTTTATATTTAAATGGTAATTTTAGTATATAAAGTTGCCACCCTTCCACCGCAAGAGTTCTTTTAAAAACAAGTTGCACTTTCGGTGGCAAATAATTTTTAATGTGAGTGTTTTATACCATTTCCATCCCTCTTACGTGGTGCATAGTTTATGTGTTTGTATGAGTTGTTAAATGTTTAGTTTAAAGTAATCTGCTGTGTTGCAGATTTGCACCAGTGTAGTCTTTCAGAGGCCGTGTTAAAAGGGAGCGGCAAGGTTCTCAGCGCAAAAGCTCATAAAAAAAAATATCTGCCTCTGAATCAGTTGTAACTTGATATTTACAGGATGCTTTCTGGTCATAATTTTTAAATCTGTTTTAAAAAAAAAGGCTTTTAGGAATAAAATTTCCATTTATTAAAAAAAATTTAATTTGCGTCTTCAGTTACCCATTGGCAACTACTTCCACGCTCACATAGTGTGATTAAATGTGTTAATGTTGTTGATGAACCGCTAGTAAATAAAGTAAATTCTTAAGAAAAGGTTTTGAAAGTAACTTGACGGTTCAGTTGTCTTGGGGCTGGGATGCGTGGTTGCCGCATTACAGACCAAATACTGCTGAGTCTACAGTATACGATAAGAATACACACATGAATCGAATGGTAGAAGGTTTCTGTCACTCGGTAATTGCGAATTATGAATGTAATATATAAATTTATAAATGAGAGATTGCAATTAAATAAAATCTGCAGGTTCTATCTTACCGATAGTAGAAGTACTTTTGAGAATGTGGTATATTTCTGCAAAACACGTATTGGTGTGCTATCCCTGTGTCCTCTCCGGAAACTCGCTTCCATCCAGTTTCCTCATTCACGAGCGCTGTGATTGGCTAGAGCGCTGGCGCCATGTCTTCATCCCAACGCACAGTCACGCAAACATAATGAAACATATACGAAATACTGGAGTTACATTTAAATACACCGAAATTAAATAAATATTCCTACGGCTGAACCGTAAACACGCTCTAACACACATAATTAAATACATAAACAATTAAATAAACATATATCAAAAGAAAAGAAGCAAAAGATGGGCCAGGAGACTAATGTCTCTGTGCTTTCTAACACACTGCAAATGTTTGACCAATTTCTTCATCAATATTATGTATCGGATATAAACAAAGACATAGATGAACAAATATATTTATAAGCACGCTGCTACCGTTTTTTCGTGTAACTGTGGAGTACTTATAGCCTGATGCGATCGATAGTAATCGGCCACTTTGACCTCCAATAACTCATGTACTATTTAAGTTACATGCCTGTAATATACGCGAATTTAGGTTTACACGAATAGCTTTCTAAAGACACGTAGATCGACGAAATCGGATGAACCGTTTAGATTTTGGAAATTCCTTGCTGCGTGTTACTTGTGTAATTTATCGTCAGATACTAAACTTTAAACTAATAAATATATTGAAAATCTGATTACACCATCAGAATCGTCGTGCAAATAACAGTAATGTACATGTTTCTTTTTGAGATGTCATGATTCATCTGGCTACTATTAATTTTTATACGAACTGTGAAATGTCTGCCATTAAGGTTTCACAAAGTCCACCATCTTTGGCACTCCCGGCATAGAAATCTCCTTCATCGACACAAAGCGCCGTCCTCATCACAGTGTCAACAGGAAATTCCCAGCAACGTTGTCGGACCACGGCACTGGGGCTACCCCTCTCGTCCGGCTAACGTTTGCCACCACGTGTTTTTGCTTCCAGGCCCCGGCTTTGGGGAGCGTCCTGTGTGGCCGCCCCAATTCCGAACATATAACATTTCCAGGGTGCCACAACTCACCCTTTACCTCACAATGTGCTTACATTTCAGCAACATAATGCCGGTTTAGTGGGCGAGCGGTTCTAGGCGCTACAGACTCGAACCGCGCGACCGCTACGGTCGCAAGTTCGAGTCCTGCCTCGGGCATCGATGTGTGTGATAGGTTAGTTAGGTTAAGTTCTAGGGGACTCATGACCTCAGAGTCCCATAGTGCTCAGAGCCATTTCAAGCAACATAATGCCCGCCAGCACACGGCGAGAGTTTCTACTGCTTGCCTTCGTGCTTGCCAAACCCTACTTTGGCCAGCAAGGACGATGGATCTTTCCCTAGTTAAGAAGATTTGGAGCATTATGTACTTGCTGTGAATTCAAAAAAGAGCTACATATTCATGCGGAGTCGAATACTTCTTGACCAGAAAAAGTCGAAAGAAATCAAAATAGCGATTTTTCAGAAGTACAAGAAGTCAGGGAAATTAAACACAAAATTTAATCAGCTTTTAGATCTTTCTATCGGGTTACACCAGTTAACTTTACACTTTTTTCAAATTTTGTTTTCCAAATGGAAAATTTGTAGCTCCTGTCTTATTTCTGCCTTTCGGATTTTGTCCGTCACTGCAACCTTCGACTCTCTTGTGAGATTTCATCTAAGCTGATGTCTTCGGCCTGGAACGTTATTAACAGAAGTAGAATTGACTCCAGTGGTGTGACCCGTATTGAAATGAGCTTCAATGACAAACAAAGACAGGTGTGGAGATACCAACGTCACTGTCGACCGCCATGCAGTCTGACAACCTGGAGTGATGGTGTGGGTTGTCGTTTCTTTTCGTAGCAGGACCACTTTGCTTGTCATCCGAGGCCCCTGTACAGCACAGTTGCACGTCGACAGAATTCTACGCCACATTCTGGTGGGCTTCATGGCAAGCCATCGTGGGCTTACAATTCAACACGATAACGCATCCACCCTCTGCCCCGCACATGATATTTTCTGCTACCTGTCTTCGTCCTTGCCAAACCCTACCTAGACCAGGAAGGTCGCCGGATCTCTCCCCACCTGAGAACGTTTGGAGCATTATGGACGGGGCCTGTTCAACCAGTTGGGAAGTTTGACTATCTAACTCACCAACTGGACAGAACTTGGCGTGATATCCCTCAGGAGGACACCCAACAACGATGTCAATCAATAACTACTTGCGGAGTAGACAGGATTTCGGGCTATGAACGCACTTTTCAGAAAATCAGCAAGACACATCAGAATAACAATATTTCATCAAAATTATAAGAAAATAACAAAAAAAATAGTCATCGCAGGGGATCGAATAAAATATCCGTTTTCCCACCTTTCTTCATCACTTTTCGACCATTTTCCACGAATATTTTCACGAATTTTTGAAATATTTTCACAACACTTTCAAGTCTGTCTCACCGATATTTTTTCAAAATAGTTTCTTAGTGACAAATGATTTCTCTATCATTTTTAAAATATTTCAAGGAAAAAAATCATAAAATTTCTAGTTATAAAATTTTTAAACCATCTCTTTTTTCTTGAATATCTGGATAAGAACATTAAAAACTCAGTATAACTAGTAATATTTTTTCATTCCTCTAAGTCATTTATTAGTTTAATAGTATTAGCACTTTATAAGGCAAAAAGATGTTAAAAATGTAATAAAAATATGACAGATTTGAAATAAACTCTCAAATCATAAAATTCATTATATTTATCCCGTTTTTTTATTCCTTTGTGTTGTACCATCTCCTGAAAAGCCTTCTAAAAACTGTAAGAAACTGCTATGATAACCACATGTGAACTGTGTCACTAGCAAATAATTCTATGCTTGTTTATGTTTGTAGATCCTGATCATTAAAGAAAAAATATTTTAGAAAATGAAAATTCACCACCTTTATGTGTTTTGAACATAAAAAATATTAATACCAAATATATTTCTATGTAACAAATTCTAAGAATAATAAAGAATATAATAATAACACATCATGGAATTTCTATATAACGGTGGGATAAAGACT
This sequence comes from Schistocerca serialis cubense, assembly GCF_023864345.2. Classification (NCBI taxonomy): domain Eukaryota; kingdom Metazoa; phylum Arthropoda; class Insecta; order Orthoptera; family Acrididae; genus Schistocerca; species Schistocerca serialis. The sequence continues at coordinate 561,450,457 of NC_064644.1, forward strand.
TGGATGAATAAAATTATCACCCTGGTTAAAACTCTTTTATATGAGGTTGCTTCTGAACACAAGATTTTGTTAATTGTAAGTAAATTTTTTTACAATATATGCATAAAAAGAATTTGTCCTTTTAATTTAATTTCGTACTTCACCCTCCATTTCAGTATAATTAAGTGGGATAATTAATTATCCTTAGAATTTAAGTTTCATCGTTGGCCATCTGTCATTCTTTTGTTGTTATGGCTGATTGGCAGCCATTACATGAAATCACACGATATTCAAGCTTCATCCACAAGATGTCAGGAAAGGAAAATTTTTTTTGCAGGAAAATTTTCATTAAAAATACATGATCAACACAAAGATAATGAATAATAATATAGAGCTCTGGCTTGGTTATGAGTAAATCTCTGAATGGTCAAAATCTTGTTTTCATTGCTGTATATACAAATTAATCAAATCATAATTATCAGCATCAAAGGTCTGTGTTTAACAATAAATTTACGTACCATTTTGTACAGCTATGTACCTGCTTATATCGTTTCTCTCTGCAAGAATACTTATTAAATGGACATTAACTATTACAGTTTTAAACAAACAAAATGCATTTTTGAGCAAGCTGACGACATAAATAAATTATTACTACCCAACCTACTAACTTTACTCAGATGGTTGTTAGCGTATGTTTTAGCTACTATTACGAATGTGAGAAATATCTTTGATGTCACGACTTATAAAAATTTTCATCCATGATTCCAAATGCAACAAACCAATACCTTTTAAGAAGAAGATGGAGGGAGAGTGAGAGAGATTATATAATATCTTAGTTTAATATTCCCATATAGAGAAAAATAGTACAAAAGACAAAAACATTTAAATGAAATCAATTCTAATAGTTACAGTATATAGCATGTGCCTCCTTGCGTCTTGTAATTTTTTAAAGGTTTACCAACCTGACATTACATATGTGTTTTACTGAATAAGAAAACACTTGACTCACAAGGAGTGAATCTGGAATTTTTAATATTTGTTCTATGTTTCCTATGTTTACTGTTAAATGTGTAAATAAGTCAGACAGGATTTGTACATAATTTTACTTGTATTTTATTTTACGTTATTCCGATGATAATTTGAAGTTTTTTGCTAGAAACCATAACAGCTTTCCTTTGAGTGTGACACATCACATAGTTCACATAGAGGGCTTATACAGCCAATCAATGTGGTCTCCATAAAGCCTACCTTCATTATACAGTACTCTAGAAAGAACTGTGATGGATGTTCGGGCAAGCCGGCGGGGTGGCCGAGCGGTTCTAGGCGCTACAGTGTGGAACGGCGCGACCGCTACGATCGCAGGTTCGAATCCTGCCTCGGGCATGAATGTGTGTGATGTCCTTAGGTTAGTTAGGTTTAAGTAGTTCTAAGTTCTAGGGAACTGATGACCTCAGAAGTTAAGTCCCATAGTGCTCAGAGCCATTTGAAGCATTTTGTAAGGCACACAGGTTATGCAACATATAGTAATTTTTTATAGTATCGCCTGATTACTGTGCTATGTCATTTGTAAATTTATCACTTATATAAGTATCGTTTGACGTACCATAAAATTCTTGCATTGGTGGAAACTAATGCTTTCAAAATTTTTCCAGCTATGCATATAAAGGATAACTCCGTTTATAATTACTAAATTTACTAGATCTTCTATAAAAATCTTTTAATGTTGGTCATTTTATCATTTCTTAAATATGATGAATGTTTGTCAAGACCTGAAGCTGTAATATATCTCATTTTTAAATTTCCTGTGTTTTCCAAAACTAATATATTTTGAGGTGTGGCGTGCTGGCGCCAGTGTTATTTTGTTCATGTATGATTGAGATCGATTGTGGTTGAGCTAAGCTATCTTTGACTTTCGCGTGTCGTATCTTCCGGGTTGGCGGGCGAAGCGAGTTGGTTGTTAGCCTTTGTGGGTAACCCGCTAGATGTCGCGACATCCGCTGGGAGACGAGTGTCAACGGCTGCCGAACGACCGTGATGACCGTTACATGTTGTGGTGTGAAGTTGTTCGTGCGTTTTGGTGACATGGGCAGCTTGGAGATACAAGTTCTGTGACTTCGCTGGGAATAAAATTTGAAGTGAGGCGGTGAAGCTGTGGAACCCGGTGCTTCGTTTTGTGTACGTGCACTCTATTGATACAGTTGCCCATGTGTAAAATACTTAAGGTCAAAGTTGCGATTTTGTCAGTAGTGTAACGTGTTCATTTACACGCTTACCCATATATCGAGTCAATGGTTCTGCCGAATGTTTCTATGTTTGAGAGTTATTGGAATGTCTTCGTGATTCGGGCAGGAACTTTTGATTGTGCCAGCGCCTTGGCGGGGAGTGAAATGTTGTCCGTGGTCAAGGCCTGGCAGTGTTTAAGAACCTGGCCACTACCGGGAGTTGTTCACATATCGCCTTTGGTATTTATCTTCCTTCCGCCAAAGCGGGTTAAGCTGGTAGATGTATTGTAACGTAGAAGAAGGTGTAATTAGATGAATGACGAACACTAACTTCACATAACGAAGATTTATTCTGCACTTGCACATACAAGAGCGCGGAGCGAACTGCCTCCGGCCAGAACACATACAGAATATATACAGCTACAGAACATTGCAGTACAATAATGACTGACATTTGAGGATACTTCTAGAATGTACTCGAACCAAATATAGGAATTAAAATTGTATAGTGGAGGTGAGTTTTGTACTCACGATCCTCCATGCGACAGTTTAGTGTTACAACCACTACACCACGTTGGTATTCAGTTTTTTCTGCAACAATATAAATATATATTGTATGTAACATGTGCGTATATGAACCTGTTACCTTAAATATTATGGATTGGCAACTGTCTAATGCTTAAGCTGCATGACATATGCTGAGTTCCTTGTGCAGCTCTTTCTAGTAATATTCTTTTATTAACACGTCGAGCATGTCAACATTTATTTTTAAAGATCAGTGTTTCTGCTGTAGCTTTTTTAAGTGGTTCTACCACTTTACATAATTGGATATTAGCTTGGCACTAGTGTTCAAGTGTCTTTAAGTCACCCTTTACTGGTAATTCTGTTTATTATGGGTATTTAGAGTGAAATCCTAAATGGAAGTTTAAATTTATGAAGGTTGTCAGTAATTCTGTTTTCTTAATGAGGGACTGTTTATTTTATTACCGAGTACGTTGGGTTTCAAGCTGTATTTGCAAAGCTTTATCTAGTGGCTCGTCCACAATTTGTAATTGACAAATTCCTTAAAGGGCGTAACGTCAATAAATTGTCTTAATTATAACTTGTGGCTACCAACTATGATTCCATCCCGCTTCCTCTTTTATGGTATTTAAGATATGATGTGTAAGAGTGGTACGAATAGCGATCCATGTACCACTTGGCAGCAGAGACCACTATCCTCTCCTACGGTTGGTAGTCGTGGCTTAGTAAGCTGTAGCATTCTCATTATTGTGTTTTGAGACTTGTCTGCCTGTTTCAGTCTCTGAGCCTGCCCCGGCATAACTTATTTACGGAAAGAGCAGTTGATGTATGAACTCTGCGTGTGCGGGCTGCCGGTACACGGAAATGTGTCTGATTTGGTGGTCAGGCTTCGTGCAGCGGTCGACACCCGCATTGCTCTGCCGACAGACGTCGTTAGCGAGGTAGGTGACTTGCTGTCGAATATCGAAACAGCTTTACGTGATGTACGTCGGACAATTGAATTTCTGGCGTCTACTCAGCAGAGGCATGAACATAATTTATCGCGTGCAGGCACATTTAGCCCATTACTGTAATTGTTTATCGGATATCGCTTCAATCGTCTCAATGATGCAAAGGGTGCTGTCCGTCATAAGTTGCTTGGTGTTGCCGGAGGTTTGCGGTCACGTCCGTAGCGCTTGCTTTGAGCGGGGGAGGTTTAAGTACTGATTCAGCCCGAAAATGTGAGATCACACGCGTTAAGTGTAACGAAGAATATTTGAGTTTATTTTCCAAGTTACCTAATCCAGTTATGAATGTCTTGAAAGTTATAGCTGTCTTGTATATCGAAAATTTTAGCCAGATTCAATCCTTTCTGTGATTATTAGTCCACCTCCACATTCACACTGATGCGTTGCATGTTCCACAGTCTGTCATATTAGCATTATTATATCCGATGGCTAAGGGTGTTCTTACAAGGGAACCTCCCCATCGCACTCCCCTCAGATTTAGTTATAAGTTGGCACAGTGGATAGGCCTTGAAAAACTGATCACATATCAATCGAGAAAACAGGAAGAAGTTGTGTGGAACTATGAAAAAATAAGCAAAATATACAAACTGAGTAGTCCATGCGCAAGATGGAAAACATCCAGGACAATGAGAGCTCAAGAGCGCCGTGGTCCCGTGGTTAGCGTGAGCAGCTGCGGAACGAGAGGTCCTTGGTTCAAGTCTTCCATGGAGTGAAAAGTTTACTATCTTTATTTTCGCAAATTTATGATCTGTCCGTTAGTTCATAGACGTCTCTGTTCACTGTAATAAGTTTAGTGTTTGTATTTTGCGACCGCACCGCAAAACCGTGCGATTAGTAGACGAAAGGACGTGCCTCTTCAATGGGAACCGAAAACATTTGATCGCAAGGTCATAGGTCAACCGATTCCTACACAGGAAAACACGTCTGATATATTATATACGACACAGGTGACGGCATGTGCGTCACATGACAGGAATATGTTGTCGACCCACCTAACTTGTACACTTGGCGAATGGGTTAAAAGATTCTTCTACCTTGCCCGATTTAGGTTTTCTTGTGGATGTGATAATCACTCCCAAAAAAAGTGATGAAAACATAAGAGTTTGTGACATAAACTGTAAATAAAAAATTAAACTTCTCACCCGACGGAAGACTTGAACCAAGGACCTCTCGTTCGGCACCTGCCCACGCTAACCACGGAACCACGGCGCTCCTGTGCTCATCTTCTCCTTGATGTTATATATGTTCGGCATGGACTACTCAGTTTGTATATTTTGCTTATTTTTTCGTACTTCCACACAACTTCTTCCTGTTTCCTCGATTGATCTGTGTTCAGTTTTCGAGGCCTATCCACTGTGCCAACTTATAATTAAATCTGAAGGGGGTGCGATGGGGAGGTTCCCTTGTTAGTAGCATGATAGACAAGGAATTGGAACAACAGGGTACCCCAGTTCATCTGTCAGCGTATTATTAATAGAAGAATCATGGCGTGCATGCGTGTCGAATTAGAGTGGGAACGTTATTGGAAGGTCCAAGCGTGTAACGAAACCTTAGCGCAGTATTTTGAGAGGGTTCGCATGGCCTTAGTGGCGTTGGATATCCTTGTGACCGATCTTGATTGTATTGAACATATGTGGAAAGTCATGTGAGTACAGGATCGGGCCAGATTGAACCTTGTACAGTGCTCTTGCTCCACGGAACAGTTTCAGCATTTGGGTGATTCTATTCACGTATTTCAGGGGGTGATTAACAGCGTTCCGCCGCACAAGGGAAACTAATATCTGATGCACCAACGTGTAGTAACCAACGTGTATTAATACCAGTTCTAATTCAGTAGTTCGGTGTTGCTACCGTTGCCATGCGGTCGATCATTTAATGCGAGATTGTCCAGTATTTAGGAGCGATCGTTCAAGTAGCTGACGCCAGAGGATGGGAAAAGGGGGTGAGTTTACTAACTGGCCAGTGAATTGTGAAGCCATTCAGGCGACGCATGTTCCGGCTCTCCCTTTTGTCTGTGCTAGGGTAGGACAGGAACAAGTGTGTGGATTGTTGGATTCGGGTAGTTCCGTATCCTTAGTTGATTATGACTGGTACATAGATTATAGACATTTGTGCAGGTTTTCGTCTCCGCAGTCTCAAAGATGTCGGGTGGCCGGTGGCCGAGAGTTACCTCTAGTAGGGGAGTTGCGGGGGTGGTTGTACATCGTTAAATTCTCATGACCTCATAGATTTTTCATAGCTAATAATTTGAGGGTCCCTTTGTTGCTCGGGTATGATTTCATCCAGCATGCAAGATTTTTTATTCGATTATGCTAGGAGTGTCTTTTATTTTGCGCCTCACCACCATCTCTCTTTGTGTTCGTGCCAGCAGTCTTGTGCAGGGTATGTGAGATATGTGTGCAATGTGCAGGATGACACGGGTTGTCTTACGGCGCATCAAGTGCAGGCTCTCAACAAGGTCTTGGAGCACTATACTCATGTCTTATCGCCATTCTTAAGTATGCCATCCACTTAACTGATAGTGTTTCCGTCCGTCAGGCCCCTTACAGGCTGTCTCCACTGAAGATGAAGATTTTGAGAGCTAAAATCAATACCGTGCTACAAGAGGGGTTGATTAGACCATCAACTTCGCCCTATGCGTCGCCGGCATTTCTAGTGACAAAAGACCAGGGTAGCAATTTTCGTATGGTAGTTGATTACCGAAGGCTTAACAAAAAAGTGGTGTCGGAGTCGGTTCCCTTGCCCGATTTGCACAATTGCTTCACATTGTTTGCAGGTGCTAATGTGTTCACCATCTTAGATCTCAATCAGGCACATTGCCAGATCCCCCTTGCCGAGTCATCCAAGCCTATGACATCGTTTTGTACACATTGGAATTTTAGTTCAACGGGGTCCCTTTTGGGTTGGCCACTTGTGCGGCTGCGGTGTTGGATGTGGTCTTACGAGGCTTGAAGTTCCTTTGTGTCTTTAACTATTTACATGACGTAGTTGTCTACAGTCGCAGCTTTGAGGTACACCCTGTTCACGTGGAGCAGGTTTTCCTAAGGTTGCGATCGGCTGGCCTCACCATCAACCCATCTAAGTTCACCTTGTGTAAACATTACATTTAATTCTTAGGTCATGTGGTACCTGCAAAAGTTAGTATTGACCAGGATAGAACCAAGGCCTTACGGCATTTTCCCCCTCCCCAGAATAAGAGAGACGTCGAAAGCTTCATTGGCATGGCGAATTTCTTCTGTAAATTCATTGCCAATTTCTCCCATCTTGGAGCCCCCCTTAATGATCCATGGAAGAAGAATAGCGATTTTCTATAGGTAGAAAATCAGCAGCGAGCCTTCGCACAGATTAAGACCGCAATTACTAATCCCCGTTGTTGGCTGTGCCAGACTTTAATAGCACGTTTGTGGTGCCTGTCATACCGGGGTAGCGGCAGTTGTACTGTAAGAACATGAAGGAGAGAGGCAACCTCTAGCTTATGCCTCACGGCGACTGACTGCTCCTGAATTAAACTGTTTTGTATATGAATTAGGTCTGACCGTTGGTTTTGCAGTGGTGAAGTTTTGTTTCTATGTGGAGCATAAAGAATTTGTACTAGAGACGGACAACCAAGCATTAAGTTGGGTCTTGACTAGGCCAAGGAAGACTTGCCGAATTGCACGTTGGGCAGTCCGTATATCTACCTTCCGTTTTCAAGTCTGACATATTAACGACTCGGGTAATGCAATTGCCGATGCTCTGAGTCGCATGTGTACACCTGACTCCCACGAAGATTAGCAGCAAGGCGAACAGGACATTACTGTTGGGCCGATTTTGTCCGATCTTCCCAACATATTTGGTGGGTTTAAGGAGAAGCAGGCGCAGGACCTGTATTGTGGCCCGATTTGAGAAACGGTCATGGCTGGGGTTTCGGTTCCTGGTTATTGCTTCCAACAAGGGGTACTGTGTAAGCAGGGTAGTGGCGATCAACAATGGAGGGTGTGTTTGCCAATTGAGTTAGTGCCGATGGTGTTCTGGTATTACCACGATTCTGTTCTTGGTGGCCATTTGAGCCTGTATACGACCTTGGCCAGGATCCGCGAAAATTTTGTGTAACCCTCTCTTTGTCGCGACTTTAGGCGACTGGTTGGGCAGTGTGATCTCTGATTCCGTGGTGTCTCGTGGCCTTCTACATTCACAGCGGGAGCAGTATCCCCTCGTTAAAGTTTTTATCGACTATATTGGACCGTTGCCCCGGACAAAGAAAGGCAACTGTTACATTTTGGTTTTCACGGATGCTTTCTCCCAGTTTACTTGGCTGCTTCCTGCTCGGGGGTCACTGGGGAAATCACCACCCAGCAATTGTCGAAGGTCATGTTCTGGTGCGGACGGCTGAAATCATTGGTAAGCGACAATGCACCCGCCTTTCCGGCTCGTGTGTTTAAGGCTTTCTGTTTCGATCAGGGTGTTAGACATATTACCACCACGCCTTATTATCCTAAGGCGTCATTTGCCGAAAGAGTTAATCGGAATTTGAAAACAGCCCTAACCATCTACCATGCCCAGGCACCTGGTAGATGGGATATCACCTGGCTCAATCAGGCATTTAACGCGGCCAAACATGAGTCAACAGAGATGACACCCACTGCGTTAATGTTTGCGTATACCATTAATTCTCCATTATCAAACTTGTGGAGTATAAACGACCTCTTATCAACGTCCATCAACCCTCAGAGCCTCCATTAGAATCCGCGAAGAGCCATGCAGGCCACTGGCGACAACAGCTTCGATATAACAAGGTGTGTAGACCATTTTCGGAAAGATTGGGGGCAATCTATCCAAGACACCAAGGGAAAATTAAATCTTAGAAATTGGGACCCTTGTCGTATCTGAAAAATCTTGAGTCCGGTTAATTTGCTGGTAAGGGAGATCGCGTCGGGCAAGCTGGCAAGCTGTTTAGGGTACATCTCAGCCAGGTTAAGTAGGGATGAGTAGGGAGGGTCTGTCCCACAACTGGGCGGTGTCCTCTCGCTTAGGATGGTGAGGCTGAGCCGTGGCGACCTGGAGCCAGTGTTATTTTGTTCATGTATTGTTGAGATCGATTGTGGTTCAGTTAAGACATCTTTGCCTTTGGCGTGACTTACCTTCCGAGTTGGCGGGCGAAGCGAGTTGGTTGTTAGCCTTTGACAGGTAACCCTCGAGATCTCGTGACACCCGCTGGGAGACGCGTGTCAACGGCTGCCGAACGAGCGTGATGACCGTTACATGTTGTGGTGTGAAATTGGTTGGGCGTTTTGGCGACATGGGCAGCTTGGAGAAACAAGTTCTGTGACTTCGCTGGGAACAAAATTTGAAGGGAAGCGGTGAAGCTGTGGAACCCGCTCCCTCGTGTTGTGTACGAGATATGAAGTAAGTGGTCGTAATCGTGTTTTGTTGACCGACACACTCAGAGCCATTTAAACTTAATTATTGTGGTGAGACTTTCATTCAGCATGGCAATTTAAATTTCCTGCACATAGTTTATTACTAATGTACTGCTAACGATGTATTTTATACCCAAGCAGGAATAGCTGCATAAAATCTTTACATAATTTTCATTCTAACTTTCAATGAAAATAATCAGTTGAGGGATCATTTTAAAGTTTTGCAGCCCTGTGTCTCAATGAAGCCAAATTCAGAACTCTGAACTTAATGTAATGGAACCGATAGTTATAACTTTTCCACCCCCACGACTTAAACGCAAATTCAAACTTTAATTAAAGTAATATTTGTTTCCCCATTCTTCTATTTATGGGAAATTTTTAAATGGCGCCCAAATGCATGGCTCAATTCACATAGATAATTTTATGTAATTATGTACGTAAGTTTTTTCTTGTTTATGTACTAAAACTTGGTCCAATTTTTCATACTCTATGGCTGTAGCCACTGCCAGTGAAATTATTCACAGTATTGTTGTACAAATTGAGAGACAATAAGAAGCTGAGCAACTGATATAATATTGATAACTTTCAATAGTTTCAAACAGAAAATTTATCAGGCTACATCATCGTGACACTGTGCAAAGGTAAGAATAACTTTTTCTCTGGTTTTTCTTTATTTGCTAGTAGGTCTTTTCCCATCAGGAGAATCTGTTAGAAAAAGTAATTTGTTAGCGCTCACAGTGACCATGTACAAAATTTTAATATTTCAAAATTTAAATATTTACTTTCCAGAACATGATGGAAATAATAAAGTGCAGAAAGTGGTCAGAGATATTCTTGCTGCATCCAGCCACAGAGCCTACTCCAGTTGTTGATTATCATGTTAACAGAGTGTGAACGTTCTGTGAAATTGTTGACATGCCAAATATGTAACTTAATGTAAAACAAATTTATGTACTGATGTTATGTTTAAGCATATGGTAAGAACATATGGGCAGTCAATAGCAGTGATGTCTTAAGTACCGAATTATGATAATCTTGAAGGAGCAGATGGCGAATTCGAAGAAGATAGACGAAAACATGAGTACTACTGTAGATGAATGTGAATAACATGTGGACAGTAATCACGTTGCAACAGCAAACACAGATCTCATTTCTGGTGTACCTGATAAAACTTCGAAGGCCCAGACGAGTTTCTCCTTTGATGATTCTCATGGGAATGATGAAACAGCAGTTGTATAAGACAGCAGCTGGTCATTTCAGGAATCACGATAAACAGTAGTGAGGAAAGTAAACAGCAGCTGGATCATTTCAGGAATGAAAACAAACAGCAGTTGGATCATCCTAAAACCGAAATCTCTACACATTTGGGTTCTCATTTGAAACAAATAATAGTAGTACTAACCGAACATGTAGCTAATCAGGTTATTGAACATGCACGTTCTGAACATGCTCTGTTAACAGATACACAGAAAAGCGTGGCATACCTGTTAGCGGAAATTAGCAAAGAACAAAACACTATGTCAGCACAAATGACAACGTTAGTGTTAGAATTAGTCAGGCTTGCGGTCAGACAGGATTTCCAATTTCTTACAGTGAAGTTCCAGAAGCAGTTAGAAAACTTTGCAAAGAGGTGAGTACTATACAAACCGAACAACAATCGATGAAAACTAATATTTAGGAACTTAGCGACGCGTTAGAAAGGCTTTCTGCTAGTTAAGAACCAAAATCTAATGATTTCATGAGGCAGAAAGAAACAGCTTAACGAGGTAGTTGCTTCAGAGGTAAGACAATCCTTACGTAAGTCTGCTAATGATATACCCATAGTACCTAGCACAGATACCAACAAGATTAAGGAAACCAGAATGGAGAGTCAGTTAATAACCATCTCAGTAATCTAGGAAAGGAATTATCCAAAATAAGAGAAATAGATAATGAAAGATCCATTTTAGATAACAGAATGCAGGATTTAAATGATCATGTGATATCAAGTGAGTGTTTCCCTAGGAGAACAGCAAACTATTACACTCTGTCACCTGGTTTCCCTGCGTACAATATGGGAGCTGACCAACATGTTCAAACTCTTAAAAGAAATCTTTATTCCTGAAAAACGTAATTTACATCCTGCAATGCTCATACGATCCTTTAGAGGTCAGAGCCACAGCAGATAGAATACATGGCAGGACTTATTGAAGGCGATGGGGCCCTCTGGGTAACTGTAGCTACTGAATACTGTCAAACATTTGAACATTTTGAGGAAGCTTTCTGTGGTGTCACCGCCAGACACCACACTTGCTAGGTGGTAGCCTTTAAATCGGCCGCGGTTGTATAGTATAGCAACTATCGAGGTTCACAGCGTTGGCTCGCAGGACGCATTCTTCGCTGCCTCGGCCGCGCTATGTATCTGGGGGCCTCTGGTGAGGTGCGTCGCCATCTCAATCAGCTGCGCCCTTGTCGTCGCACGGGTTCTGCCGCTCCCCGTCTGCTTTCAGCGACGGTGCCGTCCGGTCAGCGCCCTGGGGACCCATCTACTGGCTCGCCTCATCCCCAGGTGTTACCGACCCTGCCATTTTGCCCCATGGCGACGCGCCGCCGCCGCCGCCGCCTCTTCTCCCGCCGGCGACGCCCGCGGTGGACGCTTCGCTGCAGCCGCCAAGCGCCTCCCTGGGTCACGCGCCGCCGATCGCTTCCCGTGACCAGCTGTCCTCCGACATGGAATTCTTGCCCTCTCCGGACCAGAGGGCGTCTTCGCCCGTCGGGTACCCCGACGCGATGGAGGTCGACCCTTCGGCCCCTCCTGTCTCTCTACGGGCGCGTATACCGCATGTTGGCGTGCACCCTGGACTAGGTTTTCAGGCGTTTCCTAGCTCCCCTCGGACCGAATGGCCGGGTGTGGGTGGCACAGGCTCGCCTGTTGTTAGGCTCCCCACCTCGTCGAATACGTCAACATGGGGTCCTCCCCACGGCGGGCGGAAGCCTTATAACACAACCGTTCGCCGATTTGCGGGGGAGGAATGTGGTGTCACCGCCAGACACCACACTTACTAGGTGGTAGCCTTTAAATCGGCCGCGGTCCGTTAGTATACGTCGGACCCGCGTGTCGCCACTGTCAGTGATTGCAGACCGAGCGCCACCACACGGCAGGTCTAGAGAGACGTCCTGACACTCGCCCCAGTTGTACAGCCGACGTTAATAGCAATGGTTCACTGACAAATACGCTCTCATTTGCCGAGGCGATAGTTAGCATAGCCTTCAGCTACGTCATTTGCTATGACCTAGCAAGGCGCCATTACCAGTTAATATTGAAATGGAAATTATGTACAGTCAAGAGAGATGTTCTACAATTGTGGATTAAAGTTAAGAATTACATCAACTACGTACTTTATTTGCTACTATTAATTCCCTTAACTGTTCCAGACCTCGCGCCAGCCTGCGTGAGCTTCAGCGCGTGCCTTTCGGCTTCCTCTCATAGTGACTTGGCTGTCTTGCCAAGTCACAACACTTTCCTTACGAAGTACTGGTTGGAAGAGATTCAGGAGCGATTGTGTCAACAGCTTTTCAACCCTGAGAAGTACAATAGCAAGAATTGTAAATCACAGAAATATTTTCTACATCTACATCTACATCCATACTCCGCAAGCCACCTGACGTTGTGTGGCGGAGAGTAACTTGGGTACCTATAACGGTTCTCCCTTCTATTCCAGTGTCGTATATTTCATTAGAGAAGTATCTGAATAAGATAAAATATTGGAGTGAACCAATTTCGCATTGAGATGTACCGCCGACACTAAAAATTGATTTACCTTTTGTTATCAGTGGAAAAGTCATGAGTTTACCCGTAATCAGTGTGGAACATTTTCCTTCTCTACTCTACTCTTTTGTTGCGTATTATGAGGATATCAAACGTGTTCGAGGTGGTGAGTATACCAATGGCAATGGTTCAGTTATCAAAATGTTCCATGTCCACCATGCAACAATCAGGATAGGTCACCTTTTACCATCTCAACGGTGGTGGCCAAGTTTTTATTCCTGCATATCAAAATTCAGACCCCCAATTGAATCCGGGGAATTATAGTGAAGAAACGTAGATCTGACAATAGATTCCAACCAGTATATCGCAACACGGGGGGCGGTTCCTGGTACAGTAGTAGTAACGATGGTGATTATGGAACTTCCTGACATATTAAAACAGTGTGCCAGACCGAGGTTCGAACTCTGGACCTTTGCCTTTCGCAGGCAAGAGCTCTACCAACTGAGCTACCCAAGCACGACTCTCGCTTTAAGTCCACCAGTACGTCTGCTCCTACTTTCAAAACTTTACAGAAGCTCTTCTGTGAGCAGAAGAGCTTCTGTGAAGTTTGGAAGCTAGGTGGCGATGTACTGTCGCAATTACAGCTATGAGGACGGGGCGTGAATCGTGCTTGGGTATCTCAGTTGGTAGAACACTTGCCTGCGAAAGACAAAGGTCCCGAGTTCGAGTCTTGGTCCGGCACACAGTTTTAATATGCCAGGAAGTTTCGTATCAGCCAGGAAGTTTCGTATCAGCACACACTCCACTGCAGATTAAAAATTTCATTCTGGAAATGGTAATTATGGTAAAAACTGGGGTCCCCTGGAGCAAATTCACCATATAACAAGAATAATAAAATTAATATTTACCTGGTGCATAACCTAGTGACAAAGAAAAAGTACAGACACCACTGGAAACTTGTCAAAGCACCAGTGAACGTAACTGAAACGGCTGAAGAGTCACGTTCTCAGTTGAATAATTCGAAAAAGTAAGGTTGCCCACATCTTGCCTTCACATGTTGGCTGAGGAATGGAGCGAGGGCGAAATTCTTAAAGATGTTGATCTTTTGCAATATAGTTATGATACCAGTCTAAGATGGGAATTATTATAAGGATATGACAACTGTGTAAACACACCAAAAGTATTGTTCAAGGAAAATTATAGCAGTGAGAGGCAATATCCCTATAGTTGTCGTTCTAAATACAGGTGCGGATATCATTTTGATTTCCCAGGACTTACTTGACCAAATTAACAATAGCAATAATGTCCCTCGCTATCTCGTACAGAACTATCTACTTGGTAGTGCTTTTGGCAGCAGGCCACAACCTGTAAAGTGACAAGCCTGGATCAAAATAGAATTAGGAAAGGGAGTAACTGAATGCCCATTCTGTGTAGTAGATAAATTGACTGCAGGTTACATTTTTGGTTCTTTATTTTCTTAGAGAATGGGAAACTAAGACTGACCTTTCCTCGGATAAATGCTACTTGTTGGCTAAGAGCCAAGAAATTATAGTAGGTTTCTTATGTACAGGGGCTTTACATGGGAAATAATGTGAAGGAATAAAGATTAAATTTGTAAAAACTGAAACGATACTCCATGACGATATACCTGAAAGCAGCAATGAGGTAGAGGACTTAAAGCTGACATTTAAAGGGGAAGTATCAGAGGCTGTAGGGATTGATGGGGCCCAACAGAATATTCTAGTGCAAGCATTGGTGCAATACATGTAAGTGTTTGAGAAAATACCAAGAATAATCCAAAGTTGTGGTTATCATATGGATGTAATTCCACTTCAGACCTAATGCAAAACACACGTCTTCAATCCTTGACCGAAGCTTGAAAATGTAGGTAAAGAAATTAAACAAATTATTAGTGGCAATTATTATGCAAAGGGTCCACATGAAATTATACAAACATCACATGGTAACAGCTATCTTCTGGTTTTACCAAACACCGAGAGAATAAGATCTCTTTCAGGATCCTAAGAGATACTACTCATGTAATTTGTTTATTATTTCAGTGATGTACGTTAGAACATATGAACTGTTTTCTTAATGTAGTAAAGAATGGTATAACACAAATATGCCTTACTACGTAAATATTCCTTATAGAATAGATTCTGTTTTATTGTGCATGTAATAGTATTCTCTTTAGTTTTAAGTTTGTTTGTATTAGTTGAAGAAGAATCAGGGAAATCATGGTCCTCACTGGTCGCTGTATATAATAATTTTGAGAGAGTTGTAGATTTGACCATAGCTTAAACTACATCATAGTAATCAATGTTCCACTAAAAGTAGGAACTCTTAAGTATTCAGTGAAAGATGCTCACTTGAGAGACTTCGAGAAAGATCACTATAATATTACAGAGATGCAATTGTGCATATATATATATATATATATATATATATATATATATATATATATATATAATGTCCAGATGATTATTTTCTTTAGCTCTTAAATGAATTTGAGGTAGATGAAGAGATGTATCTTGTTCCAAAAAACTTCCCCATAATGCACCGATGAATTTAGCCAACCATGATCCATGCTTAGTACAATTGTGATAAGAAAAATTGCTTGATGTCACAGTGGCTTTGATCTTGGTAGGCAGTTTATGTTTTTAATTAAGTATCTTGGGATAAAAGCGTCACAGGCGAACTGGTGTACATTCTTGGGGATGTCAAGATGAAGTCATTCTTGTCTTCCATCAGCACAGTCCATGATCAATAGTGCATAAATTATTCATAAATCTGGTGTAAAAAGCAACCATTAAACTGATGAGTTTCATGGTCATTAATGTCCTCTGTAGAGCAGATGTAATAGATTAAAATGAATATACACTGATCGCTATGTACAGCACGAAATTGCATGTAAATATTGTAACTACCCTTGATATGTAGGACTTTGTTTACAGCTTGGTTACAAGTATGTAGACAGTGAACTCGAAAGATACTGAACACTAAACGATCTGGACCACTTTATAAGGCTGAGTGAAGAGGGCACTGATAATGTACTAAACACAGAGTAATATACGAGTAGTGGACACACATTGTTAGTCTGACATGGGATAAATTTATTACTGAGAATGTGAGAATTGATGGAACTATATTTTTCGTCCTGATATATGAGTGGATGTGTTGTCTATAGTAGTCGGTACAGTGCACTACACTTTTGACACACACTGTTATGGGTGTAAGCAGACAGTGGTCAATTGCAGCGAAGTTGAAATCAAGTTACTGTTGGCAGACTTTTTTGGAGAACAAGAGTAAGAATAATTCAAACTTCAGCACTCTGGGGGGCGACTCACAATATACCATGTAAGCTGACGTATTTATGTCTTGATAAGCTTGCATGTTAGCAGGAAATGAACTTTACTTAATGCATAATTATATGTACGATGCAGTCCAGAATATATGTAAGTAAAACCCTAATGCTGGTATCGACCATGCCAGGAATTAAATTAATGACGTCATTTGATGTTTCTATGTGACCTAATGTGATACTATATGTTCTTTATCAGACCATAATGTGCTTTAAAAAATGCTGTATGTATATTAATACCTTTGTGCAGTCTTAACATGTACTATTGAGTGGAGAGGGCAACTAGTCATAATCTGGGTAAATCTGCTGAGACGAAAACCCATCCTCGCCCATGGTATGTGCAGTTTACTGAGCCTTTACCATGCATGGCTTCTGACGCCAGTTCCCACGGTGCACAGCTCTAACTGACCGTCCACCTGCTCCATCCATTTGCATAAGAAAACTTCCATGAAATGCGACCCATTTCATAAATGCAAATTGTTTAACTTAATATGTTAAAATTATGTACTCATAACTGTGTATAGTTAAACAGAAACTATTAAAGGATCGTTAAAATCCCACAGACATTAGCACAAACTTTCTGAACACTTCACTATAATGTAAATTTCATCTGTTTACTGAATGAATATTTTAGACATCTCTTGGTAAGTGTGGTCTTTCATAACTGTGCTATTAAGGTAAATTACTTAATACTGAATTTCAGAAAGCTCTGATCAAAACAGACCAAGGAGATAAATTAACATGACCTTAGATTTACCAAAGTAAACTGGAAAGAATGAAATTAGTGCTGTCATATTTGGAAGAAACTTAATTTCTCTTTAAAAAGTCTGTAAATCTATCTCCATTGGCAAGAGCCCAAACCGTAAAATATTCATGCATTGTACAACCATAATTACTGTAACAACAATGCAACCAGACACAGGTAAATGGCAGCACCAAAGATTTTAAGATCGTGCAGTGCCACTGCCATTCATGTAGCCATGAAATGCCTCCAAATGAACTTACGAATTTCTCTACAAAATCATGGTTTATGAATACTGCATTGGACAGTGGTAAGTATTAGTTTTATAATTTCTCCAAAACATGAACTGTGCTTATGTGAAAATCATAGGAAGGACGTGATTGAATTAGTATCAGTGAACTCTACAGATGGACGAAAAAAGGGTGACTACCGATGGTTGTTCTTTCCTTGAATACATTGAGCCAAGTATGTAAACATCTACTTTAAGCCACTAGTGTAATTTCATTAGCTGAATAGAATTTTATTGAGATAATAACTTATTTTATTTCCAGGAGTTTGACTTTGTATCCTTTTGATAAATGTCCACAAGAATATCTTTGTAGCTCATCAGCATGTGATGGTATTATGTTGACATTCTCAGTACTCTGGACAGTATTTTGCACAGATACCAACACCCACAGATCGAAACTTCTTAAAGTATAAATCATGTTCTGAAAAATAAACTCACTATATATGTAGCAGATAATATTCAGATTTTTTCCAAGTTATTGCTCATTCAGCATGGCAGTTTAAATTTCCTGTGCATGGTCAATTATTGACGTACTGCTAATGACGAGTTTTATGTCTGGGCAGGAATAGCCAGATAAAAGTAATACAGTTTTCACTCTAACTTTCATTGAAAATAGTCATTTGAGGAATCGTTTAAATTTTAGCAGCTCTATGTCTAACTGAAGCCAAAACAAATTCAAACTTTAGTCAAAGAAAAAATTTTCCCTATTCTTCTGTTTGTGCAAACGTTATAGCTGTTGGCAAATGCTTTAGTAAATGAATTTCTATTTTTTGTTTATCAAATACATTAGTAAGAAAATGAAATATTTCTTCTGGTGGGTTAGTTTCATTATTTTGAAAAATTTAACCTTAGTTTTCAATTTTAGAGTAAATTAAATGTTTCCAAATACTTCTGTTGATATTATGATGTTTAATTTTAAAAGAAATATAATCTTTTCTTAATTTATAATATCCACTTAAATTGTTTCCTTTACAATTATTACAAATTCGAGTGATTGTGAACTTTCTCAATTCTTTAGCTATTTATAAGAACACATTTTTATTGGAATTAAAAAAACATGAAATTAACTGGCACCAACTTCATTTTTTACACAAGATTTCTTATTTTTTGTATATCCTAGAACAGATTTCTTAAATTTAGTTATAAGTATGAAACGAGTTCTTCTTATTTAAAAAAGATCTCCAGTTCACAGACTGAACAATCTTTTATTTCTTTTTTCTTGAAAAACTTCTTCATGCTTACGAAAGTCTTCTTCAAAGAAGGAAAAAAAATTATAAAGAAATATATGGCACTCAGATACAAACTGGAAAAAAACTAAATTTTCCTTAATACTTTTTTCTTTAGAAAGAGACTGATTACAGATTGGCCCAGGAATCCAAAAGTTTTGGTTGAAAGAGACTTTGTTATATCTGAAAGAGATTACAAAAATAAAATTTAATAAAGAAACATAAAATAAATTTGAGTCAACTTGTTTTTTAACAGAAGCTAATCGCTTTTAATATATTCAATAATACATTTCTTACACTTAGTCATAATTCTAAATGTTTATTTTTTGGCAATAAATACATTTTTTGCTGTGTTATCACCCTCAGTTTGTTGTTGTCCTTTAGTTTTTGTCAATAAAAATATGTTACAATCTTCTTCCCTTGTAATTCGTTTTAAATTCTTTTTGTTATAAGGATCAGAAATATATTTTCATTACACACTCAGAATTTGTTTACTATTACACAGTTTTTTATATTAATTTAACCATTGTCTACAAATTATTCTATATTTCGTGTATTGTTGTGAATTAAAATTATTAGCTGTCTTCTCGACTTTGGAAGTATTTGATGGCTTTCATTTATTCAGAAAAAATTTAATAGGAAGAAATAAAATGTTTAAAGTAGCAAAAATTTCTAGCGCCTTGAGGGGTCCCAATTCAAGGCACACTAAATACATAACGTCATTGAATATTTATCAATGAAATAGGTTTACCTAAATCAAATCGAATGAAATTATTTAATGAAAAATGGAGTTGATAAGCCATCATCAACAAATGAGGCATCATCAACAAAAGCAAACTTTATATATAATCATAAATAAGTGTTAATGACTATTGATGAAAAATATAATCCTTCATTTAAAGTTGAACAAATTTTAGAATTTACAAACAAATGACAGTAATATCAATTCATGTTAATAGAAAAAAAATACAAAAAGTTGTAAAGAATTCAAGAGTAAAGATTCATTATCCTACGTTATCAGACAAATTTTATAAATGTGAGAGGTTTATACTCAATACCTCTAAAATAAAAAATAGTGTGGCACGTGAGTGGGCAAGGCGCCGGTCGCCCTCGTATTGATTTGTTTTGATGGGAGATGCTGTACGACATGCCAAGTGCAGGAAGACAGACTAAGCAGTTGCGTGACTCCAGGTGAGGAAGATTTCTGCTGAGTTCTCAGGCCCATCCATATTTCCGCCTTGCGGGGCTAAAATAATGAGAAGTGGGAGGCGATCAAGTTATTTCTCAGGCTGCATGGTTCCGATTTCTCAGTGGGGGCTCCCTCATGGAATGTTCACAAATAGATCAGTCATTACACATCGTTCTTTGTATCAAAATAATTCTTTGTACACAGTTTTCGAAGTATCTCAACGAACCTAAATGTCTTACTTTCATCCTCTCGGTCTATGAAGACAAATATGGGATTAACCTTTCAGATTTCCTGTTCCTGCTTCGCATCTATCTCCGGCGACACGACTTGACTGCCGTAGCGTATTTTGCTTGGGCGCCACGAATGAAATTCAGAGAACAAAGTTAATTAACTGAATTCTGTCACTTTCATACTACACCATGTAAGCAGCGCACAAGAGTTGACTGGCATGAACGTTACGTATTCCATATAGAGTTTCTATTTGAAGTTATATCTCATGGCAATGGTGTAAGCACATCATCATGTAAGCAATATACACTACTGGCCATTAAAATTTCTACACCAAGAAGAAATGCAGATGATAAACGGGTTTTCATTGGACAAATATATTACACTAGTTCTGACATGTGATTACATTTTCACGCAATTTGGGTGCATCGATCCTGAGAAATCAGTACCCAGGACAACCACCTCTGGCCGTAATAACCGATGAAAACATTCCTCATGTCAGCACGTTGTAGGTGTCGCCACCGGCGCCAACCTTGTGTAAATGCTCTGAAAAGCTAATCATTTGCATATCACAGCATCTTCTTCCTGTGGGTTAAATTTCGCGTATGTAGCACGTCATCTTCGTGGTGTAGCAATTTTAATGGCCAGTAGTGTATGTACATCGAATTTAAATACTGTACGCGATTCTTGGATTTTATGTGTGTGTCAATGATTCAGTATGTGTTAGACGGTGAAAAAAAAAAAAAAACTAAAACACCACCACACACATGATTAGCTCACATTACAGCACGTCCAACATAGAGGCATCTTGAATATGTCGGCTCTGTGGCACTTGCACAATGGCGTAAGGTCAAGGTACCACCAGCCATCGTGAAAGATCTTCCTTAAGTATGAGAGACACATAAACTGATATACCTGCCTAATATTGTGTAGGGCCCCCTCGAGCCTGCAGAAGTGCTACAACACGACGTGGCATGGACTCGACTAATGTCTGAGGTACTGTTGCACGACATTGATTACATGAATCCAACAGGGCTGTCCAGAAATCCGTAACAGTACGAGGGGGTGGCGATCTCTGCTGAACAGCATGTTGCAAGGCATCCCAGATATGCTTAATAATGTTCATGTCTGGGGAGTTTGGCGGCCAGTGGAAGCGTGTAAACTGAGAAGAGTGTTACACGAGCAATTCTGGATGTGAGGGGTGTTGCATTGCCATGCTGGAATTGCACAACTCTGTCGGAATTCACACTGGACATGAATGTATGCAGGTCATCAGACAGGATGCTTAGGTATGTGTCACCTGTCACAGTCGTATCTAGACGTATCGTTCTCACTGCACACGCCACACACCATTAAAGAGCCTCCACCAGCTTGAATAGTCCCCTGCTGACTTCCAGGGTCCATGGATTCATGAGGTTGTCTCCATACCCGTACGTGTCCATCCGCTCGATGCAATTTGAAACGAGACTCGTCCGACCAGGCAACATGTTTCCAGTTATCTACAGTCCAATGTTGGTGTTGATGGGTCCAGGCGAGGCTAAAACTTTGTGTCATGTAATCATCAAGGCTACACGAGTGGGCCTTGATCTCTAAAAGCCCATATTGATCATGTTTCCTTGAATGTTTTGCACGCATTAAAATCTGCAGCTTTTTTGCGGAAGGATTGCACTTCTGTCGCGTTGAACGATTCTCTTCAGTCGTCGTCGGTCGCGTTCTTGCAGGGTCTTTTTCTGACCGCAGCGATGTCGGAGATTTGACATTTTAACGGATTCCTGATATTCACGGCATACTCATCAAACGGTCGTATGGGAAAATGCCCACTTGATCGCTGCCTCGGCGATTCTGGGTGCCATCGCTCGTACGCCGACTATAAGACAACGTTCAGACTCAAATCTTAATAACCTGCCATTGTAGCAGCAGTAACCGAACTGCGGCAGACACTTGTTGTCTTATATAGGCGCCCCATGTAATTTGAATACGCATGCCTCTACCAGTTTCTTTGGAACTTCAGTGTATACCTCGCACATTTCAGTGCACACATGGCAGAGGACCAGATACAAGGCACTGACAGGCTGTCTTATTTTCTGTCCATGGCGGGAATTACTTCTTACAGGTTGTGCGCGAAACGTTTTCCCACATCCCGCCCTGAACTAGCACAGTACGAGGACCTGTTGCAGGTGCTTACGAAGCGTGTTGAGGACAGGGTACAAGCGGCAACTGCTCGTTACATTCTTTTTACGCTCCATAAGCAACAAGGACATATATACCGTCAGTGGGTGACTGAACTGCAACGTTCCACCAGATAGTGTAGATTCATATGTGACTGTGGTAAATATTTCGTAATGCCATAACGCACAGTGTAACTGTATCTGTAATTCGGGAACAGATTGTAAAATACCCGGAGACTTCCTTGCAACAGATTCTGAAGTTCTAGACAATCTAGATCCCTGCGAAAGCGCAGCAGTCGGTTTTGAGTTAGCGCCGGTTTTTTTCTCTAGACAGCCGCGACAGACTAGCCTCACAGCCAGCCCGCTAACTGCGGCCCGGCTGGCCACAGCCATTATCCTCACGTAAACACGTGTTGCGTCCAGCACAAGGTGTAACATGACACGTGGTGGGCGCTCATGCCCCTCGTGTGAAGCGATTTGCTTTTTTCGCAGCAAATACGGACATTTACAATCGGTATGCAAACAGAAACGTAAGGCAGCAGCTTCTGCTACTCCTTCTCGTAAGTCTAAGTCACTGTGTGCAACGTGCCTTTAAAGCCCCACAGTGTCGTTAGTGCAATACAACTGTTTAATAGCCTTTGGGGTGGTAGTCATCTGTGGAACCAAACTGCTGAGGTCATCGGTCCCAAGGCTTACGCACTACTTGACCTATACTAACTTACGCTAAGGACAACACACACACCCATGCCCGAGGAAGTACTCGAACCTCCGACGGGGGAGCCGCGCGAACCGTGGCAAGGCGCCTCAGCCCGCGCGGCTATCCCGCGCGGTAGCCGTTGAGGAAAGGTTCCCAACTCATCTACAGTGCTGTGTGATGACAACAAACTTTTCGTTTCTCTTACTGTTTCGGGACAATCAGTCCTTTTGCAGCTTGACACTGAATCTTCATTGAATTTCCTCGTTTTTAACGCTTTCGAACTGCTTGGCAAACCTTAATGAATATCGCCCCATACACTGATAGTGGGCCACTACGCCGAGACATTCCTGTCTTGGGCACTTGTAGTCTTCCTGCAACTTTCCGAAATTTGATGAAGACAGAGCCTTCCTACCGAGACAGTGCTAATATTTTCGGGTTAGACTCATTTGATTTCTTTGGGTTAAGCATTCTGAGCAATCTACTTAGGTGCAGAATTTCAGGAGTAATTTTCTGCAGGCTTAGGCAAAGATATTAATTTTGTTGCCCATGTCACAATGAAAGACAATGCACAGCCACGTTTTGTTGGAACTCCTCGCGTTCCTCAGGCTTTTCAAGAACGGGCGGCTCAGGAACTTACTGCTTTGCAAGTACCATAGCACCAATTACTGCCAGTCACTGCACGTTCCCTCTTGTTTCTTTCAAGGAGCCGTCCAGCAGACACGGGTTGCTCGCCGTCTTCAAGAAAACTGTGAATCCCCAAAATGTCACTGAAAATTATCCTTTGCCATGCCCAGAAAAACTGTTGGGTAAATCGGGTGTCGCTCGTTACTTTACCAACTGATTTGCGCGACACTTACTTGCAAACCTCTATGGATGAGTAGTCGCAAGAGGTCTTTGTCATTAGCTGTCACCTGCGTCTCTTCGAATTTTTGAGATTGCCGTTTGGCAGTGCTTCCACACTCCCCATATTTCAACGCTTTCTAGATCAGATGACTGTCACAGCTCCTTTTTGTTTGCATTACTTGGATGACACTGTCGTCTCGGGTCGCATTCCAGAAGAAAACAGTAGCAATCTTCGTACTCTTTTTCAAGTGTTTCCAGCAGTTGGCCTCAAATGTAACAGAGATAAACGTATATTTTCTGAGGTAGAACATGAGTACTTACAACGGAACCTCCCCATCGCACCCCCCTCAGTTTTAGTTATTAATTGGCACAGTTGATAGGCCTTGAAATACTGAACACAGATCAATTGAGAAAAGAGGAAGAAATTGTGTGAAACTATGAAAAAAATAAGCAAAATATACAAAAGTAGTCCATGCGTAAGATAGGCTACATTAAGGATAACATGAGCCGTAGAGTGCCGTGGTCCCGTTGTTAACGTGAGCAGCTCCGAAACGAGAAATCCTTGGTTCAAATCTACCTTCGAGTGAAAAATTTTAATTTTTTATTTTCAGACAATTAGTATCTGTCCGTCCGCCCGCTATATTTGCTGTATTCATATTGCCCACGGAATACGTCTCACGTATTTAATGCACACTCGTTCAAAGTAGCGAACAGTCAACTGCCAGCCAGGGAGCCTCGTTAGCAGGAATACTCTCTCTTCCGTGCGCTGTAGTCGACTAACGTCGTGTGTTTCGATGTTTGTTTAGGTGTAGCGTCCCCATACTACGGCGCAGTTATCTCGCATCGGACGGACGGACGGACAGGTAATAATTGTCTGAAAATAAAAAATTAAAATTTTTCGCTCGCGGGAAGACTTGAATCAAGGACTCTTATTCCGCAGCTGCTCACGCTAACCATTTTTTTTTTAATTGATATCATTTTGTTCGTTTTTGTTCGTTTCGTCTGCTCGGGGCGGACGTCGTGAGACATCCTTTTAAGTTTGTTGATGATCGATTAACTCAGTTTTTTTATTACAGAGGGCACGTAGCCCTCTGACTGAACACGCTGAGCTACCGTGCCAGCTACGAGCTTAGACTCTCCTTTATATTGCCTATCTTGCACATGGACTACTCAGTTCGTATATTTTGCTTATTTTTTTCATAGTTCCTCACAACTTCTTCCTGTTTCCTCGATTGATCTGTGTTCAGTTTTTCCACTGTGCCAACTTACAACTAAATCTGAGGGGGGTGCTATGCGGAGGTTCCATGGTTAGTACATGTGATTAACAGTCACGATGTTCACCCATTGGTATCATATATGCTTGATCTTACACCCCAACACAGTTTGCGGGAATTCGAATCTGTGTCAGGAAAGCTCACGTATTAGATCCGATTTGTTCTTCGCTCCAACCGCGGCTCCCTTGCATCGCTTGCCAGGGAAGAATGCCCCTTTTGTTTCGTTACAAGAGTGTCGGTACGCTTTCCAGACGTTGAAAGATGCTTTGCCTAGTGATTGTGTTCATTTCGAATCAGCCAAACCTGTGGTTCTGTCTTTCTCCTACGGCATTTGGGCAGTTTTCTCGCACAAATTTTGTTCTATTGACAGGCCGATTGTTTCGAACTAAGCTCAGCGTAATTATTCGCAAAATGGAAAGGAGGTTGTGCTTCCCCAAACTGCCCAGCTTAACATTTTTCGTTTGCTACACCAAGGTAACTGAGGCATTGTTCCCACCAAGCAGTTGGTATGATGTCATTGACGTCTGGATGTGAAAACTGAACAGTTGGCTTCCAAGTGCCAAGCCTGTGCGGAACACCACACGTCCACACCTCAGCAGTTCGATCAATGGCCTTAATCTCAACTGCCTTTGCAACACTTGCGCTTGCACTTGGACTTGGTGAGTCGGTTACTTTAATACACATTGGCTCATCGGCATTGACTCTTTTGGCAAATTTCCCTTCGTGGTTCCCGTGCACTCTAGTACTGCCCGTTCCACAACCCATGCCTTGTCGTCGATTATTTGAATCGAGGGATGCCTGAAGTGATTTTGACTGACAGCTGATCTATGTTTGTTGCTGCCGATTTTGGACACATCCGCATCACCTTCGATATTGAAGCCCATAACGAGGGCACCGTCCCACCTGCAGCGCATTGGCGAAGCTGTACTCTTTGTACGAACATTTGAGGAACGTATGGACAGACTTCGCGCCTCCCACAGGCGGGCTCACGCTCCGTTGCTACTCTTGTCTCCCTACTGCTCTCACCCACGTGTAGGGCCACAACCAGCGGAGTCATTGCGTGGACGCCGCCATCGCAGACGGAGGCGCTGGTAGTGGGGCACCTTTGTACGATGTATTGGAGGTTGCAGCAGGACAGGTTGGTCTCTCACAAACCTTTAAACAGTCAGTCCACCTACCTGGACATGTTTCAAAAAATGGTTCAAATGGCTCTGAGCACTATGGGACTTAACATCTATGGTCATCAGTCCCCTAGAACTTAGAACTACTTAAACCTAACTAACCTAAGGACAGCACACAACACCCAGCCATCACGAGGCAGAGAAAATCCCTGACCCCGCCGGGAATCGAACCCGGGATCCCGGGCGTGGGAAGCGAGAACGCTACCGCACGACCACGAGATGCGGGCGGACATGTTTCAGGTTGCCCGTCCCTTCACCTTGCGATTGTAAATACTGGTTTAGCCGAGAAAAGCAGCGTCGACGAAATTTCGACTAAATACATACCACGCAAAGGCCACATTACTCTAGTCCATGAACATAGCTGAAAGTTTGTTAAACTATCAACCGTTCGGGATTTTGCATGACTCGCTTGAAAAATGTCTAAAACGTCGTTTAACTTGGTTTATTGTCTTTAACACGCAGAAAATGTCTGTCGAGTCCTATTTAATATCCCGAAATCAATTAAGCAGTGTCACTGGCTGTCTCTGTTGCAAGTTCACACCTGAAAGCAGCCAGAAGATATTTAGACCTAAACGGTCACTGACCCTCGACTAATTGCGGATTAACGCATTCAGTCGTTTAGTTGGCCTCTTGTATAGAAGTGCTCGGCATAATGTCTCGTAATCTGCACGAAACACGCCATTCGCTGTTTATGTACGACATGAAATGTTCACACGCGCGTTATCTTCTAAAATAAACCACTCGCATAGCTCAAACTTTCGCAAAATACTCAATGCTGTAGTCGCTTCTCGTCAACGACATGAGAAGCGAATTTTTCATTTTGGAGCAAATCTGATAAGCACGATTTATCGTAAGTGTTTAGCAGATGGCGGCTTCCATGCGACTATCTCGACTCATAAAGCTGAGGCACAATGCCCTACTCCAACGCGCGGAAAATGCTGAATTGCTTATTGCGGGGTGCGTTAAGTAGCTAACCAGGACTTCTATACAAGTGATATTTCTAATGTTAGCCAATCAGATTACCACAAGTAATATAGACTAGAAATTTCCTAATTCCGAAACTAAATAAGATTTAATGGAAACAAAATACGATTCCTTTCCACAAAATAAATTAGTAATAAATTTAATACTTAATGCCCCATTTGGCTGCATTTACAAAGTGAAGCTCACTCGGACGTACGCAACAAATTTCTCTACTGCACAACAACTTTCTCACAGACACATTTACATAGTTTTAATAAAAATCACATTCTCACTTTACCTATGTCCTTCATTCACTCTCTGTCTCCCCAAAACACACACACAAACGAAACACGATGAAATAATAATTTTCCAAAGTACTTTTAATAACATCAGAAATCTGTGGTAATGAAACTGAAGAAAATTACATAAAATTTGATAATACGAACCTATCCTTTTGTTTGTAGTTTGAGTTGATACTACAGATAAATGCATCTCAGTCCCTTACTCAGTTCCACAATGCCAGCAAGATTATTATGTGTTTTAGGTAAAAATTTATATCTCAGAAAGTGTTGACGTCACTGGATTTAAATTTTAACAGTATAGTTGTGTTATCTATAGAATGTGTCACATTAAGTGTGAAAAAGATCGGTTAATATTTAATAGCACTTCTTCAGATTCATAGAGAGTACGTGTAACGTAACGGGCGCAGCTCTAAGCACGTACCTGGCTCACTCGGCCCAGTAGGCAGACTTAGCTGTGCGGGCGGGAGAACCAAAATCTGCTCCCCTCCCGCGTAAACGGCAAGCTACGCTTTCAGTGGAAGATGACAACTCGTCATAACTTGCTACGTTACAACATTCAGTTTCTTCTGCAGGGACTAAGGGAACTGCTGCGACTCCACCACTATCAAATTTGTCAGTGTGAATTGCGAGATCCTGCCGCTAGCTTCGTGCTTTCACATTCTGTGCCTGCCAGGATGCAGCAGCCCTAATTGAATCTGGCTGCCGCAAACCTCGCGCCACCGGCGGTGATCCCTGAGCCGATGAAAGTGTACGCCATTCCAGGGTCGTTGCCGTCTCGATAGCCACCGTTGCCTGGGTATGGGCTCCACTTACTTAGCTTGCATTTACCGCGAATCTCTTGCCCAACGTAAAGTCCCGAGCGACTGGAAAAAAAAGCGCAGGTGACGTCTGTATATAAAAAGGGTAGAAGGACGGATCCTCAAAATTACAGACCAATATCCTTAACATTGGTTTGTTGCAGGATTCTCGAACATATTCTCAGTTCGAATGTAATGAATTTCCTTGAGACAGAGAAGTTGCTATGCATGCATCAGCACGGCTTTAGAAAGCTTCGCTCCTGCGGAACACAACTCGCCCTTTTTTCACATGATATCTTGCGAACCATGGATGAAGAGCATCAGACGGATGCCATATTCCTTGACTTCCGGAAAGCGTTTGACTCGGTGCCCCATTGCAGACTCCTAACTAGGGTACGAGCATATGAGATTGGTTCCCAAATATGTGAGTGGATCGAAGACTTGTTAAGTAATAGAACCCAGTACGTTGTCCTCGATGGTGAGTGTTCATAGGAGGTGAGGGTATCATCTGGAGTGCCCCAGGGAAGTGTGGTAGTTCTGGTGTTGTTTTCTATCTACATAAATGATCTTTTAGATAGGGTGGATAGCAATGTGCGGCTGTTTGCTGATGATGCTGTGGTGTACGGGAAGGTGTCGTCGTTGAGTGACTGTAGGAGGATACAAGATGACTTGGTCAGGATTTGTGATTGGTGTAAAGAATGACAGCTAATTCTAAATATAGATAAATGTAAATTAATGCAGATGAACAGGAAAAAGAATCCCATAATTTTGAACACTCCCTTAGTAGTGTAGCGCTTGACACAGTCATGTCGATTAAATATTTGGGCGTAACATTGCAGAGCGATATGAAGTGGGACAAGCATGTAATGGCAGTTGTGGGAAAGG
Organism: Schistocerca serialis cubense; assembly: GCF_023864345.2. Taxonomy (NCBI): domain Eukaryota; kingdom Metazoa; phylum Arthropoda; class Insecta; order Orthoptera; family Acrididae; genus Schistocerca; species Schistocerca serialis. The sequence goes on from NC_064644.1 coordinate 561,479,479, forward strand.
CGGATAGTCGTGTTCGGTTCATTGGTTGAATTTTGGGAAGATGTAGTTCATCTGTAAAGGAGACCGCTTATAAAACACTAATACGACCTATTCTTGAGTACTGCTCGAGCGTTTGGGATCCCTATCAGGTCGGATTGAGAGAGGACATGGAAGCAATTCAGAGGTGGGCTGCTTTATTTGTTACTGGTAGGTTAGATCATCACGCGAGTGTTACGGAAATGCTTCAGGAACTCGGGTAGGGGTCTCTGGAGGAAAGGACGCGTTCTTTTCGTGAATCGCTACTGAGGAAATTTAGATAACCAGCATTTGAGGCTGGCTGCAGTACAATTTTACTGTCGCCAACTTATATTTCGCGGAGAGACCACAAAGATAAGAGAGATTAGGGCTCGTACAGAGGCATATAGGCAGTCATTTTCCGTCGTTCTGTTTGGGAGTGGAACAGGGAGAGAAGATGCTAGTTGTGGTACGAGATACCCTCCGCCACGCACCGTATGGTGAATTGCGGAGTATGTATGTAGATGTAGATATCCCACGTCCCACTTCGAGCCCCTCTTCAGTCTTCGAGATGCCTCTGTCTTCGTTTGCTGCTCTGCTTCTGGATGTGGGTGCCCAGTTCTTCGGCAGGCTCAACGCATATGCCGGGAAATGGGCGGGAGCTCGGCACCAGCCTCAGTTTCGGCTCCTGGCTCCTGACTGCCACACGTATCCGTCGAGCGCCTCCAGCCCGCCCCCAATCCCCTCCACCCGCCCCCCCAGCGCCCATCCACGGTCGTCGTTCCCACATCTACACTACACAACAGTGGTGAGGAGGGGAAGCGTATGGTATAGCATATCGATACAACCCACAGTTGACAACGGAATTGCAAGATGTCGACAGCAGCCTTGTGGGATCCGGTGGACCCAGTGGTGTGGACCCACTGAGCCACACCCCCGGCGGCTCTGAACTATAAGTGCCGCCACGGTATAAGAAGTCGGGCGTCTGCCACACGACCCTCTTTGCTACGACGTCGTTGTTCGTGCATAGTACAGCGAGCCTCATCCTTGTTGACACTGTGATAGCTGGGCTCTGTTTCTTGCTATATTAACTGTAATGAATTTTCGCACAGTTGGGGAAATACAAGTGTAGTAAATCTGTTTACTGTGTTAACTTGTTCCCTAATCATTTCTGCACCTGTTCAACTTTCCCTCGACGAAAGTTACTGAGCCGTGGTAAAAGTTGCTGTTTTGAAGAGCGCGCCGCAGCGCGTCGTGTGAAGCAGTCGCCCTCCATTTATGGCGGTGGCGCCGCTGTGGCAATCGACGCTTTGGTGTCTCCCTCTGGTGGGAAAGGGGAAAGGTTGCCTGTTCACGTGCATTTAAGGGGCGCTATGAGCTCGCCAGTCGGTCTGTCTGGGCCAGTCTCTCATCCCCAGCTTGCTAGTCTGTTTCTCATCCGCATTTGTTAGGCAGTCAGTGTCTGTCTGTCGTTTGGAGTGCTAGTACGTATGTCGTTTGGATCAACCCTTAAAGCCGGCAAAATGAGAGTCTTTCCACTCCGCCAGTAAGAGAACTCAGCGAGTGGTCGCACGGTTGGGGCTTAATTCCTGCATCTGAATCTGCGCGTTAGGCCGCCAGTCTCCTCGAATTTGCTCAGGCAATGGTCATTGGCGGTTGGATCGATCGGTTGGTCGGTCGAGCACTGAGACACAAGATGTTCAAAATGTTGAAATGTGTGTGAAATCTTATGGGACTTAACTGCTAAGGTCATCAGTCCCTAAGCTTACACACTACTTAACGTAAATTATCCTAAGGACAAACACATACACACCCCCATGCCCGAGGGAGGACTCGAACCTCCGCCGGGACCAGCCGCACAGTCCACGACTGCAGCGCCGGAAACAGCTCGGCTAATCCCGCGCGGCGACACAAGATGACTTGTACGTCTTAAGCGTCGGCGCATGTGAGGTCGCCACGCGAGTCCAGTGGGCCGCGGCGTATAGCGAGGGGTAGTGACTTCGTGGTCGACACGAGAGCAACAGGAGTCTGGCCGGTGCGAGCTGCGACGCCGTGAAACGGGAGATCGGCGCACCTTCCTGCGTCCGTTGAAGCGGCTGCCAGCGGTCGGTTCGGGAGAGCGATTTAGGGGTGCTGCGCCAGGTCTTCTCGAGAAATCGCAGTTTATTAGAAGTTAAGTGATTGGTGATATGTTGTTCGATTTACTATTATTATATTCTACTTGTTTTCTTGGTGAGGTCACCAGCCGCTTTGCATTGGGGTTGTCCCACCATTCTTTTCCGTTTGCCCACCCGCGGGAAGGTGGTTGTTTATAAATTGGGTGGTCCGTTTTTCCCTTGTGGAATAGGGGCGGGTTAGAGCAACCTGCGGTTCGGGTTGTTCGGTAATCTCCCTATCAATCTACCGTACGTTAATGGCTGCCTCTGTCATGCTTGTCGGATTTGGTGTCTTAACGAATTTATTGCTTGGGGTGTATCGGCCTAATACCTGAAATATGTTTTGACCTTTGGAAACTTTGATATTATTGCCTATGATCTTAGAGGCGGTATTTGTGTACTGTAGAGCCTCTTAACCATTGTTTGGCCAATCTTGTAGAATTTTATATAAGATTGCATTTCATGGGCTTTTATTTAAATGATCATTTTAGTATATAAAGTTGCCACCCTTTCACCGTAAAACTTTTCTTAGAAGCTAAAATCAAGTTGCACCTTCGGTGGCAAGGTTAATATTTTAATTGTTAGTGTTTTGTACCATTTCCATCCCTCCTACGGGGGGCGCATAGTTTGTGTGCTTGTGTAAATTGTTAAAACTCCTGGTGTGTTGCAGATTTGCACCAGTGTAGTCTTTCAGAGGCTGTTGTGAACGATCGTAACTACGACCGTGTCAAAAGGGAGCGACAAAGTTCTCTGCCCGAAAGCTGATACAGTCAAAAGTTGTTTGTTTCTGCCTCTGAATAAATTGTAACTTTGATATTTAGAGGGTGCTTTCTGATTATAATTTTAAATCTGTTTCTTTTAAAAAAGGCTTTAGGCACTATTAAAATGAATAAAATTCCCATTTGTTAAAAGGAATTTGGTTATGATTTCATCACTTTCTCCCTGGTAACTACTTCCATGCTTAGATAGTGTGATTAAATGTGTTAATGTTCTTGATGAATCGCTAGTAAATAAAATAAATTTTTAAGAATATTCTTTGAAAATAAATCACGGCCCAGTTACATTACCACTCTGTAGCCGACGTCTCCTTATTGTTGTGTGTGAAGTTTTGTGCAATACAGGCTACAATTTCTTTAAAAAAATCTGAAGTGGTTCCAGTTTTGAATCGGGGACATTACCAATAAAGTTAAAAAGTTAATGTTCTGACTTGTTTAGACTCGTACTCAGAATCACTTACTGATAACACTCAAACGTAAAGGACATGTGACTGATGTCAGCTTCTGATGCTGAGTCAAACGGACGTGTTAGGTAGTCTCTTAACGCCTTAGTTGTCTAGGCGACTGGATAACTTGCCGTGCTGCAACTGCATCCTTATGATGCGCGTTAGGTATTTTCTGCCACATGTCCTATTCGTGAACTACAATATTTTGGAGGAACGGGTCACCCTTTGTAGAGCTGATAACTTACAGGGTCTCCGATATATACTGACTACCGAAATAACTTTTCGTTGAGAACAAAACACAAAACAACGAACTGTATCAAGCGAATGTTGTTTAGCTACCAGGAGAAAATTAATCAGATTGACTACCTCCGCCAAAACTTTGCTCGTTATGAAGATATGGACAGCAGTACGTCTTTTTTCATAGAATGCTTTCTTTTATTCGGAAATCCATTTCTCTCTTTAAGACCTACCGCAAAACGTATCCTGATGTAGCATTCACGTTAACATAACGTTACTGAAAACGTACAGAATACTTACTTTGTTTCTCCTGTAATAGAACACGGTGCAAGTATGTGGTGTAAGGTAGCTCGTCTACTTGCTGGAGTCGATAGTAAACAAATGGAAATACAAGCAAAATGAATTTACTGAATGACCGATGTCCATTGTCAATAGTCTATCATTATTAATTGCCTATCTGATTGTGTCATAATATATATGAAAACAATAAATAAATAAATAAATAAAATAAAAACATATATAGGCCCTTCCAGAGCCACACTTCTCCTGGTTGTGTTTTACTATTTGCGATAAAACATATATCCTTGTGAAAAGAAGAACTTATGTATTGGAAAGGTTTCAAGAAATAAAAGAAATGCGTCTGATGAACAATTGGGCTCCTCTGTTTCTGTTTAAACCTCTTAACAATAACCAGTCAATAACGCAATGGTAGTGCATGTGTTAACTTGATCTATAATAGAAGAATAATACTGAAGGCAAATTTAATTTGGATAAATCTGGATTCTCGTCTGCACTTACTAAGGCAAAAAATAGCCACAGAACATGAAATTTATTCTTTTGTCTGTGAGAGGGCTAAACAATAGACTGAGGACAATTGGCAGTTTCTTGTATTTAAAAAAGTGTTTCACAGTGTGGACCATGTAGTATTTTTTCACGAGTTAGGACAATATGGGTATGAGGAGAAAGCTCAACAGCGGTTCACTTCATATCTGGAATGCAGGAAGTAAAAGACTGACCTCCAGTGTCAACAAACAGTAATCAGTTTTGTACTGGTAAATGCGACGGTTGACTCAAAATGCTTTCTGTGTGCAGGTGACGCAAGCTTTATTGTGAAAGACGTGGAACGAAATATAAATGATGTAGCTAGCAGACTAGTCGTTGACATCAGCACGTGTCTGTCAGAGAACAGATTAACGGTCAACAGGAAAAGAAACTGAATACCGTTGTCTTCACTATAAATACACTCCTGGAAATTGAAATAAGAACACCGTGAATTCATTGTCCCAGGAAGGGGAAACTTTATTGACACATTCCTGGGGTCAGATACATCACATGATCACACTGACAGAACTACAGGCACATAGACACAGGCAACAGAGCATGCACAATGTCGGCACTAGTACAGTGTATATCCACCTTTCGCAGCAATGCAGGCTGCTATTCTCCCATGGAGACGATCGTAGAGATGCTGGATGTAGTCCTGTGAAACGGCTTGCCATGCCATTTCCACCTGGCGCCTCAGTTGGACCAGCGTTCGTGCTGGACGTGCAGACCGCGTGAGACCACGCTTCATCCAGTCCCAAACATGCTCAATGGGGGACAGATCCGGAGATCTTGCTAGCCAGGGTAGTTGACTTACACCTTCTAGAGCACGTTGGGTGGCACGGGATACATGCGGACGTGCATCGTCCTGTTGGAACAGCAAGTTCCCTTGCCGGTCTAGGAATGGTAGAACGATGGGTTCGATGACGGTTTGGATGTACCGTGCACTATTCAGTGTCCCCTCGACGATCACCAGTGGTGTACGGCCAGTGTAGGAGATCGCTTCCCACACCATGATGCCGGGTGTTGGCCCTGTGTGCCTCGGTCGTATGCAGTCCTGATTGTGGCGCTCACCTGCACGGCGCCAAACACGCATACGACCATCATTGGCACCAAGGCAGAAGCGACTCTCATCGCTGAAGACGACACGTCTCCATTCGTCCCTCCATTCACGCCTGTCGCGACACCACTGGAGGCGGGCTGCACGATGTTGGGGCGTGAGCGGAAGATGGCCTAACGGTGTGCGGGACCGTAGCCCAGCTTCATGGAGACGGTTGCGAATGGTCCTCGCCGATACCCCAGGAGCAACAGTGTCCCAAATTTGCTGGGAAGTGGCAGTGCGGTCCCCTACGGCACTGCGTAGGATCCTACGGTCTTGGCGTGCATCGGTGCGTCGCTGCTGTCCGGTCCCAGGTCGACGGGCACGTGCACCTTCCGCCGACCACTGGCGACAACATCGATGTACTGTGGAGACCTTACGCCCCACGTGTTGAGCAATTCGGCGGTACGTCCACCCGGCCTCCCGCATGCCCACTATACGCCCTCGCTCAAAGTCCGTCAACTGCACATACGGTTCACGTCCACGCTGTCGCAGAATGCTACCAGTGTTAAAGACTGCGATGGAGCTCCGTATGCCACGGCAAACTGGCTGACACTGACGGCGGCGGTGCACAAATGCTGCGCAGCTAGCGCCATTCGACGGCCAACACCGCGGTTCCTGGTGTGTCCGCTGTGCCGTGCGTGTGATCATTGCTTGTACAGCCCTCTCGCAGTGTCCGGAGCAAGTATGGTGGGTCTGACACACCGGTGTCAATGTGTTCTTTTTTCCATTTCCAGGAGTGTATTACCAATTTCTCTGATGCCAAAAAACGAAGGGTTTCTTCCAGTTATTCTATTGTCTTCTGTAGTATTGCAATTTGGAGGATGTGTGTGTTCTCTCTGCGAATATTTTTAGCCCGGAAAAGGGCGATTAGACTGATCTGTGGCGTCATTCCGCCAAGTTTGTGTATGCCGTTGTTCGGGTGTTCAAATGGTTCAAATGGTTCTAAGCACTATGGGTTTTTAATATCTAGGGGACTGCCCCTAGACTTAGAACTACTTAAACCTAACGACATCACACACATCCATGCACGAGTCAGGATTCGAACCTGCGACGGTAGCAGCAGCGCGGTTCCAGATTGAAACGCCTCGAACGGCTGTTCGGGTGTCTCGCAGTTCTCTCCCTATGCATACGTTCCATCATGGGATTTGTTGTTCACAGTTAGGAAGGAACTATAACATTCATTCGGTGAACATTAGAGGAAAACACGACATTCATTTGAGTATCGAAATGCGTGATAAGTCCAAAGTATTTAAATGCAAGCTGAAAGGCTTCCATGTGGCACAATCTTCTTAGAAATAAATGAGAATTTTACAGTCATTTGCAACATACATAGTGTCTACAATAACGAGCGTATATACTGCCATAAAAATCAGCAATACCTATAAAATGACACCACATTTGGCAGTTTTTAGCTTCCTAAGGACTGTGGGAGATATGGAATGGTAAATCACAAAATAGTTTATTTACGATTCTGTTGTGACCTCCAAATATTTACGGATGAATGTAATTCACTTTTAAGACCAACAAATGGCTGGGAAACGTCATAAGGCCTGATCTTTTGAGGAAATACATCGTATGTGTACTCAACAACGTGAAGTTTTCTTCTCTACCCTTTGAGTCAAATCACTGAATGTGGTACACAGGATACATCTATGCAGTGCAATACCTACATTATTTAACACTCCAGATAAACCACGACGACTGTAACTGAAGGGGAAAAAACCCACAGACGTGGTAATAAAAAGTCAAAAGAAGTAAAACTATGTCCCAAAACAGGAGAAGCCAATTCCACAATTGTTGCTACATCTGTCACAAACGGAAGATTCTTCAACACGTTCGCTTTCGAAGCAAAAGTAATTACATTTACAAAAATAGTCGTGCATTAGAATGTAGTGTATAGTGTAAGAATGTGCAAATCGTTAGACTCCATACAAAATTTTATGTGCCTATCTTAATAAGAACAGATAACAGAAATACATGCTCTTTGTGCATGAAATGTATGTGTATATTCTCGTGGTTTCAGCGGAGTAAGCTCGAGCTATGTATTCGAAAGTATTTGTTCATGAATGAATTCTAGCTTATGCCACTGAATCAGTAAGATTCAACTATTCCGGCCGGGGTGGCCGAGCGGCTCTAGGCGCCACAGTCTGGAACCGCGCGACCGCTACGGTCGCAGGTTCCAATCCAGCCTCGAGTATGGATGTGTGTGATGTCCTTAGGTTAGTTAGGTTTAAGTAGTTCTAAGTTCTAGGGGACTGATGAACTCAGAAGTTAAATCCCATAGTGCTCAGAGACATTTGAACCATTTGATTAGACTATTTTTAGATGTATATCAGGATGATTAATGTATCTTAATGATTGACAAACGCTTTAGATGCAAAAATAAATTTGTCTCACAAAGTCAAACAGGCAGCCTGGGTGGCTGACGAGAGGGATAAGAATATCTTGTAGAACAGAATGGCAATTATATCAAAACGTTAGAAACATTCAAAGTCTAAATGTAGCAGCCCATTACAAACAGTATTGTAAGGTGCTTAAAAATGTTGTTAGGAAGACAAAAAGTGTGTGTTATGCAGATAGAATAGCCAAGTCTCAGTATAAAATTAAAACCATATGGTCAGTCGTAAAGGAAGTGGCTGGTCTGCAGAGACAGGTCGAGGATATAGAATCAGTGCGTAGTGGGAATGTCCATGATACTGATAAGTCGCATATATGTGCAGTGTTTAATAATCACTTTCTGAATATAGCAGATGAACTAAATAGAAACCTAGTCCCAACAGGGAATCATATAGCGCTCTTAGAAAAAAGTGTTCCAAGACTGTTACCTGAAATGCTCCTCCATGATACTGACAAGAGAGAGATTGAGTTAGTAATTAAATCACTATAGACCAAGAACTCTCATGGATATGACGGGGTATCTAGCAGAATAGTGAAGTATTGTTCTATGTATATTAGCCCAGTACTTAGCCATATCTGTAACGTTTCCTTTAGGAGTGGTCGGTTTCCTGACGATTAAAGGGTAGTGAAGCCACTTTATAAAAAGGGAGACAGGGATAATTTTGTCAATTTTAGACCTATTTCTATGCCATTGGTGTTTGCTAAAGTTATCGAGAAGGTTGTATATACAAGGTTACTGGAGCTTTTAAATTCACATAATTTGTTGTCAAATGTACAGTTTGGTTTTAGAAATGGTTTAACAACTGAAAATGCTATATTCTCTTTTCTCTGTGAGGTTTTGGACGGATTAAATAAAAGGTTGAAAACGCTAGGTGTTTGATTTAACTAAGGCTTTTGACTGTGTTGACCACAAAATATTACTGCAGAAGTTGGACCATTATGGAGTAAGGGGAGTAGCTTACAATTGGTTCGCCTCTTACTTTGAGAACAGAAAGCAGAAGGTTATTCACCGCAGTATTGAGAGTGGTAGTGATGTTCAGTCCCAATGGGGCGCTGTTAAGTGGGGCGTTCCCCAAGGGTCGGTGCTGGGGCCACCGCTGTTTCTTATTTATACAAATGATATGCCCTCCAGTATTACGAGGTGCATTCAAGTTCTAAGGCCTCCGATTTTTTTCTCCGGACTGGAAAGAGATAGAAACATGCGCCTTGTTTTAAAATGAGGCCGTGTTCATTGTCAATACATCCCAGAGATGGCAGCACCATACGGCAGATGGAATTTTACCGCCAGCGGCGAGAATGAGAACTGTTTTAAATACTTAAAATGGCGACGTTTTCCTTACTTGAGCAGCGTGCAATCATTCGTTTTCTGAATTTGCGTGGTGTGAAACCAATTGAAATTCATCGACAGTTGAAGGAGACATGTGGTGATGGAGTTATGGATGTGTCGAAAGTGCGTTCGTGGGTGCGACAGTTTAATGAAGGCAGAACATCATGTGACAACAAACCGAAACAACCTCGGGCTCGCACAAGCCGGTCTGACGACATGATCGAGAAAGTGGAGAGAATTGTTTTGGGGGATTGCCGAATGACTGTTGAACAGATCGCCTCCAGAGTTGGCATTTCTGTGGGTTCTGTGCACACAATCCTGCATGACGACCTGAAAATGCGAAAAGTGTTATCCAGGTGGGTGCCACGAAAGCTGACGGACGACCACATGGCTGCCCGTGTGGCATGTTGTCAAGCAATGTTGACGCGCAACGACAGCATGAATGGGACTATCTTTTCGTAGGTTGTGACAATGGATGAGACGTGGATGCCATTTTTCAATCCAGAAACAAAGCGCCAGTCAGCTCAATGGAAGCACACAGATTCAACGCCACCAAAAAAATTTCGGGTAACCGCCAGTGCTGAAAAAATGATGGTGTCCATGTTCTGGGACAGCGAGGGCGTAATCCTTACCCTTTGTGTTCCAAAGGGCACTACGGTAACAGGTGCATCCTACGAAAATGTTTTGAAGAACAAATTCCTTCCTGCACTGCAACAAAAACGTCCGGGAACGGCTGCGCGTGTGCTGTTTCACCAAGACAACACACCCGCACATCGAGCTAACGTTACGCTACAGTTTCTTCGTGATAAAAATTTTGAAGTGATTCCTCATGCTCCCTATTCACCTGACCTGGCTCCTATTGACTTTTGGCTTTTTCCAACAATGAAAGACACTCTCCGTGGCCGCAAATTCACCAGCTGTGCTGCTATTGCCTCAGCGATTTTCCAGTGGTCAAAACAGACTCCTAAAGAAGCCTTCGCCGCTGCCATGGAATCATGGCGTCAGCCTTGTGAAAAATGAGTACGTCTGCAGGGCGATTACGTCGAGAAGTAACGCCAGTTTCATCGATTTCGGGTGAGTAGTTCATTAGAAAAAAAATCGGAGGCCTTAGAACTTGAATGCACCTCGTACAGGTGATTCAAAAATATTTGTGTTTGCTGATGACACCAGCTTGGTAGTGAAGGATCTTGTGTGTAATATTGAAACAGCATCAAATAATGTAGTTCATGAAATAAGCACGTGGCTTGTGGAAAATAATTTGATGCTAAATCACAGTAAGACTCAGCTTTTATAGTTTCTAACTCACAATTCAAGAAGAACCGATATTTTGATCAGACAGAATGGGCATATTAAAAGCGAGACGGAACAGTTCAAGTTCCTAGGCGTTCGGATAGATAGTAAGCTGTTGTGGAAAGCCCATGTCCATTACCTTGTTCAGAAACTAAATGCTGCTTTATTTACCATTAGAACAGTATCTGAAATAAGTGACAAAAAAATGGCTCTGAGCACTATGGGACTTAACTTCTGAGGTCATCAGTCCCCTAGAACTTAGAACTACTTAAACCTAACTAACCTAAGGACATCACACACATCCATGCCCGAGGCAGGATTCGAACCTGCGACCGTAGCGGTCGCGCGGTTGCGGACTGTAGCGCCTAGAACCGCTCGGCCACTCTGGCCGGCAAATAAGTGACAGTTCAACGCGAAAAGGAGTCTACTTCGCATATTTTCATACGCTTATGTCGTATGGTATTATTTTTTGGGGTAATTCTTCTGATTCAAAAAGGTTATTTTTGGCTCAAAAACGGGCTGTTCGAGCTATATGTGGTGTAAATTTGAGAACCTCTTGTCGAACCCTATTCAACAGTCTGGGGATTCTGACAGTATATATTTTCTTTAATGTCGATTGTTGTTAGAAATATAAGCTTATTCCCAAGAGTTAGCAGTTTTCACTCAGTTATAGTAGGCAGATATCAAATCTGCATGTGGAATGCACTTCCCTGACTCTTGTGCAGAAAGGAATGCAGTATTGTGCTGCATCCATTTTCAATAAGCTACCACAAGAACTCAAAAGTCTTAGGAGTAGCTCAAACGCTTTTAAGTCTAAACTGACGGGTTTCCTCATGGCTCACTCCTTCTATTCTGTGGAGGAGCTCCTGGAAGAGCTAAAAAATTAAGCAAATTACAGTGTTACATTGTTGATTTTCTTTATTTAAACTTACGACTTGTCGCCTGAATATGTTTTTTATATTTCATTTTATCTGTTTCTACTATCGTGTTACAATTCCATGTACTGACTCGTTCCATGACCATGGAGACTTATCCTTAATTTGGTCCCACGGAACAATAAATAAATAAATAAAAGTAGAAAAAAGTTACAAACAAACATTAGTCTTATGACTGCCTCTCTCACCACTAGGGGAACTCGTGTCATTCCAACTGTCAGACGGTAACAATTTTTCAAGACCACTGGGTGTCACGACTGTACATGTTAGACTGTGGTTTCACTGCGTGAGTGTTATCTCTGTTTCCACTTCTATAACGTTTCATCTGCGATGAAGCTTCTCTTCTATGCTGCATTCCGTAGCTCGCCAGTCTGAGATGTATACCAGCAGAACAGTTCGCAAGAGGCACCTGGCAGCTTCCCAACTACACTCACGCATTGTGTGCTAATCTGATATCGTCACGCCGCTAATGAATTGGAAGCGAATCCATTATCGACAATAAATCCGTTCTAGCGAGTAAATGGAACGCGCGCGCCAATTGCCAGAGAGCGCTCACCGCCGGATAAGCGAGTGGGGCGCCCGCGGAACGGTGGCGGCTGCTCCCGCAGGTCATAATGGCTGAGGTGTCCGGCGCTGCGCCCGCCCTCCGGGGAGTTTCCGTAAAGGCTGCCGCTTTGGAGCGCTTCTTTCCGTGCGCCGAGACCACGACGAAGGGAACCCTGAAGGCAGCCGAGGCGACAGTTAGCGTACTGGGATTTGCACGCGATACACTGCTGGCCGTTCAAACTGTAGTGGGGAACAAAATTCTGTTTACTGTGGTGTAACAATGAGTTATGTAGAGCGAAGTCTGAGTAAATAACGTGCGGAATAAGAGCCTCAAATATTTATTTATTGAAAGTAGACAACTGGTTAGAAAATGTTTTTGTTGTTGTGGTCTTCAGTCCTGAGACTGGTTTGATGCCGCTCTCCATGCTACTCTATCCTGTGCAAGCGTCTTCATCTCCCAGTACCTACTGCAACCTACATCCTTCTAAATCTGCTTGGTGTATTCATTTCTTGGTCTCCCTCTACGATTTTTACCCTCCACGCTGACCTCCAATGCTAAATTTGTGATCCGCTGATGCCTCAGACCATGTCCTACCAACCGGTCCCTTCTTCTTCTCAAGTTGTGCCACAAACTCCTCTTCTCCCCAATCCTATTTAATACCTCCTCATTAGTTATGCGACCTACCCATCTAATCTTCAGCATTCTTCTGTAGCACCACATTTCGAAAGCTTCTATTCTCTTCTTGCCCAAACTATTTATCGTCCATGTTTCATTTCCATACAAATACTTTTAGAAACGACTTCCGGACACTTAAATCTGTACTCGATGTTAAAAAATTTCTCTTCTTCAGAATTGCTTTCCTTACCATTGACAGTCTACATTTTATATCCTCTCTACTTCAACCATCATCAGTTATTTTGCTCCCCAAATAGCAGAACTCCTTTACTACTTTAAGTGTCTCATTTCCTAAACTATTCCCTCAGCATCATCCGACTTAATTCGACTACATTCCATTGTACTAGTTTTGATTTTGTTGATGTTCATCTTATATCCTCCTCTCAAGGCACTGTCCATTCCGTTCAACTGATCTTCCAAGTCCTTTGCTGTCTCTAACAGAATTACAATGTCATCGGCAAACCTCAAAGTTTTCATTTCTTCTCCACGGATTTTAATTCCTACTCCAAAATTTTCTTTTGTTACCTTTACTGTTTGCTCAATATACAGATTGAATAACATCGGGGATAGACTAAAGCTGTGTCTCACTCCCTTCTCAACCTCTCTTTCCCTTTCATGCCCCTCTACTTTTATAACTGCCATCTGGTTTCTGTACAAATTGTAAATAGCCTTTCGCTCCCTTTATTTTACCCCTGCCACCTTTAGAATTTGAAAGATAGTATTCCAGTCAGCATTGTCAAAAGCTTTCTCTAAGTCTACAAATGCTAGGAACGTAGGTATGCCTTTCCTTAATCTTTCTTCTAAGATAAGTCGTAAGATCAGTATTGCATCACGCGTTCCAACATTTCTGCGGAATCCAAACTGATCTTCCCCGAGGTCGGCTTGTACCAGTTTTTCCATTCGTCTGTAAAGAATTCGCGTTAGTGTTTTGCAGCTGTGACTTATTAAACTGATAGTTCGGTAATTTTCACACTGTCAACACCTGCTTTCTTTGGGATTGGAATTATTATATTCTTTCGCCTGTCTCATACATCTTGCTCACCAGATGGTAGATTTTTGTCAGGACTGGCTCTCCGAAGGCTGTCAGTAGCTCTAATGGAATGTTGTCTACTCCCGGGGCCTTGTTTCGACTCAGGTCTTTCAGTGCTCTGTCAAACTCTTCACGCAGTATCATATCTCCCATTTCATCTTCAGCTGCATCCTCTTCCATTTCCATAATATTGTCCTCAGGTACATCGCCTTTGTATAGATCCTCTATATACTCCTTCCACCTTTCAGCTTTCCCTTCATTGCTTAGAACTGGGTTTCCATCTGAGCTCTTGATAATCATACAAGTGGCTCTCTTTTCTCCAAAGGTCTCTTTAATTTTCCTGTAGGCAGTATCTGTCTTGCACCTAGTGAGATAAGCCTTAACATCCTTACATTTGTCCTCTAGCCATCCCTGCTTAGCCATTTTGCACCTCCTGTCGATCTCATTTTTGAGACGTTTGTATTACTTTTTGCCTGCTTCATTGACTGCATTTTTGTATTTTCTGCTTTCATCAATTAAATTCAATATTTCTTCTGTTACCCAAGGATTTCTACTAGCCCTCGTCTTTTTACCTACTTGATCCTCTGCTGCCTTCACTACTTCATCCCTCAGAGCTACCCATTCTTCTTCTACTGTATTTCTTTCCCCCATTCCTGTCAATTGTTCCATAATGCTCTCCCTGAAATTCCGTACAACCTCTGGTTTAGTCAGTTTATCCAGGTCTCATCTCCTTAAATTTCCACCTTTTTGCAGTTTCTTCAGTTTCAATCTACAGTTCTGATTGTGGTCAGAGTCCATATCTGCCCCTGGAATTGTCTTACAATTTAAAACCTGGTTCCTAAATCTCTTTCTTACCATTATATAATCAATCTGATACCTTATAGTATCTCCAGGATTCTTCCACGTATGCAATGTTCTTTTATGATTCTTGAACCAAGTGTTAGCTATGATTAAGTTATGCCCAGTGCAAAATTCTACCAGACGGCTTCCTCTTTCATTTCTTACCCCCAATCCATATTCACCTACTGTTTTCTTCTCTCTCTTTTCCTACTCTCGATTTCCAGTCATCCATGACTATCAAATTTACATCTCCCTTCACTACCTGAATAATTTCTTTTATCTCATCATACATTCATCAATTTCTTCATCATCTGCAGAGCTAGTTGGCATATAAATTCGTACTACCTTAGTAGGCATGGGCTTCGTGTCTGGCCACAATAATGCGTTCACTATGCTGTTTGTAGTAGCTAACCCGCACTCCTATTTTTTTTATTCATTATTATACGTACTCCTGCATTACCCGTATCTGATTTTGTATTCATAACGCTGTATTCAGTAGACCAAATGTCTTGTTCCTCCTGCCACCGAACTTCACTAATTCCCACTATATCTAACCTTAACCCATCCATTTCCCTTTTTAAATTTTCTAACCCATCCGCCCGATTAAGGGATCTGACATTCCACGCTACGATCAGCAGAACTCCATTTTTCTTTCTCCTGATAACGACGTTCTCTTGAGTAGTCCCAGCTCGGAGATCCGGGGCAGCAACCTTTTCAGTAGCTCCAGGGGCAACAGTCTGGATGATTGACCGATTTGACCCTGTAACAGTAAGGAAATCGGCCTTGCTGTGCTGGTACTGCGAACGGCGTAAAGAAAGGGGAAACTACAGCCGTAATTTTTCCCGAGGGCATGCAGCTTTACTGTGTGGTTAAATGATGATGGCGTCCTCTTCGGTAAAATATTCCGGAGGAAAAATAGTCCAAAATAATTTTTTAAAATATTGTTTATGTGGGCTAGAATCAGCCGGAATTTTTACAATTTCAAGTGTATAATTAGTCAGTAAAACAATTTTAAGAAATCAGGATCATCGGCCCATAGAAAGCAGCGTAAAATCTGTGCAAATGTCACACTAAAACAACTGCGGTGGAAGCTACTTACTCGGAGTGCGTCCACAGGACACAGGGTTCGAGATTTGATGCTAATTTCTGTATGGGCGATTATAACAGATTACACAAGGCAATAACTTTGGACATCTGAAAAATAACAAACATTAGCGTTCATCACATAACTATTACAATTCTTATCGTACGATTTTGGACCTGTGGCTACTGCAGTTCGTTTGACCCCACCACGGTTCTAGCTATAGTACGAAAGTGCCAATCGTTATTACTCTTCAGATTACAGTAACAGATTTATAAGAAATTTCTGAAAATTGATTACGTAGGATATCCACCAACTTACGTTTGGCCAGTTAAAATTTTAATGAACTTAGAACTACACTGAAGAGAAAGTGGTGCTCCTTCCTATTATCGTGTAGGGTCCCCGTGAGCGCACAGAAGTGCCACAACACGATGTGGCGTGAACTCGAAAGATATCTGAAGTAATGCTGGAGGGAACTGCCACCATGAATCCTGCAGGGCCGTCCGTAAATCAGTAAGAGTACGAGGGGGTGGACATCTCTTCTAAACAGTACGTTGTAAGGCATCCCAGGTATGCTAAATAACGTTCAAGTTTGGGGAGGCTGGTGGCCAGCGGAATTGGTTCAACTCAGAAGTGCAATTCTGGACCCTGGGGTGTCGCATTGTTCTGTTGCAATTGTGCAAGTCCGTCGGAAAGCACGATGGACATGGATGGCTGCAGATGATCAGACAGGATGCTTACGTACGTGTCACCTGTCAGAGTCGTATTCCACCTACACACGCCCCACACCATTACAGAGCGTCCACCAGCTTTAACATTCCCGTGCTGACATTGAGGGTGCATGGATTCATGAGATTGTCTCCATGCCCGTACAAATCCGTCCGCTCGATACAATTTGAAACGAGGCTCGTCCGACCAGGTAACATGTTTCCAATCATTCCAGTCGACAACAGTCACCGGCTGCTGTGACCGAGTTGTTCTAGGTGCTTCAGTCCGGAACCGCGCTGCTGCTACACTCACAGGTTCGAATCCTGCCTCGGGCATGGTTGTGTGTGATGTCCTCAGTTTAGTTAGGTTTAATTAGTTCTAAGTCTAGGGGACTGATGACCTCAGATATTAAGTCCCATGGTGCTTAGAGCCATTTGAACCATCAACAGTCCAGTGTCGAGGTTGACGGGACGCAGTCATCAAGCGTACAGGAGAGGGCCTTCGGCTCTGAAAGCTCTTGTTGATAATGTTTCGTTTAATGGTTCGGACGTTGAACACTTGTTGATGGCTCAACATCGAAATCTACAGCAATTTTCGGCGAGGTTGCACTTTTGTGACGCTCAACGATTCTCTTCAGTTGTCGTTGGTTCCGTTCTTGTAAGATCTCTTATCGGCCGCAGTGATGTCGGTGACTTGATACTTTACCGGATTCTTGATATTCATGGTACACTCGTGAAATGGTCGTACGGGGAAATCCCCACTTCATCGCTACCTCGGAGATGCTGTGTATCATCGCTCGAGTGCCGTGTGTAACACCCTTCAGACTCACTTAACTCTTGATAACCTGTCATGGTAGCAGCAGAAACGGGTCTAACAACTGTGCCAGACACTTTTGTCTGCGGAGTATTTTGCCTGTTTGAATATCTCTGTACTTGAATATGCATGCCTATACCAATTTCTTTGCTGCTTCACTGTATATGCCAGTGGCATTGTCACAGTGGTAACATCGGTTCCCATCAGATCACTGTAGTTACGAGCTTTCAGACTTCACACCATCAGGTCCTTGCCAACAGAGCGCTGTTGGCAAGCGGGGTGCACTCAGCCCTTGTGAGACCAGTTGAAGTGCTACTTGACTGACAAGTAGCGGCTGTGGTCACGAAAACTGACAACGGCCGGAAGAGCGCTGTGCTGACCACACGCCCCCGCATCAAGCGACGCTGAGGTGAATTGGCTGTCGGTCAGTGCCGCTGAAGCTTCCGAGGCCTGTTAGGATAGAGTTTAGTTTAGTTCAGGACAACTAAATGATTTAACATCATACCTCATGAAGTCACTAACGAAAAGAGTGCTACTCATCTTCTAATATAATCAGGCAAACCAGTAAATACAAAACATCTCACATTATTCAAGTCAGTAATAATTACAAAATACATCTTACTATAGAATCACAATTGCTTCATCAATCTTCCTGGACACCACTGTGGTCTGTAATATTACATCAATGAATACACTTAACAGCAAAGTTACACTTACATTAGTATTGGCCTTGTTAGACCTCGCTGCTTGAACATTACTGCCAGCTACACACAGGAACAAGATATTCATAAATACAAGCCCCAGTGTCTAATTAAATCCCATCCAGGAAGTTGAGCTGTGTCGATATAATCCACCACATTATGGTAGTTAATGCCAACTGAGGCAATGCTGGCCGACAATGCACAGTCGAACACAAATGCTAATGAACCACAAATTGCAGCGACCGTAGCCAGGGTAGATCCCAGACAAAGAATACTTCCTGAAGCGGCACCTGCTAATCCAGCCAAACGTTTACAACTGCTTGTGGAGCGATGATGCTTACCGGCTCACAACATACTGCCCATTTCTCTCCGCGCTCTGGACATGCCTTCGCGAAACGGCTCGAAGCTAGTGCCACCATCACTAACCACACATATCTATCATAATTCGAATGTGCCGACAATTGGCATAGTGGCCACACAGTGTAAGAGCAAAAATTCATCATTAACATTCTAGGTGATTTGGAGATACACTGAAGAGACTGGTACACCTGTCTAATATCGTGTAAGGCCTCTGCGAGCACACAGAAGTGCCGCAACGTGACGTGGCATGGACTCGACTAATGTCTGAAGAAGTGCTGGAGGGAACTGATACCATGAACCCTGCAGGGCTGTCCATAAGAGTACGAGGGGGTGGAGATGTCTTCTGAACAGCCCGTTGCAAGGCATCCCAGATATGCTCAATAATGTTCATTTCTGTGGTATTTGGTGGCAAGCGGAAGGGCTTAAACTCAGAAGAGTGTTTCTGGAGCCACTCTGTAGCAGTTCTGAACGTGTGGGGTGTCGCATGACCTGCTGGAATTGCCCAAGTCCATTGGAATGCACAATGGACTTGAATGGATGCAGGTGATCAGAAAGGATATGTACGCGTCACCTGTCAGAGTCGTATCTAGACCTATCAGGGGTCCCATATCACCCCAAGTGCACACGCCCCACACCATTACAGAGCCTCCATCAGCTTTAACAGTCCCGTGCTGACATTGAGGGTACATGGATTCATGAGGTTGTCTCCATACCTGTAGTCGTCCATCCGCTCGATACAATTTTAAACGAGGCTCGTCCGACCAGGCGACACGTTTCCAGTCATCAACAGTCTAATGTCTGTGTTGAGCGGCCGAGGCGAGGCGTAAAGCTTTGTGTAGTGCAGTCATTAAGGGTACACGAGTGAGCCGTCGAGTCCGAAAGTCCACATCGTTGATCTTTCGTTTAATGGTTAGCACGCCTTGTTGATGGCCCAGCACTGAAATCTCGCAGAGAACGTGGATCTTTACCGTACCCCCTTGGCCACCGAACTACCCGAGTTAGAACCCAATCAAGTATGTGTGGGCCTACTTCGGCCGGGCTGTTCGCGCCACGGATCCTCAACCGAGAACCCTAGCCCAGCTGAAAACAGCGCTGCAGTCGCCACGGCTCCACACGCCTGTCGGTTCCTTCCAGAACCCTAGCGACTCTCTTCCCGCAGCTCTCACAGCGATTCGCGTTGCAGAAAGTTGTTATTCAGGCTTTTGAGCGGTAGTGACATTAATGTGACTCGACAGAGTAGAATGTTTGTATAAAATATCGATAACCGCATAATTTGTGCTGTAGTATTAGGCAATGAGTGCTGCTTTTCTTCCACTTCGTAAGTGACGGAAGCTGTAAAAGGATATCGTTACCTGATTTTCAAGACACGTTTGACTGAAACATGTGTAATACGGCCGCCTCCATAACTGAAGAATATTTATGTCCACGTCTGTATCTACACTTATACTTTGCAAACCACCGTGATGTGCATTCTGGAGGGTACTTCACTTTGTACCGGACACAGTGGTTTCACAGAAATATAGAAGTATCGCGAGAAATGCATGGCTGGACGTAAATGCGGATGCAGGATGCGGCATTGTTATATTTGACCGCGGCACATGTGGATTGTCCTCAATACGTTCCAGGTGCCAGTCGTGCTCAGAACTTTGTACTTGTGAGTGAATTATGTCGGAGGTAAGTGAATTCGAACACGGGCAAATTACTGGTGCTCGTATGGTTCAAATGGCTCTGAGAACTATGGGACTTAAGATCTGAGGTCATCAGTCCCCTATAGCTTAGAACTACTTAAACCTAACTAACCTTAGGACTTCACACACATCCATGCCCGAGGCAGGATTCGAACCTGCGACCGTAGCAGTCGCGCGGTTCCAGACTGACGCGCCTAGAACCGCTCGGCCACACCGGACGGTGGTGCTCGCATGGAGGGTTATTCTGTAACCAAGGTAGCCATGCCTGGAGTTTCAATAGGCGACGCATCCAAGGTTTATATTGCGTACAGGGAAAGCGTAAAAACACCATTTTGGCTGGTTAGGTCCATCCCGTGGTACAACGTCTGATTATGCTGTGATCCAAGCCGACAAGACCTCTTTCCACAAAGCTCTCATTGTCCAGGTCAGGTTTCGTTTGCTCGAGATGAATGCCTCGCCGCTCCTGACCACCCCAGTCTCCAGATCTCAGTATTATTGAGTTTTTGTGGCCTAGTTTGAAGCGGAGGGTGCTTGATCGTGAGCCGTGGTAAAAATTGCTGTTTTGAAGAGCGCGCTACACCGCGTTGTGTGAAGCAGTCGCCCTTCGTTTCTGGCGGTGGCGCTGCTGTGGCAATCGCAGCTTTGGTGTCTCCCTCTGGTGGGAAAGGGGAAAGGTTGCATGTTTACGTGCATTTAAGGGGTGCTATGAGCTCGGCAGGGGGTCAGTCAGAGTGACGCTGAGTCAGTCTCGCGTCACCAGTTGCTGGTCTGTCTCTCGTTCGCATCTGTGCGCGGCAGTTAGTGTCTGTCTGTCGTCCGGACTGCTCGTATGTGTTAGGCCGCCAGTCTGCTCGACTTTGTTCAGGCAATGGGCATTGGCGGTTGGATCGATCGGTTGGACGGTCGCGCACTGGGACACAGGATGACTTGTCCGTCTTGAGCGTCGGCGCATGTGAGGTCGCCACGTCAGTCTGGCGGGCCGCGCCGTATAGCGAGGGGTAGTGGCTTCGCGGCCGACACGAGAGCAACAGGAGTCTGGCCTGGGCGTGTGCGACGCCGTGAGACGGGAGATCGGCGCGCCTTCCTGCGTCCGTTGAAGCGGCTGGCAGCGGACTGTTCGGGAGAGCGTTGGGGGTGCTGCACCAGGTCTTCGCCAGAAATCTCAGTTTATTAGAAGTTAAGTGATTGGAGATACGTTGTTTCATTTACTTGTTAAATTCTACTTTTTTTCTTGGTGAGTTCACCAGCCGCTTTGTTTTGGGGTCGTTCCACCATTCTTCTCCGTTTGTTTACCCGCGGGAAGGTGGTTATTTATGAATTGGGTGGTCCGTTTTCCCCTATGGAGTTGGGGCGGGTTAGAGCAATCTGCGGTTCGGGTTGTTCAGTAATGCTCCTGTCAATCTGCCATACGTTAATAGCTGCGTCTGTCATGTTTGTCAGATTCGATGTTAAAGAATTTATTGCTTAAGGTGTAAAGGCTGAAATCCTGAAGTATGTTTTTATCTTGCCTATCATCTTGCGAGGTGGTATATGTGCAATGTACAGCATGTTGGTACATTTTATGTAAACCTGCATTTCATGGATTTTATTTAAATGGTCATTTTATTATACAAAGTTGCCACCCTTCCGCCGTAAGAGTTCTTTTAAAAACAAGTTGCACTTTAGGGGGGAAATAATTTTTAATGTGAGTGTTTTGTACTATTTCCATCCCTCTGACGGGGTGCATAGTTTATGTGTTTGTGTGAGTGGTTAAAATTTTTAGTTTAAAGTAGTCTAGTGTGCAGATTTGCACCAGTGTAGTCTTTCAGAGGTTGTTGTGAGCGGTCGTGACTACGGCCGTGTTAAAAGGGAGCGGCAAGGTTATCAGCCCGAAAGCTCATACTATCAAAACAAATTGTTATTTCTGCCTGTGAATAAATTGTAACTTGATATTTCCAGGTTATTTCTGATTATAATTTCAAATCTGTTTCAAGAAAAAAAATTGTAATTTGTATCATCAGTTACTCATTGGCAACTACTACCACGCTCACATAGTGTGATTAAGTGTTTTAATGTTCTTGATGAATCGCTAGTAAATAAAGTAAATTCTTTAAGAAAGAGGTTTTGAAAGCAAATCCACGGTTCAGATCGCTAACCACCTACATCATCGTTACCTGACCTTGCCGCTAATTTGAGGAAGAGGCTCTCTTGAAAACCGTGCTCGACCTGTGTTTATCTGAACATGACCATCTCCAATCAATGATCGGTTCAGTTGGGCTAGAGGACCCAGTCAACTCCATGTAAACACAGCGTTCACCATTAACCGTTCAGATTTCACTGGAATCTGTGTTGAATGCTAATAGGTTTCCTACACCCTAATAGGCACGGTAATGTGTTTTTTTGGTGTTTCCGCATTTTCATCCCCTGTATTACAATGACTTTCTGCTGCATTTACTTACATAACCTGCGAAGAAACAATGCATAAATGCTTCTTAGCATACAGTAATGAGGCTAGTTTTGACTGTGCAGTCTCCTATGAAACGACACATAGGAGGCAGTAGCACGTCCTTTGATTCCTCAGTTAATGACTGGTGTTGGGACTTCCGCCAGATGGTAGGCACCTATTGTCGAGTGCCTACTGGTTCAGATTTGAGACATTTTTATGACACTCACCTATGGGCCAAATAAACTTGTCACCAGCGGCCTCTCTTGTTTGGCACCCACAAACAAGAACAGTATTTTACGTAGGGTCGCACAACTATTTTGTAAGCAGTTTCCCTTTCAGGATGCGTGCATTTCGCCAGTATACTACCAATGATGCAAAGTCCTCCATCTGCTTTATCTACAACTGAGCCTATGAGATTATTTCATATTCCCACAAATTTTTACAACAATTATTGGCCTGTGTTGAGTGATTCAAATTGTGACTCATATTGTAGACATATAGCACTACTAGCTGTTACCAGCGGCTGCACTAGCATATCATTAGTTCTGTTACGATGAATGCTTTATGTGCAACAATCTAAGCTGCCCTCCCCCCTCTCACCACATCATTGCCCCAATTCATGACGTGACAGCATGCTAAACATCAAACATCATTGCCGAGCGGTGTGTGCAGGTGGGCATCGACAGAGGCACACTCTATATGCAGCGTGCTACTGAAATAACTGTACACTATACAACGTAGTTTTTATGCAAGAAATTTAATATATTTTTGACGTAGTTTATGTGCAATAATGTAAAAAGGATGTTCCACCCACACTTCACATTCTTAAGTGTACGCTTATTTTTGTTTACTTTCTAAAGTAGCCTACGTTATTTCTCAGGAGTCATGCCAACACCAAACAAACTTTCATCGATATCGCTTCAGAATCTTTGTCGCGAAAATTTGACAGACTGAGTTACCTTCACATTTAATAACATTAGTATGGAAATGTGGATTTAACACGTTGAGGGTTGTATCAACATTATGTTCATTACGCTGAGTCGTATTATGTGGAATATATCCATCTATGAAATCATTTTCATAAATATTTTACAGTTCAAACGTCAAATCGTAAACAACTTTTTCAAAGAGTAAATATGTTTCCCAATGTCGCGTTGTATTATTGAAACGAAATAAAATTTTAAATCACGATACATCCTTTTTTCGTAATTCAATTTTGATGAAATAAAGCCAGTACGTTGCGTCAAGCTACATTTCAGTTACCTGCGAAAACCTGATGAGAGTTCGTCTAGTGCTTTTGGAGATTAATATATTCAAACAGGCAAAGAGACAGATACGACGGTTTTAGATAAACAAATCACATCTCTTTTTCTTCCGAGATACGATTTTGATGAAATGAAACTTATACGGTGACCCAAGCTATACACAAGCTACCTGTGAAAACACCATTAAAATTTGTCTAGTAGTTTTAGAGATTAGTGTGCTCTAACAGAGAAACAATTACAACGGTTTTAGACAAACTCTAAATCAGAATATCCTTTTTCCGTGATACTATTTTAATGAAATGAAGCCTATACGAAGCCGCAAGTTATGAGAAAACGCCATGAAAATTCATCTAGTAGTTTTGGAAAAGCGTGTTAAAACAAACGAACAGACACGCCAGGTTTACAGATTTGATGATAGTATAGGTAGATGTTTTGAGTTTCTTAAACTGCTCAATTTTTCATTGATGAACATTTAAAGCAAATTTCCAATCTTTGGACTACATTTAAATCTTAAAAACATCTGCCTGACTATTTGCGCAGGTATATTATACGGGGTGTCCCAGAAAAACACTGACAAATTTTAGGAAGATGTTCCTTACAGCAAAACACGGAAAAAGGGTGTAGTAAACTTAGGCTATAAAATGCATACCTTGAAAGATATGAGCACTTGTTCAACGTAGATGCTACGAAACACATCTCTTCTGCTGCAGGGAATTTTGTTTCCCGTACTTTGAGAGGATGTCATATTCACAAAACCACGAGAAAACGTCCAGTAAACATTGGGTCTAAAATGCATACTTTAACAGTTATGAGATCCTCGCTAGAGTGAAACACATCTCTTCTACTGAAAACAGTGCTCATCGCTCTTAAGGTATGCATTTTAGAGCCCATGTTTTCCAGATATTTTTTCTTGGTTTGGTGCATACTACCTCCTCCCAAAACATGGAAAGCAAAGAGCTTGCACTTTAGAGCCCATCTTTAATACACTTTTTTTTCTTGTTTTATCGTAAGCAACCTGCCCCTAAAGCTTGTCAGTGTTTTTCTGGAATACCCTGTGTATAAATGAAACTTTGCCAAAACGTTTGAGGTTACTGGTAATATAGATTTCCAAGTCAGTACTTTACAACATCAGCATTAAGTTAAATCGTTAAAAATACTAAGAAGAGCCTTCTACGAGAGAGTGTTATGGAGGGGAATGTCCGGACTAGTACAGAAAACCGCGGATAGAGAATATCAGGTAATTTCTATTTTTAACGCAAGAGTTGGGCTGAATGTCACTTGTGATTTAGGATCTCTGAGGTAACATCTTGGCAAAGAAGATTATGTTGCGAGTATTGGGGGTGCTGGCAATAATTAGGACTACAATCTGGACTATGCAGTTCAGGATGACAACATGTAGGGAAGCAGCCTACTCACGCTTGATAAAATTCACATCAGTCTTTCCATTGTGTGCCAGTCAGCCGCTGTAACTAGCTCTGACGTCATAAATGTTGCGCAATACTTTAAAAATCAAGTAAATAACCTGAAACGTTTCTAGCATGTCAGGAGTAATACTAAATCAATATGTGTTGAATATCAGTTCAATAACTTTAACCATTTTCGAAATTGGACGTTTTTCTGTAAAAATCATTGGCGCAACAGAAAAGAGCTAGAAACTTAAAAATTTATATTTAGATTCCTTTTGCATAATAATTTAGTAGAAACAGTATTCTGGATATCACAAATTAAAATTTTAGTTGAAATTCATGATTTTCTGGTTTTTATCTTAAAAATTCAGGAGGGAACATAGATTAAGTAGGCGAATAAATAAAGCTAGGATGTTTAAATTTACGTAGAAGGGAGATCCGCTATAATCATAAAGATGTGAGAAGTTTCAATTGAATAACTATAAAACTATAGCGATAGCGTATCTCCAAAGGGCAAGTTCAGAGCTCACCTAATGCATGTGGTGTAATTAAATTAATTATCTCGCCCAAAAGATTTGACTTAGCCACATCAGACTTTTATTATGATTACTTACTTGTGTGCTGATTGCACAATTGAATTGAAAGCTTCATCGGCCATCAGCAAAGGAAGCAATGATAAAAGGAGGCCCCAGTTCTCTCCAGATGCTGATTAGCGCACCACCTGTGCCAGGAGTTGTATCGCGTCGGTATCGTTGATATAAACAGCCTCGGATGCAGTAATAAGTTACTTGGGATACCCGTAACCATGAAATCGTTTTCGAGTGAAGTGTTAATTTTGGGATGACGTTAATGATCTATCTTTAGTTTGCGTATGTCGTATTTTCACGTGCCGCCACAGGACAGACATTCTACCATTAATAGCGTGGCGTTTGATGAACATTATCATCAAATTATGGCGAGCATTCACTTAAACATTTAATTTGAACAGTTATAGTTGCATCAGCGCATTAGACTCTGAACTGCTCTGGTAGTTGGATTGTGTGGATTCTTTTGGTCTGTGACTTTCAGAATATAGTGAACATGTTAGAGAGAATGGTTTTTGATTATGAATCCCAGACAATCTCCTAATTCCTCAGAGCTATAAGCTGTAGCTATAAATGTATTTCTCAAATGAAGTGGGCACTAGGAATTCAAATTACAGGCTTCACATTTTGCTAATCACTTTCTGGTTGCCAATATTGTAGTTAGAGAGCCAGTGTTGAGAATGTCAAACAGCAGCATTAAATAAATAATAGGAACATTAACAATTATTCCACCTGCCGCCCCACATTTGGTGCATCGGCCGGGAAAGAAACTGAGTAAAAGTGAAAGTGATTTTTAAATATTCGTATTCGGGAGTGAAATGCGACAAGCAACTTAGTAATAGAACAGTGATAGTGTTACGTGTGCATGTGGACGACGCAATTGGATTAACAACACATCTGGATTGACGGAGCTGGCACTGAGTCTAGCGGCGCTGCCGGCATCGCGAGAAGCCAGTTTCGCTTCACCGCAGTCGTCCGCTGGAGCAACCGGAGCTGCGCCTGCAGTTGTGGGCCACGCAAACACACAGCAGCCGTCGAAGTGCCGTCTGCAGTTCAACGCGCCGCGTCGCATCAGTAATCCCCGTACGTCGCGCTGGCAACGTCATACATCGTGCAGGAGGAACTAAGTTAATGAAAAGCTGTTAAAATTTTTACTAACCTGCACTAAAAGACTGTCGGCGATGGAACCGCCAGAAGAAACTGAGGTTAAACTTAATGCAGAACCTATGTCTGTTGAGGGAACTGTAAACCGAGACAACAATTCAAGTGTAAATATGCATGAAAATAGTAATGTTAAAGTGAAATATGAAGTATTGTCCCCTGACAGTAGGGTGAAAAGGGGCAATGATTCAATAATAGAGACCCCTGTAGTAAAGTAGAAATCAAAAATTGTTAATTTATTGGATGATAGTTTATCTGATGAGTTAAAAACGAAACAGTCACCAGAGGTGGAAGAGTTTAAAAAGGATAAGTTAGATATGACTGATCAATCAGATGTTTCATTTCGTTTTGATGATTCTGGTATTGGAGCTAGTTTTTCGTCACCTGTGTGTGATAAAAAACCAGCTAGTGAGCAACCCAAAGATACTGGGGCTATTGATTTAAATGTTATATTACAAGCAATAGCTACCAGTAATGCTAAAATGACAGCTGAATTAAAGTCTGAAATAACTGAGGTCAAAAGCAGTAATGCTGAATTAAAGTATGAGATTGTGGCCAGCCAAACTAATTTTAATAAACGATTGGAGGTAATGAACAATACCTTCAAGGCTGGTTGCAATAAGTTGAAAGAGGTTCTGGACAGTTCGAATTATAAAATTGATTACAATCATGAGGATATTAAGAAAAAAGTTGCTCAACAATTTTATGAAATGTGCAAAACAGTAAAATCCTAAGTTGCTGAGGTTCGCATAGACTTCCAAATGGAATATGCGAAGCTGGAGCACAAGTTAACAGAAAAGATCGAGGCGGAATCTGAACTGTGCTCAGATAGGTTTAAAGATGTTAATATAAAAGTAAACATATGTCAAGCAGAAGTAGATGCAATCAAAACTGATACTACTCATATTGTGCAAAAAGTAGATAATGTTGAAATGAGAGTGGAAAATATTAGTACTAACATTGCTAACATTGAGAGTAAAGTAGCTTCAGTAGCTTCTGGTAATGGTAGTATACAACAAGTTGTAGCTGCAAACGCCGCATTTATCGGATGTCGGCAGTTCTTGCAGTTCGATCCAGATAAAAATATCCATCCACTAGATTTCTAGAATGATTTTGAAGATGTGATTCCACCAACTTGGTCTGAACGAGAGAAAATCTCATTTATTAGAAGCCATTTAGCGTGTGACGCCATGCGTTGGTCAGCTGATGTTATGTTGAAGTGTAAAACATTAGCGGAATTTAAAACAGCTTTCATTAATGAGTAGTGGCCTAGTAATAAGCAAAATGAAGTGTTGAGAGAATTTTGGAGTCGAAAACGCTTCAATGTAGGCAAAGAATCTATTAAAGACTTTGCCAGGTCATGGATCTCAGGTTTGTAACATTTGGCGGAAAAGCTGAAACCTGAAATGATAATACTAGGTCTTGAAGCCAAACTGCCATGGTATTGGCAAACTAGAATTATATCTGCCCCTAGAGACAATCTTGATCGTTTCATTGAGTATTTGGAACGTGTAGAGCGTGTTGCTGCCAATGAGGAGCAAGCATGTAATAACAGAAATGGTAATAACACTAGTAGTAATTTTAAGAACGAGCAGAATGGCAATGTAAACATCAGAACAGTAGGTGATTGCCATCCTAAGAGAGGCAGGAATTGGAGAAATAATTATCAGAACCGACAATGGCATCCAAATGATAGTAATTTTGTTCCGAACAAAATGATGCAGGTAAACAACAGTGCGGAAAGCAATGCTGTGCCAGTTAACTATAATGGAAATAAAGGAAACAGTAGTAGGCCGAGGCAAGAAAACTAGTTCCCGTCTATGAGGACACTGGCGCTCACCAGGCGGTTACTTTTCCTAAGCGAATAATTACAGTAATTGGTAAGACAGATCAGAATACTCAGACTGAACATGTGGATGAGGGGTCGGTAGCATCTAAGGATACAGCAGAAATATTAAACCACTCACAGTATTTGATAGATACCGTGTTAGAGACGCTTTCTAAGTGGGAAGAGAAAGAGAAGGCACAGCAGTGTAACGGTAGGGAAGAGCTACAAAATACTGAATTGTCAGGTGAAGAAGCAGAAGAAATTCATGCTTATATTTACGATGAGGATGATGTGCTCTTATCCAAAGTGCCTGTGCAGGATGATGATACTGTACTAATAGATTTAGGACAGGAGGTAAGTGAGAATGTAGAGGATAGCCTGTTGGGGGTCGATGAACCCAGTAGCTGTGACCAGTTGTCGCTTGAGAAGGAACCCGACGATAATAGTAAAAGTGGTTTAGCTGTAACTAGTGTTATGCCCGGTCTGGAGGCGTAGAATCGCTCAGACTACAGTAATTTGTGTCATATTCAGGAAACTAAATGTAATGAAGTCGTGCGGTGTTTCGATTTAAAATTAATAGACCGACTGGAAAAGGCAGTTGAAAATGTAATTCAGGAAAGCCCTACACACTTTGACCTAAATGCAATGAAGACAGATGTCGATCACTTTAGTTGGAGACAAATCCAAAAGGAACTATTGGATGAGTTTGAGGAACCACCTGTACAACCTAGAATAAGCCACCCTATAATAATAGTGAATATGTTGGGTACCAATGTACGTTGTCTCTTAGACAGTGGAAGTGAGGTGAATGCGATATCTCAGTCCTTCTTTGATCCATTACCTAGTAAAGACAAGCTTACCGTAATGAGGGTATCAGGACTAAGAATAATTGGTGCTACTGGCAAGGTGTCAGAAACGGTAAAACAAGAAGCTTTGCTGCCCTTTAACATTAATGGTAATTTAATTGATCATCCATGCTTAATTGTAAATAATCTCAGTATTGAGGTTTTAATTGGCATAGATTTCTTGTCAAAATATCAGAGTGTTGTTGACTTTGAAAGAAGCCAGTTGAAAAAGGTCTTGCCGATAACCGGAGTAATTACGGGACCTTTTATTGATGAACATGTAGTATCTAATGATGAAACTTGGGAGCTGCCTATACGAGTTCTGAAAAATAGGAGATATTGGGACGAAGGTGTTAATCTTAGTAAAAGTAAGCTAAACACAGAAGAAGAAGAAGCAATTATTTTGGACAAAATAGAAGCTAAATTGCAGGAAATCGATAAAATTTCAGCTAATCAGAAGGAAGAACTGAGACAGGTTTTAAAAAGGCATCATAAGGTATTTTCAAATCGACCTGGCGTGGTCAAAGGTTATGAATCTCAATTAAAGGTGAAACCTGGCCAAGTGTTTTTCAGGAAGCCATACCAATTACATGTAGCTAGGAAGGAGGCGGTTCGGAGATAAAGAGAATGCTAGAGTGGGGTGTGATTGAAAATGCGGTCAGTGAGTACAATAATCCTCTTGTTGTTGTACCAAAAAGAGACTGGAGTGTCAGATTGGTCGTGGCCGCTCGTTGGTTGAATTAAATAGTGGTCAGGGAAAGTGATAGACCGCAGAACATGGACGAGTTGTTGCAAAAGTTCTGGGGAGTTAAATTCTTAACTTCTATGGACATCACGTGTCGATATTGGAATTTGCCAGTGGCGGAAAGTTCAAGGAAGTACACAGCTTTCTTGAACGAAGGAGTTTGTTACCAATACCGTGTGGTACCTTTCGGACTTAATATCTCTGTTTGTGCCTTCGTACGTGTGGTGTGCCATGTCTTAGGACCAGCCTTAATTAATAAAATCACAGTCTACGTAGATGATCTGTTAATAGCAACTCCTACCTGGGAAGAACACATAGTTTTACTAGAGGAAGTGTTAGAGGCTATTGAGAGAGGTGGCATGAAACTAAAGATTGAAAAGACAGAGTGCGTTAAATAGGTAATAGGTTTCTTGTGATATATGATAAGTGGAAAAGGTATTCTGCCTGACCCAGGCAAGCTAGCAGTCATTGAAAAATTTGAGGCTCCCAGAAACAAGAAGCAGTTGAGATAGATGTTCGATCTTTTCGGCTTCTATAGGCGTTTTGTTAGTGATCAGGCTTTTAATGTGCCCCACAGACGAAAAGAAGTTAAGGGCTAGGGCAAATATAAGGAAAAGAACATTAGAAATAAAGAAGCGTCATGATGCAAAAGCTGTACCCACCAGTTTTGAAATAGGTCAAAGAAAATAAATGCAGAAACAAAGAAATTCATGTTCGTATACCAAGGACCTTTCAGGATCATAGGAAAACCACATGCCAATGCATATAGGCTACAGTACCCTAAGAGTAAAAAGCTATTCGGTCTCAGGAACGTGATCGACCTAAAGAAGTTCATAGGTAGTGAATGAATTCTGTAGGGAGGAGGTTGTTCCGTAACCTCTACACAGTGTGGCAGCTGTGCAGTCCCAGCTGTGTGAGATCTTCTTTCCTTTTCAGGTCTCACTCATTCTTCATCTTTCCTATCTACCAAAGTTTCGACTCCTTCTTTGCAATACTAAAATTTTCTGTCATGGCTATCAAGCCATGAGTTCTGTAACCATTTTATCCACCGATTAGTGAAGAAAATACCTAATGTGACCAACCTATCAGTGACATAAACAGTAGGGATGTATGATGTAATTAAGATACAAAGGTATTTGAGTAACAAGTATGTATAGAACCCTGGTAATATAAGTACAAAGTTGTTGTTTTATTGGAAATGGTCCACCAACAGTAATTTAAAAAGATATACAAATTCGTGTAAAGGGGATTGCTTAGTGTTATGAAAAATATGCAGATAAGTTGTAAGAATGAACTCACCTTGTGAGGCAAGGAATGGCAGTGTAGTAGAATTGAACAGTATTTGTGGTTGAGACGTGAAGGACACGTCCTTGAAATATTTATGAGGTTGGAGCTGGCCATTATTTGGTGTAGTGTGTGACAGGACACACCTACACGTATTGAGGGTATGAGTTGGAGGCGTGAATGCGACCCTTACGTTAGATGAGACAGAGCAGCTCATGGTATCCTATAGGTTTAAGGAATTTAGCATTAAACTCGGCCATAATTACTTAATGCACTTTAATGGTAGGTCGAGAGAGACTACCTGTGGTTTCAGCATCCAATCAAGTGGAAATGGATTGCAACGTGAGCAAACTGATCAGCTGCAATACACTATAGATATGAAATAAATGTGCTATCCTATGCGTTAAATGTAAATAGAGTGAATGTTAAGTAAGTACATACACTAGCAACATAATTGAGTAACATAATGGCAGACGTGAAATATTATTTATAGCTCAGCATAAATACACTTCGATGAAGTAAGTACATAATTGCAGATGTGGAACTGACACAGCAGCAGAGGACCAATAAGCGGATTTAGTAGTCAACTAAACGTAGTGTGTTTTGAACACTCAGAACCGTACTATTACCACAAGTTACTCACATCTACAAAGAGGCTGAGAAGACAACTCATACTATATCTAAGAATAAGGTAATCGAAGATGAGTCAGTTAAGTAAATAAAATACAGATTTGTCAGGAATGTATCGAACATTGGTTCAGTGTTCCGGCCCAAAAATAATAAATTGAGATTAAATAGGATTTATGTTTGTATGCCTTGAGCATAAATTTTCTCTAGTATGTGACTAACGGCGTTTTGAGCCATTTGTTTACCGATTTTATGACAGTTAAGTAACTGCGAGAGTAAAATTGAGTAGTTCCGTTAACTTTTTTCCAGTAACATATTGAAAGATAAAATGTATATATCCCCATTTGATTGTGATCCACCCTTAGATAATAAGTGAACAGAGTCTGAGGCAATCTTTTTGTTTTTTCTACAGGACAAACCAGATAATTGCAGCCTGGTAGCCGTGTGAAAGCGTGGAGTGACTTGGACACAACTCACAGTGACCCCTCCCCTTTCCCCATGTAATTTAGAGTGAACGTGAAGGACGCACACCATAGCAACTTCCCCTCCTCTACCCTTGTGAATGGAAGTGCAGAACGCCAGCCAAAGTGGCTACAAACCACGTGTGTAAAAATGAAATTGTCATGATTTGTGAAATTTTCTTTCAGGTTTAGAAAAGACTGCTAAGATACAATTAACTGTTTATGTACCATGAATAACTGTGTTGTTTTCTTTGAATTTGTGTACGAAAAAATATTTACAGACAATTTAATGGATTTAAGATTTTCATAATTTTACATATTTTTATGTGTTTGTCTGTCTAAGGCAATATGTATGCCAAAGTGTTTCATTGATTTTGCTTGAATTTTGAGTGATAATGTTGCTTAAGAGGCAGTGAACATATAAGTTTCCTTTTAATATTTCTATATGTTTACATTTCAGTTTTAATTTTCATAGGGAGTTAAGCTGTACTCATGCTTACGTTTTTGTAATTAATTTTTTTTCACTTACATTCAAAAAATTAAGTAGAGGGTGATGTAGGGAAGCAGCCTACTCACGCCTTATAAAATTCACATCAGTCTTTCCATTGTGTGCCAGCCAGTCTGCTGTAACTAGCTCTGACGTCATAAATGTTGTGCAATACTTTAAAAATCAAGTAAATAACCTGAAACATTTCTAGCATGTCAAGAGTAATACTAAATCAATATGTGTTGAATATCAGTTCAACAACTTTAACCATTTTCGAAATTTGGACGTTTTTCTGTAAAAATCATTGGCGCAACAGAAAAGAGCTAGAAACTTACAAATTTATATTTGGTTTCCTTTTGCATAATAATTTAGTAGCAACAGTATTCTGGATCTCACAAATTAAAATTTTAGTTGAAATTCATGATTTTCTGGTTTTTATCTGAAAAATTAAGGAAGCAACATAGATTAAGTAGGCGAATAAATAAAGCTAGAACGTTTAAATTTAAGTAGAAGGGAGATCCGCTACAATCATAAAGTTTCAACTGAATAACTGTAAAACTACAGGGATAGCGTATCTCCAAAGGGCAAGTTCAGAGCTCGTCTACTGCATGTAGTGTAATTAAATTAATTATCTTGCCCAAAACATTTGACTTAGCTACGTCAGACTTTTATTATGATTACTTACTTGTGTGCTGATTGCACAATTAAATTGAAAGCCTTATCGGCCATCAGCAAAGGAAGCAATGATTTATTCGATAACTTAAAGTGGTGCATTACTAGCCCAGCGGCTAATCGGGAGAGCAGATTTGATCGGGCGTTCCCTTAGCCGTCCGCACCGCGGCTTTATATGTGAGAACGCTGCGCGAGAAAAGGAGGCCCCAGTTCTCTCCAGATGCTGATTAGCGCACTACCTGTGCCGGGAGTCGCATCGCGTCGGTATCGTTGATATAAACAGCCTCGGATGCAGTAATAAGTTACTCAGGATACGCGTAACCATGAAATCGTTTTCGAGTGAAGTGTTAATTTTGGGATGACGTTAATGATCTATCTTTAGTTTGCGTATGTCGTATTTTCACGTGGCGCCTTAGGACAGACATTCTACCATTAATAGTGTGGTGTTTGATGAACATTATCATCAAATTATGGCGAGCATTCACTTAAACATTTAATTTGAACAGTTATAGTTGCATCAGCGCATTAGACTCTGAACTGCGCTGGTAGTTGGATTGTGTGGATTCTTTTGGTCTGTGACTTTCAGAATATAGTGAACAGTTTAGATAGAATGGTTTTTGATCATGAATCCCAGACAATCTCCTAACTCCTCAGAGCTATAAGCTGTAGCTATAAATGTATTTCTCAGATGAAGTGGGCACTAGGAATTCTAATTACAGGCTTCAAGTTCTGCTAATCACTTTCTGGTTGCCAATATTGTAGTAAGAGTGCCAGTGTTGAGAATGGCAAACAACAGCATTAAATAAATAATAGGAACATTAACAATTATTGACCCACCGCCCCGCAAACAGCCATATCGTGGGGATGGTTCTCATTCAAATGTGAAGATCGTGTCACTCTTTCAACGTCAGAACAGGCCTTCAATGAAGTGTTCCATTGATAGTGTTAATGCAGGTTTCCAGTGTCGCTCAGCAAAACGGGGCGACTGCACATAGATGGGCCCCTGAAACACTGAATGTTTCCAGCAAGAGGTTCCTTGCAACGACTAACTTACAGAAACATCCAGTCTCACTAACTGTCCAGTCCCTTTGATTGTCATTATTTTCTCAAGGCCTTCTTTTAGGATAGTTGCGAAATAACTGAAGACAAAGATGGAACAATCAATGGACGAACAATGAACGCGCCTTCGACAATGCAATAACGTACACTGAAGTGACAAAAGTCATGGGCTACCTCCCAACATCCTTTCGGGCCTCCCTTTGCCCGGCGTAATGCAGCAACGCGACGTAACATTGACTCAACAAGCCGTTGGCAGTCCCCTGTAGAAATATTGAGTAATATTGCCTCTATATCCGTCCATGATTTCCAATGTGTTGTTGGTGCAGGATTTCTTGCAGGGACTGACCTCTCGGTTATGTCCCACATATGTTCGATGGAATTCGAGTCAGGTGATATGGGTACCAAAATCATTCGCTTGAACTGTCGAGAATGTTCATCAAATCAACTGCGAACACCTGTGGACCGGTGACATGTCGCATTGTCATCCATCTCGTTTGGAAATATTAGGTCCATGAATGGCTGCAAATAGTCTCCAAGAAGCTGAGCATAACTATTTCCAGTCAATGATCGGCTCAGCGCGACTACATGACCAGGCCATTCCATGTAAGCACAGTCTTCAACAGTGTGGACCCACCATCAGTTTGCAAAAAAAAAAAAAAAAGAAAAGAAAAAAAAAGGTTCAAATGGCTGTGAGCACTATGGGACTTAACTTCTGAGGTCATCAGTCCCCTAGAACTTAGAACTAATTAAACCTAACTAACCTAAGGACATCACACATCCATGCCCGAGGCAGGATTCGAACCTGCGACCTTGGCGGTCGCGCGATTCCAGATTGTAGCGCCTAGAGCCACTCGGCCACCATGGCCGGCCATCAGCTTGCACAATGTCTTGTTGACAACTGGGGTGCTTGCCTCCGCGCGACCTGTGCCAAATTCGAACTGTACCATCAACTTTTACCAACTGAAATCTGGACTCATCTGACGAGGCCACGGTTTTCCAGTCGTCTGGAAACCGATGTGGTCACGAGCCAAGGATAGGCTCTGCTTGCTATTTCGTGCTTTAGCATAGGCACTCGCGTCGGTCCTCTGCTGCCATAGCCCATTTCGCCGCACTGTTTTAATAGATAATTTCGTCGTACGTCCCACATTGATTTCTGCGGTTATTTCACGCAGCGTTGGTAGTCTGTTAGCACTGACAACTCTACGCAAACGCTGCTTTCCTCGGTCGTTAAGTGAAGGCAGTCGACCACTGCGTTGCCTGGAATGTGGTATTCTCAACACACTCTTGACACTGTGGATCTCGGAATACTGAATTCCCTATTTCCGAAATTGAATGTCCCATCCTTCCAGCTCCAACTACCATACCACGTTCAAAGTCTGTTAATTCTTGTCGTGCGGCCATTATCACATCGGAAACATTTTCACATGACTCATCTGAGTATAAATGACAGCTCCACGGATGCAATGCCTTTTTATACGTTGTGTACGCGATACTATCGCCATCCGTATATGAGTATATCGTTATTCCATGACTTCTGCCAGCTCAGTATATTTGCATCAAAACTTTAGAAGTGCTTAAAATATGAAAGATAAGCGGCTCATACCAACACTGAACACTGAAAAAAGTAAACAATGCACAAAGAAGAAATAGAAACAAATCGTAAAGCTGTTATTATTAGCTTATCTTTGCTTTGTCCGAATTCTCCTGCTGCTCGGTATGGACGTTATGTACACTACTGGCCATTAAAATTGCTACACCACGAAGATGACGTGCTACAGACGCGAAATTTAACCGACAGGAAGAAGATGCTGTGATGTGCAAATGAGAAGCTTTTCAGAGCATTCACACAAGGTTGGCACCGGTGGCGACACCTACAACGTGCTGACATGAGGAAAGTTTCCAACCGATTTCTCATACGCAAACAGCAGTTGCCCGGTGTTGCCTCGTGAAACGTTGTTGTGATGCCTCGTGTGAGGAGCACAAATGCGTACCATCACGTTTCCGACTTTGATAAAGGTCGGGTTGCAGCCTATCGCGATTGCGGTTTATCGTATCGTGACATTGCTGCTCGCGTTAGTCGAGATCCAATGACTGTTAGCAGAATATGGAATCAGTGGGTTCAGGAGGGTAATACGGAACGCCGTGCTGGATCCCAACGGCCTCGTATCACTAGCAGTCGAGATGACTGGCATCTTATCCGCATGGCTGTAACGGATCGTACAGCCATGTGTCGATCCCTATGTCAACAGATGGGGACGTTTGCAAGACAACAACCATAACACGAACAGTTCGACGACGTTTGCAGCAGCATGGACTATTCAGCTTGGAGACCATGGCTGCGGTTACCCTTGACGCTGCATCACAGACAGGAGCGCCTGCGATGGTATACTCAACGACGAACCTGGGTGTACGAATGGGAAAACGTCATTTTTTCGGATGAATCTAGGTTCTGTTTACAGCATCATGATGTTCGCATCCGTGTTTGGCGACATTTCGGCGAACACACATTGGAAGCGTGTATTCGTCATCCCATACTGGCGTATCACCCGGCTTGATGGTATGGGGTGCCATTGGTTACACGTCTCGGTTACCTTTTGTTCGCATTGACGGCACTTTGAACAATCGACGTTACATTTCAGATGTGTTACATCCCGTGGCTCTACCCTTAATTCAATCCCTGCGAAATCCTACATTTCAGCAGGATAATGCACGACCGCATGTTGCAGATCCTGTACGGACCTTTCTGGATACAGAAAATGTTCGATTGCTACCCTGGCCACCACGTTCTCCAGATCTCTCACCAATTGAAAACGTCTGGTCAATGGTGGCCGAGCAACTGGCTCGTCACAATACGCCAGTCACTACTCTTGATGTACTGTGGTATCGTGTTGAAGCTGTATGGGCAGCTGTACCTGTACACACCATCCAACCTCAGTTTGACTCAATGCCCAGGCGTATCAAGGCCGTTATTACGGCCAGAGGAGGTTGTTCTGGGTACTGATTTCTCAGGATCTATGCACCCAAATTGCGTGAAAATGTAATCACATGTCAGTTCTTGTCTCGCTTCCCGAGCACGGGGTCCTGGGTTCGATTCCCGGCGGGGTCAGGGATTTTCCTGCCTCGAGATGACTGGGTGTTGTTGTGTCGTCTTCATAATCATTCATCCCCCTTACGGTCGGAGGAAGGCAATGGCAAACCACCTCCACTAGGACCTTGCCTAGTACGGTGGCGCGGGTCTCCCGCATCGTTCCCCTACGCTCCGTCACGAAGTATGGGACTTCATCATCATCATTACGTCAGTTCCAGTATAATATATTTATCCAATTAATTTCTTCTTGGTGTAACAATGTTAATGGCAAGTAGTGTAATAACTGCTGACAATTGAAGACCGCTGGGCGAATGGTAAAAATGCTCTGTTACTTCGAAGACGCAACTTCGTGGAGTGTTGTAAAATTCTGGGCTCGTGTAATGTATTGATATATTTGTTTGCGCCTTCAAATATCGAGATCAAGTTTTCTATTAACATCACACAAAATACAATAAGATGTTTTCTGGTGAAATGTCTGAGTGTAATGAAAACACGATTTCCTATAAACTGCACAGTGGGTTTCCTCCGCGTTTTCCTGGTCAAACGAAGACTGGGAAATGGGCAAAAGGAGTATCAAAATGACCATCGTGATGTCCCATTTTTGTCCGAATTTTCATTGCCAAACGAAGAGTGACAAATGGACAAATGGGGCACCGAACTGTCCAGCGTGACGTCTGCTTTTGCAAAAATGTGCTGAAAGGCTTGGAAGTAATCAGCGTATTTAAAAAAATTAAATAGTGATTCGAAGGAACACTTTTTTCCTAATTTTAATAGCGAAATTATGATTAGGAAATGGACAAAATAGAGTATCAAATAGACGAGTGGGTGGTGAAGTTTTGCAACGAAGGTTTTATTGCTTGAAATAAATTTAGACAAACTTAATTAGTGGTCTGAGGGAAAAATCTAAGTATTTCACGAAGAATTTCTGTTACCTATATAAATGAAATTTCAAGACGTTCATCTCTTCAGGTTTAGCCAGCTTTCACATAAAAAAATACACTGGCGTGACATCTAAGTCAAAATGGCTTCCTTCCAACCAAGTACTATATTCAGAACATTTGCCGAACAGAAGTCGGTAGGAAAACTAATTTGTAAACGTCTCAGTATTGTCGCAGTTCTAAAAATGTTCTTTCTTCTGCAGCCGTTAGCGTTAAACAGTTGAAACCTGACAATAGTGCTGCTAGCTGTAATAGATATTCTTAAGCCAACACGACTATATAGTCTGACATCGCCAGGCCACTAATGAACTGGAAGCGAATCCATTCTAGCAAGTCAACTGAATGCACACCAACTCCAAAAGAGTGCACACTTCCGGATAAGCAAGCGTGCCTCACTTTCAAAGACGCCTGGTTAACGGGAGAAATCATCCAGCAACATTGAATGCGAGAGCGTGTACGAAGGCCTGAATTCGAAAAAGACAGTCCCGTCGCGCGCAGATACTTGAAAGTGTAGTCAAAATTCTTTGCAGGCATTGACACTTTCTCGACCAAGTCGTGTCGGCTTTGCAGTCGCCAAATGCTTCCACATCTTTTCGTGTGGCGTGCAGATAACAAAAGGATTCGTAAGCTGGGTCAGATAACAATATACCTTCGATGATGATGGAAAATTATGCGCAATATGCTGTCCATTCATTGATCAGTCAGAGCACTCCATCGCAAGTTCAAAAATGTTCAAATGTGTGCGAATTCCTATGGGACCAAACCGCTGAGGTCATCGGTCCCTAGACTTAAACACTATTTGAACTAACTTATGCTAAGAACAACACACACACCCATGCCCGACGGAGGACGCGAACCTCCGGCGGGAGGGGCCGCGCAATCCGTGACATGGCACCTCAAACCGAGCGGCTACTCCCTGCGGCTCCATCGCAAGCGAAGTGCAACAAAATGGAATTGGAGGAACTGCTGCCTGTTTCACTGACTTGTCATTCGAGGAAAAAACGTCTTCTTGAGTTATTCCATGCATTTATCAGTATCCAGAGGTATCATTAAGTTATTCAAACAAAGTACTTTCCATAAATCATTGAGAAAGTATTCGAGCAGTTCTCAAGCAATGTTATGGTTGCTGGCGGCATTGTGATCACGTAAGAGTTGCCGTCGATTAGTACCATGCGGTAGTTCTACATTCGACAAAAAACATGCAAGCTGCTTTTAATTACCTTAGGTAGCAAAACCATCTGTACTCCAACGTTACTCTTGTCAATTTCGAAAAATTGTCTTGCTCTGCGAATTACTCAAATGTTCGGAAAATGTTACCTTCAAAGCTGTCATCAAAGCCAATGAAAAAAAAGTGAAGAAGACGTAGAACCATGTGGTAGGGAACGTATTTCGCAAGAGCTGGAGAAAAAGAAACTACTACTCATTTCTTCAAATGTCCACACATCAGGCGAACTACCATAACGATCTTTGAGTATTTCCATAAGCGTGTTTTAGGTAGCGATAAGAGATTCGGGTTCACCGAATATCATTTTTACGCTGACAAGAAGGTTGGGGAAGAGTGCATGAACATTAGCGTTAGTGTCTTGAGCAAAATCAGCAGTCCAGAATGTGACCCATCAGACGTGGTAGAGTTCACAGATCTGAGTTCCATTTCAAGAATATACGTTCTTTTGCGAGTTACTAGAGAAGAACGTCAAGCGATCTCATGGCAACGGTCAGTCAGTTAGAACTTGCTTCCTGGTTTCATACGCTCAGCTCTAATGACTGTTCCTGCT
The DNA here is from genome assembly GCF_023864345.2 of Schistocerca serialis cubense. Taxonomy (NCBI): domain Eukaryota; kingdom Metazoa; phylum Arthropoda; class Insecta; order Orthoptera; family Acrididae; genus Schistocerca; species Schistocerca serialis. The sequence goes on from NC_064644.1 coordinate 561,520,054, forward strand.
CTGTAGTGATGGTTAGTATTATGGTAGTGAGCAGACTCACCAACACTGAGGATAGCGTGGGCAAAGTTCGTTCGACGCCAGTCTGCACTGTTGCCAAATTTATCTAAGATGTCGGCTCTTCTTTGGCGGTAGCCATCTCCTCTCTGTGGGGGTGAATGTGGCAATGTCGCATTGTTGACGCACTACCCCTACTCGTCCCCCTCCCCCACTTCCCCTCTCTTCCCCGCTTTGGAACTGGTGGTAAAAGGTTCAGGCTAAGCTGCGCTGCTGTAGAGGAAGGACCTAAGGCACTGTCTTGCTTATCTTTTTATTTTTGAGGCTGTTATCCTGCTCGAAGAATTTCCAAAATTTTGGCAGGAAACTGAACTGACGTTTACCCTACAGCCTTGATGCATGAAATTCGAATAAACATAACTGCTTAAAACTGGTAAGGTAATAGAAAGACACTATCACGGAAAAATTGATCTCAAAATGCGCAGTAAATTCGAGCAGTATATTGTTCATTTATTTTAACACTAATTAAATTATTTTTCCTGGAAATTGTGTTCAACTGATGAGATATTGGTTTTGGAAAGAGAAGAGTTTAATAAGTGTATTAACTGTAAGTAGCCGGCCAGTGTGGCCGAGCAGTTCTAGGCGCTTCAGTCCGGAGCCGCAAGACTGCTACGGTCGTAGGTTCGAATACAGCTTCGGGCATAAATGTGTGTGATGTCCTTAGGTTAGTTAGGTTTAAGTAGTTCTAAGTTCTAGGGGACTGATGACCTAAGATGTTAAGTCCCATAGTGCTCAGAGCCATTTGAACCATTTTGAACTGTAACTACACTGCTCAGGACTGCGACCATTACCTCCTACATGGGAGATGAAAGGAGGTGATAATGGATGTAGGGGGAATACCTGTCAGAAAATAATGGTGACAGAGCAGGATGCACTGAAGGTGCATTTTGCAAGTCATAGAAAGTAATGCCTATGCTTGAAGTGTTCGTGTTTTTGTTTTGAAATGGCCAGTCAGTACATAATGCAGAAGAGAAGTTCGTCGTATTCCACTGTCCCAGAATGAACGAGAGGTGCTCGCCTTGCTCTATAGGGCTCAACTGAGAACGCTTGAAACGGGTTTTGTTCTCCTTTCTGACCGTGTTTGGATATATGTTCATCTTACTGTATACCCTAGTCCACAATGCGACTTGAAATTGGCGAGGAACAGTCCAAAAGCCGCTGCTGGAAGAATTACCTCCTACCCATCAACAACTACAAGTACAAGCTGCTGAAGAACTTGTACACAGACACATGGTAAGAAGGGATAGGCAGCAAACTATCACTGAATTGTAGGAAGAGATGCTTCCTACCGATCTAAAAGTGTGTCGTTGCTGAGGAATTTGTGTATGTGTGTGTGTGTGTTTATGCTAGACAACTGAAAATGCTGCACTGTTCTATTTACAATCGAAACTGTCGAGTAAAAGCCATCACTCGTAAACAACGGATCGTAATACAGCAGATGCACTGGTAATTGAGAAAAATCTTTGTAATCTCATCTACCACTAAAAGCGACCCCAAAAGATCTCGCCAAGAGTGAATGGTGGTGGCTGCATTTATGTTCACCTCGATGTATGGACAAAAACTCCCCTCCTACCTCCCCACCTCCCTCACTTTCCTCCCTCTGTAGTTCTCTTCCTGCAAGGCATTGGAGGCATTTCACGGGTAGACTGTCCCCATGGAACAATAGCGAAATACCTGACTATTTGGCATGAATGAAGAACTGAACGGTCAACAGCAATATGCTTTCAAACGTTCTGGATGTGCCGCCACTGTCCTTGGCTAAGTAACATCAGTTCTCTGTAGGAAAGACATTGAAACAATACGTTCCGCACAAATGAGATACACACATGTCTTTATATTATATTAGTCGGCTCACTGTGATCCGATCTGACCACTCTTCCTTCGGCAGGTGGACAACAGTGCCCGCACTCGGTAGCCCCCGCTGCTGCGTGCGAAAACCTGTCATTGCTCGCGTTCACTCTGCTTCTTCAGGTAAACTGCCCAAAGGCTGTTTAGTTGAGGTTTCACACACTCTACTACACCGAAAAACAGCACCATTTGCGCGCGCGCATGCGTGTGTGTGTGTGTGTGTGTGTGTGTGTGATTGTTCTTTGCCGCGCGGGATTAGCCGAGCGGCTAGGACGCTGCAGTCATGGACTGTGCGGCTGATTCCGGCGGAGGTTCGAGTCCTCCCTCGGGCATGGGTGTGTGTGTTTGTCCTTAGGATAATTTAGGTTAAGTAGTGTGTAAGCTTAGGGACTGATGACCTTAGAAGTTAAGTCCCATAAGATTTCACACACATTTGAACATTTTTTTTATTGTTCTTTTATACTGTGGAAAGATGAGATTCCTGCTCTACAGACAATGCAGGAATAGACGGCGTAGGAATTTTACACAGATCACTTGCTACTGTGTATCTGAAGTACGTTAGCGGCAAGAAACTATCAATGCCTTCTCTGCGCGATAGCGATGGAGATACTATCGAAGACAGTGCTACCAAATCAGAGTTACTAAACACAGCCTTCCGAAACGCCTTCACAAAAGAAGACAAAGTAAATATTCCAGAATTAGAATCTAAAACAGCTGCCAATATGAGTAACGTAGAAGTAAATATCCCCGGAGTAGTGAAGCAACTAAAATCACTTAATAAAAGCAAGTCTTATGGTCCAGACTGTATACCAATTAGGTTCCTTTCGGAGTGTACTGATGCATTATCTCCATACTTATCATCTACAACCGTTTGCTCGACGAAAGATCCGTACCCAAGGACTGGAAAGTTGCACAGGTCACAACCAATATTCAAGAAAGGTAGTAGGAGTAAGCCACTAAATTACAGGCCCATATCGTTAACGTCGATATGCAGCAGGATTTTAGAACTTATATTGTGTCCGAACATTATGAATTACCTCGAAGAAAACTATCTATTGACACACAGTCAACATGGGTCTATAAAACATCATTCCTGTGAAACACAACTAGCTCTTTACTCACATGAAGTGTTGCATGCTACTGACAAGCGATTTCAGATCGATTCCGTATTTCTGGATTTCCGGAAGGCTTTTGACACTGTACCACACAAGCGGCTCGTAGTGAAATTGCGTGCTTATGGAATATCGTCTCAGTTATGTGACTGGATATGTGATTTCCTGTCAGAGAGGTCACAGTTCGTAGTAATTGACGAAAAGTCATCGAGTAAACCAGAAGTGATTTCTGGCGTTCCTCAAGGTAGTGTTATAGGCCATTTGCTGTTCCTTATCTATATAAACGATTAGGGAGACAATCTGAACAGCTATCTTAGGTTGTTTTCGGATGACGCTGTCGTTTATTGACTAATAAAGTCATCAGAAGATCAAAACAAACTGCAAAACGATTTAGAAAAAATATCTGAATGGTGCGAAAAGTGGCAGTTGACCCTAAACAACGAAAAGTGTGAGGTCATCCACATGAGTGCTAAAAGGAATTCGTTAAACTTCGGTTACACGATAAATCAGTCTAATCTAAAAGCCGAAAATTCAACTAAATATCTAGATATTACAATTACGCACAACCTAAATTGGAAGGAACACATAGAAAATGTTGTGGGGAGGGCTAACCAAAGGCTACGTTTTATTGGCAGAACACTTAGAGAATATAACAGATCTAATAAGGAGACTGCTTACACTACGCTTGTCCGTCCTCTTTTAGGAAACTGCTGCACGGTGTGGTATCGTTACAGCACGTTTTGTAATATTGCGAAATATGGAAGAGAGTGTCACAGAAATAACGTAGGATTTGGTCTAGACATCATTAAAAGAAAGGCGTTTTTCGTTGCGACGGAATTTTCTCACGAAATTCCAATCACCAACTTTCTCCACCGAATGCGAAAATATTTAGTTGATACCGACCTACATAGGGAGAAACGATCACCACGATAAAATAAGGGAAATCAGAGTTCGTACGGAAAGATACAGGTGTTCGTTCTTTATGCGCGCTATACGAGATTGGAATAATAGAGAATTGTGAAGGTGTTCGAAGAACCCTCTGCCAGGCACTTAAATGTGATTCGCAGAGTATCCATGTAGATGTAGATGTAGATGTCCTCGTGGTGTAACACACTGCACGTCTGCGTAAAGTGTAGCCGTTCTTAGTATCTGAATTACTGTAATGTCAGCTTATTTATTTAAAAATAAGTGACTGAATAAACGTAAATACTCATTTCCTGCATGAAGTATTACTACTGTGTATTTTACAGGTGTGATTCTTATGTTGCTACAACGAATATTGCTAGAATCATTGTACTAAAGCGCACTCTCGTGCTATGAACATAAGCTTGCTACAATGAATATTGAGCCGAGAACATTGAATGTTGCATTGAACATACTACAAAATTAGCACTTAACACCATCAAACAGTCCTTGAAGATACTTTCAGCTAGTAAGTACCACATACTATGGTCGGTAGAAGACTTCATCAGTAACGTAATGGTGGTAGGACCAAACAATGTGTGTCTTAGGACCACGCGAAATTAGTGTCTGTGGAAGTATTGTAAATAAATTGTCATGTAATTGGGTATTACATACATTTGAGAGGCACAGATATCAATACAGGACATCGGCTTTCACGCTCTCTATTCACATGTTGGGGAAAAAAAGAGTCATTTTTATACCCGACACAAAGCTACAATTATTTCATAACGTCCAACTCAGTAAAACTACGAACCGAATCTGCGATACTGTTGTCGATGATGTATGCTCAAACTGCCGAGGTTGGAGCTCTGTAACAATTATTTTTGTCGTATTTTTAATCATTTCACGCATTTCCGGTCATTTTTTGCAGCTTTACAAAGTTTTTTCGCAGTTTCAATGTATCTTACGCAGTTACTCGAGGTCCAAACCACTGCTCTCGACTACTTGTCAAGACAACAAAACGTGACATCACGTCGATCTCGTATTGGTGTAAGCCAATAATATTGAAGTATGGTTCTCAAATTCTGTGTCATTTCTAAACCACGCGCTGAATCACATTGCGATTGGTATATACATGTGGACATATCGTACGCCCTGTTACACTGCCCACATCACATGACACAAATATAGTTTCGTAGTGTCGGAAACAGCCAGCAGCAGACAAAAGGCACAAAAACTACGTTACTTAGCGGAAATACTTTAAAAATTCGGTAAGATTTTATTACGATTTGCTATCTCTCCCTAGTTGGGTGGGAATCACGTAGTATTCTCACATTCGTTTGATGATCTCGGAGATTCAAAGATCTCACCAAAATCTTCGATACTTACCACCCCAACAATCGAATCATATCTATAGCAGCACTCTGCCCTTGGAAACGAGCTGTTCCTGCGTTGAACCTATCGGCTAATGATCCTGAACGAAACCCTAGATGGTCTCTCAATGCAGTTTGTACATGTTTCTCAGTCTTTAACCTGCCCTCCCTGCAACATTGTCTAGGTGCTCGTTCTAACACTGACAGGAAGTCGGTGTGCACTATATCGCCCATCTTTTGTGTCTCGTGGAGGAGCGAGTTGAGTTAATGCGACTGACAGCGTAGTAACAACTTGGTGGGAATGAGAACATGTTGTCATATATACGCCGATCGTGTACACGGCGTGAGACCGCCGTTAAACGGTTCTGCCCTCGTCAACACGAGGCACAGCGCGTGAGCAGTTACGCTGGTGCTCCTTATTGTCAAATTTGGAAGGCTTCGCATCATACGGGAACTGGGAGAAGGACGAGGAGTTTGCTACTGCTCTCAGCACTGTGGAGCGTTTACAAACTATAGGCACTACCACCCGAAGGCGATTACCTGTACACTGTGCAAAATCCCCACGTCAAATTGCAACCGCATTTAAAAGGTTGTAGCATCACAAGACAGCTGCATGGTGAGGGATTCTGATCACCTGTACATGGTGTTCTGCCGACACCTAAACCGTTTGCGAAGAGATCAACAGCATATAGAGTGGAATCGTTTGCGCTTCTCAGATGAGAGCAATATCGGAGTGCAAAATCTTTGGACTGTGTCAACGTCACTGTGACACTTCACATCTTCCAGGGCTTACGATGCGTAACGGCACGTAGAGGCATTCTTGGTGTGATAAGATATTTGGCGAGACTTAAATGTAGTCGAGCATAGTGAGTATGCAGTGCACCATCTGTTGCTACTCGCGGTGGTGGAGGATTGGACTGATTTACCTCACTAATTTCCTACCAACCGTGCGAGTGCTTTGCAGAGCATGCATCACTTTACCAAACTTACAGGTAGCGGCGTAAACATTTAGCAACGTGAAGGCATCAGCACTAGGCACTGGAAATATGATCATGCCTAACACCGACTTTATGATATCGACACCGAACGCAACGTGCAGTGCATTCACATTCCAATGCCGTAACTACCGTTCCGCGAAAATTGGGTCCGAACCAGGGCAGTACAACTCCTGTGACTTATAGGTGTATATCTCAGCATTCAGTTCAGACAAAATCGATGGTTAAGTAGTGCTCTTCAAACGACTATCAATTACACGGGTGATGATCAGTGTGCGTGTATTGATAGAGACTGTATGCACTGAAAAGTTACTAACTACGACGGGAACAAACTGCGTCATGTGAACAAGCACACACACCTTTTTTTTTTTTAATTTCATTTAATTCGCTTTCGTTCGTTGTATCTGATCGGGACGGACGTCGTAAGACACCCTTTTAAGTTCGTTGTTGATTTGTTAACTCAGTTTTTTTTATTACAGGGGGCTGCTAACCCTCTGACCAAACACGCTGAGCTACCGTGCCGGCGTACACGTTCACCTTGCTGTGTGCCCTAGTTCATAAGAATACAACCGCCAACCAAAACAAGGCCATGCATCCGCTACCCCCTGCGTCTACTGGTTGCACAGTATGAGCACAGCAAGCTCTCCCTCTCTGTATTCGGCCTGAAATAGAATTTTTACTGTGATAGCAAATTCACTTTGCCAACAGATTCACATTGTAATCAGAGAGAGAACGGCATATTTAGCCCTCTGAAAAATCTCTGTTGATCCATCATGGATAGTTATCTATCAATGAAATTCGCCAACAGCCGTGTAATTGAGATGTTATTTTATTTTATTGTGACTACCAGATCTGGCATTCCACAACGCCATCTTCAGGCTCCACACGCATCTCTCAAAAATAAACGAAATTGTCATATAGCGCCGTATATTCCTGGACATCGTGAATTCAAAACCCTATTGAATTCAAGACATCCAGGAATATACGGTGCTGTATGACAATATCGTTTATTTTCGAGAGATGCGTGTGGGGCCTGAAGATAACGTGAATTCAAAACCCTATTGAATTCAAGACATCCAGGAATATACGGTGCTGTATGACAATATCGTTTATTTTCGAGAGATGCGTGTGGGGCCTGAAGATAACGTAGTGGAATGCCAAAATTGGTAGTCACAATGAAATAAAATAACATCTTAATTACACGGCTGTTGGCGAATTTCATTGATAGATAACTATCCATGATGGATCAACAGAGATTTTTCAGAGGGCTAAATATGCCGTTCTCTCTCTGATTACAATGTGAATCTACTGGCAAAGTGAATTTGTTATCACAATAAAAACTCTATTTCAGGCCGAATACAGAGAGGGAGAGCTTGCTGTGCTCATATTGTGCAACCAGTAGATGCAGGGGGTAGCGGATGCATGGCCTTGTTTTGGTTGGCGGTTGTATTCTTATGAACTAGGGCACACAGAAAGGTGAACGTGTACACACATGCGATCGGAAAGGGGAACAAACCCCGTTTCAGCACGCCCTCAGTTCAGTCTCATACATCAAGGCAAGTTCACTCAGTCTGGGGTAATGGAATAGGACGATGCAGTCTCTTGCACTGTGGATTGGCTGGCCATTTTGAAACAAAAACGTGAACAGCTCCAGCACAGGCAGTATTCTCTATGAGTTGCGAAATGCATCCTCAGTCCATCACGCTGCATCGTCATTATTTGCTAAAGAGTATTCCCACTACGCTCATGCATAATCGCCTCCTTCCATTTCTCGTGTAGTAGGCTATCTACGCTGTCCTCAGTTGTACACTTACAAGTAATACACTTATTAAACTCCTCTCTGTCCGACACCATCGTCTCATCAACCAAACACATTTCTCAGCAATTTAATTAATTAATGTTTAAATAAATAAAAAATGTACTGCCCGAACTCACTGCCCATTTTGAGATCCGTTTTTTTTATGAGATTGTTTTTCTATCGTCCTGCCAATTTTAAGCAGTTATGTTTATTTGAATTTCAAGCAGCAGCACTAGAGGATAACTATCAGTTCGGTTTCTCATGTTCTTCCTCTGCAGCAGCTCAGAGGAGCCTTTTTTCCTCCAATTACCAAGTGGGATGGGGAAGTGAGGGGAGGAGGGAGAGACTGGGGGAGGGGAGTGGGAGGGGAGGATATGATATGTGTGGGGGTGGTGACGTCAACAACACATTTCCACATCCACCCTTATGGAGAGGAAGTGGGGGGGGGGGGGGGGCGACCACCCAAGAAGAGCCGCCATCTTGAATAAATTTGTAACACTCCAGACTGGCGTCGTACGAATTTTTCCACAGTACTACTGACCAGGCTATGCACAACAGTATTGCAAAGTATGATGGGCAATTATATCAAGTGGTACAGAAGTATCAGACGAACAGTCATTGCAAGACTTTCTGAGAAAGGAAAAAACTCCGCAGATTCGATTTTTCTCGTGAGGTTTGCTGGAAAACAACGATTCTGAAAATGAACGACATGAAAAAAAGGAACACTCGATTTGTCAATAGCAAACGAGAAACAGACGAGTAAATCATCAATTACTGTAATCCTGGCATTCGCAAACCAGTATGGACAAATAAGAAGCAGTTGTAATGCTTTTCAATCTGAAGTTACTTCTCACGAGTTGATGGTCTGTATTTTTGAACACTGTTCACGAAGAAGAAAGGACAGGACTGCTTCATTTAGGACTAATATTGGACACAAACCTTTCGTACTCATTTTCTAAGAGTATGAAAAGAGACCAGAAACTCGGACAACATTTGTCTCTCAGAATTTGCAGCAACTTAAGGACCGTTCTTCAAGTCTCGTGAAACAGAGCCCAGAAATGCGATTTATGTCGCGGATGCCACACAAAGCGCCAAAATCGCTCGTTTAGGTGGAAAAAAAGATTCAAAAAAGGTAGGTTTCAACAGTGTTTAAATCACAGCAATAAATGTGCTAGAAACCACGCGAACAAATTGCTACTTTTGCTCAGCCCCTTCCGAAAAAGATATTCCACTTAGCGAAGGTAGTGCGCTTTCTAGCATGGTTCAAGAAGCGCTCTGTTCGAAAAGAGATTCACTGCAGTCAACATTCGATGCAGGCATAGAAGGTCTTGGGAATATGTGTCGCGAACTACTCAATGCTCTTGAAGCTCTTAGTGTGTTTGAAAACAATTGTTTGTCTCTTCAGGTCTGAAACGGGTGCAGTTGCGACCGCTGCACAGTCTGCCTTTGATTTTGACTTCGATTGCATCATTTCAGCTGAATTCATACCGCCAGCTGAACGCAAGGTAACGCGCGATGCGCTCACAACCGAGCAGAGATAAGTCAGCGATCTTGTCCAGCGTCAGGCAAATGCAGAATTTAGCGAGCAGCCGTCCTCTTCTACGTTTATTTGTATCTGGAGGCGCTGGAACTGGCAGAAACTTCATGCTCAAGGCGATGTGCGAGTTGCTACTAACTGCGTACCGCAAGGTTGATGTTACGAAGCCTTCTTCCTGAGTTAGCAAGACTTATAGCCAAGAAATAAGCAGTTACACAATATGTATGTTGGTTTCACATTATCTTGATAGAAACCAATGGACCGAGGTGTTCATCCAGTGGTTTGACTCGACCGTGACAGCAGCTCCAAAGAAGAGGCGCAGGTTTCCCACGGCACTGCAGTTTACGAAAGTTGGATGCAGTAGGGCCCTACTCCGCACGTTGTCTGTAAATGTCAGAGGTTTTCTTCTTTGAAGGTAGTCTGCTTCCGAGCTACTTGAAGCCCGTAATGTATCGCTGAGCGTGTCAGACTCACCTCCCTGTAAGCAGATCTGACACTGGGCCACAATGACACTGCCCGGTCACCGTGCCTTTCACTCCAGATTTTGTTATTCAGTAAACGGATCGTGCCCCCCCCCCCCCCCCCCCCCCCCCACTGCGTCGGAGCGAGGGGCTCGACCAATGAATGCAACATCGTTAGCATGTATCTGAGTGGTGTCTGTGCGGTCACACATGTGCGACAGAAAAGACTAACAGATATACCCACTTCTGTACGAGCGCGATGGCGCCTTTACGTTTGTTTCAGAGGGGAGACACTAGTATCGTCCGAATTCCTACGGGGAACAATAATATGCGAGTTGCGGGTAAACGGTAGAGAAGTTGCGATAAGTTGAAAATTTTATCGGATGGAAAGCGTACCCGCATGGGCAGTACGCTTAAGGCAGCCCTTCTAGAGAAGCGGAGCGGCACAGATTTCCGACTTTCACCATTGCCCTGTGCTGCTTGAAGTCACAAATTCCCACCCGTACTTTCTGATTGTTTCCCAGATCCCTATTTCATAAACACTGATAAACCAAAACGTTATGACCGCTGCCCACCGCGACGCTCGATGTCACCTGGTGGCGTTGCGGGAGCTTGACGCGGTAACAAAGGTATTTAAATGGAGCACACACGGACGGGGGATCACCCTAGCGAATACATGGGGTAAAAATTGGGAAATTCATTGAGATAGGCGACTTTGACAAAGGACATGTTATTATTACACAGAGCCTGTGAACTAGCATCTCAAAAGCGGCGAAGCTGGTCGCATGTCCACGTGCTACTGTCGTGAGCATCTACGGAAAGAGGTAGAGGGACAGTGAAAGCACCACTAGGTACTAAATGGTCGGATGTCCTCGACTCCTCACAGAAAGTAGGGTTGGGAGGATTGTCTGCTTAGTAAAATTTGATGATCTGTGGAATCTCTGCCTACAGAGCACAATGCTGGTGCACGCACAAGTGTTTCGGAGCACGTCGTTCATCGTACATTGTTGAACATGGAGCTCGGCAGCAGGACACCCCTACGTGTTCACAAGTCGACCCAACGATATTGTCAGCTACGATTGTTGTGGGTACGGGGCCATAGGGATTCGACCGTCGATCAGTCTGAACATACCGGCCCTTTGAGTGAATCTGATGTTCACCACACTAGGTCGCCCGTCATCTTCACAAACGCCATCATCGAGGTGAACGGCGGCTCGAAAAGTACAGCGCGCCACGCACGTGGACTGTTGGGAGCAGTACCACGCTGTGGGAGACATTCTCCTGCGCTTGCATGGATCCTGTGATAGTAGTCGGAGACACGCTGGCAGGTGCGGACCTCCTGCAGCTCTTCGTGCTTAATGACTTACACGGCGGCCATATCATGTTTCAGCAGTGTAATTGTCCGAGTCTCGGAGCCAGAGGGTTATAGCGAACTCACGTTGATATCTCGGAGACCAAATTCGCCTGGTGTAAATCCTATGGAATCCATTTGGGTCGCTATCGGGCGCCATCACCGCCTATGCAAATCAGCGACCCATTATTTATGCGAATTTCATGCCTGTGCGCAGACATCTAATGCCACATAGCTCCACAAACTTACCAACAAACTGTCGGATTCCTGACACGCAGAACCAGTGATGTACCGGGTGATCAAAAAGTCAGTATAAATTTGAAAACAATAAACCACGAAATAATATAGGTAGAAAGGTAAAGATTAACACACAAGATTCGAATGAATAGGGTTTTATTACAAAAAAAAAAAAAATACAAAGTTCACAAAATGTCCAACGGATGGCACTGGACAGCAAAACTGCTACTGTGACGGGTGAGAGGTACGCCGATATGTTACAGAATCGCATCATCCCCAGCCTGCCTGATAAACACCTGCTGGAACATACGATGTGTATGCAGGATGGCGCTCCACCCCATATTGATAGATGCATGAAAGATCTCTTGTGCATGTAGTTTGGTGATAATCGTGTGCTCAGCCGCCACTTTCGTCATGCTTGGTCTCCCAGGTCCCCAGACCTCAGTCCGTGCGATTATAGGCTTTGGGGTTGCCTGAAGTCGCAAGTGTATCGTGATCGACCGACATCTCTTGAGATGCCGAAAGACAACATCCTACGCCAATGCCTCACCATAACTCTGGACATGCTTTACAGTGCTGTTCACAACATTATTCCTCGACTACAGCTATTGTTGAGGAATGATGGTGAACATATTGAGCATTTCCTGTAAAGAACAACATATTTTCTTTGTCTTACTATGTTATGCTAATTATTGCTATTCTGACCAGATGAAGCGCCGTCTGTCGGACATTTTTTGAACTGTTGTATTTTTTTGGTTCTAGTAAAACCCCATGTCATTCCAAGCATGTGGGTCAATTTGTACCTCTCTATCTACATTATTCCACAATTTATTCAGTTTTCAAATTTATACTCACTTTTTGATCACCCGGTATATAGGAGCGAATCCTCCGTCATTTAGTGTGAAGTGTGTTCAGTTAATTGGGTGAACAAATATCTATTGTATTCAGATCCGATATCAATATCAGGACCTATAACTTTCCAAAACCTTTTCCTAGTCAGACTCTAAATATACAGAGTCCCGTTTATCTTGACCATCCTAAATAACTTTGTCCAGATGTAAATTACAAAATCTTTCAAGGAAATGTTCTTTAGCCGTTAGGGGGACATCAATCAGCATGATTGCCTTCGTTGTAGCTTTGTTCTTTACAAAGATATGAACAGCGGTATGACTTTTTTAAATGGCACCCTGTATTTTTTATTCGGCAATTCATTTCCTCCCCTAAAGACCTATTCAAAACTGTTTCACAGTGTACCATTCACTGAAACATAACAGCGCTTAGTGCAGGTACTCGGGGTAATGGGACACATCCACGTGCTGACGTTGACAGAGGAAAAATGTAAACGTAAGTAGAATGCACACCCGTCATTCCGTCAACTATCGTCAGTTGAAGTGTAGTGTGAGTAGAATGTATACCAACGAAGAGAAGGTAGAAATGCTACTCATCTAAGGGGAATGTAAGTTAGCAGAACAGTAATTGCAATACTGTTTTCTTGTGTACGGGTACATTTAGTACAGTAGTTTAGTCCTTTTAAATACTGTTGTGTAGAGCAGGCATACAGTAAAGGTTGCCCTTCCTACAAACTGCATTGACATGTTTCTTTTATTGTTGTTGATGTTGAAAGTAGGCGAAATGCTACGCAAGCAGCGGAACTTTACAGAGAGCGATAGCCTGACAGGAACCCACCTTCCCGATGGATGTTTTCTCATCTTGTTGGGACGCTTCAGGAAACGGGAAGTTTCAACCCAGGACAACGCAGTCGTCGTAGCACTCGCACAGACGAAGCTGCCGAAGTTACTGTTCTCGCTTGCGTTGCTATGAGTCCACATGTGCGCACACAACAGCTTGATCACGAGACTGGCATTCCTAAGACCAGTGTACATCGTATTCTTACACGTCACCGGTTCCATCCTTACCATGTACACCTACATCAAGAATTGCATGGGAGTGATTTTCAGAATTGTGTACAGTTCTGTCAGTGGGCACAGCAGCAAATCCTCGCCAACCCGAACTTATTCTCCAATGTTCTATCTACCGATGAATGTTCCTTCTCAAACAAAGGACAGGTAAATACAAGGAACATGCATTATTGGTCCAGCGACAACCCACGATGGCTTAGACAGATGGAACATCAGCGTCAATGAAGAGTTAACGTCTGGTGTGGAATGCTTGGTACTACAATTATTCGCCCTTATTTCATCAATGGTAGTCTAATCGGCACAGCGTATGCCAACTTCCTCAGACGAATTCTTTCTCCTCATGTGGATATGAAGTGCCGCTAAGAACCAGAATGCTTATGTGGTATCAACACGATGGATGTCCAGCACATAATGCCTTGCGTGCACATCGTGTTCTGAACGGAAGGTATCTTGCCAGATGAATTGGTCGAGGAGGAACAGTAAATTGGCCTGCTAGGTCTTCTGTCTTCTATCGCTATGTTCCAGCAACTACAGAGGACTTGCAGGAATGTATCGTGCTTGCTTGTAATTCTCTTCATCAGGCAACACTGGAAGCAGTAAATAATTCTTTCATTCAACGAGTACACCAGTGTATAGGTGTCCAAGGTCACCACTTTGACCACCTTTGAATGTTCTACTCCTGGGCAATGGTACACGAGAGTCAAAGTCAATTTTGTGTTGCGTTTTACTTGGATTTCATTTGTTTTCTGACAACTCCGGCAAGTGGACGAGTTTGTGATCCCAGGCTCAAAGTAAATGTTGTGTTATGTAATTAATAATGTGTTTCAGTGAATGGTACAATGTGATACATTTTTGAATAGGTCTTTAGGAAAGCAAATGAATTACCGAATAAAAAATACAGGATGCCATTTAAAAAAGTCATACCGCTGTTCATATCCTTGTAAGAAAACAAAGCTACAACGAAGGCCATCATGCTGGTTGATGACCCTCTGAAGGTTAAAGAATATTTGCTTGCAGTATTTTCTAATTTGCATCTGGACAAACAGTTATTTAGGGTGGTCAAGATAAATGGGACACCCTTTATATGTAACCAGATTAGGTGCATTTCCAAATTTTTGTCTCATTTTGACGGAGTTCTGTCCCAATACAGGGGTCAGACCATCTGATCATTCAGTTTATACGCAGACATTGTGATCGGTTGTCTAACTGTGCATACGTCGAACACGCTGTTGAAGGTCTCAAAAGTAAAGTCGGATAGATACCATTTCGCACTGAAATGAATATGTAACGGTCACATTTCAATTATCATTTACGTCCTCCTACTTACTAAAATTTCTATTTTCTGAGTAAAAAAGTGTAAAGTTTAATTATAAGATGTGGATCAACGGGTTGTTGACTTCCTCAATTAGTGAGGCTCTTTGTTCTGAAATTGTAATCATTTGTTTGCCTGTTCCTGTGTATCACATCTAACGATATCCGTCCCATTCGGGTAATTTCTTCGTGGTGTGTCTTTTTTCTCCTTGTTTCTCTTTTTGTAATACGAGTCAAGAAATGAATGTAGTGTAGCGTCACTGCCGGTTCAGTACGTTTTATTAATTATGACTGAGATTTTGCAGGTATTTCGTTACAGGTGACGTAGCACAGAATCCAAATTACATGCTCGAAACATGAGAATTTTGCTCGCTTTACATTTCAGCTACGCTAAATCGGCAAACAGGCACGGTGAAACCAGAAAACTCATCATTAATTAACATGTAATTGAACCGTACTTCAGTGGAGCTTTAACGAGTAGCCAGTCTAGAAATTGCGGTATTGCGTGCGCTATGTGCTATTCAGAATTTCTGCAACCTTTCTCCATCTACCCCTACATAAATTCACCGCAAGCCACGGTACGATGCGTGGCGGAAGTCATCACGTACCACTACTAGTCATTTCCTTTATTGTTCCACTCGCAAACAGAGCGAGGGAAAAACTAGTATCTATATGCCTCCGTATGAGCCCTAATTTCTGATATCTTGTTGCTCCTTACGCGCAATGTATAGTTGGAGGCAGTAGAATCGTTCGGCAGTCGGCTTCCAATGCAGATTCTCTAAATTTTCGCATAGTGCTTCCCCTTCAGGGATTCCCATTTAAGTTCCCGAAGCATCTCCGTAACGCTTACGTGTTGTTCGAACGTACCAGTAACAAAGCTAGAAGCCCGCCTCTGAATTGCTTCGAAGTCTTCCTTCAATCCGACCTGGTACAGATCCCAAACACTCGAGCAGTAGTCAAGAATAGGTCGCAACAGAGACCGATATGGTGTCTCCTTTACAGGTAAGCCACTCTTTTCTAAAATTCTCGCAATAAATCGAAATCGACCATTCGCCTTTCCTACCACAGTTCTCACTTGCTCGTCCCATTTCATGTCGCTTTGCTGCGTTACGCCCAGCGTCGAGCAAGACGCTAGTGGTACTGTATCCGAACGTTACAAGTTTGATCTTCCTACTCATCCGCACTAACTTAAATTTTTTCAATTTTAGGGCTAACTGGCATTCATGACACTTGCTGGAAATTTTGTCTAAGCCGTCTTACATCTTCCTACTGTCACTCAACTTTGATACCTTACCGTCACCACGGCATCATCAGCAAACAACCGCAGATTGCTGCAATCCCTCTCCGCCAAATCATTTATGTATATGGAGAACAATAGCGGTCGTAACACACTTCCCTGGAGCCCTCCTAACGATGACCTTGTCTCTGATGAACGCTCAGCCTCCAGGACAACATACTGGGATCTATTACTTAAGAAGTCTTCGAGCCACTCACATACCTGTGAACTTAATCCATATGCTCCTAACTTCGTTAACAGCCTGCAATGGGGAGCCGTGTCAACCGCTTCCCGGAAATATACATATGTGGAATACGCCTGTTGCCCTTCATCCATTATTCGGAGTGTATCGTGCGTGAAAAGGACAAACTAAGTTTCTCACGAACGATGTTTTCTGAAACCAAGCTGATTCGTGGACGTAAGCTTCTCAGTCTCAAGAAGGTTAATTGTTTTCGAACTGTGAAGTTGTTCAAGAATTCTGCGGCAAACTGAAGTTAGGGATTATTGATCTATAATTTTTCGGGTCCGTTCTTTTTGCCCTTCTTATATACTGGAATCAACTCTGCTTTTTTACAGTCACTTGGGACTTCGTGCTGGGCGAGAGGTTCAAGATAACTGCAGGCAAGATAAGGTGCCAATGCCGTTGAGTACTCTTCGTAAAATCTGACTGGGATTCCATCCGGACCTGCCGACTTAGCTGCTTTCAAATCTCTCAGTTGTTTCTCAACGCCAGGGATGCTTATTACTATGTCGTCCTTTCGGGAGTTCGTCCGATGATCAACTGTAGGGACATTTGTAAGATTTTCCCGTGAAAACGATTTCTTGAAAGTGAAAATTAAAACTTCAGCGTTCGTTTTGCTGTCTTCAACTGACACACCATATTGGTCAACAAGGGACTCAATGGAAGCTTAGCGATTTTACGCAATTTTCTCCGGTTGTCTGTCAGACCTTTCGCTAAGGTCTAGCTCAGCATCCTCCGAATTCCGTTATTTAACCATGGTGGTTCTTTTGCATCCTTTAGCCACTTACTAGACACACAACTCTCCATATCACGATTTGCGATCTGCTCAAGCTTTGCCTATAATTGCTCTACTTCCATCTTATTGGAACTAAGTGATGCCAATTCACTCTCTAAGTGAGATGTCAATAACCGCTTATCTGCCCTATCTAGCAAAAACAGTCTTCTTGACTGATTTATTAACTTTAGTAACTATGGTTGCTACAGTGACATCATGATCGCTAATGCCCGTTCCTTCCCCGAGACGTTGTCCAAAATTCCGGCTTTTTGAAGCTACAAGGTCTAGGGTACTTTCATTCCGTGTGGTCTGACGAGCTAGCTGTTTTCAGAAAACGTGTTCAGAAATATTCCCCCATATTCGTCCCAGGCAGAGGTCCCCTCCAACTAGTATTGCATGATGTGGTATTTAGTGGTGCTGACTGTAGAGTTTCTGCGAATGACTCTAAAAATGACACAGCAGAATCTGGTGGCCGGTAAAACATCCGACAGTTAATTTGGTTTCACCAACACCTGTTATACATGACCGGATAACTTCAGTGTCACACTTAACTTCTACCTCAAAAAAGACAATACTTTCGTCAACTGCAATGAATACTCCCTCTCCTATGGCCACTAATCTATCTTTCGGATATAAGTTCCACGAATCGCTAAATATATCAGAGCTTTTCACTTATTGTTTCATCACCTCTCGGTCCCAAGAATAATTTCATCGCGAGAACTTTCCTGGAGGGCAGTAAATTAGGGAACTTTATTACGAAAACCTCGCCAGTTTACTGATAAAATTGTCATAGCCGAAGTGTCTTTATTGTGGACGCCGTTTGATTTCCTTGCTGAATATCGACTGCGTAGTGTTCGTCATAGCACCTCAAGCTACCGCCTAGCCTAAGAAACCCTATTAGCTGCTTCCTTTGTGTAGTGCTCTCCTGACATATCAAGTGGAATCCTACAAATACCCACACGATAACACAGGTCTGAAATCTACAGCCAAGACCGTCACAGAGTCGACGAAGCCTCGTCTACTCGACTCCAGACCAAAGGACCCCGATCCACTCTGGGAACAATGCTGCAAACTGCGAGCTGTGCTTGCACCCCGCGTGCACGCCACCAGTCACCTCCACCTCCGCCAGCCGCCTGTACAAACTGAGGATCGCCTCAGAACCCATGCGAGAGGCACCGTTGGTGCTATGTGAGGCACAACTTGCAGACGACTGCACCCTGCACGCTCGATAGCCACAGGCAAGGCCGCCTCAACATCTCGGTTGAGGCCCCCCGACAGACACACAGAGTGTACGTTGGCTTTCTCTCCAGCCCTGAACGCTAACTGTCTACGAAGCTTGACACTGGAGCTGCCAGCAACTAGTAAACCCCTCCCCCTGTGCGCCTGCTCGGACCTTGCTGAAGGAGCGGCCACATGTGCACTCACAGGGTGTATGGGCGAGGCCAGGCGGCCGGTGTCCACATTGGCACCCCGTCTCGAGTGACGCGAACGCCTTACCACTCGCCACTTACCCTGTTGTCAGGACGGGTCCACCACGGCGGGGGAACTAGAAGGTGCCTCGGAAACAGAGTGGCCAAAACAAGCGACGCCTAAGGTGTCCCATGCGACGCTTCAGATTCTGCCTCGCCGCTACATCCCAAAACGGCAACCTGAAGGTGATTGACTTTAGAAAAAAGCACATTCAGCTGTTCCCGAACTGAAGCCAGCTCTTCCTGTATCCTTACGCAGCATGCACACATCCAAAACACCCCATCAAAACTGAAGAAGGAAGCTATAAAAGCAGACAGAATTGTAAATATGCAGCTAGCTTGCCTCCTGATGTCTCACCAATGGACGCTGACGCGTTTTGAGCTATGTAGCTGACTGCCCGGTGAGCAACTATTCCACTACAGATAGAATGCATTTACAATCAAAAAAATCGCAAGATTAAGCCTCTTAAGCAGAAAAACGCATGAAAGTTAGTAAATATACAACAAGGAAGACATAGAAAAAGATAAATACTTAACTTGCTGCTCTGTAGTTGCATGTGAGCTGAGAGCTGGAGTCTGATTTTGTGACACCGAGTATTACATACTAAAGATCATATTGAACCGTATCATCTTCACCTTTGCCTAGATGTGGTGTGTCGTCTTCCGGAGCCTTGGCTTTGCTCTGCCACGATTGGTCCGTTTGCTTTTAAATTTCTAGGAAGAGACCTGCTGACGACGAATCGAGTGCTTCTGCCGGAGTGAGACGGGGAGTTTAGTTTCCGGTTGTGTGGCAGCGTAATGTTGCGGGAAAGGTGGTATGACTTCCTGTGAACGCCTGTGATTGCTACGAGCGTGTGTACTCGGGACGGCGCAGTCGTTCTGGACGGGCTGTGTGATGAGGAAGCTCGGCGTGGCAACTGTTGACGCGGCGTGTCCGCGTTGCTATGACGGAAATGGGGCGATTGACATAACTCGAGTTGGTGCTGGTTGCAACCTGTCGCCGAATGCTTGTCTGCCTTCTGGACTAACGGCGAGAATTTCTTGACTTGATGTGTCTCACTCAATTTCTGCCCGTGTCGTCGCGTGTGTTTGCTCTAAGGTCGTGTGCCATGGTGTCTCGCAATTTTAGTAGGCTCAGGCGTGCCCGAAATCCCGATTCAATGATCTGCTGTTATATTGTCAAGTGTAGGTATCACTAGAAAAGAGTGTTAATTCTCTGTGCCTTAGTAACTGAACCTAAAATATTATCTGTGGTTGAAATTTTATTCTGACCCAAGTGCAATAACGATCTTGTATTTTACAATTTGTTGAGTGGTATTATTATTTAGTACTGGCCGCCAAATTTACTAAGTCGAAGATTTACGAAGGCCAGTGGGCGTCATTAACAGTTCCTGCCTAGAAAGGCGTTATATTTTGAACTATGTGTTTCAATGTTTAGTAATTTTCATTTTATGTGTTATAGAGAGTTGCTGTCATGCCCTATGTGGACGATTCGCCACGTTGGTGAACTTTCTAGTTGTACTGCTGGTCTGCGCCATATTGCTAAAGGAGGCAGTCCTAACACAGCTGATTGTAAATTTTTCCTAGTGGTGAGGAGCACGGGCTGGTTTTAAGTGCTAACTCACTAACTTCAACCATTTTCAAATATTTGTTACTACTAATATTCAGGCCCTTCAGGCCGAGTGGCGACGTCACTACCCCTTTTTGGTTATTAATTTTATCTTGTTAGCTTGTTTCATTAAAAAAAAGCACCTTTGGTATATGAATTTGTCGTTTGGTCTTTACTGCTCCTTTGGACGAAATAAATTAACAGTTGGGTTTGCATTCTTGTAGCATTATCAAAACAGCATTTGTGGTTATATATGACTGGCCTTTCTGGCCGAATGATTAGTCATTCTTTTCAGTAACGTATTGTATCGGTCAATAATTAATCAAAAGTGTTGGGTCCTTCAGACCGTAATTATGTTGAATCTTAAGATTGTCATTCTGACATTACAGTTGTGAATGTTCAGCGGTCCTTCAGGCCTGGAGTTTAAAAAATTTTACTGTGTTTTGTGATTATACTGTGTTTTTTATTGTTTAATAAAATTAAATTGTGTTTGAAACTGTAACCTCATTTGGGTCCACGCTTTCACTCCCTGCAGCCTTTCAGCTCTGCTTATCTTACGTTTTGGTTAAGTTTTCCCATACCACGACGTATCAATTACAGCTAAAATTCAGAGATATCAAGCTGTAGTAGAAAGCATAATTTCCAACATCTTAATACGCTTACTGAAACTAGACAATGTAGAGCATGTCACTTAATAGTTATACGAAAGAGAAAATGCATAAGGATATCTGGATTACACCAAAACGTCACCCTACATAATATTTATTTTACAGGGTAGCACATACAGAAAGACCGATAAAATTCTAAATTAGTATGAGCACAATACACGGTCTGGCGTTCTGGAACCGGATCTTAACGCTCTGGCTGCTGTATATAAGTTGTCGATAATCTTTCGGTCGCTGTATTTTATCGCTGCTAACCTCTATATCTCGTGGTAAGATTATGAGAGTTCATTCTAAAGTTTATAAACGGAACGGAAATCGAAAATGATGCCAGAAGTACCATCCGTTAAACACTGCAATGTGGGTAGCAGAACGCATTTGTAGCAGGAGTTGATACGTTACAATAAGCATTGTGGCACGTAGGAATGGTCCGCTCTGCAAATTCACATACATGGGCCGCTTTTCAGTCTTCTTTATTACATACAGTCTGTTAAGTAAGATTGTGCTC
Source organism: Schistocerca serialis cubense (assembly GCF_023864345.2). NCBI lineage: Eukaryota > Metazoa > Arthropoda > Insecta > Orthoptera > Acrididae > Schistocerca > Schistocerca serialis. The sequence continues at coordinate 561,541,493 of NC_064644.1, forward strand.
AGGTTAATCAGCATAAAAACAACAAATTAAGACATTTGCATACATCATATATGACCAAAAGAAAAATGCAGGTACAAACAATAATGCGTCCCGTCACCTACAGCGTCAATAATTGCTTGGCATCTCCGAGGCATGCTTGAAACCAAGTTTTCTGCATGTGTTAATTTGTAACTCCAAATACGTCGAATTTTCGTTGACAGCTGTTTCAAAGTGGAAACGTTTATTTCTTGAAAATTCTTTTTGACGTAAGACCTTACGTTTTCAATAGGATTTCTGTCAGCCGACTGTGAGGGCCAATCCGGAACCGCACACCTTTCTCCTTTTTCCAGTCGTTGCAGAAACTACTGCGGTGCCTCCGATCATTGTCCTCCTACAGTACCATATTTTCAGTTTTGTCGGTTACGCTATAGGCGTCAAACATCTTTGATAAATATGTAACATTTTCTGTGCATTTGAATTGTCTGTAAATGCGTGCAAATTGCCGAAACCCAACTTTGAGAAAAAAAAAACACAAATATGTCTTTTCGACATTGCATGAAGAACAAAGGTCCCCTCTAATCCGTTGTGAAACAACTTAGGTGATATCTATTACCGTCTTTGTGTAACGACGACCAAGCTCTTACTTAACAGACTGTAAATCGTGCAAAGATCTGATTTTGAAGTTCCGACATAATGCAGAAACGAGGACCAGCCACTTGGATTAATAAATTTTATTTTCTCTTCTTTGCGTTCAAAATTGGTTTTCCACACTCTTGTGAAGAGACCTTACAATAATCGTCTTAATGAAGTTACACTATCTTGAAAAGTATTACTATTCTATGCATGTGTGGAAATACCAGTTATGGCTATAGCGTAAGTGTGCACTGGTGGCAATGTACGTTAACATTTACAACGAACGCTATGATCTGAGAACGGACCATGTAGTCCGAAATTAGTCATCACAAATAAAAATTTTGAACTCTATTGTGATAGAAGCTGAATAAAAAATAAAAATTACTGAGATGTGATTAATTGATTTACAGTTAACAACATTGTTACCAACGTATTCACTTCACAACAACACTGCTACTGATTTACTACAATATGTGATGACAACGAGTTTCCAAAGTATTGTTTCACCTAACACAATTGACGCGTGAAGTCACTAGCTACGAACAGCGCTTGAATGACATACGGACATCAGGTAAAATATCTTTAAAATACCTATATACAAAAAGACTCAAAATATGTGTCCTACTAAGTATGATTAGTGCTGCCAAACCCTGTAAACGGCGACAACAAATATACAAATTATACACGGTATTAGGTGACGGCCACTCAGTTGACGACGTACAGGTAGCACAGCCTGATACCAGTCGTTATTATAAAAGTGTATCCAATGTCTGTATACACATGAATTAGTACGTCAATCCGCCACTGAAAAAGACCTACGCACACCACAATGGCGAGAAAATACCAAATCTATAATTTTAAACAATAGGATTATGCATAACGTTTAAAACAGATCACGTACACCTGTATAATAGTCAAAATTTTTCGTTATTTAGTTTCTACAGTTGACTTGACTGAAGGCATCGATATCCATTAGAACCAGTTTTTCGACTATGCAGGATGACCATCGGTTCAGTAACAGCACAAGATCATGTATCTACCGCTACATCTACATCGATACTCCGCAAATCAGATTTAAGTACCTGGCAGAGGTTTCATAGAACCACCTTTACCATTCTCTATTATACCAATCTCGTATAGCGCGCGGAAAGAATGAACACCTATATCTTTCCGTACGAGCTCTGATTTCCCTTATTTCACCATGGTGATCGGTTCTTCCTATGTAAGTCAGCCTCAACAAAATATTTTCGCATTCGGAGGAGAAAGTTGCTGATTGAATTTCGGGAGAAGATTCCGCGGCAAGGAAAACGTCTTAGTTTTAATGAGGCCCACTGCAAATCCTTTATCATTTTACTGACACTCTCTCCCCTATTTCGCGATAATACAAAACGTGCTGCCCTTCTTTGACCTTTTTCGATGTACTCCGTCAGTCCTATCTAGTAAGGATCCCACAACAGGCAGCAGTTATCTAAAAGTGGACAGACAAGCGTAGTGTAGGCAGTCTCCTTAGTAGATCTGTTACATTTTCTAAGTGCCCTGCCAATAAAACGCAGTGTGTGGCTCGTCTTCCCCACAACATTTTCTATGTATTCGTAAAAATTTGCCGACCTCTGTTGCCAAAAGGTTCTAGGCGCTTCGGTCCGGAACCGCGCTGCTGCTGCGGTCGCAGGTTCGAATCCTGCCTCGGGAATGAATGTGTGTTATGTCCTTAGGTTAGTTCTAATTCTAAGGGACTGATGACCTCAGATGTTAAGTCCCATAGTTCTTAGAGCTCCTCGATATAATTTTCAGAGAATGCGTTTAGCACAATTAAGGATGATGTTTTATGCATACTTCCGGAATTAAACATATATTTTCGCCAACATATCGAGGGTAAATTAAAGTCAGCACCATCTGTAAACGTATGAGTCGGGTAGGTGTTTGAAATCAAACTCAAGTTTTCTTCGAACCTTTCAGCAACTGTATCATCTGAATTAGGTCAGTAAAACGATCCAATTATTGTGTTATTCCGGTTGCCAATAATGACCTCTGCCCATACTGTCTGACAGGAACTATCTACTTCAATTTCGCGACAAGATAAACTACTTTTAATAGCAACAAACAGGCCACAACCAACCGTGTTTAGCCTATCCTTTCGCAACACCGTTAGGTTTATCGCAAAAGTTTCGACTGCGCTTATCTCCGGTTTTAGCCAGCTTTCAGTGCCTATAACGATTTTAGCATCAGTGCTTCCTATTAACGCTTAGAGATTAGATACTTTCCCAACACAGCTACGACAAATTACAAATGTTATACCGATGGCTCCTCTACCTGCGCTCTTCCTGTATTCAGCCTGCACCCTTTGTGACTGAAGCCCGAGACCCTCTAACCTAAGCCGGCCGCGGTGGTGTCGCGGTTCTAGGCGCGCAGTCCGGAACCGTGCGACTGCTACGGTCGCAGGTTCGAATCCTGCCTCGGGCATGGATGTGTGTGATGTCCTTAGGTTAGTTAGGTTTAAGTAGTTCTAAGTTCTATGGGACTGATGACCACAGCAGTTGAGTCCCATAGTGCTCAGAGCCATTTGAACCTCTAACCGAAGAAACCTCCCAGTCCACGCCACATAGCCCCTACTACCCGTGTAGCCCCCCACTGCGTATAGTGGACTCCTGACCTATTCAGGAAAACCCAAAACTCAGCCACCCTTTGGCGCAAGTCGAGGAATCTGCAGCCTACACGGTCGCAGAACCGTCTGAGCCTCTGATTCAGACCCTCCACTCTGTTCTGTATCAGAGGTCCGCAATCAGTCCTGTCGACTATGCTGGAAATGGTCGGCTCTGCTTTCATCTCGCAAGCAAGACTCGCACCCTTTACCGTTTCCGTTAGCCGCTCGAAACCAGAGAGAATCTATTCTGATCCATAATGACACACATCATTGGTACCAACGTAAGCCATCACCTGCAGCTTGCTGCACCCTGTGCTCTTCATGACATCTAGGAGGACCCGTTCCACGTATGGAATGACTCCACCCGGCATGCCCACGGTGTGCACGTTTGCTTTCTTCCCCTTCTTGGCAGCCATGTCCCTAAGGTGCCCATTAACGCGCCGAACGTTTGAGCTCCCAGCCATCAATAATCACACCGTGCAGACTGTGAGGTTTCCTCTGAAACAGGCCAGGCGGCGGCATCTGGCTCAGCGATAGTATCAGCCAAAGACAGTACCTGGAACCTGTTTGCCAGACTAACCAGGGAGGCCTTACGTGCGGCCCCCTGGGAAGTCTTTCCGCCTGCTACGCCCAGGGGCGACCTCCCACTCGACCACATGTGAGTGCAAGCAGTTTATTCTCTAGCATATACCATGTCGATTACCAGATGTGTTTATACATACATGCCTCCACATTGTTCGAACGGCACTCAGCCGGCAGCCATGCACACAGGCTGACGTCACTCACTCAGAGCTATGTTCCAAGTGTCGTTCCCTGCTGTCTCCGGTACCGCATGTCCACGCTTTAACAGAGGATACCTGCCAGACTGTTTCGACTCCTCACAGCTTCCCATATCGGCGCCAATTAGCTGGTTGCCCTCTAAGCGTGCTCTCATCTGACCCACTGGCTAACGTTCAATAGGTCCTAAGAAATGTAGTTTTGTCGTTAGGTACGAACCATTTGATTTCTCTGCAGCCTTTGTACTTTGCTCACGATACTGAGGTGCTTCGTGGTGGTGATATTCGAAATGGATTTCGGAGCGAAGTGCTGAAAGTGTCTCCGAAAGTTTTCAAACAGGTGCATGGCCTGTTAAATGGGTCCATGCGACTTGTCGCTGTCACCAGCACATCGTCTGTTGTAAAAGTTTCCGTGACGCATTTGGTTTGAAGCGTCTAGTTTTCTCAGCGTATCAGAAAGACAACGTCCGCAAAAGAATTGATGTGTCCTGTTTGTGGAAGCAATTAAGAACTGAAAAACACACGGTATCTTCACCAGTAACTTGGGTCTACAACTGACAGAGAAACTTTAAAATTAACTATTGAAACCTTCGAAAATAAGGAAAAGCTAAATAGAAAGGAATATGTTTCCGTGTCTGTAAAGTGGCATGCTCCAAGAAAAGTTAAAGAAGGCCTTTACTACGTACAAAGGAGATTGCTTACGAAATGCTCGTGATTTCCATCTTTCAGTATTTCTCAATCATGTGGGACCCATACCAAATAGGACTGAGAGAGGCTACTAACTCAACCTTTGAACTGGCTTATTCACTCTAAAATGTGCTCTGTATTTGGCATTTTTTACGTCAGCGAGTCATTACCAGAGGTGAAAGAAGCCTTAAATAGAAAAACGAAACATAGCGAAAATTTGTGATTGAATCCATGATATTTTTAGTTTTGAAGTTCAATATTTATTGACTGAGTCACCGAACCCAACAGGTAGTACCACTTAAACACTATTTTACTAATCAGGAACTGGTATATTTTCATAAAAGTCACAGTTTGCGAAGATGAAGTTTTCAGGCTCTCAGATCCGAAGTAAAAACAGGCAGGAATAAATTGCTGATGGTGTACAGCAAGCAGCCACAAACGTGTTTTAGGTTACTTTATTTAAAAAGTACCGTTACCGGTTTCGAAATTTTCACAATTCATCATCAGACGGTTTTTTCTTGCTTTCATCAAAACAAATTATTCATTGGTTTCCGGTGGGTTGCCATAGGATAAACGACGATTTCACAAATATAAACGTGTAACCAAATGGGTGCGCCACACATTTGTGTTGGAATGCAACTGACATGAAGTATCCATCTGGTGCATCAGGTCTTGCACTTTTTTTGCAATGAAATACAGTCTGGAGGATGTTTGTATTCTCTCAGTCACAAGGGCACTGCATTGTAAACCGCTTTAGTTCAGTCATGAGACGAATTTTCAACGTACACCACATGTTCTGAAAACAAATGCAAACTTTATGAGGTACATGACTGGCAAAGATGCTGCAATGCAATGATACAAAGATATGGATTTTGTTTTTTTTTTTTTGGGGGGGGGGGGGGGGGAGAGGAACCGTCAATTAGTTTCATGTTAGATTGACAAAGTGTTTTGCATTAAACGCAGACAGAAACGAACCCTGTACACCACCAACATTTTATTTCATATAACATCCATTGTCTCCAACGATGTCTTTACTCGACAAAATTGCATAAATGTAGGAATAGTTCCCATAACTGCAGTAAAAGTGCCACATGACATAAAGTGCTCGTGCCTTACTTCGTCTACCAATATCACGTACACCGACCACGGAGATCGTGATCACCGACCAAGCTGCCTTTATTATGACGTCATTAACATTAGCCAATCAGCAGCAGCACCGCAATCTGAAGCCGGTCTGCCCTGAAGGACAGGTTTCTCTGTTGTAGGCGTCTGCCCTACCCCTTCTCTGAGCCACTGTGACAGGGCGAGCAAGGAGCGGAGAATTTGTTACGTGTAGGTGTGGATCGTAACATTCCTGTTATAAGGTGCCGGCGGTGCTTTTTGTGTGGTAGCATGGAGTGATCTGTTGGTAAACTAGGGATCTTGATCTGTCTTTCTGGTCAAAAGCAGGCAAAAATGGGACCTGAATAATGCATTTAACTACTAATCACTATTGTCTTTCTATTACATCCACTGATAAAGGTGTCATATCCCATAAATGCATTAGTACATTGTGATTACTTATAAAATAGGAGGAATTTCTGCTCTAAAAAAAAGTAAAACAATTTCTTTATCCTGACGCAACGAAAACACTGAATTTCAACTTTTTCGTTTATTACAGTTACTTTTTATATCGTGGAAGTTTAATTGCGTAACAAATAATGCTACCGTTCCTTGTGAAATGCAGACTAGACAATAATGCAGCAGATGAAGTGATCAAGATTTTGGATGCCTCTATGGGAACAAGGGAAAGTATTTTATAAGATTATGCGTGATCCAACATGCTGCAACAGAGAATAAGCATTGGTGACCACACACAAGAAGACAGTAAATTGTTATTACTCATTCACACAAATTCGTGGTGGTGATAAACTTCAGAAATTTGGAAAGAATTTGGTTCAAACAACTGGGACTGCTAACCACCTCTGATCGTGAACTAACAGCACGCCGGCAAGTAGTTGCATGCATCTCACCGTCATTGCCTTGTGCTACAGGTGCACTTGCCAATAGCGTCTCCATGCCGAAGCTGGATCTCGTTCCGTCTGCAACTGCCCCATGTTCACTCCACTGAACCTACGAGTGGAGACACATTTGATGCACCTTCTGGCCAATCATAACCCTAGCTTCCGGGCGCAACACGACGGACCAATTGGCTAGTATCAAAAGCGCGCCCTGCGGTTTCCTTGTTCGCCCGTTTTAACGGACCGACTCTCGAAAGATCTCTAAACTTCCACCGTCTACTTTCAGCAACACATGGACGCACATATCCACGAATTCGGGGGGAAAGATCGTGCCCTAGTCACATGCACCAAGAGAGGGGTTTGTGTCCTCTGCCACCATCTGTCTCCTTGTTCTTCGCCCTTGTTCTTCGCCCCCCCCCCCCCCTTCCAAACTGCTACTGCCCTGTGCATTCCAACGGGTCAGTCCTCCGTTTCTAAGCTTGGAAAGAGTAGAAAATTCTACTTATCTTACGGCCGAAATAACAAGACAGGGAATGTTCATGAAATAGAGTTTGCAGACGAGAATTGGCATATGGATATTACAAAATTTCATATTTAGTTGATAGGCTATACACTAATGAAAGATGTACTCAAATAAACACACGTCTTCTATCACACTGTAGCCAATAAGAAATTTCTGCAGGGGCTTATCGTTTGGATAAAATGATGAACAAATAAATTCGGATCCAAAAGAAACGGAAAGAAACGTTACCTAAACTTTGGCATTTGAGGGGACACTACCTCAGAGCCAAGAATTCAATAACGAGTACAATTTAGCATATACTACACGCAGTTTGAAAAGTGTAAACGGCCTTTTTTTTTTATAGTACTTATGAGTCTCACAACAACTTCGAGAAATCAAAGATACTGTATGTCACAGCAAATATATTCCTGATATCCAGAGAGTGTCACAATGAACATTGGATACAAAAAGGGGGGTTTTAGGTCAAACACAGATGAGATACAGGGCATAAAATATTAGAATATACTTGTTTTGTAAACAAAACAACAATACACTCACACACATATATGATTAATATTACACATAATACTAAACATAAAATACAGAACACTCAGAGATAGACACACATAAATGATGAACAAAAATGAGAAAGAAAACAATGAAATAGAATCATCATTATCTAAGACCACACAACTCCAGTGAGAATGACAAAACACTGATCACTAAGGCACAACTTTCCTGATTGGCAATTTAACAGCCTTTGTCTGCCTCTAAAAATGCAAAACACTTTAGTGAAATTGCTATTTACAGCACTTTCGTCTGAGTACTGTACTGTAGTGGCAACTTCTGCCACCGAATGTATCAGGATGACCAAATGTAGCAGGAAGAGGTAGAAGCCACCGTAATAAAACTCGTATGAGCTTTCCAAATGATTTATTGTTCCCAACCACAGTGCCCTCATACACCTCAGTCTGCATCACAGGGCCCCACAATGCTGAGGAAGCACCGCAGCAGACCGTGCAATGCAATGCTGTGTCGAGCCGGCTTTGTACGCCAGCTGAGTTAGGGCGTCTTCAGGATGCCGGCAGTTGGCTCAGCGGTCTGTGACCATGCCGACTCAGCGCCGCTTGGTGTGAGCCACAGGCAGCCAGCTACATCCTTCTCGCCAGCGTGGCTGAGATCGCGGCGACAACAAGCGCCTGTGATCCGGCGTCCGAATCTGCAGCTCTTGCCTCAGGATGCCTCTGGCGTGTGCTGGAAGCCAGGACGACTACCCGCAGCAGCGAGCTGTGGTGTGGCCCGCCACTGGCTGGCTACGGACCCTGCGTCGGCCTCAGAGGGTCGAACCTGCAACCTACCGTGAACTGGGGCGCTGGCACCCCATCTGCTGCTGCGGGTAGCTGGTAGTGTGACACGCCCCGCCACCCAGGAGAGCTGCCACACTTGAATGAAAGAAACCTGCACCTATTTATATGCAGCTGTGTGACTCTGTTTTGCCATTCATGCCACTTCGTCACATACTCCCAACACGCTAGGTTGGTCAGTGGGCCCCTTCTGCCTGTGACTTGCAACATGCAAAACCGCTATGTATACTCTTTCAGCAATTTGATGGCCCTGTGGCCTCTATTCTACTTCACAACCGTTAGTATGTGTAACTCACTGCAATCTGGCCCACACCTGGCTGTAACTTGTGCTCAGAATGTTGCACAAAACTAACTTTCCCTATGCTAAACAGTGGCGCCGCTACAGCACTATTCACTAATTTCACACGAATTTAGACAATAAATGGGCAGTATACACATGTAATGACTGTGCAATTACACCACTACCATATTTTGTCAAGCGATCGTGAGCGATTGCTTATCTCTGAGGTGCATTGCACCAGAGTGGAGATAAATATCTGCAATGTTCAGCCTTGTGCAGAGCGGCAGAAAGTGAAAGTGGAGTCATGACACCATTCAGTCGAGTCAGGTGGTGCTGTTCCAATAAATAACTTCAATAATCATTGTGGCTCTCTCATCTTCTATAATTCATGTTCCCTGTCAGGCAACTTAAAGAATTCATGCACTGTCACTGACAGAATCTTTTTGCGTTAAATTATGCCAGTATGACTAAAAAGAGAAAAAGGATTCCTGTCCATAAGTTCGTCGTCACATTGTAACATTAGCAGGATCAGTCTGGCATGGTCTAAACTTAACTGCATTTGCTACAATCTGTCCTGCCTTCCATGCCATGTCGGACATTCACAATCACGACCATCTGTTCACAAAGTGAGTGTCCATCATACATGTCCTAATTGGGAGTGAAGGGCACGCAGCTTCAACCATCCAGGGAAGAGAACATAAGTAAGCGACAGATTGACACTATATCTGTATTTATGGGTGTATAAGCTGAAAACAACTACCACTGTCTCTGAGGGGTCTCATTTTGCTTCAAACACATGCCATAACGCTTAGTGATTCAAATTTATGAGGCTACAGAAGTCTCTCTCAATCATGCCTGCAAAAAGGGGTGTCATCTTCTTCATTAGCTACTGCTGGTGGACTTCCAATAACAGACAAACAAGTGAGCACACAAATGGTTCCATAGTACTGACAAATCTCCAGCGATTGAGAAGCCTCACTTTCACTTTCGTTGGCTGGCAGCAACAGGGTAGTGGCAGCAGGATCCTCTAAAGAGAACCTGGTGTGGAGGCCTCGTGGGAGAACCAGCATCAGGTGGGCGCCTGGAGGCCACAGTGCACATGCCGAGGGCAGGTCTCCCTGGGCGACCGAGTGTGCCCGATCAGTGTCGTTGAATCAGCCCTATGCAACACATCAGCGGTGGGCGCAGCCAGCCACACATCCTCAAGGCCACCACCTGTGGAGCCGAGGGCAATAACCATCCAGGCAAGCTCCACTGCAGTCCCGTTTGTCTGAGCCACCAAACACTAAAGCACCACAGTCATGTCTGCACGGCGCCCATCCCAAACGGTGAGTCATGGTGGATGGGCACTGTGAAGGCATGAATGCTGTACCATAACAATATGGAACATGATTACCAGAGTATGTATTACAAATACCACTAAACATTCCGTGTTCAGTGGTGCTAATGACAAAGGACTGTACAACAATTTTTTTCACAAGGAATGACAGACAATCTTTACATAAATTTACATAACAGAACTAACTCAAACTTGACTTTCAGAACAAAAAAAATTAGACTCTACCACATGCACGCAGTAACCAAAGTGAAAATTATTTATACACACACAAAAAAGTTTTGCATCACCTCAGTACCGAGAGTTCCGGAACCTGTACAGAAAATTGAAATAGAGATCAACGTAAACATCATTTTCACCCTTTTTATTGCTCATGGAAACCACATATTGCACGTTGTACAGCAAGACCTTCAAAGGTGGTGGTCCAAATTGCTGTACTCACCGGTACCTCTAATACCCAGTAGCACAACCTCTTCCATTGGTGCATGCCTGTATTCGTCGTGGCATACTATACATAAGTTCATCAAGGCAATGTTGGTCCAGATTGTCCCATTCCTCAATGGCGATTCGGCGTAGATCACTCAGAGTGGCTGGTGGGCCACGTTGTCCATAAACAGCCCTTTTCAATCTATCCCAGGAGTGTTCGATAGGGTCATGTCTGAATAACTTGCTGGCCACTCTAGTCGAGCGATGTTGCTATCCTGAAGGAAGCCATTCACAAGATGTGCAGTATGGGGAGGCGAATTGTCGTCCATGAAGACGAATGCCTTGCCAGTATGCTGCCGATATTGTTGCATTATCGGTCAGGGGATAGCATTCACGTATCGTACAACTGCGGCGCCTTCCATGATCACCAGCGACGTACGTCACCCCACATAATGCCACCCCAAAACAACAGCGAATCTCCACCTTGCTGCACTTGCTGGGAAGTGTGTCTAAGGCTGACTGGGTTGCCTCCAAACACGTCTCCGACGATTGAAGGCAGATGCGACACTCATCTGTGAAGAGAACGTGATGCCAATCCTGAGCGGTCCACTCGTCATGTTGTTGGGGCCATCTTTGCCGCGCTGCATGGTGTCGTAGTTGCAAAGATGGATCTCGCCATGGAGGTTGGGAGTGAATTTACGCATCACGCAGCCTATTGCGCACAGTTTAACACAACGTCCTGTGGCTGCACGAAAAGCATTATTCAACATGGTGGCGTTGCTGTCAGGGTTCCTCCGAGCCATAATCCGTAGGTAGCGGTCATCCACTGCAGTAGTAGCCCTTGGGCGGCCTCAGTTCCTATCTCTCTGTATCTCCTCCATTTGCGAACAACATCGCTTTGGTTCACTCCGTGACGCCTGGACATTTCCCTTGTTGGGAGCCCTTCGTGGTACAAAGTAACAATGTGGAGGCGATCAAATCGCGGTAGTGAGCATCTACGCATGGTTGAACTACAGATCACACGAGCCGTGTTCCTCCTTCCTGGTGAAATGACTGGAACTGATCAGCTGTCGGACCCCCTCCGTTTAATAGGCGCTGCTAATGCATAGTTGTTTACATCTTTGGGCGAGTTTAGTGACGTCTCTGAACAGTCAAAGGGACTGTGTCTGTGACCCACTATCCACAGTCAAGGTCTATCTTCAGGAGTTCTGGGAACCGGGGTGAAGCAAAAAATTTATTGATCTGTGTAAAATTATCTAACAAGATAAAATCTATTTCATTTGAATTCTAACCAAGTAAATCCAATTATTAACATATCCATCGAACGACATAAACTTATTTAACGACAATCTCCGTTGCAAAAGATGATCAGGGACGATCGGATTTGTCGTGGATTGGAAAATGTTTTATGTTCATAGGAGTCGGAGGAAATGGTGGAGTGCTGCTGCCCACGCACCTTCTGATAACAACCAAGACGCAAGTATTTTACACGCAATAAGTGGGTGTCACTACCTGTCAGTCATTCATGCAAGCGAAATTGCGCTTCTTATCACTACTTCCAGTCAGCATGCTATTCAGTTTCCGTACAACTGTCTAATGCTGGTACATCCAAAAACATGCATATGGATATAATCCCTAGTAAAGATGTAGAGACGGCCATTGGCATCGAACGGGACGAAAAAGATCTCTCGATACTTCCTTGATCCAACTTTATCTCGTCCACTGAAAGAAGTACAGCATCTATCATAGCATCACAAATGAGGATCGCAAACCTGAATACATCAATAACATTACCAGCACTCTTCAGACGTAACAACATTGCGAAATACTTCTTCAAAGGATCAGTACTCGCAAGAAGAAAGGGGGGAGTACATGTTTGAGCACCCTAGTCCTGTGGAGGTGTCTGTCGTTGAGTGGATATTTGACTGTGATCATTTCATTCCTTCCATGTTCAGATTCGTAATTCCATTGTCACTTCTAATAGTAAGCTGGAGCAAATATATTCGTACCGTCCTCTCCCACTCAGTAGTGATGCCACTTGTCCCTTCCTGCAACAGAGAGGTTAACTTTCCTACGACGGTACAGAAGCCGCATCGATCTCTGCAGCTATGTGTCGACTTCAGTATTATCAGCGCTTCCCAAGTGTCTGGAATATCGGCAAATTGCGTCCATTGTATTTGGTCATAAAAAATCTATACTCATTTCTCTAGCTCAGTCTGCTCCATTAACAATCAAGCTCAACACATGATTTGTTGAAGTTGATGATTATTTCTAAGAGACAAATGGCAACTTCTATGCAAACATGTCCTCCAGCGACATACACACGAACAATCACAACCGACACATGTTACAAATTGGCACAGCAATAACCCCTCTCTATCTACCTAGGAACCACTTATTAGAGTATGTCACGTAAAATCAATGTTTAATTACAACTCTTTATGAGTGCTACAAGCAGGTGAGCAGTAATTCGACTCTCCGTTTATTTCCTGCGTAACCCTGAGATTTCCTGAGACAAACTATGTGTTGTATACCCTTAGATTTTCGTGTAGGGAGACTTTCCACTTCGACACAATTTGGGTGAACAATCCTCTTAACCCTGAAAGGTCATGCATAGAACTTGAAGAATTTGTGACCCAGATATTTGTGCTACCTTGACAAATGATATATTCTCACTAAGACTTTTTGACCAAAAAAACAAAAAAAACTGAAAATCCCTTATTTACCCCTTTCAGTGCTCCTTCCTCTTCTCAACTTCTCCGTTAATCTGCTGTCGCCAAGGACAGTGATTACTGGTGCGTTTTCTTGCACACATTGAGGTACTGCATTTCGTCTCTGAATATGTCGGATAGTGAATTGTTCCTAAAGACATGTGAGCTCGACTGCCGCTAGAACGTATGAAAGCCCACGTTCCGTAAGAGGCCCTATCCAAAGAGGTCAACTGTGGTTAATTCTTGTAGCCTAGATGGTACAATAGAGTAACAATCAGTCTTGTGCGACACCGGAGAAGGTTTTGCCAACTAGAAAGCCTCTCATGATGCAAGGAATCCACATATCCTTTTTTTGATGATAGAAAAATATGCCCTTAATTTTGGAAAACGATTTCTTTCACTAAAGTGTTCATCACTTAGGTCTACGTACCAGACAAGTTTGTTTATAAATTCCTCTCGTACGCACAGTCCTCACTTATCACTCACAATAACTCTCCTTCAAAACTGGACTCTTATTCTTTACTTTACAGAAATTCCTGATAGTCACCTGACTGTGATCGTACCACTTATTCTTCACACTTTTCAGTATGGAACGATTTTCGTGCTCTTTCAAAATTTTCCTAAGTATCGTCCCAACCAATTTCTTAGATGAGAATAACTTGAGGTGCATGATATTAACGCATTTGTCTCTCAAGTCATCAGGACTTTCGGACGTAAACCTGGAGGGCTTCTTGACAGAGAATCGACAACTATTTCTATTTTACCTGGGATGTAGAGTATAGTAAATTGAAATTTCTGGAGGACTAATGCCTGGTTAGTACAGTGTTTTGTCTGGCGCCATGAGCTCATGGGCAGTATCGACTATCCCTCTTGCGGCCCCATTGCCAATATCTGCGAGGAAAAGTTGGTATCTATGGGTTGTGTCCTTAGAAGGTCTTTGCTTGCTGATATATTCCGGTTCACTGACCCGATAGGAGGAGGCACGAAGTTTGGGGATTGGCGGTAGCGTCGTGACACGAGGTGGCCACGAGGTCCGAGCGGCCGAAGCCACGACCTACGCAAGGAGGGCCTGCACAGAGCGAAGATGCCGGAGTACTTCATCGGGGTCAGCGTCGACCACAAACAGCAGGCCGACATCCCGTCAGTTGGTTGGCAACATTCGTGTCGGACAACCACTCGTGGCCTGGCTGCCCTCCTCTACCTGGCTTTCATCGGCACCACTTAGTAAATGCCTCGACGCACCGTGGATCCACGAAACTGTTTGCTGATAAAGGGGAGAAACATTCGGTAATCAAATGGTTCAAATGGCTCTGAGCACTATGGGACTTAACATCTGTGGTCATCAGTCCCCTAGAACTTAGAACTACTTAAACCTAACTAACCTAAGTACATCACACACATCCACGCCCGAAGCAGGATTCGAACCTGCGACCGTAGCAGTCGCGAGGTTCCGGACTGAGCGCCTTAACCGCGAGACCACCGCGACCGGCAAACATTCGGTAATCCTCGTGGTGAATTGTGTCATTGTCTAGCAGCCCTTCTAATTATTTTCTGGTTTGTAACCGACCCTCAGAGTTTTACTCGGTCGGCTCTTTGGTCGTAAATATAGGCCGTAGTACTGTAGACAGTAGTTGTCGTTTAAAAATGTATTCCACTATTATATTGCCTTTCCTTTCTGATTTATTCCCTATCATTAATGTTCTAATGAATTAGCTCCTGGTCGTAAATACAGCCTGAACAATTGTGCTAAGTCACAGGTTGCCGTTAAACAAAACAGGGGTTTTGCGCTTAGATTTAGATGTTAACCAGTTCAATTCTTTGATTGTAATTGCATCAGTTATAATCTGAACGACCTGTTGTACTAAGTTGTGCGTTGCTGTCTTTGAAACACCGGGTCATTGTTGATGTATTTTTAACTGGATCTTGAGGTTCCGCCGAGTGAGTTCTCTCGTAATAATTATTCACAAGTAATGTTTTAAGACATTCTTTCAGAGTGATCTTAATAACTGACAGTCAATTTAACTTGAAAAATATTAACAGCCAACTGTCATCAGGGTTTTGGTCCAAATAAGATCGTCGAAAGGGACGTGTTGGGATGCAGTCGCACCTTGGTTGTCGATTGAAATTAAGAGGTTGCTTGCTTTGAAAAAGCCTTGTCATTGTCATATTGTTTCCTAATCTGTTTAACCTTAATGCACATGTGCACATCTTAACCCCGAACCTCTCTACATACAGCTCTCATATTAAAAGTTACGTCATCTGTTGTAAGTAATTGAATCACTCTTGTCATCATTGGTGCCTATATAGTTTTCACGTGCTACAGGAGGGCATTTAATAAGACAGACTGTGTCCAGCGCGGTAGTAAACACCGCTGGTTCACCCGGTAATGGGTGGGCTGCAGGTCTGGTCGTCTCGTAATTATTGCTATATTGTTTGCTGTTTTGATTTCTCTTGCAAAACTTATTAATTTTACAAATTTGTTCATTTTGTAAAAAAAAAAAAAAAAAAAAAAAACATAATTTATAGTTAAATATACAGGTTGTCTAAAAAGAAAGCTATACCGGTGGGCCCTCCCTTCCACGTTTTCCTTAATTCCAGTGAGTACCACGTTTCATTGATAGCAGAGCGTGGTTATCGATCCGTTAGCGGGGGGTTGTCACTAGTTTCATTTCACGCAACCTGCTTCAGTTTAAATTTTGTACTTCATTCTTTTGGAACATTGTCTAATCATATTTTTTCAAACGATCTAACAGTGTTCAGGAAGGATAGATTAAATACAGTTGGTGGTGGAGTATTTACTGCTGTCGGAGATAGTTTGCTTTGTAGCGAAATTGAAGTAGATAGTTCATGTGAAATAGTATGGGTAGAGGTTATACCTGACAATCGGACTAAAGTATTAATTGGATCGTTTTACCGACCCCCCAACTCAGAAGATATAGTTGCTGAACAGTTCAAAGAAAACTTGAGTCTCATTTCAAATAAGTACCCTGCTCATACAGTTATAGTCGGTGGTGACTTCATTCTATCCTCGATATGCTGGAAAAATTATACGTTCAGCCGGCGGCAGACATAGAACGTCAACCGAAATTGTACTGAATGCTTTTTCAGAAAATTATTTTGAACTATTAGTTTCTGAGCCCACTCGAAGCATAAATGGTTGCGAAAGCATACTTGACCTTTTAGCAACAAATACTGCTGGATAAATAGTGAGTATTGTGACGAATACAGGGATCGACCACAAGACAGTTGCTGCTAGGCTGAATACCGTAACACCTACAGCCATCAAAAAGAAACGCAAAGTATATCTGTTTAAAAAAGCTCATAAAAATGCACTTAACGCTTTTTTAAGAGACAGTCTTCACTCCTCCCGATCTGATCATGTAAGAATAAAAAAGATGTGGAATGTTTTCAAAGAGATAGTATCGACAGCAGTAAAGAGATATATACCACGTAAGTCATGGTACTGATTCCTCATGGTACACAAAACAGGTCAGATCGTTGTTGCAGAAGCAACGAAAAAAGTATGTCAAATTTAAAAGAACGCAAAATCTCCAAGATTGGCAAAGTTTTACAGAAGTTCTAAATATAGCGCGTGCTTCAATGCGAGATGCTTTTAATAATTTCCACAACGAAATTCTGTCTCTAAATCTTGCGGAAAACCCAAAGAGATTCTGGTCATACATAAAGCACACCAGTGGCAAGACTCAATCAATACCTTCACTGCGCGATAACAACGGTGAAGTCACTGATGACAGTGCCACTAAAGCAGAGTTATTAAACACGGTTTTCCGAAACTCCTTCACCAAAGAATACAAAGTAAATATTCTTGAATTCCAATGAAGAACAACTGACAAGATGAGAAACATAGAAGTAGATATCTTCGGTGTAAGAAAGCAGCTTAAATCACTTAATAAAGGCAATGCCTCCGGTCCAGGTTGTAAACCAGTCAGGTTCCTCTCAGAGCTCCATATTTAGTAATTATATACAACCACTCGCTCACAGAAAGAGACGTACCTAAAGACTGGAACATTGCTCAAGTCACACCAATACCCAAAAAGGGAAGTAGGAGTAATCCGCTGAATTACAGCCCTATATCACTAACGTCGATTTGCAGTAGGGTTTTGGAACATATACTGTATTCGAACATCATGAAGTACCTCGAAGAAAACGATTTATCGACACATAGTCAGCACGGATTCAGAAAATATCGTTCTTGTGAAACACAACTAGCTCTGTACACTCCTGAAGTAATGAGTGCTATCGACAGGGGATGTCAAATTTATTCCAGATTTTTAGACTTCCAGAAGGCTTTAGACACCGTTCCTCACAAGCGTCTTCTAATCAAACTGCGTAGCTACGGAGTATCGTCTCAGTTGTGCGACTTGATTCGTGATTTCCTGTCAGAAAGGTCACAGTTCGTAGTAATAGATGGAAAGTCATGGAGTAAAACAGAAGTAATATCCGGCGTTCCCCAAGGAAGTGTTACCGTAGTAATAGATGGAAAGTCATCGAGTAAAACAGAAGTAATATCCGGCGTTCCCCACGGAAGTGTTATAGGCCCTCTATTGTTCCTGATCTATATTTACGACATAGGAGACAATCTGAGTAGCCGTCTTTGGCTGTTTGCAGATGATGCTGTCATTTACCGTCTTGTAAAGTCATTATATGATCAAAACGACTTGCAAAATGATTCAGATAAGATATTTGAATGGTGCGAAAACTGGCAATTGACCCTGAATAAAGAAAAGTGTTATTCACATGAGTACTAAAAGAAATCAGCTAAATTTCGATTACGCGATAAGTCATATAAATCTGAAGGCTGTAAATTCTACTAAATACTTAGGGATTACAATTACAAATAACCTAAATTGGAACGATCATATAGATAATATCGTGGATAGAGCAAACCAAAGACTGCGATTAATTGGCAGAACACTTAGAAGGTGCAACAGGTCTACTAAAGAGACTGCTTGCACCACGCTTGTCCACCCTATTCTGAAGTATTACTGTGCGGTGTGGGATCCGCATCAGGTGGGACTGGCGGATGACATCGAAAAAGTAAAAAGAAGGGCAGCTCGTTTTGTATTATCGCGAAATAGGGGAGGTAGTGTTAGAGACATTATACGTGAATTGGAAAAGTGGGGTTAGGGTAAGTAATACTGTTCAAATTTCGCTGACCATGGGCTTCCATGAATGCATGATAACGATAGTATATTGATTGTGTTCTGGAACTGTCATAAATGTCACATGACGTCATTTTATTCACGTTGACGATCTGATTTGTATTTTACGTTTCGCAATATGAGTTGGGAATGGAGTGTAGTACCACATTGTACAAATACATCTATAGAAACACTCGGAAACTTCATTTTTCCTGATTTCCGTGGATCCTTAGTGGCTTCAAAATTCATGGAAGTACGTTCCGTCTACGCAATTAATTGGAGGCAGTTTGTTTATTGCCATACGCGTTTCGCTTCCTTTATTCGTGATGATACTTCACAAATAAAAGAACCGAAACGGGTACGGCAATAAACTGCCTTCAATTAGTTGCAGAGAGGAAATACCTCTCCACGAACCTGAAAAATTGTTTAAGAAAGCATCAAAGAGGAAGAAGATGCATAGAATGTGGTTGTAGCTCGCTCGTAGAAACCCAAATGATGAAGTAGCCTACTTCCCTATAGGATACATCAACGATTTGGTTCATAAAAATAAAATTTTAAAAATCGCCTTTTCGAGAGCGAGTGGCGAGTGCAGCCATAGAAGTTCGCTGTAGTTTATAACATGCATCTGATTCATCAAAACGTTCCACATATGATGTTATAGTCTCAAAATATTGTGGTGGGAATTTTTCATCTCTGTCTACTGTTGTTAACGATTCGATCACAGATAAATACTTGACAACCTAGAGTATAAAGACGATTGCTGCTAATTTCATTCACAGTAATTTACGTAGTGATCTTAGGTTCCTATCTGACCACACTCCCGGAAATCGCTATGTACTGCGAAAAAAAATGGTGAATCATTTGTGACAAGAAGTATAAATGTTACTGTCAGATGTTTCATGCACCTTAATTTCATCTTCCATTTCTTGAAGATATGGAGGTAACGAAATATGACATAATCGTTACTGAGAAAGCGCGAGCTTACATGTAAATTACAACGAATATTTCAGAAGATTGCTTAACTTTGACAATTAACGAAGTCTCAGAATGTGCTGCAAATACGAAGAGGAAAAAAAAAAAAACATTTTCGCATTTTGCAGTATACGAATCTACGTTCTTCGGCACCGCAGTTCGTCACTTTACCAACTTCGCTAGTACAACTTGCGTAAGGCGTGAGATTTATTTTATGTAATTCTAGTCGATAGAGACGCATGCTTAGTTGACGAATGATGCTGGCGTAAGCTGTAAATGCATGAAATTTTGGAAGGTTTCCTCTATCATGCTTCACAAAATTCCTTTGCGTTGTTACTTAAAAGTTTAAACGCGTTTAGATGATTAATAAGTAAACCATTTGCGGAAAAGAGTACGCGAAGTTCAGCTAACACTCATGTAATATACATAAGGACAGCCGATGGCTTGATATTCAATGATCTTTATGTGGTGTCACCGCCAGACACCCCACCTGCTAGGTGGTAGCCTTTAAATCGGCCGCGGTCCGTTAGTATACGTCGGACCCGCGTGTCGCCACTATCAGTGATTGCAGACCGAGCGCCGCCACACGGCAGGTCTAGAGAGACTTCCTAGCACGCGCCCCAGTTGTACAGCCGACTTTGCTAGCGATGGTTCACAGACAAAATACGTTCTCATTTGCCGAGACGATAGTTTAGCATAGCCTTCAGCTACGTCATTTGCTACGACCTAGCAAGGCGCCATTATCAGTTACTACTGATATTGAATCATGTACCGGCAAGACCGACGTTCACCATTAACGGATTAAAGTTAAGTATTCCACCAGCTACGTCCGTTTTTCTAAATTCTAATTTCCTTGTCCTGTTCCAGACCTCACGCCAGCCTGCGTAAGCTAAAACGAGTGCCTTTCGGCCTCCTTCTAGTAACACGGTATTGGCTCTCCTGCCAAACAAAACACTTTAAACTCTTACTTTCATAATATTACAGGTATTTTGAGAGAATATGACTGAAAATTTTTTTTTGATGTTGTAATCATTTGCAGTTACAACCTAACCTAACCATTTTTCTAATCAAGGAAAATAGTCTTTTATGAACTCACTTTCCAACTGGGTGGTGACCTTTTAGTAACACAATCACTAAATACAAAGCTAAAACCGCTCAATATATTTAAAATAACAAATTATAGGTGTAAATAAGACACAGATAACAGAGCGACAGGGCCATACCAAAATCCAAAACCTGTCGGTACACTTGTCGTAAACTCGGCGGGAGGACCGTTGGGGGACAGGTCTCAGAAGCTTACTGAGTGAGATATTTGGATAAAGAACTAAAAATGACGTCACTACCGAGACTAACCTACTGCACCGATCGGTATGGACGATATAGAACAAGGCCCCTGATCTCCACAACCGTTTCACCTGGTTTTCAGGAGCATCTTGGTTTACGGTGTTAGATCTTAATCAGGTTTATTACCAGATACCCTTGACGGAGGAATCGAAGCATCTCACTGTGTTCGCCACAGATTAGAATCTGAGTTCAACCGAGTTCCGTTTGGATTGTCAACAGGTGCAGCAGCTTTACCCAGTTTATTCGATAAAATTTTACGTGATTTAAAGTTTGCGTCTTCAATTATTTGGACGATGTGGTCATATTTAGTGCCTCCTTTGAAGACCATTTAGAGTATATCCGGGTGGTACTATCCAGGCTCAGGGATGCAGGGCTGACTGTGAAACCCTCAAAGACAACCGTGGCTAAATGCCAAGTGTCATTTTTGGCGGCCAGCCGCGGTGGTCTCGCGGTTCTAGGCGCGCAGTCCGGAACCGCGCGACTGCTACGGTCGCAGGTTCGAATCCTGCCTCGGTCATGGATGTGTGTGATGTCCTTAGGTTAGTTAGGTTTAAGTAGTTCTAAGTTCTAGGGCACTGATGACCACAGCTGTTAAGTCCCATAGTACTCAGAGCCATTTTTTTCATTTTTGGCTCACTCCTTGTCCAGGGATGGAATTACCATTGATCAGAAACGCACTAAGTCGTTGAGGAATTTTCCTCAGCCACTAAATAAGAGGGAGGTTGCCGGATTTGTAGGAACGGCTAATTGTTTCCTCAGATTTGTCCCAAACTTCGCGCAACTTGCATCTCTGTTAAATTTGTTATGCAAAAATAATGCGAAATTCGTTTGGGCTGAAAGTCTGCTGGCAACCTTTGAAGGAATTAAAACTACGATTGCCAACCCACCCGTTTTAGCAGTACCTGACTGTAAGAAAAGATGCGTGGTCCAGACTGAAGCTTGCAAAAAAGGTGTGGCCGCAGTTCTTTTACAGGAAGATCAAGATATCAGGCGTCCGTTAGCACTTGCTTCCCGACGTCTGGAGAGGCCAGAGTTCAATTATTCGGTTTGAGTTCGAAGCATTAGCTATGTTATTTGCCCTGAAAAAGTTTCGGTTCTGTCTCGAACATTGTTAATTTGACCTTGAGATGGATAATCAGGCCCTTACTTGAGTCCTAGCTCGTCCTAGGAAGACAGGGCGTATTGCGACTGAAATTAAGATGTTGCTTGCTTTGAAAAAGCCTTATCATTGTCATATTGGCTCCTCATCTGTTTAACCTCAAAGCACAGGTGCACATCTTAACCCCATACCTCTCGACATACAGCTTTCAAATTAAAAGTTATGTCATCTGTTTTGAGTAACTGAATCACTCTTGTCATCAATGGTGTTTATATAGTTTTCATGTGTTGCAGAAGGGCACTTAATAAGAGATACTGCATCGAGCAGTAACAGGCGGGCTGCAGGTCTGGTATTATTGTAATATGATTTGCTGTTTTGATTTTTCTTGCAAAAACTTAATTATTTTACAAATTTGTTCATTTTGTAAAAAAACAGTATTTATTGTTACCTATTGTTGAATTAATAGGTCGTGTGAAAAGAAAACTATACTGGTAGGTCCTCCCTTCCACGTTTTCCTTAATTCCAGTGAGTACCACATCTCACCCACCTCCTTCTTCCATGTGACAATTTTGCTGCCATAAGGTTATGCAACATCTCATGGTCGCTGATTTTCGTCGTGATGTTCTCAGTGAGAAAATATCCAAAGTATGTAAATACTCAGACTATTGTGAGAGCCTTTAACTCGATCACCGAATAATTTCTTTTGCCTTTGTTTAACAATCAACTGGCATACGTAGTCATCTGCTGAATGACTTGCTCATCTCACTCTTCTTGGAACAGATGCACCTCGAGCCCAGCCCACTAGCTGTCAGAAATGATGCAGAAATCTTTATTTAAATCTGGGTGTGCAAGAATGGGCGCCTCTAAAAGCAACATAACTGAGCTGCTTGAACTCTAGCTGAGCTTTGTCACTCCATTCCCACGCAGTATTCTTTCCTGTGGGGCGACGCAGTTGTGATGTCTTCATTCATATAAAATCGTTTATAGTAGTTCACCACACAAAGATTTGCACATATCTGGTGCTTCATCCTTGGAACAAGATATTCACTTATTGGAGCTAACTTACTGGGATCCATTCCAAATCCTAATGAGCTGTTAATGTATCCTAGAAGTTTTACCTTGGAGTACCCAAAGTTCGACTCCGACAAATATACTGAAACATCTTTTATTCTAAAGACTTCAAGCGATTGCTGTAGCATTTCACTATGCACCTCCCACAGTTTTATTTTTCCAAATAAATACATTGTGAAAATCGATAGTGATCTTTCCCTTAACATCTGCAAGAATAACCTTGTTCAGCGCCCTAGCTAAAGCTGCACATGATGTGTTGCTCTCAATTTAAAGAACTCTTAACAATGGCTGGCCAGAGTGGCCAAGCAGTTCTAAGCACTACAGTCTGGAACCGCGCGACGTCTACGGTCGCAGGTTCGAATCCTGCCTCAGGCATGGATGTGTGTGATGTCCTTAGGTTAGTTAGATGTAAGTAGTTCTAAGTTCTAGGGGACTGATGACCTCAGAAGGTAAGTCCCAGAGTGCTCAGAGCCATTAGAACCATTCTTAACAGTGTCTGAAGCACAGAGGCTGTATACTTCCAGCACTCGTGGTGAAGTTGAATTTGCCAGCAGTTGTCCCTGAGGTCCACTGAAGACAGCATTTTCATGGTATGAAAACTTTTTAGCAGCTCTTCAGTGGTCTCATGTTGTTTCATCTCTATCTCAATCATGTCTTTTATTTTCCACATAATCGTAACCAAGTGAACCGACCTCCTTCGCTGTACAGTGGATAGTACGTTATATGGGGATGTCACTGGTTTCTTGTTTCAGCATAGACTGGATTTCAACCTCAGCCACTTATCGACTGCAGAATGGGGAATGTATGGCCAGTGAACTTATGTTCTGAGACCCAGAATTGGTACAGGAAGTTAGAAACAGGACCCACTCTTTCAGAAAACACACTTTGAAAACACAGGATGTCCTCACTTGTTTGGTCTGCACAGCAGTTATCATGGCTCATATTTCCTTGTCTGATATGTCAATCTTAAAGTTCTCTATTACCATTCTATCACAATCTATAAACCCAATAG
This sequence comes from Schistocerca serialis cubense, assembly GCF_023864345.2. Taxonomy (NCBI): domain Eukaryota; kingdom Metazoa; phylum Arthropoda; class Insecta; order Orthoptera; family Acrididae; genus Schistocerca; species Schistocerca serialis. The sequence goes on from NC_064644.1 coordinate 561,565,488, forward strand.
TGTCCATCTCTACAGTTCTCATGACGCCAGAGGATCATCAAATCGTAATTCCTTCATGGTGCCTTCGAGTTAGACCCTTATTCAGACTGATAATTGTTGAACAACGACTAAGGAAATCTAGGCCAAGGATCAAATCCACTGTCAATGATGGAACAATTATAAAATTTGTCCTGAATTCCTGAGACTGCCATATGAATGGAATTTCAGGTAGGATATTAATAATACTTTTCTCCTTAACTGCACCTCTAATCCCTGTCTTCTGTAATAGCAACACAGGACAATAACGACTATTTACACACTCATCGAAAACCTTTTCTCCGGTGGTTGATGCATCACTACCTGTGAAGAATCCCTCGAAAAGTCTTTTCCCAAATCTACACACATAGGAAAGGATAACTGCTATCAATTACTCATCCTTTTCTTCAAATAGGTTTCCTTAATGTCACAAAGTATACATAAAAACGTATAGCAGTCTCTCACTAGGGCTGATACCCCTTTCTACTGAAGTCTCTAGTCATCTACTAGTGTACTCTGGTTCCCCATTTCTCAGAACATCATGTGTGGGCCTACATCTCAAACCATGGACCCACTCTCTCTACAACTTCCTCTACTCGTGCTGGAGTAAAGTGGTCAAAGTATATTGGTCGTTGTACCGATTTCACAGTGGTCTAAAGTCTCATCACCCATTACAGCTTCTTTGCCCATCATTCAATCTAGAATAATAGGGCTGCGGACCACGTTGTGTCACATTTATACGGTGGGAATCTCTGTATCGATTGTTAATATGGGATACGGTACATTGCTCTGTTCATACCCCAAACCCTACAGAAGAGCCTGAAAATCACGAATATCATACATATTGTTGTGTGAAATCATAAATTCTTCCTTAGACGATGTGGCAGTTTTGTCAAACAGATCTGAATAACTCAGGAGATATTGGTTACTCCGTACCATGTCCTTAAAATAAAGGATCAGATTCTGATGTCGACAATCACTGTGGGCTTCCGATATCAAAATGCTCAGTTTAACCTGATCCTACATACTCTTTGATCAATAGTGGACAGGAAGGTTCCTCAAAGTTCTGCATGTATCTTGCAGTTCTGCATAAGAATGTGCTTCTATGATGCTGCATCTCTGCATAAATATGCACTTACGGAATTCATCCTTAAGAATGGATTCCAAGATAGGGGAAATGTATTGTCAAACTTTGCAACGAACATAATGGGGGTTCAAATTGTTCATTCGGTCAGGAAATGAACTGTGTTCTTGAACTGTGAGGAGGTGCGTATGATTTTCGTCATTTTGGAATTCACTGACAGAATCGTTCGGAATATCCCTATTAACTGACACTTGATCCCGAATCCTTGTCAGTCTCTCTTTAAATAGCCAGAGTTTATTTGATTCATGGCATCTCCGTCTTTTCGCATCTGAATCATCTGAATGGGCATTTTACCGCAGTTCCTACAATTGTTTATTAAGTATAGTTACCTTGTACAGTTCATCTAATATTTTGCGAAGTCTTTTGTTGATCTCTATTTGGTTTCCCTTAAATTGCAGCAAATACTGTACCTCCTCTGTCTACGCTATTCTGGCCGGTCATGTCCTGTTTGTACTAGCATCCTCATGCGCTGATTATTGCTGTACTGTGCCCGTGAGTACTTCTACTTGACTGGACACAGTATCACCTTGATGAATTAAGATTTTTTCGTGTTGAGCGACTTGCTGATAAGCTTCTCGCAGCATCTCTGTTTGCTTTTTATTGACCTAGATCACTATCTCCAGCACAAAATATTGATCAACCACCTCCTTTTCAGATTGTGATCCACTGTTACTTTCTAGAATAAAAAGTCACTGTCTGAAGTCTTCGACGAATTTCGCATAATTTTCCGTGGTCTCTTCGCAATACTTGTTAATATTATTTAAAGCGATTTTACACCTATAATTGCGCACTGAAGGTTCTCGATTGTACCCAGGCATTCTTCCATAAAATCTTCGAGTCTTCGGTTAATATTCATTTCCTGTTTATCTAGTTTTTTTAGTTGCCTCACCTATCTCTTATTTCCTTTGATGTATTTTCGCCTTCAACTTTTATTTGCCACAGCGTAGCTTGTAAGCTACTAAAGTCAATGACTGGGAGGAACTTTTGCGATGCGTCCGAGCGTCCTACACAACGGGTGTTCTGTGACTTGCGTGATAGCTCCCGGATTCCCAACCCTCACATCCCGTGTTATGTCTGTGCTTTGTTTGGTAGCAGCCACTTCGCCACTGCCGACTAGCGGACTCTGCGAGTTAGCGATCTCGCCTTCTGCATTCCACGAACTTTCACCTGTTATGGCTTCCTGCAAAATCTCGTATTCAACTGAGCCCGAACAAGCAGAGCTTCTAGCTCACTAGTGCGTTGACACGCTCATCGCGAAATTAACCCGGACAACACTATGGAATCATAATTGCCTTAAACAAGTCTGTCTTTGTCTAACCTCCTTCAGATATTCACATACGCTAGAGACAACAAAACAGGATACGAGAATAAAATCAGAAACCAAATTAAGCAACCACAAACAGCGCCATATGTAAAGCAACGCTTTTTTTACGAAGAGAGCTCAGGAAACAGGCAAGCTAGAATTACCTTGTGAAAGCTAAGGAGAAAAAATTAGTTAAAAACATAAATGCGTTTCACTATCTGAAAATGTGATCAGAAGCGCCACGTAGAAGTATAATGTATATATGGCCTCGGCTGTGTTTTTCTGTGTTCTGGTATGGAGCGATCTGCTGGTAAACTGGGGATCTTTGCGTCCATCTGGTCAAAAATATACAGAAATGAGACGTGAACAATACATTTAATTACTATACCCTATTGTATTTTCATCACACTACTGATGAAGTTATCATACCCCATAAGAGCATTGGCCACACTGCGGTTAACTAAAACAGAAAGAATTTCTGCTCTGAAATCAAGTAAAACAATTTCTTTACTCCGGCGCAACGTAGGCAAGCAGCACAATTTGACCTTATAGAGAGGAACCCATGGTTGAGCCGTACCTCATTTCCTGATGTATCTGAGAATGACCTGAGAGGCTTGAAGTAAAAGATTGAATTTTAACATGTGTATTTACGACAGTTAATTCTGAAATGGAACCTAAATTGCACAACAAATAATGGTCCTGAATTCTGCTGCTACTTACGAAATAGTCTTGACAATAACGTAGCAGACAAAGTGATCAACTTGTGGGGGGGAGGGGGGGGGGGAGAGGGAGTTCCTCTATGGCAACAAGGAAGAGGATTTTATAGGCTTTTGGGTGATCCATCAATCAATTACAGAACTGAGCACTTCTGAAGGTAAAGAACAAGAGAGAAATTTGATACTATTCATTCACATAAATTCCAGGTGCAGATAAACTTAAAACTTCTTCAACCGATTAGTACCGGACATGAGCACGGTGGTAGGAAGAACTGGAGCCTAATTACTGTCATTGAAACACAAAAACAAACACTGTGCGTAACGTGAAACAGACAGTGTAAAAAATTTAGCTTACGACAGCAAAGGCTTTGAAAAGTTGGAAAGAGTTTGATACAAAAAATTGTCACTACTAACCAGCTCTGATCATGCATTAACGGTATGCCAGTTCCATGACATATCACGATCAATGTCTCTTGGTACAGTTGCATAGTGCGTCCCCGCCAGCCAACAGCATCTCCAACATGTCCAGCCTGAAGCTCGTCTCATTCCACCTACGTGCTTACGTGCCCGACGTCACGAACACCATGACAGGAAAGGGGAGGGGCTGGTTTCCTCTGCCATCAGTGCCCCCTCTTAACAATCAACACGGTGGTTTCCCGACGTACAAGTCAGATGGAAGGAGATCAGCAGCCGTATTATTCGAGACGGAATAACGGGCGAAGAAACCATACTGGATGCAAAGGCTTCACCTCACTGTGAAATCGGTACAATGCTCCTTCCCCTGCTACTGACCAATCCAACGGTTCAGCCCTCTGTTGCCAAGCTTGCAAAATACACTCCTGGAAATGGAAAAAAGAACACATTGACACCGGTGTGTCAGACCCACCATACTTGCTCCGGACACTGCGAGAGGGCTGTACAAGCAATGATCACACGCACGGCACAGCGGACACACCAGGAACCGCGGTGTTGGCCGTCGAATGGCGCTAGCTGCGCAGCATTTGTGCACCGCTGCCATCAGTGTCAGCCAGTTTGCCGTGGCATACGGAGCTCCATCGCAGTCTTTAACACTGGTAGCATGCCACGACAGCGTGGACGTGAACCGTATGTGCAGTTGACGGACTTTGAGCGAGGGCGTATAGTGGGCATGCGGGAGGCAGGGTGAACGTACCGCCGAATTGCTCAACACGTGGGGCGTGAGGTCTCCACAGTACTTCGATGTTGTCGCCAGTGGTCGGCGGAAGGTGCACGTGCCCGTCGACCTGGGACCGGACCGCAGCGACGCACGGATGCACGCCAAGACCGTAGGATCCTACGCAGTGCCGTAGTGGACCGCACCGCCACTTCCCAGCAAATTAGGGACACTGTTGCTCCTGGGGTATCGGCGAGGACCATTCGCAACCGTGTCCATGAAGCTGGGCTACGGTCCCGCACACCGTTAGGCCGTCTTCCGCTCACGCCCCAACATCGTGCAGCCCGCCTCCAGTGGTGTCGCGACAGGCCTGAATGGAGGGACGAATGGAGACGTGTCGTCCTCAGCGATGAGAGTCGCTTCTGCCTTGGTGCCAATGATGGTCGTATGCGTGTCTGGCGCCGTGCAGGTGAGCGCCACAATCAGGACTGCATACGACCGAGGCACACAGGGCCAACACCCGGCATCATGGTGTGGGGAGCGATCTCCTACACTGGCCGTACACCACTGGTGATCGTCGAGCGGACACTGAATAGTGCACGGTACATCCAAACCGTCATCGAACCCATCGTTCTACCATTCCTAGACCGGCAAGGGAACTTGCTGTTCCAACAGGACAATGCACGTCCGCATGTATCCCGAGCCACCCAACGTGCTCTAGAAGGTGTAAGTCAACTACCCTGGCCAGCAAGACCTCTGGATCTCTCCCCCATTGAGCATGTTTGGGACTGGATGAAGCGTCGTCTCACGCGGTCTGCACGTCCAGCACGAACGCTGGTCCAACTGAGGCGCCAGGTGGAAATGGCATGGCAAGCCGTTCCACAGGACTACATCCAGCATCTCTACGATCGTCTCCATGGGAGAATAGCAGCCTGCATTGCTGCGAAAGGTGGATATACACTGTACTAGTGCCGACATTGTGCATGCTCTGTTGCCTGTGTCTATGTGCCTGTGGTTCTGTCAGTGTGATCATGTGATGTATCTGACCCCAGGATGTGTCAATAAAGTTTCCCCTTCCTGGGACAATGAATTCACGGTGTTCTTATTTCAATTTCCAGGAGTGTACGTCTTATCCCACATCCAAACTGACAAAATGGATTTAATGCAAGACAAGGAGAGTTTATGAAATAGTTTGCTGATCAGGAAAGGAAAGTTATGTTTAAACTGAAACAAGCACCCCACGTATCACTGCTCATAGGCATTACTCCTCCGAATAGAAAATGATGAAGGTGGCATAAGGAAATGAAAGCTACTGTACCTAATTGATAGGCTATACACTAATGGAAGATGGACTCAAGTAAACAGATGTCTTTCACTGTGCTTATTTAGACGTACTAAATCCAAAATACACCACTTGCCATTAAAATTGCTACACCAAGAAGAAATGCACATGACAAACTGGTATTCATTGGACACATATATTATACTAGAACTGACATGTGATTACATTTCAATGCAATTTGGGTGCATAGATCCTGAGAAATCAGTACCCAGAACAACCACCTCTGGCCTTAATAACGGCCTCGCTACGCCAGGGCATTGAGTCAAACAGAGCTTGGATGGCGTGTACAGGTACAGCTGCCCATGCAGCTTCAACACGATACCACATTTCATCAAGAGTAGTGACTGGCGTATTGTGACGAGCCAGTTGCTCGGCCGCCATTGAAAGACGTTTTAAATTGGTGAGAGGTCTTAAGAATGTGCTGGCCAGGGCAGCAGTCGAACATTTTCTGTATCCAGAAAGGCCCGTACAGAACCTGCAACATGCCGTCGTGCATTATCCTGCTGAAATGTGGGGTTTCGCAGGGATCGAATGAAGGGTAGAGCCACGGATCGTAAAAAATCTGAAATGTCACGTCCACTGTTGAAAGTGCCGTCAATGCGAACAAGAGGTGACCGAGACATTTAAGCAATGGCACCCCAAACTATCACGCCGGGAGGTATGCCAGTATTGTGATCATGAATACACGCTTCCAATATGCGTTCACCGCGATGTCGACAAACAACGGATGCGACCACCATGATGCTCTAAACAGAACCTGGATTCATATGAAAAAATGACGTTTTTCCATTCGTGCACCCAGGTTCGTCGTTGAGTACACCATCGCAGGGGTCTGTGATGCAGCGTCAAGGGTAACCGCAGCCATGGTCTCCGAGCTGATAGTCCATGCTGCTGCAAACGTCGTCGTCGAAATGTTCGTGCAGACGGTTGTTGTCTTGCACACGTCCCCATCTGCTGACTCAGTGATCGAGACGTGGCTGCAGGATCCGTTAGAGCAGTCATTTCGACTGCTAGTGATACGAGGCCGTTGGGATCCAGCACGGCGTTCCGTATTATCCTCCTGAACCCACCGATTCCATATTCTTGTAACAGTCATTGGATCTCGACCAACGCGAGCAGCAATGTCGCGATACGATAAACCGCAATTGCGTTAGGCTAAAATCCGACCTTTATCAAAGTCGGAAACGTGATGGTACGCATTTCTCCTCCTTACACGAGGCATCACAACAACGTTTCACCAGGCAACGCCGGTCAACTGCTGTTTGTGTATGAGAAATCGGTTAGAAACTTTCCCCATGTCAGCACGTTGTAGGTGTCGCCACCGGCACCAACCTTGTGAGAATTCTCTGAAAAGCTTATCATTTACATATCAGAGCATCTTCTCCCTGTCAGTTAAATTTTGCGTAGGCAGAATACGGCGCTGCGGTCGGCAATGATTATATAAGACAACAAGGGTCTGGTGCGGTTGTTAGATCGGTTACTGCTGCTGCAATGGCAGATTATCAAGTGACTTTGAACGTGGTGTTATAGTCAGCGCATGGGCGATGGGACACAGCATTTCCGAGGTAGCGATGAAGTGGGAATTTCCACGTACGACCATTTCACGAATGTACCTTGAACATCAGGAATACGGTAAAAAAATCTCCGACATCGCTGCGACCGGGAAAGGGTCCTGCAACAACGAGACCGATGACGACTGAAGAGAATCGTTCAACGTGATAGGAGTGCAACTCTTCCGCAAATTGCTCCAGATTACAATGCTGGGCCATCAACAAGTGTCAACGTGAGAACCACTTAACGAAACTCATCGATATGGGCTTATGGAGGAGCAGGCCCACTTGTATACCCTTGATGACTGCACGACACAAAGCTTTACGCCACGCCTGGGCCATCTCCACATACATTGGACTGTTGATGACTGGAAACTGGCCGGACGAGCCTCGTTTCAAGTTGTATCGAGAGGATGGACGTGTACGGGTATGGAGACAACCTCACGAATCAACTGATCCTGCATGTCAGCAGGGGACCGTTAAAGTTGGTGGAGGCTCTGTAATGGTGTGGGGCGTGTGCAGTTGGAGTGATGTGGGACTTCTGATACGTCTAGATAAGAGTCTGACAGGTAACACGTACGTAAGCATCCTGTCTGATCACCTGCTTCCATTTGTCCATTGTGCATTCCGACGGACTTGGGCAATTCCAGCAGGACAGTGAGACACCCCACACGTCCAGAATTGTTACAGAGTGGCTCCAGGAACGCTATACTGAGTTTAAATACTTCCGCTGCCCACCAAACTCCCCAGAGATGAACATTATGGACCATGTCTAGGATGCCTTGCAACGTGCTGTTTGGAAGAAATCTCCACCCTCTCGCAGTTTTACGATTTTATGGACAGCCCTGCAGCATTCATGGTGTCAGTTCCCACCAGCATTACCACAGACATTAGTCGAGGCCATGCCACGTGGTGTTGCGGCATTTCTGCGTGCTCTCAGGGGCCCTACACGATATTAGGCAACTGTACCAGTTTATTTAGCTCTTCAGTGTATATTGTTGTTCATATCTGGTTGATGCTGAAGTTCTTGTACACCAGCTTGTTTACGACTGACAGTACTGGTAGCTAACTTCAAATTGGCAGAGTGTAAATTTTTGAAACAAAAACTCCGACGCATCGTAATAGATAACTGTTTTATTTATTCCTTGTATCACTGAACTACCCTTTAACAAATCTTCAGACAATCCCTTGAGTTCTATCCCGAAATATTGACGGCTGCTGCCTACTCTCAAAGTCGCAGCCGCAGTAATGTAAATAACATGATGACTCTACTTGGTACTTACAGTAACTTTGTGATAAGTGGTTTATATGGTTCACAACAGAGATATATTGGTACCAAATTTTGTTAGTGTAACATCACGTTCACAAACATATTTTCCCTAATTAGTTTGAAGTGTTAAATATTATGTAGAGTAATATTAACAGGTATTATTAACAGTTAATATTACAATAGTAGCTAACAAACTCGGATTGCCCGGGTATTTGTTTTGCCAATGTTAAATTAGAAACGAAAACAAAAATGAATTGTGTTTGTAGTGTAATACTGAAAAAAATTTCACAATCATCTGTGTGTGGAAACCTCTGAAATTATGAAAAATTCGAGCGAAGAAATATGTATTACGTACAATAATGTTCAGCTGCTTCGTGTATCTATAATGTGATTTTGTAAAGGTCTGTATAGCAAAAGCTGTTCATGGTTGTTTAGACGGTCACTGTTGCACTGTTTTCAGCTACAGCCGTCTGCGCTTAACAGTTTAAAGCTATCAAGCGCTGCCAGGGATCAGGGGTTTCATTAAGGTGACTCGACTGTAGGAGTGTCTTAATAGTAAAAAATAAATATATTACAACTTCATGCATGATGCGGTGTTCTACATTATGAAGTCATATCTCTTGAACTTTTAGTACCATGAAATAATTCTTTTGGTGCCTTTAGCGGCCTATGTGGATACGTTCTGCTTAATTTATTGCGCACAGAGATAACAGCACTGGAGTGATAAACTTAAACGTTATGCAAGATGCGGCAGTTTTTCACACATCTAATTGTTTGCGACGTCCTGTCTCCTAAGCTATGATAGGTTTACACTTTTTTAGCCCCATGGCGATTGTTCTTGACTTGCACCAATTCTTTTTCAAAATGGTTCAAATGGCTCTGAGCACTATGGGACTCAACTGCTGTGGTAATAAGTCCCCTAGAACCTAGAACTACTTAAACCCAACTAACCTAAGGACATCACACACATCCACGCCCGAGGCAGGATTCGAACCTGCGACCGTAGCGGTCGTGCGGTTCCAGACTGTAGCGCCTTTAACCGCTCGGCCACTCCGGCCGGCAATTCTTTTCCAATTTGTGCCTTGGTTTAAGAGGAGATACGGAATGTACGCTTGTACACACATACATATTTCCATTTTTGCAACATGTATGAATGTGTATTTTCACTAGAGTTAAATTGATATCCGTCTTGTCAAGAATGGAAGTGATATTATCGATAAAACTAATTATTCTCTACAGAATGAACTAGAGCATCTTGTATTTGAAACCAGATAGTAATATATCTTTATTTCAAGAATGATTGTTTATCTAATTTTATAAAGTCTGAACAAAAATTGTAATAAGTAGTTTTATACTGTCCCAAATGTCGTTAACCGAGGATCAGAGGCAGTGGCAAAGGGAGGGGGGGAGGGGGGGGCTATTGGGGCTATAGCCCCTGACCAATGGAGTAGCATATTACACTGGATAACATGACTTCAGAAATCAGCGAATATATTACTCCAACAGATTCAATCACTTTTTTTATAATTATGTGGCAATATAGGCTGAAATGTATTTCAAACATATTTTAACAAAAGAATAAGAGCGGCACATAGCCTACTATCCAAACCAATAAATATCATTTAACTTAAAACGAGCGTCTTATTATTTATTAACACACATTTTTTACCGTGAAATCCAAAACAGTTACCAAAAGCTACCTCCTTTTGTAAAGCGATACTCCATTCCCCAAAAACCCCTCCCCCTCCCATTAACCCCCCCCCCCCCCCTCTTCATCGACTTCTAGAAATGCCCTTGTCCGGGATCGCTCGCGCCTATTGTCGCGCTATAACTCCCCTATTAGATTTTTTCTAACAAAGATATGTCTTTACGTTTTTGGCTGTAGGTTCCATACAGATATACAATTATCAAGTAAATTACGTCTTTATTATTACCAAAACATCATAATTACATATAAACATTAAATGAAATATATATCATGCTTTAGTTTCAAAAATTCGATACACAGTGGTTACACACAGTTTATCAGTACATCACAACACTTCTCCTAACAGCACTTCGAAACAATGATTTTGCTGTATGTTCCTTACAAATGGAACTAGAACTGGAACAAAGATGGCGGCGATGCTGTGTACATCTGTTCTTTATTTTAGGGCAGTAGTGACACTTGTTTTTTCTCTTGATCCACTTGCTTCTAGTTCCTGGTTTGTGTATTTTGAAATGCAGCCAATTACACTGTCCGGAAAAAAATACTTTCCAGCAATCGATAACAGTTTTCGAATGTTTTCCTCCCCCTTTACACCGGGAAACTGTCACAATATTTGACGAGCAGTTTTTGATGGAGGGGCTTTATGTTTGAACCATTTTGCTTTCTCATCCTTATCTTGATAGATATCACGATTTGCAGACGTTGGGGCCAGATTTTATTATTGCATCAACGAGCAGACGCAGTTTTAGAATCGTTGTCAGACAGCTCTGTTGCCATGTCAATCTCTTCGTGTTCGAACTTTGCGTAGGTATATTAAGGCAGGGTTTCTATATGGATTACTTTTGAATACATTGTGGGAGTGAACAGTGATCAATGTGTTACAAATATTTACTATCAAAAACAGTCTCGATCACTATTTGTTACGTTGAATGGTTTCGAGCACTACTATGGTCATCTTCGGACCAGTGAGTAAGAACCGCCTTCTGGTGGTAAATCACTACTGAAGTAGTGATTTACCACCAGAAGGAGGTTCTTACTCATTGGTCTGAATATGACCATAGTAGTGGTCGAAACCAGTCACCGTAATAAATAGTGATCAAGACTGTTTTTGATAGTAAATATTTCTGTATTGATGTGCTCCTCCAGCAGTTCCTCTAGCCACATCAGTATCTGACATGACACCTATCCTGTAAAATTTTATGAATTTTATGTATTTCCACGTCTGACGGAGCAAGTCGTGTCCTCTGTGTAAGCAGCTACTTCATTCTATAAAACCAAATAAGTATACATACTTTTACAAAAACACGTAATATGTGCAGAATACGTCCCAGAGAAAAAGTTAACCCAATCTCACCTCTCTAGCACAGACTAAAAGAGAAGCAAAAGGGTGTTTCACTAATGTACAGGGCATTGTTACGAGAGAATTCCCGTGTGAGAAATAGTATAACAATGCGCACCACTTCAAACAAAGCCACTAATAGCAGGCTTTACTTGCAATTAGATCGGCGGAAGCTACATGGACTGAAGGTAGAGACAACAAAGAAAGAATTCCTAGATCAACACCGTAAGTTGACAATCAAAAGATGACCGCAAACACACGAAGTATGTCGTGACCTTTAGTAATGAGAATTATCGTATACTACAATACGTGAATCTCGGTCTGTGAAATAAAAAGATGTAGAGAGAGGTGTAGATCCTGTCAAGCTCGTACAGAGCGGCCGTCATGTGTTCGCGGTTATCCGGTGCGGGCGGCATGACGTGAACGCGGCCCCGCCCTTCCTCGGCACTTTGCCCGCCCCGCCCTTGACGTCCCTTCGCTGGCCCGCGCCCACACCGGCCGCGGGACTTTTCTGGGCGTCGCATCATCCACTCCAGCTGGCCCTTCGGCAGCGATCCGCGGCCCGGGGTCCCTCAACGCATCGGGCGCCCCTCCACCCGCCCCCGCCTGGATTCCACTCGCGGCAGGCGGCGCCGCTCCACTCGCCCACCTGCCCCACTCGTCCACGTGTCGCCAGTCGCGAGGTGCTCGTGCTGCAGCCCCTCAGCGACGTCCCCCGCCGAAAGCCTCGATTCTATCGTTTATTTACTTCGTCCTGGCCGCATGATACACTATTTGCCATCGATTCTCACCAATTCGAGCACCCCAGTCACTTCGCAACGATGGACGCTGGGCGTCGCAGCAGAACTTGACCAGTTGAAGCTTAAATTATCGGACACTAGTTGAGTATCCGACGTTGCCCAGGTGTCTATTTCAATTCTGCTAGCCAGTCTCCTCCTTGCCCCTTCCCTCTGTCCATATCCTTATCTCTTCTCTGCGTGTCCTGCTTCTCCACCCTCGCACTTTCTCTTCCTGTCCATCTCTCTGTCCATCTGCTGTTCCCACTTCTCTCTATCTGCTACTCACCTCTCTGTACCCATCTGCTCCTGTCCTCTCTATCTGTTCCTTCGCTCTTTCTCTTACACCCCTCATAGTCCACGCCTCCCCACTCCTACTTCGTCCTCACTCCTATCTCCTCTGCCCTCTCTCTCTGCACATCTCCTCCTCCCCCCCCTCTCTCTTCCCTTTCTCTTTTATTTCCTCCACTCCATATACCTACCCATCTCCTCCTCCACCCTCTCTCCCCCCTGTGGGTCAGCGGTAAGAATAGGCCCAAGGTATTCCCACCTATCGTAAGAGGCGATTAAAAGGTGTTTCAACCATTTTGGCATTCAATGTATGGGTATGGTCCCCATTGGGGTTTGACCTCCATTTTTCAAAATTCTACAGAAGCCTTTGGGGAAGGACACCTTACGTGGTATATCACCGGTCCTCAGTGCACTAAGACCTTGGCACTCATCATCATAACGGCGTCGTAACTGCACCCACTGTTCATCCATTTGAGCCTAAACACCTGATGGGTTGCACAAGTTACACCCATAGTGCGTCCCCATCTGCATCTACGATCATGATGGACTTCCCATGGCATCTCAAATCCAGCACAGTAGCCAGCCCATTGTAGTGGGGTCGTCATGTACCCTTTAGGTTGTAGCCCCCTGACAACACAGGGATGATACCCTCTCCACATCAGCCAAGGAGTACATGCCCGTCTACCTGGGACATCAGGACTCCCACCAACGGCCATCCTGCCAGATGGCCCTTGCTGATGCTGGGTGGCGCCCGTAGGGAGAGCCCCTGGTCGGAGTGGGTGGTATCAGGGCGGACGTTTCGCAGATGAAATATCAACATGCATCAGGTCGCTGTGCGGCTGTGTCTTCCAAGAGGAAAGGTTCTGTCTCTGGTAGTTCTGACTTTTCCCTCTTGGCCAGTCCCTGGGAGGAAGCACAGGCCTGCCGGCTTGGGGCGAAATACTTCCCCCGCTGTTCTCGGACCGATGGGGGGATGTTCGCCACCTCCAAGCCCATGTTCTTTGTACAGCATATCGAGGATATCTTCGGAGAAATCGAGGCTCTTAGTAAAATGCGTTCAGGGTCCATTCTCATAAAGACCACCTGCGCTGCACAGTCGGCGGCACTCCAGGCATACGACCGACTAGGGGACATCCCAGTGTCCATCGTCCCACAACTGGCGCTCAATAGGATGCAGGGGATTATTTTCCATCAGGAACTCCTGCTGCAATCTGATGAGGAGCTCAGGGCCAACCAGGAGTGCAATGGCGTGCATTTCGTCTGGAGAGTACAGCGCGGCCCCAAAGACCGTCGCGTCGACACTGGGGCCTTTATCCTCACCTTTGAGGGGGGTGTTCTCCCAGAGAAGGTATAGGTGCTGTGCTACCGGTGCACCGTTCGACCTTATGTCCCGCCTCCTATGCGATGCTTTCGATGTTTGCACTTGGGGCACATGTCGTCACGGTGTGAAGCTGAGCCCCTTTGTGGCGATTGTGGGCATCCTCTTTGTGAGGGACATACATGCACCCCACCAACTCGGTGCATCAATTGTCCTGGCCTCCACTCGCCTAGATCTTTCTACTGCCCTGCATATCAGAAGGAGAAGAAGATACAAGAATTGAAAACCTTGGACCATCTGTCTTATTCTGAGGCCAGGAAGAAATACAACCGCCTCCATCCCGTGATGTTGACAACGTCA